>NC_134710.1:293713275-294913275 GCF_043290135.1 Rhipicephalus microplus | reverse complement strand
CAGAAGCCACTTTCGAAAACTAAAAGCAGGAAACCAGCCGAGCCGAACTGAAAGGATGCTACGTAGGGAACATTAGAGGAAAATCTGACGTCAGCATGACCTGCGAATTGTGTTCCAAGACACGCACAAAAGCTGATACGCATAGCCACGCTCATAGTGACACCCTGGCCGCTTCTCATTATATGAGACTCGCACGAGAGTACCACGTGTCCGACTGACACAATACTGGTGCAATAACCCAGCTTCAGACACAAAGATTTTGAAAAGGGCACCTTTGTCAAGTCCCACGCCAACCCATAACCTATTTTATTGCCACGAGTACTTGCCAAACTGGTCCAACGAATTTCTACAACCGATGGCACCAGTCTATATTTTTTTATGATACACTGTTACCTTTGACAATGCAGTACTCTCTTCTATTAGTTCCTGGAATTCGCAAGCTACGGAAATTCTCTCCGGTTACTGGTATTGCATCCGGTGCAACCAGATACACGTGTCGCAAAGACTTCAGCTGTCGCCACACCATAGCACAGGCGAAACATTCCCATTGCGAATAATCTATCCTCCGCAGGTTAGTTTGATACACAGTGAGAATAATTATTTAACATGTACCAACATTTTTAGAAAAAAATCAACTTTGCGTTTTAAATTTATCTGAATACCAAATCTGAGCAAGTCTGATCTTAGGGCTTATACTCACCAGGTGTCATCCCAAAAATAAATTTCTTGATGTAGTGCTACACTCATGCCTCAAGGTTACCGAGAGCCGTTTTTAATAATATTGTTTACCGTTAGCGTGATATCAGAGATTAAGGGATGAGCGTTACCGTGCCGCAAACATTCGTTGCGAAAAGCGTCTTATAGTTAAGCGGGGTGACGCTTACGTGGTTTCTGTGCACCAGCTGGGACATTGGCATGACTTAGTGGAGGATGAATAATTCAAACAACAGTGAAAAGGAAAACAAAAACGAGAATGTTTGCCTGTGTCGGCGCGCGAAGCAATATTACAAGTTTTTTTAAGTAATAATAAAAATAAATAAGCATGAACCACGCACCAAACACAAAACCATTTATGTTGACGATTTGTTTACATCAATCACCTAATAGACCTAAAACGTTCTAATGGTGAAGCTATCTCAAAAACATTACCAAATTATTCGTAATACTCGGTAATCGAAGCTAACTGAAGGCAAGCGAATCCATTTTGAAGAGTCGTTTGCTACGAACAAAGTGAATTTTCCTACAACTATGCCAAAATCACTTCACAGCGGGTGTCCGAAACCACCGCCATGTTTTAAGTACACTACGTAACCCACGCTAACACGGTAACGTTAAAGCAGAAATGTAGCACGCGTACGGTAAGCGGTATGGGTAACGTGCGTATCTACACGTGCGCATTCCGATTCCGCTATAAGAGTAAGTCCGCTATACAGCTAATCCAGGTATACTATAACTGTATAATATATCCTCTTTCATCTGTCATCTCCGCCAGCAACTTCTGAGTGACAATGTGTTCTTTTCCACAAAGACAACCGATTCAGGGGTTTAATGTGGAGCCTCAATGCCATTCACAAATTGTACGAATGCGTTAATTCACTAAACAGTCACTAAACGAAAATCAAGCTAGTTAATTTTAAATGGGTGTACGTTACATAGTAGCCACAGATAATTGTTACTTTTTTTCCCGACTGGGGCGACTGCATTTTCGATGGACGTTAAAATGCTGTAGGTCCATGTGCTCAGATTTCGGTGCACGTTAAAGAGCCCCAGGTGGTCCAAATTCCCGAGCCCTCCACTATGGTGTCACTTATAACCATGTGGTGGTTTTCTCACGTGAAACCCTACATATCGATAGTAAGTGTTACTTTGGTGCTATTATAGTCGGTAACATTTTAGTGTTCATTTGAACGCTCTACAGAGAGGTTTGTTAAAGCGCTTCTAGGCTATTTATTGCAAACGGTAATGTTCTGGCTAAGCTATGGCGTGCAACGGCTCCAGTGTGCGACACGTGTATGCATGCGGTTACACCGGTTGCCAGCACGATTAACTGGGGGAGCCACATAGTAGCGACAACGCTGCGGCTCATATTCCATGCGGGATTCTCGTAGCTTGCCAATTCTAGGAACCAGTGCAAGATGGTATACTGCATTGTCAACGGTCACAGTGTATCATAAAAGATAGTAACTGATGCCAACAGGTCTCGAAATCTGTTGGACGAGTTTTGAAAGTACACATACTCGCGGCAATCAATCGTACGACATGGAGGCATGGGACCACGCGAAGCGGCTTTTCTTCAAGATCTTTGTGTCTGAAGCTGGGTTATTGCATCAGTACTGAGACAGTCGGGCGCGTGGTCCTTTCGTGGAGTTCTCATATGACGAGAGACACTGCCAAGAAGGCAAGTGAATATGAGCGTGGCTATACGTATCAGTTTTTATCTGTGTCTCGGAACACTTCAGTTCGCACGTCATTTTGACGTTGGCTTCTCATCTAACCCTCCATGCGAAGCGACCTTCCACTTCGGGTCTGCTGGTTTCCTGCTTCAAGCTTTTTAAAGTGACTTCTGAACTGTGCTGAAGCTTTCCGTTTGGGAAGGCCTGCCTCTAGGATTCAGTGACTGGGACGTCCTGCTGCTAAAGCTGAATTCGTAGTCACTATATCGTCGCGTTCTTGTGGTACCATGTTGAAGAATGCCCGTCTGCTGTAAACCGATGCATAATAAATAATTCTAGAAAGTCAACGTTAACTCTAGGGCCAACAACATGGTAATTTCAAAACCCTTTCATTGAGTTTTGGAGACAAACCTCGTGGTTTTTAACTTCGGCAACTTTTTTTCATCTAAAGGAAGGGAAAAAGGCGAAAAAGTTTTAACACAAAATACAAGTAACGCAGTCTCTATACAGCAGCAAAATACAATAAGTTGACGTATCAATTTATTAGTTCAACAAAGTTAGTAGAATCATTATATAGAACACAATTCATTCTGCTTTTGAAAATTCCTTTAACTGCGTACCTGAATGGCAGGTTCTGGCCTGTGTACCTTTACCCTTCTCCCGAGAGAGCACATTGGCGTTGTGCCCCTCTAGGTGGCAGTCGCCACCTTGATCTTTCCCTATTTTCTTTTAATTATTGTGTATCTCTGTATGCAATTCAAATAATAATAATAATAATAATAATAATAATAATAATAATAATAATAATAATAATAATAAATCGAGCTTGATTGCTATCTTCCATTCATTTATGAATATAATAGATGGTTAACGTAATATGAAACTCCAAAGAATAAATATTAATTTGTGAGTAAGCTTTTCTACGTATTTGGCTGTTGGTTATGACTGGAAGCTTTGGCATACCCACTCCGTGTGTATGTAGTAACACAAGTCAAACCACTGTCACCTAATCATTGTGGAAAAAAGGCCTTAGATGATAATGTTGGCGAGTGAAATGACCAAGGTTCAGCATGTGCTCTTTCTTATCCAGCTACTGTTACATGAAATGCAGAATTAAAATAACTCAATCCGTAATAGCTTAACTGAGCTGATACAAGAACTATAGCGAACGTAGAACTGTAGCGAACTGTAGCGAAAGCCAGCGCATGCGCAGTGATGTATTAGTGCGCACGCGTTGCCTTTTATTTTTGTCATGTTGTCCTTCTCATAGGTCGACGAACTCACTCATGAGTCGACTCACTTAGACTCACTCAAACTCAGATCAAGCCGTGAGTCTGAGTCTGAATGAATTTAGGTGAATAATATTATGGTGTATATATATTCGAGTGAGTCCAGCTGAAAAAAAATATTCGGGAGTGTGAGTCCGATTCAGTTCAGCCGAGAAATGTTTTGGTGAGTCTGAGTCCGAGTGAGTCCAAAGCACAAGATATATTTCTTGAATGAGTCTGAGGGAGTTCCACTCTTTATTACCGACACAAGATTCTATCTATAGTTATCTTCAGCATTACTATCAGCCTTATCCTAATTAACGTTTATACTCACGTCTATTCACACGTACTCCAAAGCAGTGTCGTTTATACACCATTTAAATATTTATTGATCAGAGGCGTGAATTACATAACGGGTGCCTTGTTGCACACCCGTCCAGTAATGCTAGCGCCAGGCTAACGTACTCATGAGTCGAATCACTCGGACTCATTCAGACTCAGATCGAGCAGTGAGTCTGAGCCTGTGTGAGTATGAGTGAGGAATGTTTTGGTGAGTTTGAGACCGAGTGAGTTCGGTTGAAGAACATTTTTGTGAGTGCAAGTGCGAGTGAGTATGGATTAGGAAGATTTTATAGAGTCTGAGTTCGAGTGAGTCCACAGCACGAAATCCATTTTATAAGTCAGTCTAAGTGAGCTCTAAGGGTTTTGCTCACCTATGGTCCTCGTATTACCACAGGTAAACCAATACGAAATGATTGCCGACCAACTAGCCTAACTTCATTCTGTTCTGCGACGTAACTGAGGCATACCAATCGATTGTACTAAAATGTAATAACACAGGCCATGATAACCTTGTTATAATGTAATATGAGAGTGGGCCAAAAGGACACTGGCTGAAAAGGTTGAAATCGTATGACTGTTCGTGTACTGCACTTTGGATGCACGCACCGTCAAAGCTTATCTAGAACCGATAGTAAGCAGACAACCCCCTTTTTCAGCAAACAGATTGTAGGATCAGCAAGCGTTCTGTGTTTTGCTTTGTTGATAGGAATTCAACGGAGATTTGAAACTGTTGTCATTGTTGTTGCCCATGTGAGAAATATATTATTTTACATACTGACACTTATTTCATGTTGAATCATCGCCTTGTGGAAATAAGTCTCAAACAATTGCATTAAAACGTATTCTTTGCACATGCTATAGTGGGTGCGAGTATACACATGGCAGTTTTAATTTTTATTCACTGTTGCTTTACATCATTAACTATTTTAAAATTTTTGTTTTTGAACATTTCCACTAAGAAACTCTAGGCACATTTCGCATTAAATTAAATGCCACCAACAACCATTCGGAATTTCTGGGGAAAACCACTTTTGATGATGTGGCCAAGTGTGCAGCAGATTGCTCTGACTTTAGTTTCACCTGGGCTCGAGGGACCAAGTTTTTTGTTGGTATTTTTCCTTTGTTTTGATAACACAACTAAAAAAGCATTTCAATTTGGCCCAGCTTTGGCACTTCTTATCTCGGAACAGGTGGTTCTCCTAAAGTTTATGTCAATTTACCAGCGTTATTATTATTATTATTATTATTATTATTATTATTATTATTATTATTATTATTGTTGTTGTTGTTGTTGTTGTTGTTGTTCATGAAATATATAATCTCTTCTACGCGTCAAAGGGTTTACATTGACCTTCAACCTGGCATCTCTCGCGCGAACTGATAACGTTTTATAGGTGTGAACTTCATAGCTTCATCTAACTGTGTGGTGTCCTCAGCTTCTTATTTTTTTCTTACCTTGGTATCTGATTCAATGTTCTGACTTACCATTGGTTCAGTGATCAACTGTCATGCGCGCACCATGGGCCTCTTCTTTCACTTTGTATCACCGAGAATGTCGGCTACACCTGTTTGTTGTGCTATCTATTATATTGTCTTTTGATCTCTAAAGAATTTTTTTGCCTAGTCTTTTCCATTTCATTGCGCGCTCGACACTCCGTGACTTTTTCTCCTCTTTTCTTGCTTTCCTCCAAGTTTCAACCTAATACGCTAAAACTTCAAGAAAGCAATGGTTACACACCCTTTTTTTTCGGGGCAGCGCACATTGTCATGATTTGGTAACGTTTGGCGTGTGCACACTAGTCAATATTTATCTATCGGCGCATTTTCTGATCATGATTAGGCCCGGTTAGTAATACGACCGCTTAGGTATACGTGCTCAGGTCAAATTCTAAGAGTTCATTCGCAATAATGTAAACATTTCTCGCTTGCAATCCTTAATTTTGTCTTCAGAATATTTATCTCTCAGTATAATTAAATATTTTCTTGGTTTAGCTGATAAACAATTTCTTCAGAGTTCGACAATATCATTGCTGAAGCGCACAATGTCGTCCTGAAATTTTAAGTTGTTGAGGTATTTTCCGCTAATTTTCATTTCATTTTCACTCCATGATAGTCATTTAAGCGGTTCTACACATGCAGTCAGAAGCATTGAAGAGGCTGTATTGGAGTCGTCTGCCGAATTTCTCTGTCATAAGTTTATTTATTTTTTCCTGAAGCAGGGTGGCTGTGGAATCTTTGTAGATGTTAGATGGAATATTTATATATTCTTCAAGCGCTCCTGGGTAACGCGAACGCTTCCATGTCTGCTGGTGTTTTTACTGAGTGAAATTTTTGTAGTGATGAATGACGCGGCGTTGATACTTTGCAGAAAAACACTCCCTCAACGCGGCTAGCACTGTATAGCTGGTTGAGTCAAGTGTTTCTTCTGTAAAGATTTTTTATAAAAACTTTCTCTAAGCAAATCGGTTTATGATTCTAGTATTATTTGACATTATCCTTCTTGTGTACCAATATAATGCTGACATTTTTTTCAGATCACTGGTACATTTGAAGTTTTAGCGCTTGTCAAGTTCCTGCAATATATTATACTCAGCATATTTAATTAAGTTTGAAGTTATGTCAAATTTTTGGCCGCTATTCATAGCACATACCTTTATGTCTTTTCTAACATTATCGGTAGTGACATATACAGCTTCAGTGCGTTATTAAATGTGAATTATTTATTACCTGCAAGCATATCTATCTATCTATCTATCTATCTATCTATCTATCTATCTATCTATCTATCTATCTATCTATCTATCTATCTATCTATCTATCTATCTATCTATCTATCTATCTATCTATCTATACCTTGCCAAGTTTTCGGGGACGACGACTAACTACCGGTGAGGCAGAATGCCAAATGTTTGAGTTCCATGGTTTTCTGTGAATAATTTTCATTCCGCCTGTCAAACACAGTCTCCTGCAGGTGTGCGATGGAGTTGAGCCCTACGGAAGACTACTGTACACCGGAATGACCACGAGTGTTGCTTCCAGGAAGCGCTATAGCTCCGAGAGTGGCACTGACAGTCATGACACCGAACCCTACAATGTCAGCAGTGATGAATCAGGGGACGACAACTTCGAGCTTGTGAGAAACCACAAGGGAAAAAGACGATTTCTGAGCACGTCACCCAACTTTAGTGAGCCCACCATGCGATCTTCGCGGAATACCGAGGCATTAACCATCCTTTGCATGCCAGTTCTCGCTAGTGATAACATGAGACGCCTTAACCGGCAAGCTGTGTCTGTACAGCTAGATGCACTAGTGCCGAATGAAGTGAAGGAAGTCAGAGTGAATAGCCGCAAGAACATCCTAGTGATTGACGTCAATCATGTGACTGCGCTTGACAGATTGCTTGAAGATTGCGTGAAGATTGCGGGACAGATTGCGTGAAACTTAATGGGATGAAAGTCCGCTCTCATATACTACTGGGCAAAGAAGGGTACACTGGGGTGATACATGATGTCGCCGCAGTCATTACCAACTCGCACCTACCAGTCTTGCTTAAGCCGGCTTCGCAAGATGCCTTTATTACAAGTATATATCGTATTGGGACGTCACGACGCCTAAGAATTACATTTAAGGGTGAATCACTTTCACCACACGTAAAAGTAGGCCACTTCCGACACTCAGTTCGCCCTTTTATACCAAAACCACTTCAGTGCTAGAAGTGCAAGGAAGTTAGGTCACGCAGCCCCGCCGCGGTGGTCTAGTGGCTAAGGTACTCGGCTGCCGACCCGCAGGTCACGGGTTCGAAACCTGGTTGCGGCGGCTGCATTTCTGATGGAGGAGGAAATGTTGTAGGCCCGTGTGCTCAGATTTGGCTCAGCGAGCTTAGAATACAGGAGGTCACGCTAGAGATAAAAAATAAATACAAATATCTGGGCGCATTGATAAGCAATGAGTCGGAGTATCCAAAATATAGTTGCCACGAAATATAGGTGGCAACTAAAGGTAACAGGAATGCAGCGGTGATGAAAAGCAGGGCACTGTGGAATTACAATAGGTATGATGTTGTGAGAGGAATATGGAAAGGGGTCATGGTTCCTGGTCTGACGTTTGGCAATGCGGTCTTGTGCGTGAGATCAGAAGTTCAAGCAAAATTAGAAATTAAGCAACGTGGATTAGGTAGGCTTGCCTCAGGAGCTCATGGATTATGATGATGATATGTAAGGTGTGACGTCCCAAAACTACCATATGATTATGAGAGACGCCGTAGTGGAGGGCTCCGCAAATTTCGACCACCTGGGGGCCTTTAACGTGCACCCAAATTTGAGCACACGGGCCTACAACATATCTGCCTCCATCTGAAATGCAGCCGCCGCAGCCTAGATTCGAACCCGCGATCTGCGGGTCAGCAGCCGAGTGCCTTAGCCACTAGACTACCGCGGTGGGGCAGGACCTCACGGAAATACACCAAATCTCAGAGTACAAGGTGATACGGGATAGACATCATTTGAGGGCAGGGAAGGAAGCAGCAAGATGAAATTCGAGAAGTGATTGAAAGAAATGGGGGAGGAGTGGTCGGCTAGGAAGGTACTCAGCTACTTGTACTTGAAGAATGTCGATACAAAATAGAGGAAGCGAACCAGAAAATTGAGTGGTAAATACTGAGAAAACAGTAGGAGGCCAAACCAAAAAGAGTTATCGGTAAAGAAGAAGTTGAAGGAAGCTGAGACTGATATGTGGAGAATCGGCGTGATTAAGAAGTCCGCACTAAAGATTTATCGAACTTTTAAGTAGGAAATTGCCAAGGAAAAGATCTATGATAATACTCGGGGTAGTTCTCTTCTGCTTGAGGCCAGGACCGGATTATAGCAACCAAGACATATCGAATAAAATATGAAGGGGTAGACATGGTATGCAGTGCGTGTGGAGAGGAACAGGAAACTTCCGAACACTTGATAATGTTCCGTAAAGGGCTTCAACCTATAGTTCAGGATGATGGCGCAGAGTTTTTCAAAGCACTGGCGTTCAGGGACAGGGAGGGCAAAATAGACTGTAATTGGGTAGAATTAACTAGAAGGAGGTTATCTGATTGGTGGCTAAAGTCAAAGCACGAGTGAAAAATAAATCCTTCACTGCAAAGTATGACTCCTCAACCTCACTATTTAAAGGAAAAATAAATCTAGCTTTTGGTTCAATACGTATTACGGCTTGGTGGCATTAGCCACCACCCGATCTGAAGGGCACAGCCATATTAATCTATCCGTCCATCCATGTCGGTTTTCCGCTCGACCGAGTTAACCGTTGCTCTTTTGAACGTGTGGTCCCTCAACGCACACGTTCATGACGTCAACCATGATCCCGTCCCTACCGCACTTGCCGTGCTCTGCTTCACAGAAACATAGAACGCTGGAAACATGCGCATGAATGGTTTCGTTCTAGTCGTCTGCACCAAAGAAGCGGAGTGTCCTGTAGGCGGTGCGGAATCTACGTCAAGCCACCTGATTCGGCTGAAGATGTCGCATTTCCAACAACCAGCCAGAAGGAAGCACGCCACTGGGAAGCTCTCATCCGGAATAGCAGTCACGTCCATGCACCTGGCACTGAAATTGAAAGAAAGAGACGTCACCACGGACATCGAGAAGGCAATGCATCGATACAGGACCGAGTTAAAACACAGTCCCTTCGTGCTCGTTGTAGATATTAACGTGGGCATCATTCAAAGCGCTTTCCCCGCCGTGGTGGTCTAGTGGCTAAGGTACTCGGCTGCTGACCCGCAGGGCGCGGGTTCAAATCCCGGGTGCGGCGGCTGCATTTCCGATGGAGGCGGAAATGTTGTAGGCCCGTGTGCTCAGATTTGGGCGCACGGTAAAGAACCCCAGGTGGTCTAAATTTCCGGAGCCCTCCACTACGGCGTCTCTCACAATCATATAGTGGTTTTGGGACGTTAAACCCCACATATCAATCATTCAAAGCGCTTGGCTAGTCTAACACATGATGTCACGTTACGCTCTCTGATGCTTATCGTATGATTTCAAACGTCCCACCGCCATGAGGGGCACTTGTGTTGATGTTGTTTACTCGAAATTTTTATTGCGTCCCATCATTTACGATCCCTCGGCGACATAGTTAAGTGATTAAAAAGTAATAATCTTTGAAAATAAACGAGTCCACGAGCTCATAGAGGAACGCCCTTTTAGTATTTATGATGATCAATAGTGCGGTTTTATTGCGCAAGGGTTATAAGTGGCCAAATCCACCCATAGCATTTGGTGTATATATAAAGTATATAGTGCAGGCATCATGAAGTGATTATCTTTAAAGGAATGCGAGTCCCTATGCTCATAGAGCGATGCCCCTCTTGTACTTTGCAAAAGAACATCTCTGGCGTATATAAAATGTATATAGTTCATCAAAATGTCTATAGTGGATCCTAATGAAAATAATAAATATTATGTATGTAATATATATGTAACAACGTTGTCACGTCAATATATCATGGTAGGAGATGTGTACGAATGATTCACTGGTTACCCCGTGATCACCGAGCAAGCTTCTCTAACATCATTCTCTTTCTGGATATGACGGGGATTTTCTTTTGCTTTTTTTTTGAAAGGTGGCCACTGGCGGGCACTAGGGAAACCGAAAGCGACGCACCTAATAGTGCATCTACCATTCACTTTCAAAACGCCATGAGTGACGACACTGTTTTACTGGCCGTTATCAACCCTTAATCTAGACACTTCGCTTCGATCCATGGACAATCACTTATCTCCCCCCACCCTACGCGGAGGGAACAGTGTCGAAAAATTGAATTGCTGCAAAAACTTGAAGAAAAAAAACAAGGGAGACAGGAAAGAGCGCAGACTCCTGACAGCATCAAAAAGCGCGCCATGTGGAATTGAGTAAAAAAGTTCTTCCACATCAATTGAAAAAGCCGTGGACGCCACTGGTAAGCTTTCCTTCAAAATAGAACCGATTTCATAAGAACGCTACAGCCATTTTTCACCTGCAAGACGCACAAGTGTGACTACCCGCTACGCCTCATTGTGTCCGAGAAGGGCAGCTGGCAAAGGGTAGTGTCACGGTACCTACAAGGCATACTTAGTTCTCTTAACAGCGGTGACCCTTTCTTAGTGCGAAGTTCTTTGGAAATTGTTTTATTTTGAAGGAAAGCGTACCAGTGGTGTTTACGGCTTTTTCGATTGATGTGGAAGAACTTTTTTACTCAATTCCACATGGCGCGCTTTTTGATGCTGTCAGGAGTCTGTGCTCTTTCCTGTCTCCCTTGTTTTTTTCTTCAAGTTTGTGCAGCAATTCAATTTTTCAAGTATGAACCAACTAGTCTGCAAAGAAGTATTGGAACAGTGTCGTAATAGAGGTAGCTTTTGAAGGGAATGATAGATGCGCTGTTTGTCGCGGTAGTTTCGGTTTCACTTGCTAAGTTGACCAATGTCATCGCTCCATGGTGTTTACCAATGGCCGCCTTTCACAAATTTCACAACTTCTTTGGACTATTCACAGAAATGAGTTCAATTGGCTAATTTGACTCCATTGACTACTTTCACTCGTTAAAAAGGTAATTGTTTTCTTTTCCCAGGTACTGTCATAATTAATTTTTGCGCGCATCTGAAGTTGCCTTCTTCCACAGCAAAGTTAACGTCGAAGGCGGCACGTAGATTCTCCTTTTCTGTGAGTTTTCAAAAATACTGAACACATTTCTTCAAACAGCCTGCATATCTGCGCAGCTAGCGGTTTGGCTCGAATGGGTTACCAGTGCATTGCTGTCGAGATAGGCCGCTCTCACGTTGCAGTCACAGTTGCAGTGCGCAGTCGTCATCTCATAACCTAGTCATTGTACTCTTCATCACTTTTTTGACATCTTATAAACAACTGTTCGCTTTACCCTTTTAGTTTGTGGCATACGGTAAAGCTTTGCGAAATGCGAAATGAGACTGGCTAGTTTTCTCGGTGCGAAATGTCTTGCATAGCAACTTTCACAAGACCATAGCCTTTCTTTTTGCTCACATCGTAAGTATTCCACAGGTTTCTTTATTAATAAACTTCCAAGAAAAGGTTTGAACCTCAATCAAGGTGCTCATTCTCTCACCATAATTAATGTCTTGCATGTCCATAAAGTGATAACACCTTGTGTGCACGTTGCGTCTTTAATATTCAAGCTGAGCGCGCCAAATACTTGCAAAACTCTCAGCACCACTGAGGTTTTTTTTTTCGTTTTGCAAAAACCATTTCTTGGTCAAGTTGGGTTGTCAAATATTCAAGAAAGTATACACTTGAATGTAAATGAATCATTACACAATCGAGAAAATACACTGGCAGCGCACCTGAGATTTAATCGGTGATCTCTAGTCTACCAACGCAACTTCACGGCCACTCAGAGAATCAGTTGGTTTCAATGCTTTCTATCTTACTAAGCATGCAACAAGCGGCGCACTAATTACCAAAAGAAGAAGTAGCGTGCAGCATTTTATTCTAAAACTAATAGGATGTATTTACGCACATGTAATTAGATTTAGTTTTTCTTGGCAAGTTGGTAAACCAGGCGCTCCAGGATCTGATGGCAGATCAGGGCAGCAGCGCGCATATCGGTTCTCTCAGCGTCCTGAAATTGGTAAACAAAAAAAAAGATAAAAAGTTGTCAAATAAAACACCTAATAATAAGAATATGCAGACTTTATTTATTAGCTTAGAAACGCTCCAGCAGGGAATTAACTAGCTTCTTGCAAAAGTGTTCCTGCGGCAAATGGCAATAGCTTTAAGGCAAAGTAAATAAAGACATAAAAACAAACATTCGGTAGGCTTTCATTACCTACTGCATGCCATAAACCGCTTCTGGTGCGCATTACTAATACGGTGATCTGGAAGAGTTGGTATACTAACATCTTTGAAGAAACGTGCAGCGTAGCACCAACAGATTCGATGCAATCTGTTGGTGCTCCGTGGAGCACCTACAGATTGCATCGCCCGCCGCTCCGTGGAGGGTGGCGACATACATTGTTCATACGTCCACCATTGAGGTACCCACCCCTTCACTCACGCTTACGTGCCTGCCAAAACAAGCTCACATTCTGGCTAGGTCTCTGCACTGCAAAAAATATGCCTGTATGCTGCGTTCCCCTGTACATGCAAACTTTTCCAACCATGTGCACGTGCCAGCCACGTGCTGCCAAGAAGTAGGCACAAACATGGCACAAATGTCGCCACAGTGCACAGAGAGGTGGGGCAGAATGAGCCCTGAGACACCCTAGTCGGCAGAAATTTCACCTTCTATGATTTAGCACTTCTTCAACATTGACACGTTAACAAAAAACAAATTTGGTTCGTCCGGTCTGTTTAGTAAGCTATCAAAGCTGTAACTGGAGAAAGAAGCTACCACAGGCGGCATGCACTTATCATAATGGCTATTTTTCGTTCATTGTTAATCAAGCCACTCTTTTTCTCGCCTTTAGGTTGAGGAAAAACGGGGGGAAAGTCAAGCGCAGAAAGGTTAACCTTGTGTCGCATTCAAATACCACTCGTTTAAGTGCTGCATGCCATCGGCTGAATAAAACTAACAATACGTCTGGCGTCATAATTGGCTGAAATATTCTCCCACCAAAAGTTTTTCACAGTTTTAACGTAAAGCTTGCGTGAGTGTCAAGACCCTGGTTCTTTTAGTTCTGGCTAGCAACTTTTGCTATTACTGCGAGTTAGGTGAAATAGGATTATCATTCCATGAAATCTCATAATACTATGTCATGGCAGAGATTGCCTGCATCAAATATTGCACAAAGTAAACGTTTTGACAACAGCGATGGCTAAAAAAATTGAAGACTATTGTAAAATCTTGACTTGAAACAATAAATCTTCGAATAGTAAACCCCAAGAAGTTATTCTGTCATTAAAAGCCACGTAATCTAAACAGCAGTTTCACTAGCCCTCCTCTGTCCAGATTATGAATAACACACAACAAGGATAACACTTTCGGCTCATATCACAGTGAAACGCAGGAAAAAAATTTGAGCACACAGTGCTGCTTGTTGGTAGTGATGTGCCCTTGCGTTTTTGGTGTATGAAGGTTTCTTTGCTCTAGATCAATATGTATGCACCGTTCACTATACCACCCATATGTTTCACTAAGAGCTGCACTGATCAACAATGCTCAAGCTACACAATATATAACAACTCTGAGTCTTGAATAGTTTCTAGAATAATATCTATTGATGTATAGAGATAATGCTTACCGAGAGCTTGTCTGAAGGGTCTTCCTGCAAAAAATTATAAAAATATGTTTATATGTATACAACTCACTTGAGTTTATATATGATGCGTTGAAGCTTTCAAGCACAAATTTATCGCTTTGCAAAATTTTAAGCGACTGAATAAACTAGAGCGGTTCCTGGGTGCTGGCGTCGGCTATAATGAAAGTTCCTGATACCATCGTTAGTTAAGAGTTTGCTAGTTTTTGTCGATATTAGTCAGCTGTTACGATTGACCGACGCATTTTTTGCGAATCGCTAAAACGCTAATGTATAAGCAAATCCGTCTTTCTGTATTATCTATAAATTCAAGCGTGTCCTTGCAGTACAGACCATTCATCTATGAGTTTTTTTAAAATCATGTGCTATTTAAGGTATGCTCAATGTCGGAAGCAGTTGAACACCCACACGTGAGCGCACGCATGTGGAATTGTTGCCGTGGAGCCATCGCGTCGGGGGCGCCCTCACCTGAAACTTCACCACCAATCTCGCCCTAGTAAATATTTCTGGGGTTTTACCCTCCAATGCTACGATATCATCATCAAGCTTGTCATAGTTCCGCAGTCTGATATAATTTCGATCACCGGGGAGATTTTAATTTGCTACATAGTTTAAATAGCAAGTCGTTTTTGTATTCGCGACCGTGAGGGTCGACAGTCGAACCCGCCACCTCCACCTCAGCAATACTTAAGAAATGCTCGGAATATAAATGCAAAGATCACATTCACTATAACAAAATAACGAAGAGATATTATGCGTATTGTTGAAGTGCTGCCAAACTTTCTCCTTTCTGTGAAAATCTGCTATTTACCAACACGACAAGCAACACGAAAGGTGCTTAAATAAGCACCAAATACAAGCAAGTTACCATTCGCAGTACACCTCTGTGTAGGGCTAAATTTTGAAAGTACACCGCAAAGCATTATGTAAATGATACCTGAGACGCACTGGCACATACCCTGCTTAACGGAGCGAATGTATATATAAATCACACTTCCCAATATATTAACGTGGTTCGAAGTCATTAGCTCATAGCTAAACTATTTGTATCATATAAAATGTACCAGTGCACTCACTTAAACCCACGTAGCTTACACTCGTAGGTAGTTCTCTGGCTAACTACTCATATAATCGGTAACGGCTTTTAGATCATTGTGTGCAGGAAGTGCATTGTGAAATAACATACCCTAGGTTTCTATGTTCTTGTACTCTTGCTTATCTTTCTGTTCCCTAAATAAAAGCAGATATTGTTATTGACATTAGTGCAGACTTTTCATAGTATATTTTTAAAGACATAGTCGACCAGTGCTTGCAGCAACCACGGTTTCACCAGAAAAAGAACGCGTTCCTCTGTAGCGAACCCAAGCGCACCCTACATTTTCGATACTCGATCTGAACAGATTTATTACAGTGGGCGCATGTTATGACATTGGAAATGACCACCGTTTCAAGAAACAACTTTGACATGATCTCAGCGTCACCCTCGTTAGCCACACTAATACCGACTATTGCCCCGACATACGTTCACTTGAGGATAATTGCTAAAAATAGCCCGTAACTAATTATCGGTCTGAAGCTTCTCAGTAGACAAACAGGCTGACTGGGCTAGTTGTTTGTGGATATTTAAGGTTAACAGCGTGAAAATAACACACGGCGGACAAGAAAAAGACGGAACAAGCGCTGACTTCCAACTGTAGTTTTATTGACAAGAAGCCTCTTATATATGCCCTATTGAGCAGTAAAAACAGTGAGAAAAGACGACAACATATGCAAAGATATGAAACAACTAAACAACAACGATCATTGAGCCTGCAACGCCGACCCTCACAACCACAGAAAGCAGAGCTCTCTTTCTTACGGAGCAACTGATGGCTTGCTCACGCACGTGCTCCTTTCACGTGCTATCTGAGCAGCCTCACATATTACGCGCACGTGCCTTTCTTTCATCTTTTCGAGAACTGTGGTTCTTCCAAACTGCGCAGTGAACCCAGAGTGCTTACGCGTAGTTCTAGTAAGTCATCTTTGCCATTGCGAACGTTTTTGGCGTGTTGCCATAAGCGTTCGTTTAGTCATCCGCCCGCCTCACTCACGTAACACGCACGACAAGACAAAGGGATCCTGTACACCACGTCCTGCGCACAATCGACAAACTGCGTCCGATGGTTTAGCATGCACTGTTTACAGCGCCGCTTTACCTACCCCGTAAAAAGCCGTGGTAAGTAGTGCGTGGTCAAACACAGCTAAGATGCAGTTTATTATTTTCGTGCGTTTAACCTTATCTACTCAATAGGTGTATAAATGCTCCCGGTGATTGACTGCTCGTTGAGCTCGTAGTAAAAGTTGTATATCTTCTGCATTTCGTGCTTGTTAATTTTGCTTCGTTTTTGTTTTTGTTGGTTTTTATTATGAAGTTGAAGGAAGCAAAATGCCTGAAGACGAGATGTCTCAAGGGAGACAGTATAAGGACACGGAAACAGGTGCAGGGTTATAGAAAAAAAAGTGATCGACCACTTCCCCGAAGGGAACCCTGAAGGTACGCAAAGCAGCAGTGCTGCACACGGCGTTGCCCGGTTAAAACGGGCGTCGAGACGTGTGCTGGAAGAACGATTTGAAGCAAAACTCGATATACTGTTTACTCGAGTAAATATTTGTTTGACACGCAAACACACAAAAGGTGGGTTGCATTTCGTGTAAGTTTCATCGCAGACAACGAGCTGAAAGAGTAGAGAGATTTAGTAACTCATCCGCAGAAGCCGTACGGACGCAGACTGTTAGCCATTTGCAATGGCAGGCCACTTCTTTACCCCAGCAGCGTACGCGCAACTGAATCAGTCTAAAGTTTCCACTCGGCATGTGGTCGAGCGTTGTGGCTGGTGCAGAGGTGAAGCGAAAAAGAAGTGTGTTGTGAGCGGGCGGAGGAGCCGGCCGCTGATGCGGGGGAGGAAGTGACGTCAACGTGCAGCTGTGACAACCTACTTGGCACCGCTACAACACCTGCAGTTAGGGGGTTGTGTGGACTCACGGGACAGCGTTACACAGGCTAGTCAAAAGCTGCTTGGCATCTAATAATGTGCCAGTAGATAGGTGACGTGACAACACTAGTTTGCAGTACCATAAGTTCTGAGGTGCAAGACAACCTTCTGAAGGCTCACTTACCAATGTTCGATTGGTCCCTTCATAGACTCTGGTGATAACGCAGTGAAGGTCTCCGCAGTGATACTGCTCCTTCAAAGTCCTCACTTTCTGTGCAGTCTAAAAATAAATTGATTCCTTTCAGTCATTTGTTCCTAAAATACCACTCGGAAGTGCACATGATAAAAGGCTCCATTGAGCACAAGTACAAAACAGGCTTGTTTATAAAACAAATAAAAAGGAAACAATAAACCTGTGTTTGTCATTTACCATGTCATAAGTTTGACTCCGCGTAAACGCGAAGCCGCCAGCAGCACGAGGAGCCATGACTGATGCGACAGAAGAACCAATTTGTAAATCCAGTAGTAATGATGACTTCAATGATGTAATTATGCAACTATTTTAGTAGTAGTAGTAGTATTAATAGTAGTAGTAGAAGCAGTAACAGTAGTATTAGCAGTAGTAGAAGTAACAGTAGTAATAGTATTGCATTCAGATTGTTGACGCTGTAACTGCCACCATATACCACAACGGCCCCACTCCTCTCTTTAGTATGTGTGGTCTGTGGAATTTCGCTTCCTATAGACTATTTTACCCAACTTTGAGGGCCTTGTATTACTCTGTATCGTCAGCAGCCATATTTGATGCGTTCATCTTTTACAGTCACTTCCTGTTACAAAGACAAATTTTATACTCTATTCATTGTCGTGGTGTTGCCGGAGGCGGAAAAAGGTGCATGACTCAATACTAAAGTGCTGTTTTTATAAGAAAAGAACAATCGACGCAACAGTTCCATGTTATAAGTTAGTTATTCAAGCTGTATGGCGGCAACTTTTATTGGTGAGGCTCAGTACTTTGTGCGTCCCATCCGTAACGTCATGAAGCACGTAATTATGCTCTATTTCTCACAAAAGGCGAAGCCATGCTCAGAGCTTCGCTCATGTGCACTACGTGAAACATGGCACTCTTACATATGCACGGCCACATGCAGATGAGGCGTGCGCAGAACTAAGTCTACTTTATTTAAAATTTATTCAGCAGAACATTCCCAGTGATGTAGCTGGTGTGGAAAGACACAAATGTAGAGAACAAGCTTCGAATTCGCTTACGCATAAAATTAATGAGAAGCTGCAATTGCATCAATAGCGAGGCCTTGAATAAGTGCAAATAATTGTGGTTACTTTTGTATACTACCAAAAACCAAAATAATGTTGAGAACTAACAGACAATGACAACTAACAAAGTTCTCAGTAAAATTGTATCAAGCAAAGATCGCGTGCTTTTCAAATTCAACTTTTTTTCTTCCTTCAAAAGAACGTAGTATAATACACAACCTTGTTTGTTTCTTAGAGCAGCTGACTTACTTCTGCATTTAGATAAATCGGGGCACATCCAGAAAGAGCCCTCCCGTAAGCTTTGGCCATTGCTGCAAAATACAAAACAGAGGCCAGTATGTACAAATCGTCAAAAATAAAAGCTCTCAATTTCGGCCGAAAGGTCAATGCGTCGTGCTTTTTATAGAAATTATTCCTCTAGCAAGCTTTTAGGATACAACACAGCACCTTGGGCATATCATATGGACACCTAGCCTAAGGTGCGCTTTCTTTCATTGTCACCAAGTCATAGATAGGTATGTCTTTCACGCTATGCACTACATTATGATTCAGTCGTTTTCTGCGTGAAGCGGTTAAATATTACCTGCCCTGTGATGGTCCAAGAGGGAACATAGCATTTCTTTGTCTTGGCAATAGTTTGTCGTTATTGACGTTGTATATAGAAGTATTACCAAGATATTGAGCAAAAAGTACTATAATTGCATTATTCACTACGAAAGAGCCCCGCTGGCGTCCCGCACTGATATGCTATGAAGAAAAAATGAGCCTGAGGCAAACTTACAACATTGTGTGGGTTCAATTTGAGAATCTTTAGCTCACTTGAAAAAAAAAGTACTTTTTTGTAACTTTCTGTATCATGTCATACAAGCGCAGTTTACTTCACAAAGATCTATAAGCCATAGTATTACTTGAACTGCTTCATTTTGAAGCTATGAATATATAATGTGTGAACATACAACTAGTCAAAAAATTATAGCTTACATGAATTAACGATTATCGCTTATATAAATTAAATATTAAAGCTATAGTACATGAATAATTTTGCGAGTTCTTGCGAATGTCCCAACTAATCAAAGCTAAAGAATGGATAAAGTGTCACAGTGATGAAAGATCAACGCCATCGGATTTCAGCAAATTTTGTTTTGTGGTGATTACTCTGACTAATAATTTTATATAGAATATTTAGCGTGGCCAAACTTTTCTCAGTGCCTTAAGTTTGAAACGCCCTAAGGCATCACAAACTTTCTTTTCCGAAATATAATGCCTCCATAAATACTTGTCACATTCACCTATACTAGAACATTTTTTTTCTGCATAATTCAAAGTATTCTGATAACCGTGACAACTGATATGTAATGAGCCATATATGTGGGTTTGCATATCAAGTGAATTTTCGACCATTTGTAATTGCCTCGTATAGTGGAATCAATGATATCCGAAGCATGAATGAGAAAGGTTGATACGTCACCTTAAAATCACCATAACGTTACAAGGCGGACATAAATATGTTGTACAAGACTGCACCGCCATGAATATCTTGTTGGGATGTGTCATTTACTTTCGGCGTCTATTCCCCGTCACGTTATACCAAATTTAGTATATGTGGAGTTGGTGAAACGGCCACGAGCGTGCTGTGAGCGTGGCATGTAGCCATGTCTTACAAGACGCTCATGTGATGCTTGTCATGTTTGGACGTGTCATTTACCTTCGTCATCCGTTCGCGTCACATAATACCTAATTTGGTATATGCGAAGCTAGCGCAATGGCCACGAGCGCATCAAGAGCGTGACATGTAGCCATGCTTTACATGACACGCATCTCATGATTATCGTGATTGCACCAGTCACGTACCTTCTTCATTGATTCACGTCCCGTAATAACAAATTTGGTAGATGTGAAGCTAGTGACATGGTCGTGAGCGAATCATGAGCATTGCATGCAGTCATGTCCTTACAAGACACGCATCTCATGATTAATACAATTACACCAGTCACATACTTTCTTCATCTATTCACATCCCGTAATACCAAATTTATTATATGTGAAGGTAGGAAAAGGGTGGTGAGCGCATCATTAATGTGGCATGTAGTCATGTTCTTACATCACACGCATCTCGAGATTATCATATTTTCAACATTCACATATCTTCGTGATTTATTCACGCCTTGTAATAACAAATTTGGTATATATGAAGCTAGCGAAACGGCCACTAGCGCATTATGAATGTGGCATGTAGTCATGCCATTACATGACACCAATGTCATGATTTTTATTTAGGGTCTGTCGCCTGTGTTCGCCATGCAGTCATGTCCTACCATACCAATTTTGAAGCATGTCATGTGAAGGAAACCATCGCAAGAGCAGCAAAAACATGAAATGTCAATTATGACATCCATGAAATACATGTCTTGATTTTCATGTTGCGACTAGTCAATGATGCTCGTCATACAGCAATTTTATGCCATACCAATTTTGGTAACACTACCATAAATAATATAGATAGATGGATAGATAGATATAGATAGATAGATAGATAGATAGATAGATAGATAGATAGATAGATAGATAGATAGATAGATAGATAGATAGATAGATAGATAGATAGATAGATAGATAGATGCGCACCAAGTCGTGAAAGTTCGCTAAAAATGGTTTGCATTTAAAATTGAGCAGGTATGTCATTGTGAGGAGTAGTTATTGTGGTGTTATGATTCGCGAAAAAATTGTGTGGCCTAGAGGGCGTTTCAAAATTGGGGCACGCAGGTGAATTTGGATCACGTTAAATTAGTTATATAGTAATATTGGTTTGAGTAATTAACACCAAACAATTTTTCATTATCTCAATCTGCTAGTATTTCATGACTATGACAGTTTATCATTGTTTGTTTTAGTTTGCTTTCTGTTTTGCTTTGCGAAATATCACAATATACTGCACGTCTAGCATTTTTTATAAAAACTATTTTTTTCGTCAGTACTATATTTACATTTTCTGCTTCATATGTTCGTATATTAAATGAAAAAACTTCTTCGGGAGCAAATCAAGCAAAAATACTGCAAAATGATAGATTCAACGTGGAAAGAACCGCATTTGGACTCATATTGCAGCTCAGTTTCCCAATGTAGCGGTCTAATTAAAGATATGGCTTTTATAATTTGCAAAGTAGAGCTTGCCCGTGAAATAAGCAGAAAGTTTTAAAATAGTAAAAAACTTTCTAAATGAACATCGACAAGATAGTCAGAAGCCTGCCTTTTTCTCACCTTCACTGCGTAGCACGTCAGCGCGAGATTCCTACGGCGGCTTTTCGGCAGCGAATCATCCATGTCATACAACTTCTTGTCACTTGTTTTAGTAATACTGCTCTATATAACGTCCACGTGGGACAGTAGTGCTTTCTTTGTAGAACAGTATCTTCCCCCTTGGACTATCAGAGGGCTGGTTACATTGAACCGCTTCATCGTCCCAAGAGGCCAAAATATAGTGCAGTCAATGGCCTGCAATACAGTATGGAGGCGTGGTGTTTTGCTTCTCATGAATAGGACACATGGTCCTAATAACTACTGACGACATAATTAACGTCTATTTCATTTAAGATATTTTTATTATGTTTCTGGTATAGGCGTGGTGGCTGACCACTGGTGTGCATGATGAAATGATGGTGTGCATGATGAAATGAAACTCAGGTGTACACTTTGGAGATTGTTATTTGTCGTGCCCATAATTGACAGTTCATTCGCCATTTTTGGTTCTGATTCAAACTTTTCATCCATCTTTTTTATTGGTCCTCGGGTGTTGAAAACATTGAAACCACGTCACCATTACCGGACAGGCTTTTAGTTTAAATCATTTTCAGCACATTTTGTGCCATTAAAAAAGAGGGGGCTAAAAATATTTAAATTCATCCGAAAGTGGCGACCGAATTATCATTTATGCACTCAATATTTAATCATCTCCTACGGGTTTAGGAGTCCGTGAAAACAAAACGTTGACGTTTTTTTTTGTTTTTTTGTGGGGGGGGGGGGTCCTTGTTTTTAACGATGTCTTTTGCTGATTACGCGCACAAGGCAAATCAGATGATTTGGAGCAGTGGTTCTCAGCCACGGATATGCGAGGCAACCTTTGTAGGCCAGTGGAAGTTTTTTGGACCCCATTTACGGAAGTAAATGTAGCGTGAAATAAGTGCATTTTATTTCTCCCTGATAACTAATCGTAAAACTAAAGTGCCCGCCAATTCTGCTTCAGCAGCACTTGAGACTCAGTTCTCCCTGCGCATTATTCTCCTAAGTGTGGAGCAAATTAAAAGGCCGGTCTGCCGTATGTTATCTTATACATAGAATCACATGCTGTCGTCGTCGCTTAGCGTTGCGCAGGCAAAACCACATCCGAGCACAGCCATCTCAACACGCGCTCGCACAAAAGAGAAGTCCTCTGCCTCGTTTTCTTTGAGCGCCAAGTGCAGAGGGGCCCGGGCTGTCGTACGCTGTCACATGCAGTTGTCACTTGTTGTAATGAAGGCAAATCCACGTATAAAAATTGATTGACTGATATGTAGATTTCAACTTCCCATAACCACCATATGGTCATGAGGAACGCCGTGGTGGAGGGCTCCGGAAATTTTGACCACCTGGGGTTCTTCGACATGCACCCAATCTGAGCACACGAGCCTACAGCAATTTCGCCCCATCAAAAATGCAGCCGCTGAAGCCGGGATTTGATCCGACGACCTGCGGGTTAGCAGCGAAGTACTTTAGTCACTATACGAGTGCGGCGGGGCCCGTATGAAAATTTGAAGAAAGAATGTAAGCGAGAAGTGTGAACAGTAATAATAATACTAATATTTGGGGATTTACACTCCTAAAACATGATATTATTATGACAGACGCCGTAGCAGAGGACTCCGGAAGTTTTGAACATGTGGTGTTCTTTAACGTGCATCATCTGATATCACACGAGCCTCTACAACTTCGCCTTCATTCAAATGCAACTGCTGCGGCAATGATCGAACCCGTGACCGTCAGGTCGGCAGCCGAGCCCCGTAACCACTACGCCACTACAGTGGACAAAACGAGACAGAAAGAAGAGAGAAAAAATAGGAAGAGCAATGGAAAGAAACGAAATCGTGATTAAAAAAAACACAGAAAGAACTGGTGAAATCAACAAAAAGTAAAGCGATGAGGAAATAACGAGAAAGCCGAAGATCAACATAAAAGGCTGCCTAGCTCAACATTTCCTCTAAGTCTGTCACCATATTAGGCCATTAGCGCAAAGCAGCCGTAATTTCTTATATTTCAATAATACCATATGGGTACCGAAGAAATTATAGGTTAGAGTACAGCGACGCAAATGCACTGCATAAAAAATACACTTCAATCGTATCTCGTAAATAACGCGCTTTTGAAGATTGCTTTTAGTTTCAAGACACGTGCGGTCAAGTAGGCAACAAAATGTATCTTTTTATATCAATCTCGGCCAAAAAGTCTTGGTACCAAAAGGGCTTCGTAATACACCGATTGAGTTACATAACTCTCAACTGCAAAATGTTCTCATACGATGAAATACGCTAACAAGTTTTGTCTTTGCAAGATACATGAAGAAATGCGAAGGGTACGTTACCTATCAGCTGAATTTCTCGTCAAAAAATGCTCTGCCGGGACGGCTGTCAGAGAAAGTGAAAGGTTCTTCGGGGACAAAGGATACACAATCGTACATCGATCAAATAGTGATGACATAATTCTTCATGTCTCTTACAAAATTGGGCTTCACCTGCACTTTGGCTTGCTTGTTCAGCCGGATCTTCCGTTTTGATCACCTGCTGAGGCTTACAGCCGATTAATGCGTTGACGAACTTGGTGTTCTCTTCAGTCTGAAGGGTGCAATAAAAATGTCAAAAATGAATGAAATCTAACGCCCAGTTGTGACAATCCAGATAGTATTATTTATTTCGATAGCAAGTATCTGTAACTCTATTTTTTGTTTTGAGCACAACAGCCACGTAGACATTGATTTCATTTCATTTCATTTCATTTTATTGACTATCTCACAGGGCAGAGGGCATGAGAAGAAAAAGCTCGACAGACCTTCACTAGGCTTCCCAGCCGGTTACAGTCCAGCGTCACGCAGTCGCAGTTCACACATTTTACGGAATAAAAAGAAATGAAAAACACCCATTACATGCAGAGAGTCATCAGCTGGGTAGGTTTCTTCAAATATTTAGCAGAAAATCCCCAAAAGGATAATTGAGCTAAGAAATCATGCAAAATTATTTATATTCTGTGGCTATCAAAGTTGAGGAAGAGGCGACATAAATATTTACTCTTTTTATAATTACATTATGTGTCTATATAGCGCGTCCCACCTAAATGAAAGCATATGTCACCACTTTGTAATACGTTGGCATAAAAAGCGATTTCTTCAATTAGGCCCAGTGACAAAAAAAGCAAAAACATAGCAATGGCTGATTGAATTTGGAAATGAAAAATGATAGTCGGACTTCGGTACAGGAAACTCACCGTGAAAACATCAGTGCGCATGCCCTCCTGAAATGCATAAAAAATAATTTATAGTGTCTGTCATTATATTGAAAAGAAGCAAAAAGTATATAGCCCAATAAACTCATGGGAGGAAATTGATTCAATAGAATAACGATGGGAGTATTGGAGCTATATAGAAGCCCCTACATCCCCTAACAACATATAGAAACAAATAGTGAAGTCCCTGTTCTTCAGCATTGAAGTGGAGGCGACCCAAAAGTCTTACATGTCACCTTCACATTAAGTTTGTCACGTTGCTTAAAGCACGCAAACTTGTTTTACCAAAACAACATATAGAAACAAATAGTGAAGTCGCTGTTCTTCAGCATTGAAGTGGAGGCGACCCAAAAGTCTTACATGTCACCTTCACATTAAGTTTGTCACGTTGCTTAAAGCACGCAAACTTGTTTTATACCAAAACAACATATAGAAACAAATAGTGAAGTCGCTGTTCTTCAGCATTGAAGTGGAGGCGACCCAAAAGTCTTACATGTCACCTTCACATTAAGTTTGTCACGTTGCTTAAAGCACGCAAACTTGTTTTACCAACCTTCTTATTTTTTGCTAAAATAAATAAGAGAAGAGGTGGCATCTTACTATATCGGATAATTGCAGTCGTGTAGCCGCCGTGCCTATCAGTGATAGAGCCACAAAGAAAATTTGTGTTGCTGCAAAAATTGGAGCGAAAAGCACTCCAAACCTATTGGTGAATACATTGTAAGAGGAAGCAATGTTAAATCAGCTAAAAAATACAAAGAATGTAAGAGAAACTCAAAAATAAAACTGGGGCAAAAATTTTAGAGATGGTTAGGACGTAATATTGGACCATTTGCTTTGAGATAACCTTAGAATGCCGCCATGTTTTATCAGCATATTGTTGTAGGGCTACAATCTATTTTCGCGTTCTTTCTGGGTTGTGATAATTGGACGCCAGTTCCGACAACTCATTTTGCAGCATAAGCGATTATAAGCTCCCAACAAAAGCCAATTCTGTTGGCAATGTTGTCCATTGCAACAATCACACAATAGGGAGTTTTTTAACAGCATCCCCATTAAACCATGCCGGTATCCAAGACTCCTGCGAAAAAAGATCCTATATATACATCATTTATGCCAAGCGGAAAATTGCGTGAAGTGGTGCAATGCTGTGTGGCAGAAGAGTTTGTATGAAATCGTACAAGGCATCCAAACACGTGAAGTTCGAAGCAGTTGGCTGTTTAGAGCTCTTTACTTATGAGAAAAAGTTCCAACGTAACTCAGAATAATCGTAATTATCAGCCACAACATTAACAAAGTGTGCAGATACGGAGGTGCCTGTACTGGACGCACAGTCAAGTCTTTGTTACTTTGCAAACTAGGATGATTTATAATGTTCGGAGTCTCTCGCCAATTTTCTACTTTGCAAAATAGGATGATTTATAATGTTCGGAGTCCCTCGCCAATGCAATTGCTTCAGGCTTACTTAGAGGATTTACAATGAGCATCCTAATGTCCCGTTTCGAGTTTACATCCTGACTGCTGCATGTTTTGTCCAGCCGTCAAGTTTTAGTAGTACAAGTGTAGTTCAACTGAATGTTGCATATCAGCTCTCGATTGTACACCAAATGGTTTATCTTGGCACGTTGGTAGTCCATGTTTATGAAGGGTAAAAGCGCACTGCAGTGAAAACGAACACACAAAGAAGGCACATAGAGGCACTCATATAGTTGGACTTAGTTGTGCCTTGTACGTACTTGTGTGTGGCTTCATTGTGTGTTCGTCTTCTGTGCCCTCTTACGGCTCATCAACTGTGTTGGGATAACACTGAGGCGACAAAATGTACATTTTCTTTTACCACAAAAAACGTATGTAGCACAAGAGGAACGTCTATCATTGGATGAGGAATTTGTTGTGTTACAAAGAAATTTTAGTGCAACAACAGCTCTTTCAGTTGGAAGTTTCAATAGGCAAGACATGATTTTTTTTCTTTTACGTTTTGTTTTTGTTTTTTCATAATACACTTTCTAACAAGGTTCTTAGTTGTCACTGCGGCCCAGTGTTTTCGCCCCAATATGAGTGGACATCTGCAAGCGTTTGAACAGCTTTATAGACCCCGACAGCGGATGCCACGGTTTCCGGGTGGAATTCAAGGTGTACTGCAAGGATTGGGTGTCTTATAAAGACTCTCAGTGGTCAAAATTTATTTTCTGAGATCTTTATCCTGTTTTTGACGCATAAAATATATGATGAAGTTTGGGAATAGGTTTCACACAATAACATTGGTCACTTAACAGCAGGAAGTAAAGTAATTTATTTCCATATTTAGCCAGCACGTGCCTTGCGCTTTACCTCAGTTTTTTTGTCAGCTATAACAAATTGCCTTTACGATTGAACACATTGGAGTGACAACACACTGGTGTTTATCCTGTAATCGGGCTTTGCTATATCGGACGTGTTGGAACCTTGGCACTGACAAGAAAAATCATTTGCATCAAACGAAGAAACACCTTGCTTTTTTTTCTCGTTCTAACAGAAGCTCCATGCACGTAACGTGCACACAAAGGGTGTCTTGAACGTATTTTAAAATAATCCCAGGATTCAAAGCCACAGTCCCTGAAAAACTATAAAATATATGCATAATGTTGAACGGAATCGTCCTTAGTTCCTCATTGTACGCTCTAACGCGAATATTTTATGCCCGATACCGTAGTGTGAATACACAAGTAACCTCGTTGAACCAGTTTAATCACTTTAAAATAATCACTTATTCCTATATAAGTATTCTCTCTTCACTTAATAAAGCAATGACTGGCCACTCATTAAAATTTAATATGTGTGTTAAGTAGTGGAACCACTTTCTTCCTCATCTAGAAAGAACTGCAAAAATAGAACATCAAGTGCCCAAGTTTGAACTTACCAGAGTGTCTTGCTCCTGGCAAAGTTTCGAAGCCCAAAATTTGTGGGCGGGACACCAGTAGATGTCGTCACACTGAAGCCTCTCACTCACTGCGGCCAGCTTACCTCGAATCTGCGTAATTACACGTTTACACGACATAAACAATTATGTTTATTTGCCTGCTCTACCCTTTGCTAGAGAGGACACTAATGATGAGTTTAGTTTTTACCACGGTAATAAAACATGTAATCACGAGTTGGGCAGACAAAATTATAACATTTGGGTACAGTAACTGCTCCCGCAAAAATCTTATTAAGGGATAACTTTGGTAGTTAACAAACGAGTAACAACCAAGGATCTCCCTTCGTAGCTGATCCGAAGTTCTTGAATATATTTTGCACCGCACACCTAGTCTCGCGCCGGTCACATTGCGTGGTGCGTGCGGCGCTGCATGGTGCCCTTTGCTGGCTGACTGTGTGGCTGCCATTGCGAACACTGGATGTGGCCTGCGTATTCAGCTGACGACAAAGCACTTGTCGCATCATATTCTCAACGCACTACAGTATTCGCAATGACAATAGTTTAGTGAACCATCTGAATAGATAGTGGGTACATATCCGAAGTTTGAAATTGTATAATTTCATTTCTAATATTGTCCAGTTCTCTTAATAATTACAGGCATATTTCATTATCCTTCTTCTACACAAATGAAACGAGCCTTCGAAGTTCCGTTCCTTCATTCAAGCGTGTTATAAACAATTTACATGTGATAACTGAACAAATTGGCAACCAAGTGATTTATTATGGTGTCATAAATACATCACATCAAAATTCAAGAAATGCAAAGCGTTTCAGACCATCTTCTCTATTTCCTGCTAAGTTGATAAAATAACCAAAATCAATTGTTCGATTTACACACCTTGGTCGTTATTACCCAGTTCTAGAGTTCTAGGCTGAAATGAGAAGCAAGTTGACCTGGCTTAGATCTGTAGTGGCGGGCGGTGCCATTTTAAATCTTGCATTTTTACGCCACCACAAGAACCGCTTTTCAATGTGCGTTTTTTGCTTTCTGTGCTCTATTTGCAGAGGATAAGATTTAATTACGAAATTTTTATGCAATTTGTACCCAATTGCATCTTTCCAACTTGAATATACGTCGGTGAAATGAAATGAACTTTCTAGGTCAGCGACATCACAGAAGGTTTGCGGAAAATATTTTTCAGCATTGAAAATTATCGTTTTCGTGAGAACTGTAGATCTTGTTCAAGCACTATTCAGTTTTTGACACTGAGACTTGTTTATTGCCTATTAATCTGCACTGACGGGCTTAATAACTAGAAACATCTTTAGGCCTGTCTATCAAAGCTTGCTGATCTCACACCCAGGCTGCTAGCGAGTCAAGCGGATACTCTCGCACGAACACCTGCCCCGACAGTGGAATGCATGGTGCGCATGGTTTACGTTAAGTAAACAAGACACACTGCAGCTCTGAGGCAGTAATATGAAAAAAAGTACCCATACGCGCCAATGGGGCGTCTGAAAGCTTGTCTGTGCACTACGGCATCGTCTCTGCATGTCAAACAAGAAACAAAGCAGGTGGATAATATTTAGCACTGCCTGCGATCACGATGCTCCATGGGAATTGTGCCAGAGGTGTTTTCGGTTTCTCCACGAGTGGATAATTGTAGTTATAACAGAATAGCTAAGAGCCGATGGACAATGCGCAAGTGAGTACATTAACTGCGTGTACTTAGCGTGGTGCCCACCAATTCTATTTCACGAACCTCATTCGCTTGACACGTAGCTGGGTTGAAAGTAGTCGCAAGATATGTGGGTGGTACACTTAGTAAGTTTCACTCCTTTGACGAAAATCTAAAACAAAGCAATGCTTTCAAGAGCAAGCAAGCAGCATACATTACTTTCCACTTTCGAAGTAGTTATTAAGCTTGGGTGCTTTTGATGGCATCAGCGCCTTAAGTATTACGAGCTTTCATATTTAACTGATAATAAATGGTGCGGTATTTGAAAACAGCCGACCAGAACTCCTTTCCGTCACAGACCCAGGCGTTGCGCTCTCTCAAACAGCAAACTTTTTAGCATATTTACACAGCACTCAACCAATCAAAGACCGCAATATTTCACTAATTTCAATATCCGCTTAGCTAATTGTAGCACAGCTACGTTTGGAAAGCATGATTACTGCAGGATTGAAATCACGCGAATGGCACTGCCAGTGACATTTTCTGATATCACGCTTTTGCGAGCAGTAAATATTAGAGTGTATAAGAGCACCAATGAAATAACTATTACGTTCCACCAAACTAAACGAAAAGTGCGCACTTATGTGCGATGCATGTTGAAATGATAAGTGTTGATTGATGTGCTCAACTTGATAAACCAGCATCCTTTCACTCTTTTGCGAGCTCTATACTGCAGTTACGACGCAAGCGTGATACTGCGGGGACGTTCTTTTACAAATGTAACAGCGTACGTACTTGAAAACGTTGCTTCCGCAGCCTGCTCAGCACGTACTGTATACATTTTGGACTTGCGTGAGCAAGCATTCTTGATGCTTGAATGAAAACAGCGCAAATGTCCAGGCCAGAAAAAAAACCAAAGCGCGCTCTGCGAAGGACAAAGTTTCGGTAGCTTCATGTTTGCTGTGTGCAGCGTCTGGTGTCTTGGCAGCCCACAGATGCTGCTTGGTCCCTCTTGCTATAGGTGGTGCCACGCGCGATGAAAATGTGATGAATCGCATGGAATTTGCTGTGTTCCAGTTTACAAGTGTGTTGTGCTGTCTTTAATGTCTCTGTTTTGCTTGCGGACTGTATATTTCAATTACAATTTTTTGCTAATTGTACTCAACATTTCCTCTTTCCCAACTAGAATATGCATCGGCAACATGGAATGGCCATTCTAGCTTCAGCAGTGGCATCATAGAAATGGTGCGAAAAAGATTTTTTGCGGCGTAAATCATCGCTTTTGTGAGAACGACTCTGAATTATGTTGTATCACTATTGAATTTTATAGGGTGAAGCTCCTTAGGATTAATCCTTGTGCTCCCGTCAGCGTGACGTAGTACTTAGAACACTTTCTCTTCGACAGTAAAGATAATGAAGCACTCACTCCCGGTGCGCGTTCTGGGTTTGCGGGGAGACCGCTTGGGGCGCTGTGGTGTCGCTGCAGGAAGAAAAAACTGCCGAACACTTGATAATGTTCTGTAAAGGGCTTCACCCTATAGTTCAGGATGATGGCGCAGAGTTTTTCAAAGCACTGGGGTTTAGGGACAGGGAGGGCAAAATAGACTTCGAGCGGGTAGAGTTAACTAGAAGGAGGTTATCAGATTGGTGGCTAAACTCAAGGCACAAGTGAAAATTAAACCCTTCACTGCAAAGTACGAATTCTCAACCTCACTATTTAAAGGGAAAAAAAAGATAAATATAATGGTTAGTTCACTAAGTATTATGGCTAGGTGGCGTTAGCCGCCGCCCGATTTAAAGGGTACAGCCACATCTATCCATCCATCCATCCATCCATCCAGTGTCACTCTCTCTTCGACAGCGAAGACAATGAAGACGAGGCGGCAAAGCTACATGCGTAGCTGAGGGCTCGCAGAGGAGCTGCAATACGGAAACGCAGATAAGCGGATCCAGAGTTGCGGGTTGGAGAAGCTGAAGCGAAACAGAAGCGCCGGCAACCTGATCCTAGGTGCAGGGCTCGTGAAGCTGGAGCGGTACGGCAGCGCTGAAAAGTGGACCCGGAGGTTGTGATGGCTCGCGAAGCTGCAGCGGTACGTCGACCCCGGCAAGCGGACCCGGAGGCGGCGAGAGGACGGGAAGCGACTGCGAAACGCCGAGACCGATCGCTACCTGAGTTTGGCGGGGCCGATGCATGGCTCAAGCGCAATTTTCTCGGCCGATGTTTTGGGCGTAGCTGCAAAGTTTGCGGCCACTTGTGGTCCGACAATTTTCTGGATACGATTGCCCCAAACGAAGAGTCCTGCTGCAGCAGGAGTTTCGCCGTCGGTTATGAATCTCACAGTTGCTACATGGATTGATGTACTTGTAAAGATTTATTGGTGGCAGGCAAGTTGCCGGCAATATGCCAACTGCTACCCATTCAAACATGATCACTTACGCGCTTCTAACCGCATGGAGGAGACGTACAGGAACGATCGAAACGTTTCATCTACGTGGTTCAAAGCGGGTAAGTGATCCCCGCACTTTGCCCACTAATCACTAGCAACTTCGCAAGTATGAAGTGATTTTCTTCCCTGTGATTTCTTCATTGCCGACGAATCAACGGTGATCCGCTGGTTAATCTTAAACTTCTCTAGGCCAATAGTACATTCACCTGTTCTTAACTATTCAGCTGCATCTTTTAGCTTTTTGAAATTCCATGTAAGATAACCAGACGGCACAAATTTTTTGTGCCCCGGCCTGCAATAGCTAGCCATTCACAAAACACAGCCGTTAAGCTGCATGTTTTCTTGATTTCAATTCTTTTCATAAATCACAGACATTGTTTTTTCTGTAAACATGAAGGTTTTGTAATATTGTGTCATAGATTCTTCGTGCCTTTTTTTCTCTTTTGTCTTATTAGCGTCAATTGTATTTGGTTGCAACGCGCACTGTCTTTATCACCATAGTCGTCTAATGGTGATTTTGCTTGATATTATGCAGCTTTGTTGATAGGGCACCACAGACAGTACTACATTGATTGTGGTGTGTTATGTTCCCAAAGTGCTTAATCCTGCGACCAATAAGTAAGCGTGGTGTGGTGTTGGGGAAGAGGGAAGGAGCTGGAAAGAGCGGAGAGTAAAAGACACCAATTGAGAGTAGAAAAGAGAGGCCACGTCGTCGAGAAAAGTGTCTATTGTTTTCTATAGCCGCAACTGAGCGCGACCTACCCCGACCTGCGCTGGAGCGCATTGGATAAAAACCGGTCTGTGTCCGGATGCCCTGAGAATCCAACCTAGTAGCTCAAAAACTTGGACACACTCTACGGTGCCTTGTTCTGGCTTCCAAAGTTTGTATATGTCGCTGTGGATTCAACTCCCCTGTCCATCCTACCAGTAAAAAGAAAACATTCACTGCTCTTTCCTCTTAAAATAAATGTCCTAAAGAAATCATTAGTGAATTCGAACCCCACCCCCGTTATCATTTCATTCAAAAATACACTCAACGACAGTATTTCTCTGACTACAAATCTTCATTTTTGTACCACTCCTAAAATATGGCATTTACTACATCAATAGGAAAAGTCGCATAGAGCAGTTTCTATGGTAAACTTCTGCCAATATGCGTTCAGTGCGCGAAACAGGACTGGACATAGATACTCGAAAAAGCACTGCGGAATAAAGATATTGAAATACAGGAGCTGGAAGTCTAAAATACAGAGAAGATACATTTGTTTTGACGTAGTAGAGTATCTCGTAGGTACTTTTTCAAAAGCACGAAACAAAATGCTCCGAAATGTAGATACTGCTCATTTTTTTTTCTTTTGGGAATGATGAAGCTCTGAAAAGACATTTATTGAGTAGATCACGATACAATAAATAATCCAACAGTACATTGCTACCTTGAACTCAGTTATTTATCGCATGAACCAGTAACAAACGCAAGTGACTTTCAAAAAGTATACCCTTCTTTTACAAAATTTTGTGTTTTATTTTAAGGCTCTATAGTCCATTGCTCTTAGGCAAATGCAACGTTGCCTGTGTTTTAGGCATGCTGGCCGTGAAAAAAAAATGTCTCGCTGTCCGGAAAATGCCAAGGGTATACTGCTCCGCATTGAGAGATAGCGACTTTATTCATCAGAAGACCACGACACAGCCCTTAGCTGCCACGATTAATTTTCTGCTTTTGCTCTGTTTAACACAAAAATCAGTTTTGCCGCAAGGCCGAACCCTGGACACGATATAGCCACAAGTTGAGTTGTCGCACGAGTAACGGCAAGCAGATCGAAACTAGGAGTGCATTGCCTAATCGAAAGGACGCATGAAAGTAACACCCACAAGATGAGCCCCCGTAATAACAACGTTCAAAACTTGGCACTTAATGCGCTTGTCATATATATATATATATATATATATATATATATATGAAGCTCAGTGGTTAGAGCATCGAACGCGTTATTCGAAGGTCGTAGGTTCGATTTCTGCTCGCAGCTGGTTATTTTTTCATCCACTTTACTTTCTTCTTATTTACATTCCATTGGTTCTAATAACTTCCCCTGTACATTCCTTGGCATTACTGTCTGTTAGATCTCATAATTATTGTGCTAAAACACGGATAAACGAGCCCTTAGGTATACACTTCTTTCCCTTATTTCATTAAACGAGGGTCTCGTACTGGCAAACTTGGTGTCATTAGGTTGTATACGAGGGACTATTATTCAGCTGCCCGCTCATAATAAGTTCACGTGCTACGTGACGCCAAATATGCGCATAACAGAGTGTTTTCACACTCGTCGCTTGGCTTATAGATGGCGCTGACTGTCACTCCTACTTCTAAATTCACATATAAACCCAAAAAAGAGGATGGAGGCTGCTGTGGTAGCTCAGTGGTTAGAGCATCGAACGCGTTATTCGATGGTCGTAGGTTCGATTCCTACTCACTTCTGGTTATTTTTTCATCCACTTTTCTTTCTTATTTACATTCCATTGGTTCTAATAACTTCCCCTGTACATTCCTTGGCATTACTGTCTGTTAGATCTCGTAATTATTTTGTTAAAACACGGAAAAACGAGCCCTTAGGTATACACTTCTTTCCCTTATTATATATATATATATATATATATATATATATATATATATAAGTATCAAAGTAGATGCGCTTTCTCATAGCGACTTGTTTATTCAGCCGACGCTTCGACGGCTATTTACACGACGGCTATTCACACATTTTCGTGCCTTCTTACAGGAGGGAAGGGGACAGAATAAAAAATATTAACAAGAAAAAAAGAAAAAAAGGAGAAAAAAAACGTTAGAAAGAAGCAAAAGGGGCATGGCGGGATTAGAAAGGAACAGGAGCTCAAACAAAGGCGAACGTAAACAAGCTATGTCATCTTTGTCAATAATACCTCCCAAACACCCACCCTTCCCCCAAGTGGACATTTAGACCACCGTTTCTCTATATTGCCGGAATATATGCCGTTATATTTGAAGGTAGTACACATTGTTAAATTCAAAACTGTTCAATTTGTGTACAAGTCTCGTTAACATTTCAATTACTTTTTTGCTTGGATATGCGATAGGGTTGCGGGTGCCATACGATTCAACAAGTGCCCGTACGCCAAGGTCATGTGGGATATTTTGTAGAGTGAATTACCATCTAATACTAGGAGGAATGCACTTTCTAGAATTTTCACGTCTGATATTTACCGAAGGAAATAGTTTGTGTCACGCAAGAGAGACTCGTGTGTGGGTTGTATGTTTTTGATTAAAGAGTCAATATACCTAGATAATGGTTCCGTTAACGTTACCGTGCCTGATATCAAGTGTCTGCCAGGGTTTCCCTTCTTATGTATCTACGGCAGCATGTAAAATGGATCAGGCGGTGAATGTACTGTAGTAAAAACCTTTTGAAGCTTTGAATCAATGGCGCCTTCACGTGTGAGATGCTCTAGGGTTATTACAATGATCTTTTTGTGCTCGGTGGTAGCGTCGGAGTCGAGCTATTTATAGAATTGTTTGCCATTTTGTTGTCGCTTCCTTCCTTGATGTAGTCTGATCTATTCAGAACAACAATCGCGCCTCCTTTGTCTGCTGGTTTAATGACAAGATCTTCGCGGTCGCTCAACGCGAGTAGTGCCTCTCTTTCTTTCCTTGATATGTTATTCATACCTGCTTTGTGCACCTTGTACGCATGTGCGACATCTTTCTGATATGGCACTTATGAAAGTCCAATTTACTTTCATCTTGTGATATCAAGCCTTTAATCTATAAATGGTACTTAGACGATATGTTCATGATTTGGACACATTCGGAAAACGAGTTGCTCAAATTCGTACAGGCATTCAACGAAGTACACCCCAGCATTTATTTTACACACTCCTACTCCAACACTGAATTAAGTTTCCTTGATTTACTTATTCGAATGGACGATGGTGCATTGGAAACTAGCGCATACAGAAAACCTACGGACAGGCACTTCAAAGCTGCACTTCAAAAGCTGCCACCTGCGGCACTGCAAGACCAGCATTCCCAATTGCCAAGCACACAGATTCCAACGCATCTGCTCCCGCACCGAGGACTTCCCCAAAAACAGCACACATATGCGCGAAGTAGTCCTTCATCAAGAATACCCGTCAACTATCATTGATGGCGCCATCAAGAAAGCGGAAAATCTGGACCGCCAGACTCTTCTACACCACCAAAAAGATGCCGACCAGCACCGTAACAAAAATTTGCTATTAACTTTCACGAGCAACCCACCTAACGTAAACAAGGTCCTAAGAAAACATCTTAAGATATGGGAACAGAGTCTGCGACTATCCAAAATGTTCACTTCTCCTTCTTGTGTGGTATACAGGTGGTCGAAAAGTATAAGGGATCATTTGATAAATTCATAAATGGGCGTGAAACCTCAAACAGGGTGCCGCCTTTGCCGAAAAAGCAGATGCAAAGTATTCAAACACATGCAGACAACGACAGTGGCGGAAAGCACACACTCAGATTTTAAGCACAGGATTAGAGGTGCACTGGACTGTGACTCGGATAACGTCATATACCTTCTGGAATGTGGGGAATGTAACATGCAATACGTGGGCCAGACAGACACACCGTTTAGAATTAGATTCAACAACCATCGGGCACATGTACGTTCCCTGCCAGGCCTTCCACTTTCAAAACACACTTACAATAAAAGACCACAGCTTTGATGACATTAGGGTTACACTATTGGAAAGCAATTTTCAAACAATCAGAGATCGGGAACAGCGAGAATCTTACTTTGTCTACAAATTCAAGACGATAAAAAACGAAATAAATGAACACCCAGGCACTTTGTCACCGTTACGATCACTAAAAGACGCTAACGTCCCTCTTTGATCAATACTCTGCCCCAAGCCTCCCATTACAACAATAATATTACCCCCTAACAAAGATTTAGCATATACAACTGACAATAGAGAAATAGATTGCCACTTCAAGCCCTGTCGGAACGCACAGATAAGTGGTCCCGGATGTCGTACAAGTTCCCCCTTTTCTTCTTTTTCTTTTTTTTTCTTTTTCTGCCTCTTTTTTTTCCTCCACTGACAGAAGACAATGTATATAATGAATACTGATAGCGGCACTACAACCAGCAGCTTTTTTCATATCTTCCAACGCCACCAACATGCACTTGAAGCGCTTAAGCTCTCCCCCCCCCCCCCCCCGATTTGTCGTAAACTTCAAAAGAGGGCAAGTTGCCAGCGAATCGCACCGGAGGGTGAAATAGAGAAACGGTGGTCAAAATGTCCACTTGGGGGAATGGTGGGTGCTCGGGAGGTATTATTAACAAAAATGCCATAGCTAGTTTACGTGAGTTTTTGTTGAGTTCCTGTTCTTTCCTAATCCCGCCAAACCCCTCTTGCTTCTTTCTAACGTTTCTTCCTCCTTTTTTTTCTTTTGTTCTTCTTTTTCCTTTTTTTTGTTGTTAATATTCTTCTTCTGTCCCCTTCCCTCCTGTCTCGAGAAGCTATAAGAAGGCCCGAAAATGTGTAAATATTATTATGCCTTGAAAAAGTCGGCGCTCCCGTCGAAACGTCGGCTGAGTAAACAAGTTATGTGAAAGTGTGTCTACTTTTATACTTATATTCTTGCGGTAACCGAAGTTAGTTCACTGCATCATATATATATATATATATATATATATATATATATATATATATATATATATATATATATATATATATATATAGATATATATATATATATATGACTTGTGCGTAAGACTAGTCAGAGCTTACACGTGTCTCAGCTCTCCACTGTGTTTTGAACAGCAAACAGGGGGGGGGGGGGGGGTAGCTCTGCGGTGAGTCAAGTGGTTTTTGCGCTCTTTGTAACATGAACGCCCATGATAGAAGATAAGCGCACATCCGCACTCGCAAGGCACAAGTGACTACGCCTCGTAGGACAAAGGGCAGGTTACGAGCGAAACTATCGCGACGAGAGGGGTGCCGTGCGCGTACTTTGCATGCGCAATCTCGCTGGTTTGCTAGCAAGGCGCAGAACACGCCGATCGTCACCTGAGATCTACGCGCCAGCGGTAAATGGTGGACATAAATAACTCGTAGATTGTTTATGCTTAACTGCGCAGTATCGCGAAATAATCGACGCATTGTAAAGGTATTTCACTACTTAGATACAAATACATTTCCAAATGTATGTCGATACAAAAATACAAGTACATAAAAGTATCTCCAAGATACTATCATGATACTGTTCTATCGCTAGACTGCCTAGGGCTGGCAAGAATAATTGCTCTTGAGAAATGGTTACCTCGTCTGTGATGTTGCGGTGAATACAATCCAACACTGTTGCCAGTCCGTACAGGTTGAGATCTGCACAAAAATGGCGACCGTCAAAACTCAGTGGTCCTGCTTTCTACGCGACTTTCAATTCATGCTTCGCGAAACACATAGAACAGTCCTGTCCCCCGCTGTCTCTCTCGTGCGTGTTGTTTTATGTGCTTAGGTACACTTTTCACAGATTAGTAAAGTGCCATCTCCTTTATTTTTCTTCTTATTAGGGCTCTGCGAAAATGCATTTAAAGGAAGAAAAACATATATATGATATATATGCTCATAAATTTTACATGAAATGCTCAAATGAAGTATGCGCGAGTGGCAAAGGCTTGCCCTTACCTTTATGTTGGTAAAAATACATAAGTGATTTCGAAGCTCAGCTGACATAAATTATTGAGCAGTTTCTACTGCATATAAAGGTCGAAAGCTACGGGACGGGCTGAGAGCCAGAGAATCCTCCTTGCAGCATCAGTAATGCAAAATACGTAGCACGGCTTGACGTTAGGGACAATATAAACAGTTTTAGCCAATATTAGTTAGACTTTTATTGCTAATATATGGTATGGTAGCGCATTCATCATATTAAAGATGCTGTAAAACGCTATTCACATAACACACTACAAGGCAATGACATGCGACTGATGTTTATCTTGACCATATTGAGGGTCTTGAACCGAAATTTTATGAGAGAGAACAAAGTACAGAAAAAAGAGGCACTAAGAACACAGGGTGTCCAAGTTATCACACAGCGCTATTTCAATAAAGAACAGTGTTAGGCGAGGCAAACTATATTGTTCTCGATATACTGAAGTAGGCACTAATCGTTTGTCCGTTAGTTACAAAACATCAATAGTCATATTTGTTCTTGTAACTCAAAAGTACTCTCCCAATTATGAAAATGTCAAAGAAGCAGATGTGCGCATGTTTAAATAACATCAGACTGCGACATCTTTAACAATGAACTACTTGCATGTTCATTTTTTTCAGATGATAAAGAATGCCCACGAAATTTGAAATGTGACACGTTACTAGACTGCTGCGTGTCTTCGTGCGCATCAAAAAGCAGCACTCATTAAAAGGTTCACTTTAGAAAGCCAGTATCAATGAAATAAATGTAGAGAAAAGTATCTCTCTGATAAGGCTATCAGCCACTTCCCGTCCGATGCAACCCACCGATTCGATCCTACACGGTCAGGGTGTAATCAGAACGATGCTGCGATGACGTTATCAGTGGAACCAGTGAGCGTGAGATATGGGAAGTGGCCCTGATGAGGTGATCTATAGTGGCTAAAGTACTCGACCACTGACCCGCTGGTCGCGGGATTTAATCCTGCCTACGGCAGCTGCATTTTCGAGGGAGGCGATAATGCCGTATTGGCCCGTGTCATGGAGGAGGGAATAAACTGAGGAGAGACTGTTACGTCACATTTTGTGAAACCGGAAGTAGGGAACAGTAAGGGATTTCTCCTCGCAGTTCTTGGCACACTACGGCGGCTTGCGCATGCGCAACAGACGCCATTGAGAGCTAGGCGAACCGATTTTGGATGCGCCGGGTGGCACCGCCGCTGCCAGCTGGTATACGAGCTGGGAAAGCGAAAATTTTGTGCTCATTACGAGCAAACGTTCTGCCATACTCGCTTGTATAGCACCTGTGTGCTCTTTGCAGCCTCATTACGGCTCATTTTGTGAAGGTATAATACACTAGCAGCTTTTCGTGTTTTTTCAGCTGAACGCAAGAGAGCAACAGCGCGAATCGGCAGGATAATCTGCATAACAGGCAGTTTTATTCTGCACAAATGGTAAGTTGGGGGTACGAAACATTGTGTAACAATGAAATGTTATTTAATTTGTCTTGCTATTCAGCCAGATGGAGCACCTTCGAATCATTCGAATCATTCATTGTCATGTGTCACAATACGTGCACACGTGTATTGTTCGCAGCAGCGCGGGTTGGCCCACTAGGACCATATCGAAAACAACTTGGCCAAAAATGAGCTTACTGCGCAATAAACGTAAACAGAAAGTGATAATTCAAGCAACATAACCGTGTCAGGCACGTCTAATTCTTCACTATCCCAGCTCCGGTGAGAACAGTGGGCCACGTACTGCCTTCCAATATTTAGTTGTGACCCTCGTACACGAGAACGGCTCACCATCGCCTGTCGCATTAAAGACGCTAGGCTTCCTTCGCTGAGACACGCAACAGCACAGTGCCGAAGTAAAACAACGAAACCACGGCTGCAACCGTTTTCGAAGAAGTGGTCGCGAGCATCTAAAACGATCGCTTTTGACCTTAAGCGATGTAAACTAAACTCGCAGTCGTCAAAACCAGCGCTCACTGTAGACTTCTAACGAGTTGCATCATCTGCGGAATGCAACAGCTGAATAAAAATGCACATTCAACACTCCAGGCGGATATCAACAACGCGGTCATACGAGTGGTGATGCAGACGAAACGATACGGCAGCGTGCCCACCTTGTCTCACTACCCCCCTGCGAAAGCACGTGACTTTCGCCACACATTTCGCTCTGCAGCTCGCATTGCAGGGGCCTCCCTCTAGCTTTCATTCCTCCACGGACCGTGCGCTCAGATTTCGGTGCATGTTAAAGAACCACCGAGGGCCGAAATTTCCATAGTCTCCACTACGGCGTCTCTCATAATGTTATAGTGGTTTTGCGACGTGACACCCCAAACATAAGTTGGGGAATAGATAATGATAGTGACGAACAATCAAGTGGAAAAAATTCTTGCAAAATTATGACTCATGTTTCTGCCCGACTTGCACCCTTGCCAATGTGTGGAACGCTCTCTCTGGTAACTAAAGAGAGGTAAATCGATTGCTTTGAGGGCGCTTATTTGAGTAAGCTGCTTTCTTTTGCAGGCGGGAGTGCTGTCTCAAGTTGTTTTTATCGTTCACGGGTCTTCTTGATTAACAAAAAATTATCACGCAATTAGTACGTCGTTGAAAGTAGCACAGAGAGATGTCACTTCAACATGCGCACACCTGCATCATTGGCATTGTGAGAATTAGGGGACCACAAATGGAGTTATAAATAAAATTAGGACTAATTGACTTATTCTTATTAACTAAGACATAGGTAGTGGCTACCACAAAACACTTGCCGCGCCGCAAGGGTCTATTAGCTAAGGTACTCGGATGCCAACCCGCAGGTTGCCGGTCACGCATTTCCGATAGAGGCGGAAATGTTGTAGGCCCGAGTGCTCAGATTTGGGAGCACGTTAAAGAACCCCAGGTGGTCAAAATTTGTGGAGCCCTACACTACCGGCGTCTCTCATAATCATATGGTAGTTTTGGGTCGTTAAACCCAATATCAATTAAAACCACAAAACGCTTGGAACAATGTGCACTCAGTTTGGTTTGCGTAAAACCGTTCTTCTTTTTTTTTAAATATTGGGGTCTTAACGTGAGCGACGGGAGCAGACTGTAGGTAGAAGATGATTTGATTGATTTGTGGGGTTTAACGTCCCAAAACCACTATATGACTATGAGAGACGCCGTACTGGAGGGCTCCGGAAATTTCGACCACCTGGGGTTCTTTAACGTGCACCCAAATCTGAGTACACGTGCCTACAACATTTCCGCCTCCATCAGAAATGCAGCTGCCACAGCCGGGATTTGATCCCTCGACCTGCGGGTGTAGGTAGAAGATGAAACCGTTTATGTGGGCCGAACCTGTGGCCGGTAAACTGACCATCTGATTACAACTAGACACACTGAAACTTAGCGGCGAACAGAGCGTCGGCCGTCGATCAACTGACAAGCGGTGAAGCGCATCGGCGTGTATAGACGTGCCGTCGAATACCTTAGCGTTATCGATAGCGGCCACGTAAGTTCCAGAGTGATCGGTAATGTTCGCGAAGTGGACGACTAATAACATAACGATCCACTATAGTCGCGAAGCTTCTCGAACACTGCAGGCGCTCATTGCACTGAGAATTTCTGGCATTGCAACGGGGTGGTAACACAACTTAGGAAGGAACATAGCATTGTCCCCTCTCTGAAAAAGGCATCGTCCCGATGCTTTACTAAAAGACGAAAGTGCAGTTTAAAATATAATTGATATGTGGGGTTTAACGTGTCAAAATCACCATATGATTATGAGAGACGCCGTAGTGGAGGGCTCTAGAAATTTCGACCACCTGGGGCTCCTTAAAGTTTGTAATATACAATAAGCACACGCGAAAACTTACAATAACATAGCTAACTGTATAATATATACATTCCATCGGTTCGAGTACTAAATGGTTGAGACGCACGACATGGACGACTTCACGTCGCGCATGGCGCCATTACAAATTTTTAATGCCGTCGGGGACAACCTCGTAGTCAAGTAAGCCGAGATGTCGAACTACCCTGTACGGTCTGAAGTACCGTCACAGAAATTTTTCCCTAACTCCACGTCGGCGTACAGGCATCCACACCCAAACACTGTCACCGGCTTGGTACTCCGTGAAGCGTCGTCGAAGATACTAACGGCGGCTGTCGATTGTCTGTTCGTTCTTGATGCAGAAGCGGGCGAGTTGACGTGCTTCTTCGGTGCACTGAAGGTAGAGTTACGTCGAGGATTTCTTCGTCAGCGACGTTTGGCAGCATGGCGTCGAGCTTCATGGCCAGGTTCTTTCCAAAGACGAACTTGTATGGTGACATCTGCGTCGTCTCCTGCCCCACCGTGTTGTATGCGAATGTACAAGGCCAGCATGTCGGCGATGGCCTTGTTTAGACACTCGGTGAGGCCGTTGGTCTGTTGTTAGGAAGCGGTCATGCGGCAGGGGCTTGTGTCACTGTATTTCAGGATTGTTTGAATAGGCTCCGCTGTAAAAACCATGCCTCTGTTCAGAACCAAGACCTCTGGGGCGCCATAACGTAAGACGATGTCTTAAACGAATAATTTGGCTACCTTGGCAGCACTGCCTTTGGGCAGAGCCTTTGTTTCGGCGTAGCCGGTGAGGAAGTCACAACGATTCCCTTCTTTCCAACAGCTGAGGTCGGGAACGACCCAAGTAAGTCCGTACGATTTGCTGGAAAAGTTGGCGAGTGGTTCAATGGGCTGCAGAAGCCCCACAGGCCTTGTCGGTGGTGTCTTGCTTCGCTGGCAGTCCCGACAGGCCCTCACGTAACGAGTGACGTCAGCGAGAAGGCGTGGATAGTAGTGCTTTTTTTTAGCGGCGAAGCTCCTTACGGCATGAATTATGCCTGCCCCTTGTCGTAGTGCGTAACCTGTGGCACATACCCGTATACCAGTAGCACATACCCGCCCTCGAGCACATATCCGCAAGTCCACACGTTACGAAATACCGTAGCACGGCGTCATTATCACGTTCTCTGTGTTAAAAAAGCGCTCACAGCAGAAACTTCGTACATACTCTCGCTTAGCCCTTGGATTGTCTGTTAAATGGTGGTACTTGTATATGATTGATTGATATGCAGGTTTTAACGTCCCAAACCACCATATGATTATGGGAGACGCCGTGGTGGAGGGCTCCGGAAATTTCGACCACTTGGGGTTCCTTAACGTGCACCAAAATCTGAGCACAATGACCTACAACAATTCCGCCTCCTTCGGAAATGCAGCCACCACCACCGGGATTCGATCCCGTGACCTGCGGGTCAGCAGCCGAGTACCTTAGTCATTAGACCACCATGGTGGGGCGGGTACTTGTATATGATGAATATATTGTTACGCTTGAAAGAGAAGGGTAAAGGTTGACAAGGGCCGTTTATTAGGTCGTGAGGGGCAGCTCAGAAGCGGCCGGCTGGTTATAGATCCTTCTGATCCTCTTCCTCATTTTCAACTCGGGGCGACAAGTGCGTTCACTGTATACGCTTCGTTGTCTTCGTCCAATAATATGATAAAAAGAAGCGAGACTGCGGTACTTGAAGCGTTCACTAGATGAACGGACGGACGCCGGAACGGACCCACGTACGGACAAAGAGATGCACGGACGGAAGCACGGACGGATTGATGGACGTTTCACCCCACTCATCATCATTTATTCCATGGATATACTGTGATTTTTTGTATCTTCGCGAGCGTGCTGGAAACACCGAAGTGTCCAGCCGTTGTATCATCGTGCAGGGCCTGGAGGTCTTCTGGATGCAGTGCTGAAGCTCTCACAACAAGGTACTTGGCTCGAAACGGCAACAATTTTCTTTTGGTTGAAGGCCCTTTCGCAGGAAAAAAGAAGCAAGTGCCCGCTGAATACCTTAGGAACAACGACGGTCCTGCCCTCGAAGTAAAGTAATCTGCTAGGTCTTTGATTTCCTGGTCAGCTCAAAGTGATTCAGTGAAGTCTTGAATCTTACCGTTTCCAAGAAGTCATCAATCACTCATCATTCTTGTCGTCAGGACGCGATGGATCGACGGGGGCACAAGGCAGAGAGTCGGTGTCAGAGTGTTTTCTGCTAGACTTGTAAATGGCGGTAATGTGATATTCTTGAAGGCTCAGGCTTCATCGCACAAGGCGACCTGAATGATCTTTCAAGCTGCCCAGCTATCACAAGGCATGATGGTCCTTCAAAACTTTAAAGGGCCTGTCGTAGAGGTAAGGACGACACTTCGACGTAGCCCAGATTTTGGCAAGGCACTCCTTTCATGATGTGGATTAATTGGCATCTGCGACCTGCTAGCGCAACTAATGATTATTTCCACTTTATTAGTCTTCTGCAAAAGTACAGCGCCGAGTAATACGCTGCCTGAGTCAGTGTGCACTTCGGTTTCGGTGTTTTCGTCGAAATGCGCGAGTAACGGAGGCGTTTGCAGGCATCGTTTTAGTTCTTGAAATGCTTCCTCCTGCGACAATTCTCACTTGAACTTGACGTCGGTCCTCGTAAGTTTAGTGAGCGGCTAGGCGAAGCGAGCAAAAGTTTTGACGAACCGCCTGTAATAGGTGCACAAGCCAAGAAATCGACGCACGGCCTTCTTGTCACCTGGTCGCCGGCGGGATTGTAGCAATGACGGCTCTCTTTTGCGTATCACAACTTACTAAGAACTTGCTGTGCACGCGGTCCAAGTACAAGAGTTCCTCATACGCGAAACGGCCCTTCTCCGACTTTAGGGCGAGTCTGTAGGATTTTATGGCTTGAAGCACAGCTTCAAAGCGCCGAAGATGCTTGTGCAAGCTCGAGAAAAACACGGAGACATCGTACAAGTACGCCAGACCAGTCTGCCACTTCTATACTGCTAGCACTGTATCCATAACACGTTGAAAAGTCGCAGATCATGAGCAATGACCTATGGGCATGAACTTGAACTCGAAGAGGCCGTCTGGTGTTATAAATGCAGTCTTCTCTCGGTCTATCTCGTCGACTTCGATTTGGCAGTAGCCAGTCTTGAGGTCTATTGACGAAAAGTACTTCGTGTAGTGGAGCCGATGCAATGTGTCGTCTATCAGTGGAAGAGGGTAAACATTTTTTTCGTAATTTTGTTGAGGCGGCGACAATCGACACAGAAACGTAGAGTTCCGTACTTCTTCACTAACACCCCGGGTGACGCCCGCGGACTCTTAGGCGGTTGGATGATGTCGCCGCGTAGCATTTCATTGACTTGTCTTTTCACGGCCCCAAGTTCTCGCGTCAAAACTCTATAGGGGCTCTTTCGTAATAGTCTGGCGTTTTTCTCTGTTATGCGATGTTTCACGACTCGGGTCTGACGAATTTTCGACGAAAACGAAAAGCAGTCCTTGTATTGCAAGAGCAGGGCCTTGAGCTGTTCTTGCTTATGCTTCGGAAGGCTCGAATTAACATTGAAAGCTGGGTGAGAAGCTTCGTTCCTCGGAGTAGGTTTTGCAGAATGGGGAAGGGCGAAAGCACTTGCGGGTTCCACAATTTTTTCGATGTATGCGACCATCGTAGGGGTGTCTTCTGCACTACTGCGAGGTAATCGGCGATATCTTGAGCTTGTTCACCCCGCTATGGACAGAGCGTGTTCACGCCGAAACCGCGCTAGCCCCATTTGCCGGTATACTGGCAGCAGCGGTACGTGTGCCCAGCTTCACGGCAGTGGTAGCATAGGGGGCGCTGGTCAGTGGCGTGCCAGTACAAGGAGTACAAGGTGATATTGGATGGACATCATTTGAGGGCAGGGAAGCTAGCAGCAAGATAAAATTTGAGAAGCGATTGGGAGAAATGGGGCAGGAGCATTGGGCTAGGAAGGTTTTCAGCTACTTGCACATGAAGAATGTCAATACAAAATGGAGGAAGCGAACCAGGAAATTGACTGGTAAATACTTAGAAAACAGCAGGTGTCCAAACCAAAAAGAACTATCGGTTAAGAAGAAAGTGAAGGAAATGGAGGCTGACATGTGAAGAATTGGCATGATTAAGAAGTCCGCACTAGAGATCTATCGAACTGTTAAGCAGGAAATTGCCAAGGAAGGGATCTATGATAATAATCGGGGCAGTTCTCTACTGTTTCAGGCCAGGACGGGAGTATTGCGAACCAAGACATATCGGGCCAAATACGAAGGGGTAGACACAGTAAGCAGTGCTTGCGGAGAGGAAGAAGAAACTGCCGAACACTTGATAATGTTCTGTAAAGGGCTTCACCCTATAGTTCAGGATGATGGCGCAGAGTTTTTCAAAGCACTGGGGTTTAGGAACAGGGAGGGCAAAATAGACTTTAAGCGGGTTGACTTAACTAGAAGGAGGTTCTCCGAATGGTGGCTAAAGTCAAGGCACGAGTGAAAATTAAACCCTTCACTGCAAAGTACGAATCCTCAACCTAACTATTTAAAAGAAAAAAAGGTAAATCTAATGGTCAGTTCACTAAGTATTACGGCTAGGTGGCGTTAGCCGCCGCCCGATTTAAAGGGTACAGCCACATCCATCCATCCATCCATCCATTCAGAAAAGTAGAGATTAAGGACAGACATAGTGAGAAAAAGAGGTCATTCTGCCTGAAAAGGCATAGAGATGGAAGACAGATTTCTACATTTCTTTAGTATATTAAGATCGATGTAATGGAAGTAGATGAGGCATTAGGCCAACGCAATCAGAAGGATTTTTGTTTTTGTTTTTTTCGCTAGACTGGTAGCACTCACGTCACCGCCCCGTTATAAAGGGGATGCTCATAGCATCCATCCATTCGCCCATCTATACAGTGCCTAGATGAGCGCACCACCGTTCAGAGTGTGGTCTTTCTTTGAAAGGGTTGACTCCGCCTCGCCGTGCGCGTCCGTCATGTTTTAGCCCATGCGGCGCTTCTTTAAACGTGTACGCGGCGCCTGCCACCTTGTGGTCCATCTGATTAGTCGCAAGCACAGTAAGATGACTGCATACTGCGTGCCACACCATGCACGATGTAGTCTAGACATGAATGAAACTTGTTTTTTTTTCTCAAGCAATCCTAAAAGAAAGCTCTATTGACAGTAACAATAAAAAGTGTCAAGTTGCAGCCGACAAGGGCCTCTGCTTATGAAGTGTGAATATTGCAAGCATTGTTGCTGTTTTTTTCACCATTCCTTTCCAACGTCGGGTACTTGGGCATGATTTTAGAAACTACCTGTACATTCTTAGCAACACTGTCACAGATTAGACTATTAGAATGTATGTGCAGGATTTCGACTTCGTGTTTGTGCGTGCACTGGTTGCACCTTAACTCGATCGAACGTTGAGCGAACTGGTAACCCCGATGGCTTTTATGGCATTTGAACCATTCTCATAAATTTGGTATTCTTCTCGGGGTGTGCTTCAAACTAGTACTTTCGCTGTTGCGGACATCTCCTTGTCTTTTTATGCTTAAAGCGTGTTTATGAAATTGATCTTTTTTGTGCATTAACTGCAACAATTCACTTGAGTTGTAATTTCTTGCGGAGCAAGAACTTCTATACAAAAGTTTAGTGTTGATACTCACATTGCTCACAATAGTACATTTTAACCGCATGTATCGGCCCGCAATAACTGCCGCGCCACTTAACTGCTACATGCCGTATACATCCGCTCAGTAATTTAAATATGCCGACTTAATATCATGCCCTATTATACACCGATTTTTTTTTTCGAATTTCAAGCGTAGAGATACATGCAAGTTCTTTCAGACGTGTGTATTATGTGGAGGTAATCATAGTAAAAAGTGTTGACTTTTTTTTTCATTGGATTCCTTTAAATGTGAAGCATTTCTTAGCGAGCTTAGACGAGTTGGAATCTATCTATCTATCTATCTATCTATCTATCTATCTATCTATCTATCTATCTATCTATCTATCTATCTATCTATCTATCTATCTATCTATCTATCTATCTATCTATCTATCTATCCGTCTAACTCTGTCTGTCTGTCTGTCTGTCTGTCTGTCTGTCTGTCTGTCTGTCTGTCTGTCTGTCCGTCCGTCCGTCCGTCCGTCCGTCCGTCTGTATGTCTGTCTGTCTGTCTGTCTGTCTGTCTGTCTGTCTGTCTGTCTGTCTGTCTGTCTGTCTGTCTGTCTGTCTGTCTGTCTGTCTATTAGCCACTTCCAACTTTTAGCTCTCCTGGCCGTTTTGATAATGGAATCTATAACGTTGGTATGAAATAATGCAACTGCATGACGAGCATAAGTAGCTAGTCAAACACGAAAATTATAACATGTATTTTATAAATGTCATGACTTACATGTCATGGTTTATCTGCTCTTGAGGATGTTTTGTTCACATGTCATATTGCAAAACTGGTATAGTATAACATGACCGCATGGTGAGCATAAGTGACAGGTCCTGACGTGGAAATCATGGCATGCATGTCAAGTAAGTCATGACTACACGCCATGCTCATGGCAGGCTCGTGGTTGCTTCACTAGCTTAATCTATACCAAACTTGGTATTACATGACGTGAAAGAATAATGAAGGTATATGACTTGTGCAAACATGATAACCATGACATTTTTGTCATGTAAGAACATGACTACATGCTATGCTCTTAGCACGCTCGCGGCCGTTTCACTAGCTCCACATATACCAAATTCAGTATCACGTGACCTGAATAGACGACGAAGCTAAATGACACATTCAAAGATGATAATCATGACATGCGTGTCATGTTAGACCATGGCTACATGCCACTCTCATGATGTGCTCGAATCGTTTCGCTAGCTTCACATATACCAAATTTGGTATGACGAAACCAATGACGAAAGTATAGGAGTGGTTTCATCATGATAATTATGACATGCGTGTCATGTAAAACCATGACTACATGCCCCGCACATAGTTCGCTAGTGGCCGTTTCACCAGCTCCACATATACCAAATTTAGTGTTACGTGATGCGAACGGACGCCGACGGTATATGCCTAGTGCAAACATGATAATCATGATATGCGTGTCATGTAAAATATGACTAGATGCTACGCTCACAGCGCGCTCGCAGCCGTTTTGCTAATTTGGCATATACTAAATTCGGTATTAGGTAATGTGAATGGACGACGAACGTAGATGTCAGGCGCTAACATGATAATCATGACACGGAAGTCATGTGCGGTATAACATATCAACCTTCCTCGTTTGTGCTTCTGACATTATAAATTCCCACTGTACGTGGAATTTGTCTTTTTTATTATATCTTACGGTACCAACAAGGAGAGGGCGAAAAAACAGGCAGCACACTCAACGTACAGACTTGCCTCATAGTGCTTGAAGCACCGGCGTGGGGTTCTGGAATAGTTTGAAAATTACCTACATCGGCAATAATACCCTACAATCGACTGCCTACAGCTGTACAAAACCTAATTTGTATTTTCATTGTTATGTCTAAGCTGACCTAAACAGGTTTCAATGTCATACATGTGCACCTTCGTTAGCTAATAGTGGATTTAGCAGGTATAAAATGAGAACCTGCCTGAGCAAGCCTGTATTTACAACAGGGATGGAAATTTCAGGCTCCGATATTAGCCATTTCAGTTTATTACCACGTCCATATGTAATCTAACCATCTAATCTCCCTGCGCTGCCTCCACGTTTTTGGGGCGAAGCTCCTTATAACGTCACCTAGTTTGACGTCCTTCCATCCTGTGCAGCCAGCATATCCACGGAGTGAATAATAATCAGTGGGGCGAAGCGTCCGCCCATCCGATGCGTGCTCTATTGTGGTAGGAGTGGACGGACAGACAGACAGACAGACAGACAGACAGACAGACAGACAGACAGACAGACGGACAGACAGACAGACAGACAGACAGACAGACAGACAGACAGACAGACGCAAGCACAGATGCATGGACGGTTGTATGGATGGACGCATTCACGGACGGGTGCTTCGTCCCACTCATCATCATTCACTTCGTGGATATGCTGTGTTTTCTTGTTTTGCTAATATATTTGCTTCACAAGATAAGTTGAAGGCTTATATTAAGAAAGACGGCGACATTTATAATACGCTACTGAATACTTCGTGTGGAAATTCAAGAATTCGAGCTGGAACAACGTAAGACTTAATGAAAGCATATATTCTGTGCCTTGATGGTAGGTGCATCATAGCAGCACTTTTCTTTTTTACGGTTCAGGGAATCATACAGTTCCATTACTGTCTTCTAATGCACAGTGTTCCGCATCTCTAACTTGCCTTAATAAAGAAACCTTGTCGTCCCATAAAACATAAGCATATCCACGCGCAAAGTATAAGAGCGAATAGTGAAGTATGTAGCTGTGCACAACTCAGCCGCAGCTGCAGCAGCCGAGTGACCATGCCGCCAGTCAGGATCGACACGTTCGGTACCACTTTGAGGCACGAAACATTAGTTTACTTGTTGAGACGCGTGCCTGCAAACTCATAACTAGCAACATTCATAAACTATTTCGGCAGCAGTGCACAAGAAAGGCGTACCTCTGACGCTCAATCTACTGCTTTTGCAGATTTCCCTGCCAAGTCGGCCTACCGAGCCTCGTGGAAGTACTGCCGTTTCTTCAACGAACAAGCAAGACACGCTGGCCCCCGGACATCGCTTCGGCGTTTCTGCGCAGCCATTTCGGCGCATGAGCCTATCAAGTCAGCTGACACGGAGGGAGTGACGGCGAACAGTAGAAAAGACGGCGGAATCCTGCGGCTCGCTTAGTTCGGCAGCAGTGCACAAGAAAGGCGTACCTCTGACGCTCAATCTACTGCTTTTGCAGATTTCCCTGCCAAGTCGGCCTACCGAGCCTCGTGGAAGTACTGCCGTTTCTTCAACGAACAAGCAAGACACGCTGGCCCCCGGACATCGCTTCGGCGTTTCTGCGCAGCCATTTCGGCGCATGAGCCTATCAAGTCAGCTGACACGGAGGGAGTGACGGCGAACAGTAGAAAAGACGGCGGAATCCTGCGGCTCGCTTAGTTCGGCAGCAGTGCACAAGAAAGGCGTACCTCTGACGCTCAATCTACTGCTTTTGCAGATTTCCCTGCCAAGTCGGCCTACCGAGCCTCGTGGAAGTACTGCCGTTTCTTCAACGAACAAGCAAGACACGCTGGCCCCCGGACATCGCTTCGGCGTTTCTGCGCAGCCATTTCGGCGCATGAGCCTATCAAGTCAGCTGACACGGAGGGAGTGACGGCGAACAGTAGAAAAGACGGCGGAATCCTGCGGCTCGCTTAGTTCGGCAGCAGTGCACAAGAAAGGCGTACCTCTGACGCTCAATCTACTGCTTTTGCAGGTGAGGCTAGTCCCATTTGTTTCTCTGGCATAGGAGTACACTGCTGCCGAACATAGCGTCTTTGCTGTTGTTGTGCATGACATTTTGGAAATGGGAAGTAAGGGCTCTGGAAAAGATACTTCAGATTCTAAAGAGATACGTGACCTGTTCAGGGCGTTTGAGAACTTCAAACGTGATTTCCGGGTAGAAATGAAGGAACTGAAAGAGGGAGTGTCTTTTTGTTCTGATGTATGCAATGATGTTAAAGACGTCGCAGAAGATATCAGGACATTAAGGCAGGAAATAAAGGAACTGCTTAGTGAAAACAGGAAACTAAAGACAGAGAATGAGCGCCTGTCGAAGAAGTGTGATGAGCTAGAGCAGTATCAGCGTTCAAATAACCTGGAGATTAAAGGCATACCACCTGGTAGTGATGCTCTCAGTATTCTTCAAAAGATTGGGGATAGCGTGGGTGAGACCGTTGACACGTCAGATATTGACATTTGTCACTGGGTTCGCACGCCAAAACCTACAATTCAGAACATTCTTGTTCGGTTCGTCAGGCGTGGAAAGAGGAATGATTTTCTGGCTAAATGTAGAAAGAGGAGATTAGACACTTCAATGCTTGGTCTTAGACCAGGGGCTGCTATTTTTGTAAATGAGCACCTAACTCAAGCTAACAAGGCGCTGCTTTCAGCCGCCATCCAAAGGAAAAAGGAAAAACAATGGAAGTTTGTCTGGACTTCTGGTGGTAGAGTGCTTGCCCGTAAGGATGAATCTTCTGCTGTGGTTAATGTGACCTGTCAAGATGACATAGAAAAAATGTGCTGAGTTTGTTGAGTGTATCTTGCGTGTACCAATGTTGTTTTTCGTTGTTCACTATGAGTGTTTTCAGTGAAACTCATAAGTATTACAATGTTCTTGATTTAAAATCGTGTTATCCACAAAATAAAAATTTCCTTTCTGCTTTACATGTGAATGCCAGGAGTATTAGAAGTGAAATAGACGACATAAGCATTTTTCTAGACACCGCGGCAATAAACTTTGATATGCTCATGTTCACTGAAACGTGGTTAACCGATGATAATAATGTCCCAAGTTTTCCTGGATATCGATCTGAGCATCTTTGCCGCGCGGACAGAAAAGGAGGCGGAGTTGCAATTTATTTAAAAGAAAAATATACCCATGAAAAACTAGAACTGTCGGTAATCACAACAGATTTTGAATGTTTGGCTATAAAGGTTGATAAACTTGTAGCGATTGTCATTTATAGGCCGCCTCAAGGGCACAAAACACGTTTTTTAGAGTTTATAGACACACTCCTATCTTCCCCATTACTTCACAACACTTCTTATGTTATCATGGGGGACATTAATATCAATCTTGCTGCAAACGATACGCCCGCCGTACATTTTGAGACACTGCTTTCTGCGTTTGGTTGTGTAAATCATGTATGTTCCCCTACCAGAGTGACCAGGGACAGTGCAACATTACTCGATATATGCGTTACAAATTCGAACCCAGCGGAGATCATAAGCGGTATCGTGTCAAGTGATCTTAGCGACCATTTGCCAGTTTTTTGTTACATACCCTTGTTATTGAAACACCAAAAGCAACAGAAGGAAACCTTCGTCCGACGCAACATAAATAGTGAAAGTAAGAACTTATTCTTTCAGCTCGTCAAAGCAGTAGATTGGAATGATATATATAAGATAAAAGATGTTGATGAGGCCTATAATGGTTTTTTGAATGCATTACGTCACTGTTACAACACGGCATTTCCTAGGAAAGAAGTCTCTTTTCGAAAGAGAAAAACTTGCCGGAAACCTTGGATAGACTGCTCGCTTTACAAACGTATTCAAATAAAAAATGGCCCCTTTTTTAAAAATTTTTTAAGCCTACGAGAACCCGAAGCATTTGCCGAGTACAAAAAATACCGCAACGCACTTACATCAGACTTAAAAAAGGCTAAACGAGAATATTATCAGAAAAAATTTCAGAACATATGTGATAACCCAAGAAGGGTCTGGGAAACAGTGGATGCCCTTACTGGGAGAAAGAAAGCAAGACATGACGTCACAGAAATGCAAGAGGAAAACGGGGTGCTGCGTGGAGAGAACCTAGCCAATGCTATAAATCGTCATTTCGTCAATGCGGGCGCGTATAGTGGTTTTTCTGAAAGAGAAGATGACTCGTGTTTCGAAGAAACAACAGCTATGCAGAATTCAATCTTTATGCTTCCTACTGACAGTGCTGAGATAGCTAACCTAATAAAAAAACTTAAGAGCAATGTGACGCCAGGGATAGACGAAATCACCGCAGCTGAACTAAAGTTGATATGTCCGCTAATATCCGAGGCGCTTGCTTACATAGTAAATCTTGTACTGAAAACAGGCGTGTTTCCGGCACAGTTAAAAGTTGCAAGGGTAACCCCAATTTACAAAGGAGGTGGCATTAATAATATGTCAAATTATAGACCCGTTTCAGTACTCTCGACATTATCAAAGGTTTTTGAAGGCGTTATTCACGACAGGTTGTTATCCTTTTTCAATAAGTATGGCATCATCACAACATGTCAGTATGGTTTTCAGAAAAACAAGTCTACTGAACAAGCGTTAACGATTATTAAAGATCAAATAATTACAAATATGGAAAATAAGAAATTTACGCTTGGTTTATTTTTGGACTTAAAAAAAGCCTTTGACTCAATACATTATGATATATTGTTACGGAAACTATCACGGTACGGCATACGTGGGGTCACCCTTAAGCTATTACAAAACTATTTGCATAACCGGTACCAACTAGTACAAATGAAGACAGCCACATCAAGTCGGCTTCAGTTGACCCAAGGAGTTCCGCAGGGTTCTATACTGGGTCCTTTGCTCTTTTTGCTTTATGTTAATGATATTGTATGTATACCCGCCTCACCACAGCTTATTATGTATGCAGACGACACAAATGTATTTTTCACATCAGATCACTTAGAAATACTAGAAAAAAATGTAAATGAATATATGACGTCACTCTCAAACTGGCTTAAACAAAACAAGCTACAGTTAAATGCCAAGAAGACGACATATATTATATTTCGCCCAATAAATAAACATGTTAAATATGACATAAAGATAAGCTTTGACGGGAACATCATAAAACGAGAAAAACATCAAAAATTTCTTGGGGTATGGTTCAGTGAAGACTTAACGTGGAATGTCCACGTTAATCATTTAGTTAGGCAACTTGCGGGAACGGTAGGATGCCTGTACAGAATTGGTTCCCTCATTCCTCAGTGGCTGAAGAAAAATTTGTACAATGCCCTATTCTATTCGAGACTCTGTTACGGCGTACTAGTATGGGGTACCACAACAGCGAAAAATTATAACAAACTTATAATGCTACAAAAGAAAATACTTCGCTGTTATGAAAATTACCAGGATAGAATAGACCGTTTGAGCACTTCAGTGCTCTTTGATAAACATGAAATCTTAAAGGCAAACCAAATATATTATTTTAAACTGCTTCAAGAGGTACACAAAAATAAGTGGTATAAACAAAAAGAAAATGACCAACGTTATCCTGCAAGAAGAAACTTACAGCGTTTACCGAGAACCAGGACAAATTACGGAAAGCAAACACTGCATTACCAATCAACGCGAATAGTAAATGAATTCCAAAATGGCTTGCAGTTTGACGTCAGCCTAGGGACATTTAAAAAACAAGTTAAACAAATTTTGATCAAAAGAGAAATAACTTATCATCACTAATCTATATTGTGTAAAAAGAGTAGGTAGAATGTTAATGTTAAGAAAGTAAGTAGTTCATTATGGTATACGATGCATCCATTTTATGTTCCTGCATCTGTATTATGCTAAGTGTATTATATGTTGCTTGTTTTTTTTTTTTATTCCTGTATTTCTTTTGTTAACGCTCATGTGGTACATGACATGTTAGTTTTTGTTGCTTGTTTGTATCTGCAAAAAAAAAAAAAAAAAATGCATCTGTGACGAACTACAGGTGCAGAGGCCTTTGTCAGGCGTATGAAACGCCTTTTGCTTCTGTATCCTTTTTCTTGCCTTTCAAGAAATAAAATAAATTACTACTACTACTACTACTACTACTACTATTTTGCGTTTGTGAAGGCAATTACAACACAAAGTGCCTTTACTCGAGAGCAGAAGGCCGCGAAGACGCGCAGTTGCAGTGCGCGCACTGAGCTGTGGGCCAAGTAATGACGACTGCTGTAGCAGACGACGCACTCATTTACACTCTCAACTGAGCAAACATGCGCATCGAAGCACTATTCGTAACACTTGAAAACGCTGCGTGCACTGGCAACACTGATCGAAAAAATAAAAATGGCTACGCTGAACTAGTTCAACGCGGCACTTTCACTCGAACATGGCTTGGCGCTGTGAAGAAGTTCGTTGAATGTGGCGTCGGATCATGTTCCATTGCCGAAGGCGAAAGGGTGCGGGCCGCGGACCGCAACATTATCATCGACATAAAGTATTTCACTGGCAAAACAGCCGAAATAGCTACACTGTGCGCTCAGACATCGAGCCTCTTCGGTGAACCGCATCAGATTTACCTCAAGTTCAAGAACCTGTCTAATGAGCCCGAGGTTGAAGAAGGCAAATGTGCATGCTAGCGGGCCTCTCCGAAAGGTACTATAGCACTTTTGCATTGCGTTGCTACACTGCTAGAAGCAAGGTGTTGAAAGATTTTGAGGCAACTGCGCTGCGACTCACGCTACGTATTGCTTGTATCCCATTGAGTTCAGTTGTCCCGTCAAAAGGCGGAAATGTTGTAGGCCTGTGTGCTCAGATTTGGGTGCACGTTAAAGAACCCCAGGTGGTCGAAATTTCCGGAGCCCTTCACTACCGCGTCTTTCATAATCATGTAGTCGTTTTGGGAACTTAAACCCCACATATCAATCAGTTGTCCAATCAAAACCTGAATACGCATGCCGTTCACTTGATTACACTGCAGAATGGAGCTATACCTGGGCCAGTGTATTTTGAGATAAGGCAAATCGTAGTTTCGATTGTAGCATGAATGCTCCTTTATTTTCGTTCGCTGATCTATGTTATCAGATCTCTAATGAGAAAGGTCATGTGCTTACTAACATTCACTTGTTTGTGTAGGCAGTAGCAGATATTCAAAGAATTTATATACACGCACACTACCCACACAAAGAATGCACGGACGTGATACACATACGCACGAACATACAGTATATAAACGCACGCGCGACCTTCACGCACGCGTTTGTGTTCGCAAAGATCGCGCACACATTTGTGCATGCAAGCATAATAAAGAATACCGCAGCTTAATTTCAAAATGGGTAGAACTACGACTTGCGCAGAAAACGAGCACATGCGACATATACACTAACCCACGCTACGCAAAAATTTCCTAAAGCGCTTGCTTATATTACAAACTATGCTATGTGCTTAGAGAAGCCCGAATATTGATAAGAATGTAGACGTGCTAAGTAATGGTGTGCTCACCAAGGAGAATTAAGTCGTCGTGAGCGAATTTACTAGAACAAACTACCGTAGTTTCCGTTACCTGTTTTCCAATACGTAAGTTTCTGATTTGCGCCATTCTCCATCGCGCCTCGAGTGCAACTTTCGGGAAGTAATAGAACGATACGTCGCCATCTTTCCACCGCGATGTCACGCATTGTAGCCCACTTCAATGGTTTTCAAACATCGCTTTCTTGTTTTTTGGGCTCACACGTTTGGCACGCCGAAAATAAAAGAATATGCGGCCGCTTCTCAACGCACGCAACGTGGTAAAGTAGCGCTTTTCAAGGTTGACCCTGTTAGCTCCGTTTCTAGGCGTGGCCGCCAGGTGGCGAGCATTTAGTTCGAGCCGCGAATAGTGCGCCAGACATCAGTCTCCCTGGAAGCGTAGCGCTGGCCGGCTGGTGGGCAGTATGGCGTGAGTTGTGCTGGCGGCAGAGTTTGTCGGCAGAGAACTGTGGTGAGGCAGCGTCGTGACGCGGCCACGTGGAGCGGTGCTGCTTCAGCGATTCCAAGGGATTTTTGAACTTCATTGCGGACGATGTCGGTGATTGAATCCACTTGAGGCAGTGGCGAAGGTTTGCGCAGCTCCTCCCGCATGATCGCTCGAATTTTCGCGTGCAGGTCTTCGGTGCTGAATTCATGAGCCTCAGAATAGTTGACTGTTGCAGAGCAGTGGTTATACTGCCTTGTGTGCATCTCAAGTGCCTTCTTCATTGTGGTGGCCTTGTGAGGAATTTTTCGACAGTCTTAAATACCTTGTGCGCAAGCCCCGCAAAGGACTCTTCCTTGATATCTCGCATCAGAAATTCGAGCTTCTTCTCGGCCATAGCGGGGTCATCTTGACGGAACAGCTGAGTCATTTGTTCAACGAAGGTGGTCACGTTTTTTGGGGGGAGCTCTACACACGTCTCCAAAATAACAGCGGCACGTTTCTAGCGGACAACGCTCGTGAACATGCTGAGAAACGTCATCCGAAACATATTCCAGCTTCGTAGCGTGGACTCTCGGTTCTCTAACCACGTTTTCGCGGCATCTCCCAAGTAAACGCAGACGCGGTGCAGTTTTTAATCGGGATTCCAGCTGTTCAAGGCGGCGACACGGCCATATATCTCGATCCAGCTTTCCCTATCTTCGATTGACGATCCACGGAAGGCCGGTGACTCTTTGAGCTGCCGGAGCATGATTGAGGCAGGCTGCACGGGGGCGGTCATCGTGCCTATACGGTTGAAGCCATGGTCTTGGTTTGCCTGATGTTTTTTTGGCAGAAGCCCGTGTTCTGGCAGTAGGCCCTGCTGCGTGCGGCTGGTTTGGCGACAAGAGTTGTTCTTTGCGTTGTCTTATTCGAGGCTTAGGATGGGTTCACGGTTTGACGGGGGTGTCCGGTACATGAATGAGCACCTCTCCACCAGATGTCACGGGGTCATGACGTGACCGAATGAAGCAGGCTGTAGGAGAAGATGAAACTTTTTATTTGTACCGGACCTGTGGCCGGTAAATGGACCATCAAATTACAGCAGTACACACTGATACTGATAGCTTCAATCAATTGACGAGCGGTGAAGCGCGTTGCTTCATACAGCTGCCGTCGAACGTTCTAGCGTTAAAGCTGGTCGCCACGTTGCTTCAACAATCATGTTTATTGTTCGCGAAGTGAACTTCATTTCAACAAAAATGATTTACTAGAGTTAAAGCTTCTCGAAAACTGCAGGCGTGGTTTGCGCTGAGAATCAGTCAGTGCAATGGGGCGGTAACAAAGCATAGAAAGGAATCTGGCAATATCGTGCAACGCGATAACCGGGACACCCCTTGTATATAAGAGATTTACAGGTGAGATTATCTGCGAAGATAGCCAGTTTTGGAGTCACAATTTTGGAGGCCCACGAACTCGCTGTACACGATGTGAGCGACTTGGATGTATAGTAACCCCCCGAACACATCCTGGATCCTGAAGCGCGGAAGACAAGACGGCGCGTACGAACGGACCTTCAGAATGGCGCGGCGATAGTGATGCCCTCTTGCTTAGACTCGGTGTGTACTTTCTATACGCTCACTAATCTTGGGCACATCTGTCTTAGTCCGTGTTCGAGTAAAAACTAGTCAAAAGGCGTTCGAGTCAAAACTAGTCCATCTTTAAGCATTACCTATAAGGGGGATATATTCACACAAATTCAGTAGGCCTACATGCCACATTTCTCACAGAATGTAATTTTTAGCTACATCTAATAAGTTTCAGGACAAATACTGACGCCTGTATCCATTGAAGAAATAGTATGTGGGATTTCACGTCACGAAACCACGATATGACGATAAAACACCCGTAGTCGTGGGCTCCAGATACTTTGATTGTTCTTTAACGTGCACTGACATCTCACAGTACGCATGCCTCTAATATTTCGTCTCCATCGAACTGCAATCACCGCGGCTGGGATCGAACCCATGACCTTCGGGGTCAGCAGCCAAGCCCCCTAGTCTCTTATCTCCCGAGGTGCATACATACAATGACGGAAATGTGCGTGACTTACCGCACAGTGATGCACGGTGGTCTTCGTGGTCTCCATTGTGCTGTCCCTCAGTGCCATCTTGTTGATCGGCACAGGCGATCATGAAAGCAATAGCTAAGACCAGGGCGGCCTTCATGTTGGTTCAGTCTCAAGCACGACGTAAGATAACTAAGAGAAGAGTGGCGACTCTGCCGTGCAACGTTAAACCGTGCATTGTGAACGCGGTGGTGTAACTCGTTTCGTCGCTCTGCTCCTCCGCTCCTCTCCACGGTTTCGAACGTGCTTTTTTCTTTCTCAGCGCTTATCGCAACGCCTAGCGCCATCGGTGGAGGTACATAGAAATCATCCTACACCTGCGCTTATGAGCGCATGCGCCAAGTGGCAGAGGACTGCGGCGGCAGAATGTGGCGTGCGCGGTGTGCGCCGTCTGCTAGAAACCCGTTTGCTCAGCTGTCTCAGTATACAAAAAAGCTTGCCTATAATTCCATGAAAATAATTACGTCATAAATAAAAGCATCGTACTGCGTTTGTATATTTGTGCGAGACATTGTTGCATATATTTAGAGCAAACAGGCAAAAAGTTACGCTGAACAAAAAACGGCGGAATTGAGCAAAAACGGTATAGCAGAAACAGTTTCGCAACCACGAAATGTTCTCATACGACCAATAACAAACTTTGCTTTTTCCAGATACCCATGCATAAAAAAAGCGAAGCGTACATTAGCTATGCGTAAAGCTTGTCATTAGAAAATATGCTGCCTGGACGGCTCCCATCGGTCAAAGAAAATGAAGGGTTCTTGGAAGGCAAGAGATACACATTCGTAATTTTATTTGCTTCCGCAGTGATCACTTAATCCTTCGTGCCTATTTACAATGTAAGGCTTCAGCTGCAGTTTCGCTCTCTTATTTAGCCGCATCTCCAGTAGTGGCCAATGTCTGTGGCTTACAGCCGATGAATGCATTCCGGAGCTGGATGTTCTCTTCACGCTGAAGGGTGCAATCAGAAAACAGCAAGAATGAAATAAATATAATGCCAAGTTATGATGACCCAGTAAGTATTATTGGTTACGGTGGGAAGTGTCACCAATTCTATATTTTGTTTGGCACCACAATAGTCACGTAGACTACAATTTAAGGGTGCGTTTATCTTCTAGAACACTGAATAGAAATGCCCAGAATGGGTACTCGAGCTTAGCGAACAATGCAGACAAACTCTTCACTGAAGAAAACACATTACAATAAGAGGCGACATTATTCACAATAGTTATACAATATTGTGACGCAACGGTTAATACTACCTTTATTTATAGTCCCGAAGGCACAGTGAAGCGACCATACCCTAGGCACAGATAACAGTCATGCCGAGTTCCCAGAACTGATGAAGATGACAAACACCCATTATGACGAACATGTATGAAGATTATAGATGTATGAAATGAATGCCCACAATACATGTAAAAATATAGCCAGTGCCACCTAAATAAAAGAATATGCTTTTATTTGTAATACATTAAGTATATCAGGCAATAACTTAAATTATGCCAACCGAAAAGAAAGCGCGAAAGAACGGCAATGAAAGAACGGCAACTGTTATTTGGAAGTGCTGGGAAATAAGTGTCGGACTTTATTTTGGCAAACTCACCGTGAAAACGTCGGTCCGGTTGCCCTCCTGAAATGAGCAAGACAATGGTTTAACACTTTTGCAATTACGTTTAAAAACAAGAAACAATTCATATAGCTCTATCGCAGCCATGGAACAAAATTAGTTCGATACGAGAAGGATAGGAGATATTGGCACTATAAAAAGCCGTCAACATCTCCTAAGCAACATATAAACGCCAATGAGGAAGTAACTTTTTAGGGCCGAAGCTTCTTATAGCGCCACCCGTTCATCCTTCGTAGCCGTTGTAGTAGTGTGTAACAAGTATAACATTTTGACCTCCAAGGTGGTGCCGGTGGGAGATTTATTCTGTGCGCTGTTGAACAATAAAAGATAGCGCTCAGTGTACATGCCGATGGCTGCTAAGGGGGAATGAGAGACAGGATAATTTGTCTTTTAGTTAACGCGCACGCTGCGAATTTTTTATTGTTCAACAAGGCACAAAAGACAAGAAAGGGTTGCTACGTTATACTTGCTCGGCGTAACCTCCTAGGTTTTAGAAAGGTTTAGCGAGCGTTGGACCGCAGTGCCATGAATACAGGGAACTAGTATATACCGTGAACCCGAGGTGGTTAAAGGTGTGAAGTAGACACGAAGCGCAAGCCGTAAGAAAGTGTGAGTGTGCCTCCCCTCGTTCAGTCCTTGGCATGTCCGCTGGATGGCGGTGCTTCTATAAGACGAATATATGATGAAAAGATGCGAGATGGTAGTACTTGGAGTGTTGAATAGGTGGACGAACGGACACACAGACAGATGCATGAACGGACGCACGGATGGATGCGCGGACGGACGCAGGAGCAGATGCATAGACGAAAGCAGGGACGGGCGCACAGATGAACGTGCAGACGCACGAACAGACGCATGCACGGACGGGCGGATGGACGCACGCATGGATGGACGGAAGCAAGAACGAATGGACGGACGGATGCTTCGCCCCACTATCCATCATTCACTTCGTGGATATGCTGCCATATTTTTTTTACAACACTCAAGTTGACGCTCTAAAGCCTTAGGACCTGGCCACATGGACGCGCTGCAGCGCGTCAGTTCATGGCTCTTTGACACGCCACCATGACATTTGCCTATTGAGAGAGAGGGCGCGTGGCTATGCAAAGCTGCGCACCCTCTTGAGGTCATGGCGCAGCGTCAAAAAGGCGCGTTGATTCCCTGCGATGGATACGTGTGATCAGGCGTTAGTATTTCACCTTCAGATTATGCTTTAACGTGTTGGCGAGGGCATTAAAACTCGCTTTGCAAAGCTTCTTATTTATGACAAAGATAATTAAAATAAGAGGTAGAATCTTAATGGATATTATAATTACGGTCCAGTATTAATTATGCATATCAATGATACAGTCCCAAGAAGATTTTGCGCTGCAACAGTTGGAGCCCGAAAAAGAATTTCGGGGACATTAAAACAGGCACTGTGAGATTGAAAGACAAAACGCAACAATGAATCTGCGCTATGAAGCTCGAGCATGGTTTAGATTATTGGGACATTGGCTTCGAGACAACTTCATTGGGCGGAGTTTCACCTTAGTGTGAGCAGATTTTTGTAGTTCTACAACCCTTTTCGTGTTTGTTGAGGTAGATTCGTGCTATATGACAATTTTGTGCCTGTTCTCACAGCGCATTTTGCAACGTGAGGAATCATTCGCTCCCGGCAAGAGCCCATTCCGGTGGTGATGTTGTACTCCGCCACAGCCGATGTTGTTCGTCGCAGGTATCGCACACCATGTGAATCAATCCCATGCATTTACATAGCTACCAAGTATTCTACCACAAATTCATATAAGTGCTCAAACGTTCTACGAGGAAAGAGCCAATGCTTGCGTTATGCCGGAATTTCCATGACAGGTGAAATATTGTGCGGAAGAAAAGTATGTATAGAATCGCACCAGGTATCACAACATGCGAAGTGCATAGCGAGTCGGTAGTTTGAAGCTCCCTACTTATGACGAAGGGTGCAGCTGTCATTATTTATGGTCATCGTCATTATAACCACCCACAGAATTGAGACAGCGTGCAGCTGCGAAGGTGCCTTTACTATTTACAAACGCGTTGTGAGCTCTTCGCTACTTCGCGAAATGAGATAATTTATCGCGTTGCGGATACTTAGGGAGTTTACAATGGGCTCTATAGGAATGTCACTTCTCGTGTTTATTGTGTTTACAATGTGAGTTCTGCTTGTTCCGTACAGGACCAGTGTTTTTTTAGTCGGTATGACAGACATTTATTCTAGTATATCAGCTCTGTGTTGTAGCACTCCGGCGGCAGAATTTGATTTCGGTGGTACGACGAAAAAAAATGTCTGTTTAACAACAGAAAATTCTGTCGCGGCATTGGAAATATGCAGCGACTACACAGAGATTTTGGTGAAACAGCAGTAATTTGCCCTGATGGGAAATTTTGTTGCCATCTGCCACATAGAAGGCAAATTGTGTTTTATTTTCCCATGAAAATTTATCAACTTAATACCTACGCGTCGCTGCGCACTGGTGTTTTTGCCACAACGAGAGCAAACGTGTGCAAGTGTATGAAAAGCTTTATGGCTAACGACCACTGTCGCAACACTCATAGAGCCGAATGCAAAAGCATTTGGTACTGTGGATTCAGTAGCAATTAAACGCTCTCGATGGCCAAAATTAATTTGGTGCCCACTGCCATGTTGTGTTTTTTATTCCTATCCCACTTTAAGCTCTTAGATCCTAATTAATTAGTTTGTGGGGTTTAACGTCCCGAAACCACCATTTGATTATGAGAGACGCCGTAGTGCAGGGCTCCGGAAATTTTGACCACCTGGGGTTCTTTAACGTGCACCCAAATCTGAGTACAAGGGCCTACAACATTTAAGCTCCTAAATCTTCTGATGACAACTTTGAAGTTTTTGCTCACACGGGATTGATTTTTACTTTAAAGCGGTCATTAGGGTGTTTTAATTTTTTTTTTCATATTTAGCCAACGCGTGGCTTGCGCTTCCACTCAAATTTTTTGTGAATTATAGAAAATTTTGTTTAAAGGAGACCGAATTGGTATGACAAAGGACTGCTGGTTATCGTGTGTTTGGAACTTGCTGGCGCGGACGCGTTGCAGCCTCGGCATCGGTAAAAAAAAAGGGGGGGGGCGGCAAACGAAGAAACGCCCTTGTTTCTTCTTCACTCTCTCTCTCACACAAGTTCCAAGCACCAATAAGGTACAGTAAAGTGATTTTTAAAATGTGGTGTCGTGTTGCAACGCTGCAGTCTCTATTAATTAGTTATTTATTTCAAGTGTTTAACATACTAACCACATAAGATTATGAAGGGTGCCATGATGTTAGGCTCGAAAATTTTGACTACCTGCTGTTCTGTCACGTGCACATAAATCTATGTGTACGGACCTCAGAAATTTCCACCTCCATCCTAAACTGGGTCGCCGCGGCACTGCCGTCTCTAAATATTATCGAAATGTGTGCATGCTCGGGCCCAGAGTCATCCTTGAAGTTCATAATAACGAGCTTCAGAGGGATTAACATATGTTTGAAGCCGTATAGTAAATCTAAACTTGACCTCGGAGAGCATGTTTCCCCTGTTTTAAAATAATCACTTATTTCTATGTGTACACCTTCTCTAAACAGAAATAAATCGATAGCTGAACTACTCATAACCACAAAATTCTGCCTGTTAGGCAGCAAAACACTTTTTTCTTTCTCCTCGCCAGAGGCCGAGCCACTTTCTCTTCCACATCTAGAAAAAACTGAACTGTTATAACATTAACAAAGTGCCCAAGGTCATACTTACCAGTGTGCCGTGCACCTGGCAAAATTTCTGAATGCCACACAAGATGGTGTCGCACTGAAGCCTCTGACTTACTTCGGCCAGCTTCCCGCGGACCTGCATAGCACATACATGTACTCACCACAAATAATGATTTCTTTTAGAATGCTCTACCCTTTTCTTAGAGCGTGCACTGGAATTAACTTTACTTTTTTTGAAGTTTACTCTACAATTGTTTTCAAGTAGTTCATTTACTATCGCAACCAAGAAATACAGTGACTGCTGCTATAAATACCATCTATTTAGAGTGGGCCCACGCCCATCAACTCAAAGGATAACTGCCAGGAATGTCCATCGCTAGCTGCTTCTCATTTCCTCAGTATATTTTGCGCCACACATATACTATCGTACCAACTCACACAGGCTGACATTGCATGGCATGCTTCGCTTGCCATCTGTGTGGCGACTTAATGTTGCGCGCGTTCTCAGTGGACGTAAAAAACTTGCGGCAATATCTTCGCGGTGCACTTCGCTACTTGAAAGGCCAATGGCAATGTTAAACCCCAGAATAGCCCAAACCTATGTGGTGTTTAAAGTTTTATCACTTAATTCCAATTTGTTTACATCGGTTGTCTTTACAATACAAGCGCATCTTCATTAACGTCGTGCCACACAAACGAAATGAGCTCTCAAAGTTTTGTTGTTTCATTAAAGCGTGTTGCTAATATTTTACATAGGAACATTCAGTGAACTATGAACTAAGTCATTTAAAATTGAGTCATACGCAGCATTGAATCAAATATACTGAAGTATAAAGCTCTCCTATCTCCCTTTACTACTTGCCGTAAACTCTAGGAAAAAACGCCAGGCCTGCGCAGAAGGCGCAGCACATTCACCGCGAAATCAATAGAAGAGCGGCCTTTCAGAGCGTTTTCTAAACACTTATTGGGTAATTGGTGCAAGCAAACTTGCTTGATACACACTAGGGCATTAATAATAATGATTTTCGGGTAATAGGCCAGCATTCGCTGTACTATTTTTCGTCGTTCTTCCGAGAAGCGTGGTATTCGCTAAACACTTGCAAGAAATTTTGCGCCAATTGTTCAAATTGTTCATGCAGTGGCTGACGACGATAAGAATCATGTCTGAGGTGAGTATGCGCCACAGTTAACAGGTGAACTAGAACAAGCTTTTGTAATGGGTTAGAGCATTGGACGACCCACTTGTTACTTAGCATTGTGCGACAACTGGTTGTTCTTTAGCTGTTTCAAACCCTTTAAAAATTGTAAAAACGCGATTGCTTTCCCGACATCAAGCCTGCCTAAGGCAAGTTTGTCAACAAGTCCCAAGTAGGGATAGAATACTGGGCTTGCACCCAGCTAACCCAGGTTCAAACCCCACTATGTCATTAGTATTAAGTTTTTTTTTCAATTTTGTGCGATGTGGTTACGGACACCGGCGCCGGCAGACAACTATGGCGCCCACATGACCCGAATTTCGATGTCATAACAGCTTTCGCTGTAAAATAAATTGCTCTAACCTGGCTATTTAGAATAGATGCATGTTGCTGGATGGTGGTCTTTGAAACTCTATGTCTTTTTGCTCGCACTATAAGCGCATTGCAATGTGGTGTCTTAGCTGTCTCAGCCTCGTTGGCAGACTATCTAGATATTTAAATTGTAGAATTCTTTTCTTCTAGTTGTACACAACATTTACTCTTTCTCAACTTGAATAAGGGTTGGTGATATGTATACAAAGGTCTCTCTAGATCTAGCAGTGACATCACAGAAGGGGTGCGGAGAAGATTTTTCAGCAAAAACAATCATCAATTCGGTTAGAACAATTGTGGATCTCGTTCTAGCACTACTTGTTTTCTCTGACGCTCGGCCTTTCAGTTCTCCTGAATAAGTACTGATAAAATATTTAATTCGAAATGTTACAACATCGTCACCTGTCCTGAACTATTCAAGTTTGTCACTTTTTCAGAATTGATGCTTCTATGTCCCTAACTGCAATAGCCAACCATCCAGAGCATACAATCGTTGAAATGCTTATTTCTTTTCCTTTCACGTGTTTCGTTTATCACTTTCATTGTTTCCTTATCGTTTGAGCAATAGTAGTATCGTTTCAGGAAGTGTTCATGTTCATTTCTCCTCACTTGTCTCTTTAGCGCACCTTATGTTTGATTGCAGTGTCTACGGTCCTGATCAGATAAATAATGATGCCTGGTGGCACTGGTAATCTAACCTAGCAGCTCCCGCACCTGGGGTGGCCACCGTACCACTTGAACAACGTTGTGGTGTTAAGCTTTGGCTTCCAAATTCTATTTTGTATTTATTTGACGGCAGCCACTACTCCCCTACGGCGCTTACGCTCTCACTGCTGCACCTAACCCTAGTCCCCTTTCTGCTTTCTTTTTACCTTTACAATTCTTTCCTCTCAAAAGAAAGGCACGATAAAGACCTTCACAATCTATATGAACCACACAACGGACATTGTTTCATTTACAAATTCGTTGATCGCCAATTTTACCACAAGTACAAATGCTCGATGTTCTACTGCCTTTGAAATATGACATTGACACTACCATGAAACGAAAAGTCGCAAACAACTGTGTAGTCACAAACAGAGCAAACGTGTGTTTAGCATACGAAATATTGCTCAGGAGAAACGCCCATACCTGATCTGTGACGTTGCGTTCGACACATTCCACCACTGTAACCAATGCGTCTGGTGGGAAACCTGCAAAGAAAAATGGCGGCCATCAAATCTCAGAAGTGATACTTTCTACGCATTTGTTCTTCCTGAAATACAAAGAAAAACTCTGGCTCCCGATCTCTTCACTCTGTTTTTCGTCCAATGTTGTCTTAAAAGATGCGGCCTCATTGTACTTTTACACACTGACAAAATATTACTCACTGTCTTTTTCTTCTTATAGAATTCCGCGAAATATGTTTTAAACCAATAAAGGCATACTTAGGAATCATAGCCACTTCATTGTGACATAAAACGCAGAAATAAAACATGCGCCAGTGGCGAAATGCTTTTTCTATCTGTAAGGAGGTGAAAATACGTTATAAGTTATGTTGGAGGCCTTCTGGTGTAGCTAACGAATGCGTTTTTTTCTGTATATAAACGCTCGAAACTACAGATTCGGCGCCGAAGAATCTTTCACAAGGAATTAATCATATCAAATATGTAGTGCAGGCAGATTCATAGAAGTTGCAAGCAATTTTAACGTGTATTAGTTTTACGATTCGAATGTCTATGCACAAAATGTGGTATTGCAGGGCATTCGTCATTTTAACGATGCTGGAAAAATTATATTGGAATGAAATAACTTTATTATTGTCCTGCAGGACGCGCTTAGAGCGGGCGTCTTCCACGTAGGGACCGACAGGGAGTACCTGGCGGCCGCTTCGTGGGCCTGCTGGATGGCCCATTGCTAGTCGGCGAGAAGTGAGCTTCTGAGGCACCTCTCTCACTTGTTTGAGGTAGAGTCGGGAGGAGCATTTCCGCACTCCCTGAGCATGTGTTAGAGTGTCGCCATGTGGTGCCACACTAGGGGCACGTGTCACTGAGGTACGTATCAGGATAGTAAACGTGAAGCTTGGCAAGGTTTGGGTACTTGTGGGTTTGTAATAGGCGCAGGGTTAAGTTTGGGACCTGGGGGCGTAAAAATTATATTCACAAAATATCTTACGACGTCACTTCAAGCGGCAGATTTTCTGCCTGATTTTCCGTGTACTAGTAGTTCAAGGATCTTCAATGGACACTGCCAGTGAGAACAAAGTAGTCACAAGAAAGATGGGCCCAGTGCGTTCGCTAGTCCCTTGTGCTTCTTTTTTGTCCTTGTCTTCTTGGTGGTGAACTGTATTCAAGTCAAAACGAACTAATCCATCTTTCCACATTAACTTCAAAGGATATGCAGATTGAGCACATCTCATATCTTTCACAAGATTTTAGGGGTTTTTTTTTATTTTTCTAAAATGCAACCACTTCTCAGTGCAGAAACAGACGCCTGCGTGCAGTGAAATAAACATAGTGAGACTTACTGCAGACGGATGCATGGTGTCCATGTCCGTGTCCATGATGGTGTTCGTGGCCTCCATGGTGATGTTCTTCGGTGCCTTCATGGTGATCGGCGTAGGCGATGACAAAAGCAATGGCTAGGACCAGGGCAGCCTTCATAGTGGCTCAGTCTCAAGACGTTTCGAGAAACAAGACTGCCCGGGGCTCCATTCGACACGCTTTAAATAAGGCTAACCGTTGGCCATTTGGGTAACGTCTGTCTCTCTCAACTCTTCCCTCAAGAAAAAGGCATGACATCTGATATAGATCTTCAGAGGCTCGAACTTCATCACTGGAGTGATACACTAATGCTCATCTTACGGAAGTCCCCATGTAGGCGTCAGCACAGTCATGTAACAGTTGAGCCATGGGAGATTTGAGAGCGCTAGACGTTGCTCTCACTAGCAAGTAAAACTGTTCTTTAGCTGCTGCCTATCTCCTTGAAGGGTTGCCAGTATCTTCTATGTTCGACCGCTATCAGCTCTTGCGTGCTCTTTTCTTTATTATACTTTCAGTCGTCATCTTTTTTTGTCCTGTTCTTATGTTTCCCGGCGCTTTTCCGGATGGCGCTAAAGAACTTGCGCTACCTCGATAAGCTGTCTGCAATTACTGCTGACCTGGCAAGACAACACTTCTGGTTGCTGTACATGCGAGTCTCTTCCCGTTTGTGTTAAGTGTCCAAAGTTGGAAGTATTAGTTTACATCATTTTTTTCTCGCAGTAAAAAAACATATAAAAGACGTAAGTCTCTTAGAGCATACTGATAAATCTTACAGAAGGCTTAGCATAGGAGATCATCTACCTTGAAACACATAGGCCTACAAACCACATCTGTGTTACACTCGACGTGCAGAAACCATGACTGGTAGACTATCTATTATGTAATTAAAGCTCAGTTACCTATGCTTCTAAAGCAACTGTGCACATGAGCAAAGTAAAAAACCATATTTTCAAGATTCAGATGTTTAAACACTGAGAAGTTTTGCTGTTACGGTGTTTTGAAAAGAGAAAAAATGTTGCTTTGTTTTACTTTATGGGCGCGGGGACGCGTGGTTTCATCGTGTATAACTTCCCTACACGCTTATATTGAGATCACCCTGGAAAATCACTTAATGGTTTATTTTCGTTGGGCGATTTTCAGTTGCCCCACTGCGGTGGTCTAGTGAGTAAGGTATACTCGGCTGCTGACCCGCAGGTCACGGGATTGAATCGCGGCTGTGGCGGTTGTATTTTCGATAGAGGCGAATATGCTGTAGGCACGTGTGCTTCGATTTGGGTGCACATTAAAGAACCCCAGGTGGTTGCAAGTTCTGGAGCCCTCTACTACAGTGTCTGTCATTATCATATGATGGTTTTGGGACATTAAACTCCACATATCTTCATCATATCATCGGGTGATCTTCAGTTATTATTAGTACCAGGCTGGCAGTTTCACAGCTCGCAGCAGATATATACCTAAGGTTACGATGTTTCTGTGATGCTTTCAAAAATAATAATTGTAAGTCAATTATTAAAGAGACTGAGTCAAATTACTCGATTTGATACATTTCATGAAGTACAGCATGCCCAATGCTTTCGGATAGACATTTCATAACGCTTCACAGAAGCCGCACAGAGTTTTGGAGTGGTCACAGGCGACATAAAACACCAGTCGAGAGTAACAGCAGCCGGTCGATCATTCAGATACCACTCTCTAGCGGCTCCCATTTTCTCGTCAACGGTGTGCCGTCTTTAAAGCGTATTGGCGTTCTCTTCGCCTATCAAGCAGCAGTACTCTAGAGGTTAAAGGAAGCTATCATTTGTGTTGTCCCTGTCTGATTGTATGGGAGAGGAGGGCAAATTCATGCCAAGGTGGAAGCCTTTGACCTCTTTATTTCACAATCGCTGAGGGCTACAAAAAATATCGCGTGTGCATGTGAGCTGCGTGTCCACTTGATCTTTATGGTTCTCGAGTCGATTAAAAAAGGTGCAAAAAAGGGCAATTTACGAGACTAGACCCACTCATTGCAAAGGGGTATCGCAGAAAACGCACGCGATGGAAAACGCGTTCACCGAGTGCCTTGTGCAGTCCGGGGTAAGCTGAAGTAGTACGCAGTGCCAGAGGAGGCTCGATGAGTAAGAACGTATTTATCTTAACGGTTTTTTTTTTCACGTATATGCTTTTGCCTTCAAGTCACCTTCAACAACAGCGTAAAGGGACCCTTCACTTTTTTCGCCGCAACCTTTACATGCAATTTTATGAAGTTAGAATAAATGAAACGCTATTATATCGTGATGGCAGAAACAAAAATCTTATTCACAATAAAAGTTTTCATAGGCGAAGTCTGAAGATAACAATAATTCGTGTAGACCAATTATTATTATTATTATTATTATTATTATTATTATTATTATTATTATTATTATTATTATTATTATTATTATTATTATTATTATTATTATTATTCACACATATGGTGAAGCACGTGTCACGAGCTCATAAGTAGCGTTGCGCCCTATCGAGGTAAATTTCCTCATTGCCATTCACTACAACACATCTTATTTTTGGTCACCATGTGTTTGTAGTTCCTTGAGCACATGTGTTTCTCAATAAATTTGAACTAATAGTAAGTGTTGTATACGTGTGCTCCTTTCCTTGTCTGGGCTTTCTTTCTTTGCACTTCATTTATTGATGGTATCGTACTAATTCGCGCAGTAAAATTTCTGGTAGAAAGGGTTGCACTCCCATTGGTAACAGTGCTTGATAAAAAAAAAAGACAGGGCTGACCCCTCTTTCTAAGGATCGGCATACACCAGAACATAGCAAGCTCAGCGCGTGCTGCCTTACTGAAAAGCTAGTCGCGCCATCTCTTGCAAGTGTGGCGAAGCAACTCCCTGCACTGCCAGACGAGAAAACGCTCCACAAATCAAACTCGAAACTTTACAACCCGAGTCCGGCTGTAAGCATGTTTTGCGTTATTTCTCTCCTGGCAGTTGGCGCTGATTTCGCGTGAAAGGTCGAGGAAACCTTCCTCGATAGTGCGAAATGTCTACAGCACGTGCACTGCAGACTGCAGATGCAACAACATCAGGTCCGTACTATCGCGATTGAAAGGAACGCGAACAACGCAAAACATTGCTTTCAACTTAGTCGAGCTTCAGCGTGCCTTGGCTGTGGCAAAGCAGAATTTGTGCTGTAAGCCAGCGTCAACGTAGCGCTAGACTCTCGCTCAAACTTGCGCTCATGCACTTCATGGGTTTATTAATTGCCAGTCCCGCTGGTCCCTCGGAACACACAAGCAGGGCGAAAGTGCCAACCAGAGCAAGACTTTATAATGCTACGGTGATGCCGGCCCAAAGCACAGATTCGCCGAGTGGCAGTCAAGGCATGTCGCAGTTCGACAAATTGGACGGCCATGCTTTCCGCACCCTTCACCTCTCTTTGCATCGCGATAGTACGCCGTTACAATTGTACTAAACGTGCGCGGTGCGTGCATTGCGTGCATCCACGCGTGAGTCGTAATATAATCTATTATTGGCGTGCGACCTGCGAAAGAGTACGGCAATGATTTGGTACCGCGTACTACATACAGGCATACTGCACGCAAATCGCTACTGGTAAGCGGGACATCTGGCTTCACCCTTGAATAAACACAATAAATATACTTACTTGTGCACTTTTATTAGGGTCGTAGTTCTTCCTGTTGATTGCGATTATGCCCATAGGCGGTAGAGCTCGGATGTTTTCGTTGCAAATGAAAATCTAGAAATCTGTGCAACCGAAAAATACCACATTGGCACAATTGCCGCATCATGTTGTGATCTGCACAGACAGTGCTGAGTACTATCTCACTATTGCGCTGGTTGTATTCACAGCTGAAGACCGCACCCAGCCAACTTCTTGTAAGCGCGGTAGTTGGCGTCGCTCTTGAATACACGCAACCAGTGTATTTACTCGTGCGTAGTCTTTCCTGTTCACGACATTTATAAATTGGCGACGAACCTCGGCGCTTTTGTTGCTGATGAAAATTGGTGAAAAATTAAAACACCGCACCGGCACGATTACCGGTATATACTGTAAACTTCACAGGGAGTGCTAAGCAATCGCTTCCTCTTGTGCTGGTTCTTGCCGCATCCGAAGATGGCGCAGTGGTATCAATCGTTCTTTATTCTATATTGGTACCCAGATGAATTCTTATAGGCAGGTGGAACGGGAACAGGCGCTTTTTTTGCATTTTGAAGTCCCAAGCCCACTGCTTGCCGTGCTAGCGAGGCAGGTCTTGGCAGTTCAAAACTAATCATTACGTCTCTGGGAACCAAGGCATAGCGCCGAAGGCGCCCGGGTGCGAGATAGGCGTGCTCTCGTCTATAACACGAAAGTGAAACGTGTCTTCACGCTAGTAGTTGACCGGTTTATTGTGCATTGTTTCGCCACAAGAGCGAAAGCATGAATGCTACAGCAATAAATTGCAATTTGACGCGAAGTAGGGCAAGCAGCTCGAAACTTACTTGCAGCGCCCACCTGAAGCAGAAGGCATGAACGAAATGAGCATACACAGAAGGAGCGCGGTCTAACAATTGTCCCAGCTCAACGCTTTAAGTGCGCTGTTCAAACAGAAAGACGCACAAAACACATGACAAACGCGAACAACTGTCACAAATTTTTCTTCGTTTGTGAGCAGCAGGCTTCTCTCGTGAACACGGGCACGGCAGCGAGCGAAGTGACCTTTGTGCATTTCGGACTCACTAGTCTGATAAGTGCGCGCTCAGGAGAAACCACGCTCCTTGGAGGAGGCGTGACGACCTTTAGAGTGCACCTAAAGCTAGTTTCAGGAGGTATAGGGCTACTAGTTTCGCGCAGAACTACTACGCGAGCCCGTTGTGTCATCTTGCTGCTGACGTTGTGGAGCTCCAAGGGCTACAGAATAGCACACTGTATATATGAACCATATATATATGGTACATAAAATGTTTGCCGTTAACTGTACCTGCAACGTAGGCTTAGTGGCCTAATGATTATCGCCACGCACTGCTGATCAAGAGGTCGCTAATTCAGCGCCCGATGGCCGCAACCTTTCTTTCTCTCTTTTTCTTTTCTTTGCTCTGTTTTAGCATATACTTTGCAACCTCATATCCGTGATAGAAATGGGTCAATGGAGCCGCGGTGGACCTCGGCATAATGCTTTTGTGGTGAAAAATACAAATAACAAGTAACCGTTGCCAACAGTTGCATAAATTCTATGCAGCAGTTTTGAAAATGTGCATACTCGCTAGATATAAACACGTTACAAGCTGGAATAAAAGTACACAAAGAAGCCTCTTTTCAAATCGTTTCGTCAGAAGCGTCATTATCCCATCCCCAGTGACAACAATGACATTCTAGGGACGTCCACAGACTACCTCTAACTGGATATCAGATATCCGCTGCATTTCGAAAACAACAGTGGCGGACATTCCTTGCTGGTTGATTTGGCTGCACTTTCCTGAACCCCGGGTTATGCATTGTAAGTTCTGAACAATTCCCGAAGGACACTCTGTGTACATTAGAGGAAGATTAAGGGATGCGTTTATTCAGGGTATCTTCTAAAAGCAGTTTTTTATAGTCTTTTTTTACTCTCTGAAGTTGCAATATCAGAAGTTCAAGACATGAATAGGTTTGCCTCTGCCTTCAGATTCTGAATTAATTAGTTCTTCTAGACATGCACTGAAATTAATGACATGAGACTAAAGTACACACAAACTTTTTACTAACGTGCATTTTTGAAAAATAATTAATCAAAATAGCAGCTCAAAGCATAGATAAACTGCGTGATTTGAACTTCCGAAATCGCAACACTTTCATGAAATGAAATTTGACAGATGGCAACATATATTGCTGAATGTTCGCTTGTGCTAAAGAAACACTGAGTGAAGTGTATTGTATACACACTTTCTTTATTTAGGCACATAGCTCAAAAACACGTAAATTGCGCACTGTGACTAGATGTTAGATACATACATGTTTAGGTTACGTGTAAACTGGAATTGAATATTGAAGAAATAGGTATCGACAAGTACGGCAGATACTACAAACTAGAGACAAAGAAGCTGCGATATAAAAAACAGTACATGACAGGCCCCTAGGGAATGTCATAATCAGCAGGGTCATGCTCATTCCATGTCTTCAACTGGCGCCCCAACATCTTCATGTTTCTTTCGCAGCGATCTGTTAAATTTGGATGTTTCCTTTGAGCAAATGCATGCCTCTATAAAATGCTGTTTTCCTGCTACATGCATGCCATTCACAGGAAAACTGTGAGCGAAAGCAAAAAATAACGAAAATAACCGATAAAAACAAAATCAAAGCTTGCTGTTAATCGCACACATTCATAAAGTGGAGTTCTCTACACAACAACGTATTCCCACAAGGTGCACAGGCTCAGACAACTAAGGTGACCTTTTACTCAGCCTGAGAGGGCGGGATTAAATCAGAACTTATGGAGCCGCATTTTGATGGAGACATAACAACTACAAAAATGTTAATCATACACCATGATATGATTATGAGGTTGCCATAGTGGAGGGCATTGGCAATTGTTTACATTTGGAGGTGTTTAACATGCACAGATATCGAACATGAGCCTTTAGCATTTAACCTCCATCCGAATGGGGCTGCCACTGCGAGGATCGAAACCACGATCTTCAGGTTAGCAGTGAATTGACACCATTGCAGCGAACAGGCATAGTGCCATTGTGCTCACGTGCTTTTGTTGTAAAGCATATCATACTACCCAGGAGGTAAAAGTTAATACAAAGCCGTTTATTATGGCAAATAATTATTATTGTTTTTGAAGGCAAAACTCGAGAATATAACGTGCAAAGGTATGTTCTTTGACAAAAGGTGAAGAGCAGTAAGTAATGTGGCTCTAGACAGTGGGGGCTGGCAGCAGCAACTTCTGCACTATATTTAAGAAGCCTACTAAGAATGGCACAAAGGCAGAGTACTTGCACCATTAATAAAGAATACAAAGATGACACGCCCTTGTTAGAAATAGTACACCTAGTTGGCCACACAAAGCTCGTTTTGCTATCTGAAAAGCGGTCACCACAAAAAACACAGTGCCAATACTTTATATCTGTGAAACAGCATATCTGGTTTTGTGCAACTGTAAGAGAAAACCAATTGAAATACAGAAGAACACTTACCAATGGCATAGGCAATTGCAAAGGGCTAGAACACATCTCTGTTGTGGACACAGCAGAATGGAAACCAACTTTTTAGCCAGATACCGGCCTTCATCAGGGAAAAAGAACTCTTCCCTGAGATAAACGTTGTCTAACTGATGAAGGCCTGACCTTAGATAAAACGTTGGAAAATGAAGTTTTTGCTCTGTGCATCGTCTAACTCATAGTATGTATGTATGCATGTATATGCACAAAGAAAATATTGGGGACAGAGGACTCTTTTGTTTTGTTAGTGAACAACACACACACACAATCATACATACACACACACACACACACACACACACACACACACACACACACACACACACACATATATATATATATATATATATATATATATATATATATATATATATATATATTTGTTCTGCTAAAGTTTAGTAAATGCAAAATTCATATGTTGTATTTACCAACGAAAATCTCATAGGTTTATTATTGAAATTAAGTAGCACTAATATTGTATGCGTTATTTGAGGTCTTGAAAGACCTATGAAATGTCGAGGTGTTTAAACAAGTTTGATAGGGTTTTTAGTGATTCACTAAGTTGCACAGCTTTCCCGTTTCGAAGACGTTAAATTTCCATTTATTACATAATTTGCATGCTGAATATATACTTCGTAACTATTGTTTATTCAATTTTACAATATTTATATTTTTGTATTTTTTTCGCTTCACTGTCTGATCATTTATGGGCGAAGAAAAATGTACCTTGTTTCATTTTGTGTGCGTTGGGCGCCAAGCCACAGTCAAAAGGAGGTTGAGGACGCAAAATGTGTACGGAACTACATTTTTTGCGGATATCTGAGACAGGATATGTTTACGATATTCCTTGTGGGACATATTTAGCTCAAATCGTAATGGGTGTCCCTTTGCTATCCTTCACTGGTCCGTTGATGTCCGCGGATGTTCGGAGTTGTTTCGGATGTCCAACGGTTATTGTGCTTTCATTGGGATCAGTGCTTCGACATCTAAGCAGGTGGCCCTCTCGTGACAGTAAGGCTTAACAAGCTCACTACTGGCATTGCAACTACAAACTAATTGGGCTATTTTAAATGCTCCCCTAGGCTGTTGCCCTGCCTCGCGCAATTCAAATTAGGAGCAACCTTTAGAGGAGGATCTGCAGACGATACATCGACAGCACTACGCAATCGCTTTCTTGTTCAGCTGTCCTAGACGGAATGTTAACGCGTTGCCAAGAAACAAACACTACGACCTTGTAATTACCTGCATCAGTGAACAAACCGAGCCCTCCGTGACACAATAAGCTTGATTTGTTCTTGCGAGGCTTGAAACATTTTGAGTGAAAATGCGTGGCAACCCACGCTATCAGTGATAGTCCAAAGCACACACATGTCAGCTTAACGAGGTTTTCTGTAGCCGCGCAGGTTTTATTCTGTCCATTTTAGTCGATATCCACTTTATTTTACTTGCATGAATCATTCATCAGTGCTTTTGTAATGCATAAATCTGATGACATCCCGTTCTGTTCTGTTCTAACTGTTTTCGTGTGGAGAGGTTGAAACCAATACTTCCTCGGCTACTTCTATACGTTCTGCAGTGAAAAAAAATAAAAAAATAATACTGAACGGTACCCCAAAATGAACAATCAGCAAAAATATGAACTGAATAGCACACAGAAAGCAGTTGGAATAGCACGCCAATGTAAATTTTGCTTGCAGCAGTTCACACTGTCATAAAGTGTTCACACGCACACCCTTTTATTTTTACTCTCAGTATATGCGCTAACACTTGAATGTGAACCCCTTGCAGCCATTTTACATGTCAAGTCGCGCTAGCTCGTGATTTGCTCTTCCATGACTGAGCGATCTCGACTTTACCAACGCTGCGCTTCTTGCTTTCGTACGTTTGTTGACAAGTGACAGCACACTGCAAGGAATTTCGTTGTTGACCGATATGAGCGTAAAATCTTCTCCGTGCCCAGATAACCTGGTGTCACAGAATGGCTTAAAGTCGTTCGGTGGATGAATCTCTTATAATTGTTTTTAGCAGTTATATTCTTGCAGGGATAGTTATTGAGGGTCGAATCGCACTTTACGTCCCCTCATGCGTTAAGTCTTTTTTAACACTGGTAAGTTCTTTTTATTACGTTTATTGTATAGCATCCTTCTGCGAGATAAGATGAAAAACATGCATTTTCTAGTACTTTGCATGTAGCACATGATTAGAGTGATTGAATTGTAGGGTTTAACGTGCCGAAATCACCAATAAATAAAAAATAAATATGATTATGAGAGACGCCGTAGTGGAGGGCTCTGGGAATATCGACCACCTGGGGTTCTTTAACGTGCACTCAAGTGAGCACACGGGCCTACAGCATTTTCGCCTCCATCGCAAATGCAGCCGCTGCAGCCGGAATTTGATCCCGCGACCTGCGGGTCAGCAGCCGAGTGCCTTAGCCTTTAGACCACCGCGGCGGGGCCATTGCATTTACCACAATTATTGTGCATATTACCTGAGCGCCGCATGTTTCCAACACACTTAAGCTCAAAGTGCAAACGAACATGTTTGAACGATAAAACGAGCAGTCACTGCCACAATACACGGCTCTTGGTTAACTTCTGTTCTGCACCGGTACATTTTTAATGGCATTGTTATTTAACTGATTTTAGCAAAGTCGAACAATTTATTATTACGAAAAGCACACGAGAGTGTTCTTTTCGATATTCATGTTTTGATTATGCCGATTAAATATGCAACATCTGAGTGCAGTGAAGTTCGCTTTGAGCGAGTCTGAGCCCTCGATCAAGGTGGCACATGTGCTCATCATACATGATGTTTTGCGGGGCTATCAATCGATGACACTTCAAGTGTACGTGGCGACTCTGATATTCAAGTTAAGCGCCAAAGTACTCACTAAACTCTCAGTGCGTTTCGTAACAAACTTCCACCACTTATATTGAATTGTCAAAGGTTCGTGAAAATACACCTAAATGTAAGTATACAACTAATTTTTCGCTACACAGCTAGGAAAATATGCTGCCAGTGCAGATGAGGTTGAATAATTCATCTCGAGACAATCAATTCAACTTCACGGCTTCTGAGCGAACTCGTTAGCTTCAACGCTTTCGATTTCAGTGAGCATGGAACAAGCGGCACAGTAATTTAACAAAAAGAAGAGAGGTAGCATGTACCGTTTTATTGTAAACCAATAAAATGTATTTAAGCCCTTGAAGTGGTATTTAGCTTGTCTTAGCAGCTTCAGCCTGGCGCTGCAGGTTTTCTCGGCAGGTTACAACAGCACTGCGTATGTCAGTCTTCTCAGCGTTCTAAAATTTGTAAAAAAGAAAAAAAGTGGCGAAGGGTTATGCAGACTATCATATTTAAAAAGACAAACAGGCTTGCGTAGCGTTATGGCAAAGCTAAGAAGCTTCTTGGAAAAGTGCTCATGCCGTAAGTGGCCATAGCTCTGCGGGAAAATAAGGTGAGATATGAAACCAAAAAAAAAAACGGAACATTCTGTACGTTCCTGGTAAATACTACATGTCATATAATCTGCTTCTGATGCAGAGTTCACTTTTGTAAACATAGTCTTCAGCATCGTTGTCTTATTAAGCACTTATAGAAGCTTCACATGTTTCTGAAAAATAACACCAGTTTATCATGTCGGTTTCACTGACTATCAAAGCTCTATAACAGCGGCAAATAGCTACCACAGACTGCTTACGCTAATCACAATTCCTAAGTTTGGTATAGTGTGGTTGAATTCATTCAATTTATCACCCGTTCTTAAACACTCACTGCCATAGGCTGATAGTGATTAATTATTCGTCTAGTGTCATGATTGTCTTAAATATTCTCTCACCAAGATCTCCTGGATGTTCTGAGCCTATCAGTGTGTACAACGAGATATACAAGCACCATTATCTCACAAGAAGATTGCTGCCCCTGCCACACTCCTCGTGCTACAGGGCCCAAGCTGTTACTCTCAGACTTCTCCAAACAAGAACCTACCCGAGCCCTGCGGCACTGCACACAACATACCCCGAACGGTTCTCAAGTCCGGATTGCCGCCTGTGTGGTGGTTATGCGGACTGCGAGCATGTAATGTGGGACTGTGCCTTTGCCGGTCTCCCTTTCCACCAAGAGGAAAGAAACAAGCTGATTAAGTCCCAGGATCTCACCTCTCAATTCCTGGCCGTCCGTAGGGCCCCCGCGAGGGCATTCAGGTTTAACCTGGCCATCCCTGAGAGGGCTTAGCTAGGTGACGCTGAGTTAAATCACGTCTTTTGTGGACCTAATAAAGTTGCTTCACTCACTTACTCAGCAAGACTTTTTTTTCACATTTTAACGTAAAACATGTTTGGGTGTCTGGGCCCTCGTTCTTTTGAAGTTGTGGCTAGCAGGCGCTGTAATTGCTCCAAGCTGAGGAAATGAAGCACTGCGTGAAATTTCACCTAATTTTGTCATGATGGAGCTCACCTGTGTTACACACAACATGAAGTGAACGTTAGAACAACCACGATGGCAAACAAAAGCCTATACGAGCGCAAAATCTCGAAACATTCAATTTTAGAATATTGAACGCCCTAGAAGGCATTCTGTCAGTTAAAATCGTATAACGTACACCACGGTTTCACTGTTGCTATTATTCTCGGATATTGAATCACACAACATGAATAGAACTTTATGTGTAGCGCTATGAACCACAAGGAGCTAAAGGGTGACTTCAAGACACTGGGCTACGTTTCAGCAGTGTTGAGTCCTCATGTCTTCCTTGGTGGCCTCAAGAGTCTTTTTTCTTAGGTTAAGTGAATGCAGGGCCAATCCTCTCACGAGTCTGTTTTGTTAAAAATGGCACAGTTGACTGATTTTTCAAGCTATACAACCAATAGCCTCTCAGAAATTTGGAAAATTTTATGAATGATGTTAATTGTGGTAAACAGAAAAGGGCTTACCGAGAAGAACTCGTTGGAAGGGTGCTCCTAAAAAACAAAACAAGAACAGTTTCGATAGGATACGTCAACTTTTTGATTGACAAAAATATCGCTCTGCTAAATTATATCCTCATGAATACATGTCTGAATCCACACAGTATTTCATGTTCTAGAGCGCTTCATTTCTAAAAACCTGACGTCGGCTATGATAAAAATTCCTGATATCAACGGTGTTGAATATTGTGTGGGTGTTCGTCAATAATATCAGTTGTCACAATTGCCCAACACCTTTTTTTTTGCGTAGAGCTCATTTTACGCACCACTACAACAACTTAAATAAAATTAAAGACGTGTTATCTTTTCTATATTATCTATAAATTCTCAAGTGCCAATGCATTCGAGACCTTTTACCGAGGTGTTTTTGAAAATGTCATGCATGGGCTATTTACCGTATGATCACAGCGGAACTACTTCAACACATGCACGCGTGCACGGCACGCACCTTTATTATTGCTGCGGAATCATGGTGTCTTGGGCATCCTCGTCCAAAACTTCACCCCAAGTCCATTCTTACTAATTATTTCTTGAGCATTATCCGCCAATTTAAGATATGATTCTGGGGCATGTCAAAGCGGTGAGACTCGAAATAATTTCGACCACTCGGCGTATTTTAATTAGCTACTAAGTTAAATTACAAAGTTGTTTTGTGCTTGCGGTCAGGGTGGTTGTGGCTTGAACTCTCCTCCTCTACGTTAGCACTGCTCAACCTATAATAAGTTACTTAAGCGATAATCTACCTATTATTGTTGGGCTATCAAACTATCAGCTTTATGCTAAAATCTGATAGATAAAAGCAACAAGACCAACATAAAGAGGTCATTAAATCAGGAGCAAATGCCATCAGTTGCTATTCTTAGTTCAGCTTTGTGCTGTTAAAAATTGTGTAAGTACACCACAAAAAAAAATTACGCAAATGTTACGTGGGATGCTTTGGTGGATGATCCGTTTAAAGGAGCAAATGCATATATAGATCCCACTTCAAAATATCATGGCATGGCAGGACGTCATATGCTCATATTTTATCTACTTGTAATATACAAAATATATCTGTGCACTTTGTTCATTCCATGTAGCTAACTCGCGTAGGTAGTGATTTGCTAACTTCTCTGAAAATTCGTAACGGCGCTCAGATTATTATGTTAAGGGAGTAGGCCTATATTGTAAAATAGCATTGGTGCACTATGCTTACATGTTGTTATACTGTTCTTTTTGTTTTAGTGCCGCGAATTAAAGACGTTCATACTGACAATTTTGCCACCTTTTCATCCTTTCTTTAAGGAGCGTCGTAGTCGACAACTATACCAACTCACCAAATAAACACTATTTCGCCAGAAATTAAACGCGTCCCACTGTTGCGAATTCGTAAGCATACTACACCAATACATTCAACTACCTCGGACCAGATTTATTGCAAAGGGTGCAGGTTCTGACGGCGTACATGTTCGTAAAAAAAAACTTTGTCATGTGCTCATAACTGCTCTCGTTAGCCACACTAATACCGACTTATGTCCCTAGATACATACGTTCACTTGAGCACAATATTTGTCAGCACAAGAAAAACTGCCGCCACCTATTAGCTAGCTAGAATCACACAGCAGCGGTGAAAATACTCCTGGATACTAGTTGAACTCGGCGTACAAGAAGTACAAGTAGACGATTGATGTGTGGGATACAACGTCCCAAAACCACCATACATTTATGAGAGGCGCCTTAGAAGAGGGGTCAGGAAATTTCTACCACCTGGGTTTTTTTAACGTGCACCTAAATATGAATGAGCACACGGGCCTCCAACATTTCTGCATCCATCGAAAATGCAACCGCCGCAGCCAGGATTCACTCCCGCGGTCTGCGGGTCAGCAGCAGAGTACCTTGGCCATTAGACCACCGTGGTGGGGCAATCTTGGAACCTCTGTTCTTTGTTGTAGGTGTCTCATCAGGATGGCCTTGTGTACGTATTTGGCGAGATTTACGGCGATACCCAAACCATTGGAGAGTTTGCAGGTGTGCGCGTCCCAAACAATAATGCATGACGTTGTGAGGCCTAGCTTCTTTGCCAAGGTAGTCTACTTTCTCTTTTGGTCCTTGTCTACCTTTCACAAAGTGTGGGTGCACGTTAAAGAACTCCAGGTGGTCGAAATTTCCGGAGCCCTCCACTACGGCATCTCTCATAATCATATGGTGGTTTTGGAACGTTAAACCCCACAAATCAATAAATCAATCATTATCTTTCACAAAGTGTGTGATGCTCGAAGACACGGCTTGTATCGACGTGAGGCACATTAAAATGTAGTAACGTGAAAGCAGGACGCGTCAACGCGTAAAAAAAGGAAAGAATGACACCAACGCCACTTGTAATCTAAACATGAATGCACATGAAGGCACATGAATACTAGCACTGAAAATATATGTCTTATTGGAGTACAATAGGTTAAACACGAGACACCCGTTAAAGCCTTCCTTACCAATGTGCCATTGTTCCTATCACAGATTCTGACGAACACGCAGTAGACGTCATCGCAGTGAAGCTGGTCTTTCACAGCACTTAGCTTCTGAGTAGTCTGTAAAGAAATTGACACATTTCATAAATTTGTAATTGAAATGTCACCTGGAGGAACGCATGACGAAAGAAGGGTGTTTATAGAGCAAGCGTCAACTGCGGTAAACTACGCTCGCTGGCCTAAAAATGTAATCTACAGGCTTAATGTGGAAAATCATAATAATAATAAATAAAAAATAAAACAATAACATTATGTGCATGATTCACAGGGTCATAAGTTTGACTATGCGTATACTCCAAAGCCGATAAAAGCACGACAAGCCATGAAAAAAGTGGCAGGAATGCCCAGTAATAATTACAATAGTAATAATTATTACAATGCTGCTATATTAGTACCAGTAGTAGTAGTTGTTGTTGTAGCTGTACTGTATTCAAATTGTGGACCCTGCAGCAAGCAAGTGCTACCATATACTACAACTGCCCCGTTCCTCCCTTCCGTATTTGTGGCCTGTCTAATATTGTCGCTCTTACAATACAATACACAATTTTCGGCACTCTGTGTTACCTCTACGTTGATCAGCAGTAGCAGCCATATTTGATGCATAGAGCCTTTAAGATTAATTGCTGTTACGAAGACGAATTGCATGTTGTGTTCCTTCTAGTGGCGTCACTGGACACGGCAAAAAGAGCATGACTCAACATTACAGAGCTCTCTTTACAAGAAAAGAAAATTATACCAAACAGTTTCATGTTATAGGTTTGTTATTTATGCTGTATGGTGGCAGTTTTTAAGGCTTGGTACTTTGTGTGTTCCATCTGTCGTGGCGCATACATAGGTGATGACGCCTCATTTCTCAGAGGATCCATGCTCAGAACTTTGTCTTATCTACACTATGCGAAACATGGCGCATCCCCACATACCGACGAAACATACACAGAACTCGAATGTATTTACTTAAAAAATTTTCTGCAGCACATTTTCAGTTATATAGCCGGAGTGGGTGGACGTGGATGTAGAAAACAAGCCTTTGAATTAGCTCACGCAGAACAGTAACGCGAAGCTGCAATGATCGTGAATATCACGCTCTTGAATAAGTGCAAATACTCGGGGAAATCCGACAGAGCGATAGAATAATGACAATTAACGAAGAATGAGAACTAACAGTGAAATATTTCATATTATTGTGCCTAAAAACAAGCCGTTCAATTTTAACTTCCTTCCTTTATTCAATAGAGCGTGGTCTGATACGCAGTCTCTTTTGAGTCTTTCATACATACAACAGCCAACTTACGTCTGCAGTTAGATGAGTCTGGACACATGAAATAAGAGCGCGCTTGGCATTTTCTTCCAGTGCTGCAAAAGGTAAAAAAGACATTATCTGCAAATTGTCTAAAATAAAGGATCATATTTTCAACCTAGAAGCCAATGCGTGTTGTTTTGTGAGGGAAATATTTTTTTAAGTTACAAACTTTTAAGATCCAGCACATCGTTTCTAGTACGATACGGTCACTAATCCTAAGGTGTAATTTCTTCGCCTGTCAATAGAGTAAGCAGTGATTTCCATTGCGCGTTAAGAGGCACTCACAATCCACGTAGACTGGTCGTATAACTTGACTATATTTTTCAATGAATTAATAATATCACTGCTTGAGTCTGCCGCTTTCAAAGCGCTGAACCAATTTGAAGTCGCATAATCGATACAAAAAACATTGGCTTAGCAAATATTTTTCCCTGCTGCGAAGACACAACGCGCCCCCCTTAGGCCGTTTCATAAGTGCAGATTGTTTTGATTTGAGGGATTTTGAAAGTTTATTTTGAATGTCTTTCGTGTTGAACTCTGGCAGTAAGAGTTAATTCTTTTTTATTGTTAAACTGCATGGTTAATTTGACAAATAGGACAAGCATTTTCTTTTGGCATTATATATATGACAAGCAGGAGTATGGTATGAACATGAATATTTTTTTATTAATAACGTTGCGTCGAGCAATAGATTGGGCGGCTGTCACATTATTCAATGTAAGAAAAACAATACCTCCCTAAAAAGTTCATTTGTTCCAATGTCTGTTTGGGAAGGCACGTTGTTTGCTGAAACAATTTTGTCAACCCTGAGTCAGGTAACTATGAGAAAATAAAGAAGAGCAATATAGGAGACAAGCGTATCTACATCGAAGTCGCCAATCATAATTTATGCTTATTGAAACCACCGAGTCGTATAAGGCACAGGGAGCGACGCCGACGTGAAATAATTTTCAAATAATGTTGAAAACATGAAGTGTTCAATGCAGGCCTAACGATTCCTTACATTCCTCTATTATACACGTATACGTCCACTTGACAGTTTTTTTTTTTCGCAAATAATCATGTGGAGAACTGCCAAACCATTTAAAAACATATAACGTAAAACAACCAACCTTGTACAGGGTGGTGATCTTAACGTCATTAGTATTCATTCTTTTTAGGTAGTAGGACTTATCATGTAGGCCTTATTTAAACGGGTAGATAATTGTTTTGTTTTGAACTACAAAACCATATGAAGTAAAGAAAGAAAATGCTAATGAAGACAAAATATTTACCACAGACAGAGCGTGGTTGGCCTTCGTGGTGGTCTGCGTAGGCGAGCCCCACCAGACCGACGAGCACCAGGCCGAGTAGCGTCCTCAAGTTCATCGTTCGTGCGGAAAGTGACGAGAATTCAGCGGTTACTGGTGATGACCGTGACTCCTAAGCGCGGGCAGCAACCTCTTATAAGCCACCCTGCCACCCGTAATCTTGAAAAGACCCACTCGTGAACCGTAGAGTTGAGATAAGTAAAAGAAGCGGTTCACACCATTTTCTCATCATACGAGATTACCATGGAAATAAAAAGAAAAGAAGCTCGTGTCTGCGTCGAGCACTTGACCTGAGGAGAGCTTTCTATATCCTGTTCACGAGCACATAAAGTTGACCTTACTGCCTTCTACCTTTTTTAAGAGTACTGTTTACGAGTACTGAAGAATGATAAATCTCAGCACAACATTTCTGTTTCCTCTGCTTCGCGACTTGCACTACTTCTGACCGCATGTGCTTGATTGTGCTGCGATTAGGCGCTTATTGCTTCAGCGAAGCTTAATACGTCTAGGTAATGACAATGTGGCATACAATATGTATAAAAACTAAACTGTACGTTAGGTGAAAAACGTTGCTCTGGAAGTAAATAAGTGAATATTACATTTTTCTGCAGCTTGTGTTGGTAGTTGGGATCTCAAGGACACTGGTACTCAGAATAACCAAGTTTCGTGAGATGACAGGGCAGATAACAGCGTGGGGACTATTTCATCTTTACTCAAAACATTAATGTCCTCGTATGTAACACTGCTGTATAGATAGCTATTTAAAACAGACAACTTGTGATTAGCCACATGATTTATCACCAGCGTAGCCAAAGTAGTGCGCATATCAGGTAATGTAAAGGCAGTAAGCAGAGAACATGAGCGCGACGCGGGCATTGAAAAAGGTACGTAGCAATAGGTTTCCTATTTGAAAGTAGGAAAAATTTTACTTTATGTGTTCTTTGTAAAAAGAAGATATACGCAAGACCAGGTTGACCATCTGGGAGTGGTCGTATAGTCTGTATGACTACTAAAGGGCGCAAAAATATAATATTGATCAACCAATCAATTACCGTGCCCCGGCGAACCATGAGGTCGTAGTGCAGGCGCACACAAAAATAAAATACAGTCTTCAGAAAAAGAAATAAAACAAACTAGCGAAAATGCACAGACAAAAATAAACCACAGCACAATGGGAAGATTATTAAGAGAAGAGAATCATGACATGGGAGTGAAAAATAAAAGGGAGTATACACAACTATGTAGAAGCCTTCCCGACTGAAACATGGAAAAGGGAAGAGTCTGTGCACTGTGAGAAAGTATGTTAAGACTCTGCAGGTCTGAGGTAATAATAATAATAATAATAATAATAATAATAATAATAATAATAATAATAATAATAATAATAATAATAATAATAATAATAATAATAATAATAATAATAATAATAATAATGTTAATAATAATAATAATAACATAAAATAGATGGTTACCAAAGATCAGATGCGCATGTAACACTGCACCGAAGGTTTTCTTTCTGTCATATTCAGGCTATATATATATATATATATATATATATATATATATATATATATATATATATATATATATATATATATATATGCGGTGTGCGTGTGTGTGTGTGCGTGTGTGTGTGTGCGTGTGTGTGTGTGTGTGTGTGTGTGAATGAAGACCTAAGTTAATATACAAAAAATATATCAAGCTCGAAAGAAAAATGGTTCCGAAACACACACGGAATCGGCCTTCGTTGAAATAATGCGCAAGTGTGAGAGTTACGTAATATATCGCCTTATAATAGGTTACCGTCGCATGTGTGCATCGCTCAGATGAACGCCAGTCCCTTAGCTGAAACGTCGGTCTTTTTCAGAACAATATTTCCTACGTGCTTGATATACATTGTTACGGTGCGACATAGACATGAACCAAAAAGGTGCATGGTCGCCAAAGATGAAGATGAAGAGGAAACGTGCTGCTCTTGCGTATGATACTCATCGGTCATATCGCCTGGCAGACAAATTATCAGCAATCAAAAGCTATTATTATTTCGGATGCTTTGTCTGTATGTACACATCTCACGTCCGCAAAGAAGTCTCCTCTTCTCAGGATATTTTGGTCTCTCGTAGCGCATAGCTTATCAGAAGTTCGGTTTATTTGGGTCCCCGGGCATGCTGGAATTGAACTAAATGAAATTGCTGATTCGCTCGCTTCGGCATCTTTAAATTTCTCGGTGGTGCTAATAGCACCACAGTTTCCTCTTATTACTGCCGAACGATTCAAACGCCTGTTAATCTTAAAAATCAGCGAAACGTCGCTTCTACAATCTGAAGAATTTCGGCACTTGCAATTCACATGGAACACCGCAAAATTCCTTTCCCGTCAATGTGAGGTGACCCTCACAAGCTTTCGCTGTAGAGTTCCTCTGTTAAATCTTTATCTCAACAAATCAGGATTTTCATTAACTAACCTATGTGTTGTTTGCAATGAACCGGAAACAACAGATCACTTTCTTCTCACATGCCGCCGCTTCGCCTCACTGCGCCGAATAATTCTTGAAAGACCGATTGGTATGCTCGGATTGCCAGTCAGTACATCCAACCTATTATCGTTTGGAGCCAGTCAGTTGGGTGTGGGCCGCAGTGCTATTCTGTCAGCGCTACATAAATTCATTCAGGCAACCGGAAGGATACGCTGCTAGTGGTACTGCCAGATATATCCAATTCTTTCTCCCCCTTCCTCATTCTTGTTAATTTGTTTTATATATTCTAGTTTATCGCATTCTTCTGAAATTTTTCGCGTTTTTTCAAAGGAACATTATTACTGTTCCTATCTAATTTCTCTTTATTTTTTTAGCAAGCGTTGTAAAAATGATCTATTATGAGGTACAGTGTGGCCAATCCCCCATGTGGGTATGAGCCAAGATTTCCTAGGAGACAAGACAAGACAAGACAAGAGACCATTCGCTGTATGAATAAATCAACATGTCGCTTGCGTCAAATTCGGGTAATGTGCAGGGTACACCACGCCTCGCAATGAAATTTCGCAGCAGCCTTCGTTTGAGGGGTCACTCTGGAACAATGACAGAAAATAGGGCACCTGCATCTGCACCCGGTGTTCCTGAGGCTGAAGATGTTGTGGTGGCACTCGGACCCTTGCAGATAGTGGCACATTTAGCAGCCCCGGCGATCCCAGCTCATGAAGTGGACGTGGAGGTTTCGCTGTCAGAGTACGAACGTGTGAGTACTCAATGCCAATGGTATTGCTCTTACGCTAGACAGCCTGTTGTTCCACCTTAGGGGAACTGGCAAAGTGTGTTATAAAAACCATGAAGCAGAAATTGGGCAACGTGCACGCAAAAAAAAAAAAATCAGGGACCTTAAAACTTTGTTTTTAGGAGTTGAACACAATAGCGACATCCTGTTCTTAGTGCGCACTTCAAACACTTAAGGCATAAAACCTTTACAAATTTCCTATGCCACTCTACGTGGGCTTAAGGGAATAGGCGCAGTAGCGTGTGCGCCTTTCGTAGTTGGGTACTGACATTTAACCACAGAGTCATTATGAGAATCACATATTCTGACGCCCGTTGGCAATGGACGCTTGTACCACGCATTATTACTGCAATATTTCATGTTGCATTGTGAAGCATGTATGATGACGCGTGTGTTTGTGAAGCAAGAAAGCTACTTTAACTGAAATTCGAAGCACAGAAAGTTCTCTTCACTGCTTTCACAAGCAGAAGCGTCGTCATGTGGTAGAACATACGCTTGCCACGCAAACAACCCGGGGTCGATGCCCACTTGGACCGAAGGTGTGCTCCCCACTATGCTGCAGTATTCCTTATCCTTTATTTGTTTTTTACATTATTGTTGACTTTCTTGTCACGCATAAGATGATGGATTTTCGCTCACAACCAACAACGCCGACGCCATATTTTTTTTTGCGAAATGAGCTCTTTAACGCTATCGCGTTAATACGTTGGACTTGCTTGGGAAACCCGTTAGAAGATTGCCGCAAACAAAATGCTCGCGTCCCAGGCACAGAATTCCGCAGAATCGTACATCTCGTACATCAAAGATGCAAAATGGTTGTGTCGGAAAGCCAATTCCGAGATTCCGGAGGCCGACAAAGTTGGGCGTATTCGTAGTCGGATTGCCGACAACGCTTTCAATCTTCTAATATTTGAGAAATGATCAACCATTTGAACGTCATTTAAAGGAGTACAGGTGCTTTGAGCAAAGTCCGGCGCAACGACGGAGCATTTGCCCAGTTTCCGAACATGGCTGCAGTCTTTGTGTGAAGCTCACGCGAGAACGCAACCACCGGCTCCCTTTTCCTCAAACCAAGTGGCTCGAGTCCTACGCCGTGAACTTGGAGCTGTAGTACTCCAGCTTACACCGGTGTAGCTGATATGACACCGGTTACTGCTGTTAAAGCGTTTATTAGCCCGCAACCAGCGATCATATGCTATGGCGACAGTCATGGCCAAGCACGGACTTACAGCGCGAGCGGCGTCCTTGTTAGGTAGCCCCACTAGAACGTACTCAAGAGTTTGACCCATTTAAGAGTTTTGAGGCTTCGCTACAATTACTCCGGTGTTGACGAGGGAGCCGCCTGGCGACCCAACAGCTTGTTATTATGAGCGGGTCATATTATGCCTTCAGGCGTCCCACGTTGACGATGTCGCGCCCGCGGCGGCGCATGTCCGAAGATTGTTCGACGGGTTCGACCAGAGAGTTGACCGGAGATGTGCGCTCGATGACACGGTAGGGGCCTTTGTATTTGGGAAGTAGTTGGAAGAGAGGCCAGCTACAGAGGTCGGGATTGAAAGCCATACAAGCGCACCAGGAAGGAACGTGGGCTCAGAAGTGGTGGAGCCATCGCAAATACTCTTTTGTCGCTCTTGTTATTGCGTCGTAAAAGTCTTGGCAAGCTTCGACACTCTTCAGCAAGCCTGGCTGTCTCAGAAATAGGAACACACTCAGATGGATCCGGCGTGTACGGCAGTATCGCGTCCATGGTGTGCGACAGGTGCCTTTCGTAAAGCAACAAGAAAGGTGAAAAACCAGTCGTGCTCTGAGGGGCAGGGTTGTAGGCGTAGGTGATGAATGGCAGTATATTCTCCCAATTCGTGTGGTTGGCGGTGACGTATATCGAAAGCATGCTGCCGAGGGTGCAGTTAAAGCACTCGGTGAGGCCACTCGTCTGCGGGTGGTAAGCAGTAATTTTGCGGTGGACAGAATGGCACTCCGTCAGAATGGCTTCGAAGACTTCCGACAAGAAGATACAGCCTTGGGGTGGTCCGTGGAAGCGCTTGGGGTGGTCCGTGGTGCAGTAATAATTGATGCAGCAGGAATTACGCAACATCGCGCGCAGTAGCCGCAGCGACAGAGGCGGTTTCGGCGTATCGCGTTAAATGGTCTTCGGCAACGATGGCCCAGTAATTACTAGCCGACGTCAGCGGAAGTGGTACATACAAATCAATACCTGCGCGCCCAGACGGACGGTCAGGGCACGGTAATAGTGGCAGACCAACGTGCGACGTGTGTGCTGACGGTTTGCGGTGTTGGCAAGTGAGGCAAGAGCGAACGAACTGCTGCACGTAGCGGTACATCCCGCGCTAGAAGTAGCGTTGTCGAATGCGGTGTAAGTTTTGGATACACCAGAGTGCGCACATTGGGGTTCAGAATGGAAAGATTCACATATCTGCGACGGCAGACTGCGAGGTATCACGAGTAACCACTGCCGGCCATCGGCGTCGTAATTGCGTTGGTGTAGGAGGCCGTCACGGATGGCGAAATGGTGAGCTCGACGACGCAAGGCTCACGTGGGGGGTGTTGCGGACGCATCAGAGAGCAAGTCGATTAGCGGGGCGATGCAATTATCCTTTCGCTGTTTGATAGCGAGGATGTCAACATGGATGGAAGATACAGCAATTGAGGTTACTGAGCAGGGCACGTCGCTTTGAAGTAGAGGGGAGCGCGAGAGGGCATCGGCGTCAGCATGCTGGCGTCCGTTGCGGTAAAGCACGCGGATGTCGTAGTCTTGTAAGCGAAGAGCCCACCGGGCGAGACGGCCTGAGGGATCCTTCACTGATGAAAGCCAGCATAGTGCATGATGGTCGGTGACGACATCGAATGGGCGACCATACACGTAAGGTCGAAACTTTGTAAGGGCCCAGACAATCGCCAGGCACTCTTTTTCCGTGACAGTGAAGTTTGTCTCGGCTCTCGTGAACGTACGGCTTGCATATGCCATGACATACTCAGGGAATCCGGGTTTGCGCTGCGCCAGGACAGCGCCGAGGCCTACACCACTGGCGTCCACGTGCACCTCCGTTGGGGCCGCAGGGTCGTAGTGGCGTAGAAAGAAAAGAGACGTCAACGAATGGCGGAGCTTTGCGAATGCGTCGTCGCACTCGGATGACCTCGAATTGAGTGGCCCGTTACTTCCAAGGAGCTTCGTCAGCGGTGATATGATCGCGGCGAAGTTTCTTATGAAGCGTTGGAAGTATGAACATAGGCCCACGAAACTATGCAGTTTTTTGACGGACGCTGGTTTGGGAAATTCGGCCTCGGCACGAAGCTTGGCCGGATCAGGCAGAATGCCGTCCTTAGACACGACGTACCCTAGAATGGTGAGTTGCCGTGCTGCAAAGCGGCACTTCTTTAGATTTAGTTGCAAGCCGGCATTGTTCACACGTGCAAAAACTTCTTTTAGACGTTGGAGATGCGTGGAGAAATCCGGAGCAAAGACAACGACATCGTCGAGGTACACAAGCACGTGTACCATTTCAAGTTGCGCAGAACCATGTCCATCATGCGCTCAAAGGTGGCAGGTGCATTACATAGACCAAACGGCATGACGTTGAACTCGTACCAGCCGTCGGGCGTTACGAAGGCGGTCTTCGGTCGAGCGTCGTCCGCCATGGGTACTTGCCAGTACCCTGAGCGCAGATCAAGAGAATAAAAAAATTCGGCTTCGTGAAGGCTGTCAATCGCGTCATCGATGCACGGCAGTGGACAAACATCCTTGCGAGTGGTCTTATTGAGCCATCTGTAGTCCACACAGAACCGCATAGAACCGTATTTATTCGCAACAAGAACAACAGGAAACGCTCATGGACTGTCCCAGGGCCGAATAATTTCGCGTCGAAGCATATCGTCAAGCTGCTCGTTAATTACCTGACGTTTAGCAGGCGATACGTGATATGGAAGTTGCCGTAAAGGTAGATGGGCACCAGTGTCAATGCTATGCGTAACAGCAGACGTGCGACCGAGAGAACGTCGCCCGACATCGAAACAAAAACGATATTCTTGCATAGAAGTACTTGTTGTTGAGCTAGTCTGTTCATCATACTGAGGGGTACTTCTAGACGCCTAAAGCACCACAGGAAGAAATAACCACAGAGAAAGAAAGCTCTTTCTCTGTGGTTATTTCTTCTTCGAAGCAAGGTAACAGTGTACGGAGATGGGTTGGTTACAAAAATAGCGGCATTGCCCTGGGTGACTTGCACGGTCGCGAAAGGTACTAGCAACCCTTTCCTGCTACAAGCGCGGTGGGATGGCGAAATGAGTGCAATTGTGTCGGAGAGACCGGCGCAGTTGACCAACACAGCCGTCGTCGAGTTCGGAGGCACTGCTGTATCGTCTTTCATAAGAATCTTGCTCAGTGTCAAGGAACTGTCATCTGGCGTGAAATGCGAGAAGGGTGAGAGTTCAATTTCGGCGGAGGCACAATGGATGACGGCGTCGTGGTGAGAGAGAAAATCCCATTACAGAATGACGTCATGAGAGCATGTCGGAATGATGATGAATTGGGTGACATACAGAGCGTCCTGAATGACAACGCGAGCTATGCACACTGCTATAGGATGAATACGATGCGAACTAGCAGAACGGAGGGATAACCCAGAAAGTGGCGTCGTCACTTTTCGAAGTTAGCGGAAAGTTTCTCGTCCATAACTGATACGGCAGCTCCAGTGTCAATAAGAGCCAATGCACGAAAACCGTCCACAAACACGTCAATGACATTCGAGGGGCTGCTCTGAAGGCTTTCACATTGCGATAGCGTCGTAGTCCTTGCCTCGGGCCCTGCGACGACTAGTTTTCCCGCTCATGAGCAGCCGAACTTGGCCGCATGGAGGACAAGGAACGACGTCGTGGAGGCGGCGACCTTATAGGAGATAGACCTGGGCGAGACTGCGGTGGCATAGACGGTGGTTCGTCGTGATAGGGACGGCTGAGCTGCCCAGCAACGGGCGAAGAAATGGGAGCTGGCTGTACGCAAGAGTAATAACGTGCTACGTGACCGGCGTAACCGCAGGAAAAGCATATGGGCCGGTTGTCTGGTGTGCGCCATCGGTTCGCCGGGGCAGGTCTCACCCATGTCGCCAGAGCCGATGAACGGAACGGTGGCATGAAAGGCTGCATGGAGGGCTCAAGCTGAGGCTGATGGGTTGCGTCGACATAGGTAGCGGGCATACCCGCTGCAAACGATGGAGGTCGAGCGGCAGCTTCGGCGTAAGCCAGAGGGGCGGGTGCTGGAACGACTTGAGGTGGCCTGGTGACCACTTGAGGTGGCCTGGTGACCACTCAGGGGCGCAGGACACGGAGGTTGTTTGGGGTGGTACGCAGGCATGACCTCCGCTACTTCCTGCTCAATCGCTCGACGGATGGGAGGGAGAAGGAGAGTGGCCAATTGTTGAACAGCCGGGGGGGGGGGGGCAAAAGGCAGGAGGGAAAACTGGCACGCGATTTCCTCACGGATGAAGGACTTGAGGTCTGCCTACAACGCCACTTGATCACAACTGGCCTCCAAGCCAGCAAGCGTTGCAGCTCGTGGTGGGGAGCGACGGGTCATCGAATGCTGCCGGCGGAGCTTCTCGTAGCTCTGGCACAGTGTGATGACTTCAGCCACTGTGCGGGGTTTTTGGCGAGCAGCATCATGAAGGCATCTTCGTCAATGTCTTTCATGATGTTTCGGATCTTGTCAGACTCCGACATGCTGTGATTGGATTTGTTGCACAAGTCCAGGACATCTTCAATATAGCTGTTGAATGGCTCACCAGCCTGCTGAGCACGTTCACGTAAGCGCTGCTCGGCTTGCAGCTTACGAACGGCAGGGCGGCCGAAACCGTTGATTACAACGGTCTTAAAATCGAACCAGGTTGCGAAATCCCACGCGTGGTTGTTGTACCACAAACTGGCTACGACCGCAAGGTAGAACACCAATTTCGTCAACTTGCCATTCTCTTCCCATTTGTTGGGGATGCTGGCGCGCTCATAAATGGCGAGCCAGTCCTCCACGTCAGTGCCATCGGCGCCAAGGAAGATGGGTGAATCGAGGACCTGGGGACACCGGGACAAGGGGGTGGCATAGGAGGAGGCATTTGCTGAGAGGCGTCGTGGGGCATGGTAGAGGTAGGGTACGTGATCGAAGCTCCAAGGCCATCGATAGGGAGCGCAGCACTCTCCACCAATTCGTTAAGGCGTTTATTAGCCGGCAACCAGCGATCATTCGCTATGGTGACAGTCAGGGCCAAGCACGGACTCACAGCGCGAGCGGCGTCCTTGTTGGGTAGCCCCACTAGAAGAAACTCAAGAGTTTAACCCATTTCAGAGTTCAGAGGCTTTGCTACACGGCTCCCATTATTCAGACCATCGTCCGTCAAGAGCTCGCCAGCATAAGCACCCATACTATGTGCGCTGTGATCAGTTCACAGCCACTCTTATTACGTCCACCCTTGTCCCATCCTGAGCAGAGCTTTTCTGCCCGCTTTCGCAACCCTGCAGCTCGGAGGACTGCCGACAACCGCACGATTTCTTTCAACTGCCGTCGTACCGGTCATGTATAGTTCATTACTGCGATGCCCACTGGTCCTCGCCACCTCGGACGTCGTCTGCCCTATACCACCGAGAGGATGACACCCGCTTCCCATCGCCGACCCACATCTTCCCCCAACGTCTACACAAGGTTCAACAGCTGCTCCTCGTCACCCCGTAGTCATCAGCTACGTTCGCCTCAAGGCCGTCGCCAGTCGTCTCATTCCTGTATGCTCATCGGCAGTCCTCCCCGTTTAACCCTGCTCCTGCCTACCCGGAAAACTAAACAGTGCAGCGCCAGGATGAGACGTTGCATTGTAGACTTCCTCCACAAATCCTCTCTGGACGCTTTCGATGAGACGAAGTTTGCTTGACGTTGACGTTGATGGTGTGCCTATTTCGGTGCTTATTGACACGGGAGCACGCATTTCAGTAATGAGCGTACACCTTCGTCGCTGCCTGCATGAAGTTGTCATGCCTGCGGCTTTCCGCACACTCCAAGTCGCCGCTGTCGTTCACGGAAAGTGCACCGCCCGTATTAAATGCGAAGTATTTCTTAGCGAACCTCGGTGACTTTGGATCTATCTATCTATCTATCTATCTATCTATCTATCTATCTATCTATCTATCTATCTATCTATCTATCTATCTATCTATCTATCCGCCTACGACTTTTAGATCTCCTGGCCGTTCCAATATTGGTATCGACACCAAAATCGGTATGCATAACATGAATGTAAGACGAGCATCAGTGACTAATCGTACCATAAAAATCATAACATGTATGTCACGCATATCATGATTTACATTTCATGGTCTAGCTGCCGCTGCGATGGTTTCGTTATTATGACATGTTGCAAAACTGGTATGGTATGATGTGACTGAATGTCGAACACGAGTGACAGACCCTAACGCAGAAATCATGGCATGCATGTCCTGTAAGTCATCACTGCACACCCCGCTCAAGGTGCGCTCGCAGTCGTTTCGCTAGCTTCGCATATACCAAATATGGTATTTCAGGAAGTGAATGGATGACGAAGGTATTTGACTGGTGCATTCATGATAATCACGAGATGTGTGTCATGCAAAAACATGACTACATGCCACGCTCATGATGCTCATAATCACGAGATGTGTGTCATGCAAAAACATGACTACATGCCACGCTCATGATGCTCTCGCGACTGTTTCGATAGATTCACATCTACCAAATTTGGTATTACGTGATGCGAACGGACTACGACGTAAATGACACGTATAAACATGATTATGATAATATGCATGTCATGTAACAACCAACTACATGCTACGCTCAATATTCTCTCGCGGCCGTTTCGCTAGCTTCAAATATACTAAATTTGGTATTACGTAACATGAACGGACAACAAAATTAAATGACACGTCCAGACATAATAATTATGACATGCGTGTCGTGTACAGCATGACTACATGCTACACTCATAGCACGCGTGTGGCCGTTTCACTAGCTCCACATTCACCAAATTTGGTATCACGTGACGTCAATAGACGACGAAGGTAAATGACACGCCCAAGCATGATAAACATGTGAGCGTCATGTAAAAGGTGACTACATGCTACGCTCATAACTTGTTCCTGGCCGTTTCGCTAGTTCCATATATACCAAATTTCGTAATACGTGACCTGAATGAACGACGAGCACAAATGCCAGGCGCGAACGTGATAATCATGATATGGAAGTCATGTACAGCCTCATTTACTTCCGCCTCCTAACTTTATGCTGACTTTGAAGTGACACATCAACCTTCCTCATTCATGCTTTGCATATAATCAATTCCCACTGCACGTGGGATCTGGAATTTTTTTCATGCTGTCTGTAGGTGATTATCAGGGCAGAATTATCACCGTTTTTTAAAGCGTGCATTGGACAGGCGCACATGTGCCTTCACGGTGCTTTCTTACCTCTTCTTTTTTTAACACCAGTCACCACTTTCCCCAGAGAGGGGTAGCAAACCTGACGCGTGTCTGGTACCTTCCTGCTTTTCACTTTTTCCCTAGCTCCTGCTCCTATACCCATGCGCTTTTTCAATCCATCTCCACAAACATGTCCTCTGGGATGCTAACTGTTGAACGTTCTGACTGGTGAATACAGAACTTGACCTTCTCCTAGTTTGCCATCATCTTATCGAGGCGAGTAGGCTGTTTCCTTTGCACTGCTCTTTGTGAAACAGCGGCTTGCTCTTTAAAAGGCATGCTAGTTTAAGTATTCAAACCCTAACTTGGGGATATCTGCATTCGACTCTGATTTATTGGTTCTGCAAGCAGTGCGGTGTTTAACGAAAACTTGTAAAGGTCAACACGTGAGTATTATCTTGAGTAGAGAAAGCAATTTTTCAGTTCTCTAAATCTTATCATAAACGGTACTATTTTTATTGTCAACTTAAGTTGTTTCTATTTTCAAATCCAATTCTGCGGCAACTAATACAATTGTTTGCCTTGAACTTAAATAATAATTTTGCGCTATTAGCCGATAACGAATCGGAGTCGTATAAGTACCACCATGGGCTATTATAGCGTATAACTCTGACATTCATCTTCATCGTCTGGCGCTATAACATTATTCAAGTGGATAGAAGAACAAGCCCAAGACGCAGCACTTCTTCTCTAAGATGACATCTTTAAAAAAATGTTAGCGTCACTTATATGGCCCGGGAACAGCCAGAAGAACAAGGGATATTTTCAACACGACAGCGTTAAGATCACGTTTCGCATAAATTTGGGCGTCAGCATCGATGTAGGCGTCGTTGTTTGTGAGTGAAAAATATTGTGCGCGACCTAAAAATCTAGAAAGATGAAAATAAAATGAATAATAAAAATATCCTGGTGTGAGTGAGGATAGAACGCTCGACAAGCACGTGTTCTACCACACAGCTTGGCATCTGCTGGAAAATAGAGTAAAAAAATAACTTTCTCGGCTGGGACATGCAGCACAAACAACGTTCATGCCTCAAAAACGAACGTGACTTGTATACAAACTTCATAATACAACATGTATTATAGCAACAATATTTATTGTTACAGCGTACTTTGCCATCGGGTGTCACAACATGCAATTATCATAATGACTCTGAGTTTTGAAGCCGGCCACCCATTAAAGTATACACACACGTAAGGCGCGTATTCTATGGAGACCACATAGTGTCTGCATAGAAAGTTTGATAGTATTTCACGCGCATAATTGCTCGTAGTTGAAAGCATGATACCCATTACACAGAACAAGGCCTTATGTGAAAGCTTCACTGGCGCAAGCCGTTGTTCACTTTATTGATTCCATTGTAGAAATTCACAATTTGAACTTCTCTAGCAACATCACACAACAAAAAGTATGCACCAAGTGTTCCAAGTACGGACTAAGAACATGATATTGCTATTGCGTTAAACTCTCAAAAGTGAAGCCTAATGATCCTCCAATTTCGTTTATTTTTCTTACCCTTTCTACTGTTTTTCTCTTATTATCGAATCCAAAAGTTGTTGCACTGCAACAAATAGCAAACATGGCTATTTAATCAACGAAAAAGTAGCATTGTCATCTGTACTTCTGTTAGTTACGTGAATACTGAGTATGCGGTCTTAATGAGCCTATACCCAACTTTCACACTTACCAAGAATGTGTAATCGCTCTTGTATTTGCCCCCAACCACCCTTGCTATGTCGCGCGAAGCGAGCGCCCTCACACACCAGAGTGCGCTGCTCCTCTCCACTCACTCTCCGTTACTCCGCTCACACCACCTGATCCGGTTGCTAGGGGCGAAGATAAGTGCGTGCGCCCGCAGCTGTTGCTATAGGAGAGGGAGTGAGAGCAGAGAGATAACACCTGCCGGCGCGTGGACACCGATAGACGCCTTACATGCCCCGACTTAGAAATGCATTCGCATTTAAGAAAAGTAGATCACGCAGGACACCAAACATAGACAGCCGCATCAAGCACAGCTGCGTCACATATGTTATATGTATACGAAAATTAATCTTAAAAAATGCAGAAATCACAAAAGGGTAATAACAATGCGAAGAATAATTAAAGCAAACTGCAGCATTGGTCTAGTTCAAGGGCAATAATTCACCAAAACAAAACAACACAGTTTACTACCACTAAATAGTACAAATCATGACAACTGCCAGGCGCACACACGAAATTCATGAAGCTTAGTGATCAAGGGATTCAATCAATTTTATTATAGAAAAGAACGCATCAGTACAAGAAAGAGAAAGAAAGATGCAATGAGAGGCCGAGAGGTTAACCAAACAGACGCCCAATGTTCTACCCTGCACGGGGGGAAGAGATAAAGGGGGGGGGGGAAGAAATAGAAGAGAGGAAAAAAAGAAATTTCTACAAATGACGAAGGAAGTCTATTCTACTGACTGATAGTTCTCGGCAAAAAATAATTGCTGAAGAATGGTGTATTCTAGAGTTACTGTATATGCTACCTACCTAAAGGTAGCATATACAGTAACTCTAGTGTATTCGATTTAGATACTCCGATCTTCTGTTTATGTTCTTTGTGGGCCTAAATGTTGTGAGGCCGGCTAATGTATACGTCACTGGGAATTTGAGTATAAAAATAAAACATGCTGTGCAATAGCTTTGGTTGACACGATGCCCTTGAGTGCTGTATCGACTTCCATTTTAATATGAGCTTAGACTCTGTCGCACTTAACTGTCTGCCGTAAATAGTTACTATTTACACAAATCTCCCCGCCATAGACTGAGCTTTTTCTTATATTCCTTTGTTTGATGCTGTTGAAGGGTCCCGCACACAACATGTGTAGTCAAGCACTAATCTCGCGCATTATTTGTATAGTAGCTCTCGGGTTTGCTGCTATTTAACATAAATAACGTCAGTACATGCCAGTGGGGGCTCGAGCTACGTTTACATTGTTCATATGCTGAATGTGGAGCACACCGCGCTAACACTGACGCTAAATCCTGGCGTTTGTTTTTTTCCGCTATACTAAACCTCGCAATAATACGAGCTTCTGTGAAACTATAATAATTCAACAGACGCAAGCAGGCACATTCATTTTGCCCACACACGGGGTCCGGTCGTCCTCTGAGCAGCTATACCGTGCACTGTCAAGCAATGTCAAGCACCATAATTTTGAAAATAGCCGTACTTTGTAGTCTCGCTCCTTGTTTCGGCAAGAGCTGAGGAGTCCTAAAAGGCACGACGTATCTTGCTGCACGTTAAGCTAAGGATGGTTGCAAGAGCAGACTTATACCGGCTGGATTCAAATTACGCCGCAGCCGTTCCTCCACATGGCTACGAAACTGAGCTCGCGTACGAGCTGTCAAGATCTTATCGCACCATTTTTAGCCGTTTAGTGTTTCGCAGTCACGTTTTTCTTGCTTGTTCAGGTTACACAGTTAATGCGAGAGGTCCAAGTAAATGTAGTAAAGCCGTTTAGTTTTAGCCGTTTCATGTTTCGCAGTAACGTTTTGCTTGCTTGTTCAGGTTACACAGTTAATGCGAGAGGTCCAAGTAAATGTAGTAAAGCCGTTTAGTTTTAGCCGTTTCATGTTTCGCAGTAACGTTTTGCTTGCTTGTTCAGGTTACACAGTTAATACGAGAGGTCTAAGTAAATGTAGTAAAGACACATTACCACTACCGCAATCAGTGTATGACTCATCGTGCGCTCACAGCAGATAAAATGTAAGGTCACTTGGTGTCTAGTGCATACGAGTTGCATCTCTTCCATTTGTCTGGCGTTTTTTTTTTCCTTCGTTGCACTCCTTTCCCCAAATTCAAAGCGTGGCTCGAGCGTTTAATGTCAACGTTCTTGATCTTATCACAAGTCTGTACCACATAATCTTGCTTCTTCAAGGCAAGCGGGATCTTTAAATTTCTTGTTTGTTTCTTCTTAACCAAATATTCCACATTGGTGCTTTTAAAGAGCCACTTACCAGGTTTGACAATTTTGAGCTGACAAGCGCAATGCGTAGATGAGGTGTTCATGATCATGCCTGCAAAATATTGCAACGCGCCGCGGAAATGGGTCAAATTTCAAGATCAAAGCTGCTCTCCCTCCTCTCTGCCGGCGTACGCGTAGAGAAGGAGGGCATGACGTGGGCGTAGGAATGGCCCTACGTACACGGCGATGCAGTGACGTGGTCCTATACGTAGACAAGTCTGCTCTGACGTTGTCAGTCGTATACCACGTGACATGGCAAAAAGTTATTTAACACAACATGCGTAGTTTATGTATTTTTTGCTTTAAGATAATAATAAAACTTAATATAAATAATGAGAGGCAATAAAAATTGTGCGCGTTTTTCTTTCATTTTTCCCGTGAAATGCTACGAGATGCGTGGCTAATGTGCTAGCGTTTCGCATGCGTTTGTGTCTCCGCGGTCAGCGCATTGAGCAGACGACCACCGTGGAACGCTCCTACGCGTTCGCGCACTTATTGTCTACTCTACCGCGTCTAAGCCAGTGTTTTCAAACCATCCCGCAGAAACAGGCAGAAGACCACAAAATAACGCAGGTCATCAAAGCAACGCTGCTCGCGTGCTCGGGGGTTGGACTTGTTTGGGCACGTCCTGCGCACGTCATCTTATGGTGGGATGCTGGAGAGGGTGGGGAAAAGATTTGGCTTGCGAAGGCTACGTGGAGGAGCGGCAAGGGTTTCGAGCTCGCCTCCTCTCATCCTCCTTTAACACCGCTTCAAAAAACCTGTTTTCTTCACTCGCGATGAGCCGATTCAGAACATTTTGTAGCAAAATGTTCCTCATTGGACACCCAACAACTTCCACTGTCTAACTGAAATTTGGTATGGGGCCTGGTGAGTGGCCCTTTAAGCATGATGCGCTTACCTGTCCTGCATGTTTCTTCGACTTGCGTTGCGTTGTCACCATTTTAAATAAAATTAATCAACGAGCCCAAGAATTTTTTGTTTAAAATTGTGAACGTGATTTTTTTTTTTTTGGAAAGCACTGTACAGAAAAATATAACCACTGCCTTGTTACAAAATAGCAAAAGCTGGAAGGAAGCGGTAAGCATGCATACAACAATGATAAAACCCGGCAGAACCAACTCGGCATTTTTTATATATGTATGAGATTGCATGTGCATAGACGACGACCACATTTGGTTTATATATATGCATGCATATATAATCAATGTATTCACTGTATATGCGGGATCATATACAACAATACATGAGATATTGTGCTTTTTTTCTTTTTGCCGCTGACGTGAAGAATGGCGCTGTCAATGCTGAAGTACGGGACATGCCATACAAAAGTATGCAACTGCGTATTAAATTCGTAGACAATCGTTGAATTGAAACTGAACGAAGACAATGGAGTGTTGTAACAGCGAATGATTATTATAGCAACGGAATAGGTTACTTTGCCCTGCATTATGCCCCGCCACGGTGGTCTAGTGGCTAAAGTACTCGGCTGCTGACCCGCAGGTCGCGGGTTCCAATCCCGGCTGTGGCGGCTGCATTTCCGATGAAGGCGGAAATGTTGTAGGCCCGTTTACTCAGATTTGGGTGCACGTTAAAGAACCCCAGGTGGTCAAAATTTCCGGAGCCCTCCTCTACGGCGTCTCTCATAATCAAATGGTGGTTTTGGGACGTTAAATATCAATCAATGCCCTGCATTATCCAGCAATAGCCGACGTCTACAATCATTCGCACAACATACGTGGTAACACAAGCTCTCATTTACGATTAGTAGCCGTGCTAAGCAACATATTGATGTGTGCATATTTTTACGTATTCATATTTGGCCAGCCATAGCAAGCAATAGCCTACGTTAGCCATATTGTTGTCCAGCCTTAGAGGTCATTAACCATCGCTAGGCACCATTTTGCGACTGTCAGCCAGATGCGCCCGATCATGCTGTTCACCACTTTCTCCTCTAGCCCTTTTCTACTCTCGCCCATCACGTAGCTTTTGCCTGTGCTTTGCTGTCATGGCGAAGAGAGCCCTTAATGCAGTACCTCACGACGGGAATAAAATAAAGTATTTTTTTTTCTTCAGTTGTGTAGAGACGCTTTGGTCGGCGTCTCGCACTCCTCGTTATTACAATGTTGGCGGCAACACTGGCTCTGTAAGTGATACGGGGTTTTCAGATAGCGTGTCGTCATTCGTGGCGCTATGCGAGCAACCAATGGGGACACGCCACGGTGACGCCGCTGCATAACTAGCACTGCGAAGTGGCGGCGGCATCGCTTCCCGCCACAAAGAAGGAGCATGAAGAAAACAAATATAAAAGACGTGTGATATTGGAGAGAGACCCACGTCTATCACGTTTCCGTGGAAAAGCTCTCGGAAGAACGTGTGATGCAAGCAGCACTACCCCTACTGTGGTGTGAAATCACGACCACTCTCTGAACTGCGGCCGACCGACGGCTCTCGTTGAAGAGCGCGCGTTTGCACTGGCATTGAATGAAACAAAGTATGCGCTCAGTTAGCCATAATTCGACATCATTATCGACATTAGCAATCATATAGCCATATTCGACCGACATTCTCTAGCATTGACTCCAATTTACTCAACCTAGAAAGTAATAAGCATAAGTCAGCCCCATTCAAACTGTTAGAAGAATTCAACGGGTCGAAAAAAACATCTGCATTATTTCCTAGTTACGTTATTGCGCACCGCTTAAAAGGTGAACACTTGGGAGTTTGGTTTGAAGTTTATGCTTGTGTCTGCCTACTCATTCATTTCCCAAGTGTTCGTATTTTAAGCAGTGTGCAATAACTTAGCAATAAATAATTATCAACTCGCCCAAGCAAATGGCCTTATGCATTTATTTTCTGATAGTGATGGACTGCTCTAACTGCGGGGCTATTGTAGGGCTTGGGCTGACAAGAGATGATTTTCTACGTCGCATGTCACTCTTCACGGTTCCGAAATACAACAACAGATAGCGTAACTGCATCGGTTGTGGTAGTCACAGGAAACATTTTAGAGTATTGCATTTGTGTTTTGTGAAGTGCCATTGTTGCGACTGGCTTACTCGAGCCACGTGACACCTTGTCGCCGTATACCCTCTAAAGCGCTTTCAGTGCGCGCGCTGAATGCACTGCGTGGCTGGACGTTTAAGGTATTTCGTCACATCCCTAACACATATTTCAGATGCCACAAATTACCTCAGCAGCAGCAGAATGTAATCAGAAATTTTGTGTATTTTTGCATTCCGGGAGACAAAAACGTCACAAAGCGACTTGCATGGTAACAACGAGGGGGAATACCACATAAGATCGAACAGGCAGGTCGACCTCTTAAATTTGAAAATTTTATATATTGTTGCCTCATCAGTAAAAAGAAAAAAATGCAATTAGTTTTGCAGTAAAACATTTTTCTCTGAGCACAGCAGATCAATAAAGACGAAGACGCTTATTTTTTGTTTAATTTGGCGATGAATTACACAAAATACTGGGTGTCCCAGCTATATTTAACCAGAGTTTAAAAATACGCCGACACACGCAATTGCGACGTGGTCAAATGCATGTTGCTGACCGTTGCCTGGAATTAGTCAGGCTATTTTTGTGTTCTAAAATATTGTTTACAAGATATGTTTAAATAACTAACTTTTGAAGGAAGATGAATAAAAATTTCAATGAGAAAGTTGTAGAATGGTTTGCAAAACACCTGATTAGACAGTTGTGAACTTTATATTTCTTATCTATTAGTGTTTTTCTGCTAACTAAAAACGTCTGCGAAATACAAAAAATACCACGTGATAAACCCGCTCGCACGCCAGTGCGCACGATGATTCCAGTGCTCCCTAACGTTCCGCGTATGAACGACCATAGCATTTGCTTGATTGTGCTGTCTCCACAGGGTCACAACGATGGTGGTGGCTTTGTGATGAAGACGTTTCGCTTTCGGCCACAAAAGTGATGACCACTGTGACTGCTTATCGCTGTCGTAAAATGGTGCAAGGAAAGCATACCGTTCGTGGGCGGAACGTTAGAAAGCACCAGAATCACGGCGCGCGAGGGCGCGCCAGTGAACTTGTAACGTGGTAATTTTCTTGAATTTCGCAGGAATTTGTAGATAGCAGAACACTATATTAGTTAAAAGATATAAAGTTCAAAACTGTCTGATCGGACGTGTTGCAAACCAATCTAGAACTCTCCCATTGAATTTTTTATTCATCTTTGTTCTTTCAAAAGTTAATTAATTAAACAGGTCTATTCAAACAATGATTTAGAGCACAAAAAAATTGTCTAACTCCAGGCAACGCTCAGCAACATGCATTTTATTGTGTCGTACTTCTGTGTGTCGGCATATTTTTGAGCTCAGGCTGATGATAGCTGGGGCACCCGGTATATAACGCTAGGTACCGCAAAATTCTTTAGCTAAATATAGATGTATACTTGCGCTGATGCTTCAATTGTATTTCGAATCTATGCATAGTGTACATTTCTTAATGAAAGTTTGGCATTGGCTGTATCACAACCTACCCGTCTGAGGACACGAAAGCGAGTCCTTGTTGCCCCGCAACACGCCGGACTGTGCACGCTTGCTTGCTTGTTACTCTCGCAGTCGTGGCCGCTCCCGTTATCGAACCATTTCGAAATAGGCTTCTTAAGTGCGGTCAACAATCAATTCAGTGCTGTTTGCTTTTTAAAAGAGCCCTGACATGAAATTTACTCTTGTGAACACTTTTATTTTATTCACATACTGTAGCCCATTAAGGGCTGTAGCAGGAGTGGGTGGAAAAAACAGAGCAGTGAATTACAAAAGTAGCACTTCCGGGAACACACTACAATATAACACACGAGCAAAATACAATATACATGGCAATTCCATTCAGTACAAGAATAAACATCCAATGAATGGGCACTGCAGGGCGTACATATTAACAGAACAAAGCAAGGAACTATTGGGGAGATACGACTTTCAAGAGAAGGCAGAAATTGATTTATCGATGCACTCCTAATCTCACCCGGCAGTAAATTCCACTGTTCTATCGTTCTAGGAAAAAAGCTAAATTTGAATAGATTGGTGTGTGCGCGAAAAGGGGCGAGGTTTAGTGCATGATTATTTCGAGTTACGGTTGGCATAGCATACGTAAGATAGCTGTTATCGGAGAGACGGTTAACTGAGTGAACGATGGCATGCAAGAATTTGAGCGACTCGATATCGCGTCGAGTAGAGAGTGAGGTTAGATTTAAAGTAGTAATGGCGGATGTAGGCGAAAAATGGTGGTCATAGCGTCGGCAAATGAAACGGATTGCTTTTTTTGCACAGATTCAATTTGTTTTATTTCTCTTTTTTTGTACGGACACCAAACGATAGAGGCATAATCAAGAACTGGACGAATTAGTGTTTTGTACATTGGTAATTTAGTTTCATGTGGGGAAGTTCTGAGGGTACGTCTTAGGTAGCCTAGTTTTTTAAGAGATTTGGTGCAAACTGAATTGATATGTTTAGACCAGGAGAGATTGGTGGTGAAAATCACGCCAAGGTATTTTTAATCTGAAACCCTTTGGAGCATTAGGTCATTGAAAGAGTAGTTGAAAACGGAAGTCTGCGTTTTGGGAGTGAACGACATCGAGACAGTTTTACGGAAATTGATATTCATTTGCCATGGGTCACACCAAGAGCAAAAGGCACTAAACGAATCATTGAGAAGATAGTGATCTTGAACGGAGTTAATGGTGTTATATAGAACGCATTCATCGGCGTAGAGACGTAATTTACAGGTAATAGATTGTGGTAAGTCATTAATAAAAATCAAAAATAATAAAGGACCAAGAACGGACCCTTGTGGTACCCCTGATGTGACTTTGATTTGAGATGAATTGCCAGAGTTAAAGCTAACGTATTGGGAGCGATTAAACAGAAAATTGGCAATTAGGTCTACTAGACTAGAATTTTTTAAGATGGCACCGAGTTTATTGAGCCACTTAGAATGCGAAACAGTGTCGAAAGCTTTTGCGAAGACAATGAATATTGTGTCGACCTGGTGGCCGCAGTCAAGACTAGCAGAAAAATTATGGGTAAATTCTGTCAATTGGGTTAAAGTGCTGAATCCCCTACGAAAGCCATGCTGCATATTAGATAAGACGTTGTTAGTCTCAAGAAAGTCGATTATATGTTTATAAATGATGTGCTCCAACAGCTTGCCGGAATGTGGTGTCAGCGAGATTGGACGATAGTTTGGCAAAAGCTGCTTATCACCAGACTTATAAATCGGCCGAACCTTGGCCAGTTTCCAGGCACTAGGAAAAACACCCGAGGATAAACACTTCTGAAATACGATGGTAAGGTAACGAGATGTCCATAACGCATACCGAATTAAAAAAGAGTTTGGAATACCATCGGGGCCGTCTCCCTTTTTTGCATCTAGATTCAGAATAAGATTCAACACACCAGCATGACTGATAGTTACATCAGTAATTGCGCCTATATCGGAAGGGGAGTTAAAGGCAGGGGCAACATGATTATCGACGGAAAATACAGAGTGGAAGTAAGTATTAAACGCATGGGAGATTTTCAGGTCATCAGTAATAGTTTCACCGTTAATCAAGAATGAGGAGGAAGAGAAGCTACTAGGCAGAACGGATGTCCAGAATTTGCGAGGATTATTTTTGAGTAAAGAGTGTAATTGTGTGCCAAAGAAAAAATCCTTTGCGGAAGCCATCATTGCGGCAAGCTGTTTTTTAGCTTTCAGGAACTCATTCGTGCTATTAGGTATATCAAGGTTCATTCTACGCCTCAGCCTGCGTACACGACGAGATAGGTGAAGAATATCTCTATTCATCCAAGGAAGTTTCTTATTCGTAAACTCCCCGCAAAGGTTCTCTAACACCAACGTTACTTGCTTGACTTCTGCAACGTCACGAGGGGGTGTCTGCCTACGTCACGCCACAAAAAAATGTCGACTGAACCTAAATACTCGGATGAGCACGCACCCTCACTTTAAAATAAAAATAAGATATCGTACGGGCAACGCTCGTCGCTGATAATCGGTGAGAAGTGTCACTGTATACAGAAATGTAAACAACACAAGCACCTCGAGTTTCTATATTTGGTGTCAGGGGCCCTCTACTGAATGAACCAACTCGCCCAGCTACACGATTTATTGATTCATAAAAAATGCTTAACGTAGAACGTGCTCTCTTTGGACATTTGTTTTCCACATCAAGTATAGCTTATTCTTATGTTTCCAATATAATGAAAATGGCGGGAGTGTGTGTGTGTGTGTGTGTGTGTGTGTGTGTGTGTGTGTGTGTGTGTGTGTGTGTGTGTGTGTGTGTGTGTGTGTGTGTGTGTGTGTGTGTGTGTGTAGCCCTGCAGTCGGGACACTTGTCTTCAAAGCATGGATGCCCCGGTTTAAACTCAGACTCCTTGAGTAAACCTTCTTTGCTCTATTACATATTCCTCGATCAATGTATTCTGCCCTTCGGGACTAGAAAGCGGTGAATATAACCAGCCCTTCGATGGTTCAGGGGGGAAAATACCGTTCCCCCAAATGAGCACTATTACCTTTTGACCATTTTCTACAGCAATATTTCATAAAAAATAATGATCAGTTGTATGACGCGCATCATTCGCGGCCAAAAAGCTCTCACTAGAACCTAGCAGTTATGTGGTATGCAGTGAAGGCATGGCCAATGCAAATTTCTGACTACCTTGTGGTGAGGTGGAAAATATTTCTCTGCCTTCCTTAACACAAAAAACTATTTTTCATACTTTCAGTGTGTTTCAATAACGAAGCATACACCACCATTTTTACTTCGAGCGTTAAAATGAGAAAATGAACCCACAATATATGTCGAACAGCTATTTTTTTTTCAACTCTGTCACAACAGAATGGCAACGTTTCAGAGGCGAAGTTCCTCACGCTGTGGGGCGTATGTCCCGTGTTTGTACTAGTAGCCACCTCTCAATTTGTCCTTTGAAATGTCCGCTGGATGGCGTTATTTTTACATAACGAATATATTGTTACGCACGAAGAGGACCTGGACGTACACGGCTGAAGGGGCCGTTTATTCGGTCGCGAAGTTCTTTTTATACAGGAGTTTGTTGCATACACAGAAGAGGCATACTGTGGGAGCTGTGCAGAGCGATGATAGTCTGGTGTCCTTTCGCTGTTCGTCTTTGAAAGTACTGAGGTCGGGAAACTGCGGTGACACAGAGGCTACGAGGTGGTCGAGGTTATCGGTGCCACACTCTGTAGTGCTAAATTGCATGCGCAAAAGGCAATCTGCATGGGCGTGTCTCAGAGTGGTTTCATACGTAACTGTGAAGCTATACTCTGGGAGCCAAAGGGCCCAGCGCGCTAGACAGCCGCAATAGTCCCGAAGGTTGACGAGCCAACACAAAGAGTGGTGGTCGGTGACGACTGTAAATGGTCGTTCATAGAGGTAAGACCGAGACCACTGAAACGCAAATACGAGGCATTCTTGTTCTGTGACAGTGTAATTACGCTCGGGCCTACCAAAGGAGCGACTTGCGTATACGTTCACGTTCTCGTGGTTACAGTAGCGTTGAACGACAGCACTGATTCCTATTCCACTGGCATCCGTGTGCAGTTCTGTTGGAGTTGATGAGTTGAACTGTTGAAGAACAGGCCACGACCTCAGGAGGAACTTCAGTTGACGAAAAGAGCAGTCGCGCTCTGGAGTCCACTCGAAGGGAATATTCTTTCATAGCAAACATGTCAGAAGATACGCTACATCGGCGAATTTAGGCATAAAGCTGTGAAAATAGGAGCAAAGCCAAAGAAAACTGCAGTGCTCCTTAACAGAGCATGGCGCACTGAACGCTTCAACGGCTGCTGTCTTCTGGGGGTCTCGACGGATGCCATCTTGATCGACGAGGTGTCCGAGAATAAGGGTTTGTCAGTTTCCGAAGTGGCATTTTTTTAGTTAAAGACAAGGCCGGCGGTTCTTATGCAAGTCAGTAGAATATCCGACGTAAATTGTGTTCCCTGAAGGTGCGGCCAAAAATGTCAACGTCGTTGAGGTAGCACATGCAAATGCTCCACTTCGAGCGACGAAGAACAGTGTCCATAAATCGCTCAAAAGTTGCCGGCACGTTCTGTAGTCCAAATGGCATCACGTTAAATTCCAAAAGGCTGTCAGGGGTTACAAAGACTGTCTTTTTTTTATCTTCAGGATGCATGTAAATTTGCCAGTAGCCCTATCTTAAGTCTACAGAGGAAAAGTAAGAGGCCGAATGTAGACAGTCGATGGCATCATCAATACGCGGAAGTAGGTACACGTCTTTTTTTTCATTAAAGCATTCAATTGGTGATAATAGACGCAAAATGTGCAGAATCCATCTTTCTCTTTAACGAAAATCACTGGAGCTGCCCATGGATTCACCGACTCTTGAATGACTTCGTTTCGAATCATTTCGTACACCTGCTCGTTAATAATCCACCGATCGGATGGTGAAACGCGGTATGGCTCTTGTCTAATCGAATTGGCCATACCCGTGCTGATGGTGTGACATCTCCGAGAAGAAGGAATTAAGGGTGCCTTGTCTTTCTGCACAAAGTCGAATGCAGAGACGTGCTTCGAAAGTACATTCAGCAATGTTCGGCGTTTACTTGTGCTTAGCACTTATTCACCATTGACAGAAGAGCCGTTTCCGAACTGTGGAATAATCCATATATATATATATATATATATATATATATATATATATATATATATATATATATATATATATATATATATATATATATATATATATATATATATATATATATATATATATATATATATATATATATATATATATATATATACGGGACATGATAGTGACGACGACAACAAACAACCGCTGCAAGTGTCTATTATATTTGCTATCTGGACACCATAAATTCCTCATACAGTGCTCTGATATACAAATACAAGCATCGCATTTCGTCATGCTCCTGCATGCTCGAACAACTCTGGACCATATCTTTCAGAGCCACAGTGGTACATGCACGTTTATAACATTGTTATAGGAGCAGATAGCCGATACTGCAACTACAGGGAATGTTAGGGAAGCACGACCACATCACCTGATGGTGTACAAGCAACCCACAACTGGCAATTTATTGGATTGATGTGCAATATGTTCCGCATATATAGTTGGTTGCTGAGGGTCAACGCAACACGTTCGTCTGCATTTGCCCACTTGTGAGATGTCTACAATAATGCTACCATTTATAACCAACTTCCTGTTGTGCTAGCCACATGCACTGTCTTCTTATAAAAGTTATCACTAATGACTACTATAGCCTGTTTGTGGGCTGATAGAGGTTGTAAGGATCAACATTACGTCACGTAGAGTTTAGGTTTACACACTAGAGGCCGTGGTGTGCACACGTACAGGGTAGGTCCACATATTCCAGGCCGTGGTATGCGGGAATCCGCAACCCGTGGCGGAGCAGAGGAGGGTCTTATAAAAATATTTTTTCGCAGAATAGTTGGTTCATACTTGAAAACTCTATTTGCTGCGCAAGCTGAACGATAACAAGAAGGGAACGCGCTCTTTCCTCTGTCACTTCTCGTTTTCCTTCAGCTTGAAGGTAAAAAAAAACCGGAGGCACTGCGTCGACCAAAGTAAAAGTTTAAAACGAAAAAAAAAAAACACGGAAAAAAGACGTTTCGGCTCCCACACGGAAGCCTTGTTCATAGTGAAATGAAAACATGTGCAAAGCATGTGTAACATGCCTAAAGTCAGTAAACTTGACCTCGCTCATCATGATGAGGCCGGCACATGCATGGTGTTGGTTCTTTCAAGACTCCGGGCACCCCCGTCGTCTTCCTTATCTTCAGAGGAGCGTCAAGCGGTCAGGAGGCTTCATGGCAACGATGAGCTGGTGATCCTTCTCGCCGAGAAGGGAAACACAGCTGTTCTGTTAGACAGAACAGACTACTCGTGGAGGATACGAACACGCACGCGCCTCTCGACCGTGATCCGACACCCAAGTTGCAAAAAGACTTCCACAGACTCTTGGCGGATGTCTTCCGTGTGGTTCCCCCTGAACGCAAGTCACTGTACTTCAGCTTACTTTGTCACAATGGTTCAGCACCGGCTTTGTACGGCCTGTCCAAGGTCCACCAGCCAGGCGCTCACATGCGCCCAATTGTGGATTTTACATGCTCACCCCTGCACGAGCTATCAGGATTTCTGCATCGTGTCATTTCACCCCTTGTAGGACACCGCAGAACTCACACCCGCAACTCATACGACTTAATGGACAAAGTCCATGACGTCGTCCTTAATGAAGATGATATTCTACAGTCCTTTGAGGTGAAATCGCTTTTTACCAGTGTACCCGCAAAAATAGCTGTGGATGTGTGTAGGACAGCTCTGGAGTCGGATGCAAATCTAGCGGAAAGATCGCCAGTGGACGCACCAGACTTACTTCGGCTCTTACAGTTCTGTTTGTCTAATACGTATTTTACTTTCGAAAACAAGTTGTACAAACAGATCCACGGTATGGCTATGGGTGCTTCTATATCAGTGACCGCTGCTAATTTGACTATGAAAGCGATTGAAAGTTGAGCCTTCTTCTTATTTAGTCCCGTTCTGAAGGTGTTTTTCCGCTATGTGAACGACATTTTTTGCATCATTTACTATAAGGTGGTTCAGGCGTTCATTTCACATCTCAACAGCATTGAAGCAGCAATTCAATTCATGGTGGAGATGGAAGTAGAAGGAAAGCTCCCATCCCTTGATATGCTCATTGAAAGAAAAAGGCCAACTTTTTCGTTTGGCGTGTTCATGAAGACGACCCACACAGGTCGTTACTTGCATTTTGATAGCATGGAGCCCACTTCTCACAAAAGAGCCGTGGTTTGTACACTTCTATGATGCGTGCAGAAAATCTGCACAAGAGAAGAAGACTACGTCGAATGACCAATTGCACGTCCACAATTGCCCTGTGCTGCATCTGGTGAAAAGCGTGCGGGGATACCATATATTCCCTTCATAAACGAAGCCCTCGACTGTATTTTGCGTTCCTACGGCCTCCAGGTGGCACATGTTCTGGACCAAAAGCTGCGACAATCACTTGTAAATATGAAAGACAGACTAGTCAAAGTGAAGTTCTTTGGTGTGGTGTACGCTATCTCTTGCGCGGATCGTGACGATGAGTGTATCGGTGAAAGTGGTGACTTGAATGGCGCATCAAACAGCACATTTACGACGTTAAGAAAGGAAATGTTAAATCCAGTGCTGCCCCGCCGCGGTGGTCTAGTGGCTACGGTATTCGACTGCTGACCCGCAAGTTGCGGGATCGAATCCCGGCTGTGGTGACTGCATTTCTGATGGAGGCGGAAATGTTGCAGGCCTGTGTGCTCAGATTTGGGTGTGCGTTGAAGAATCCCAGGTGGTCAAAATTTCCGCAGCTCACCACTACGGCGTCTCTCATAATCAAATGGTGGTTTTGGGGCGTTAAGCCCAACATATCCAAATACAGTGCCTTGGCCGAACATGTGTCAGGTGGTCACACAATCGATTGGGGGAAGGCACGTGTTCTCACTAGAGAAAAAGGACTGTCATGGCATCTTTATCTTGAGTCGCTCGTGATACAAACCACTCCGCGCACTTTAAACAGGAGTGATGGTGATCTGCCGTCCATATGTGCTCGCTGCCTGCGTGATATATTGAAACATACCTAGGGCGAACTGCTTTAGACATGTTTTCATATCACTGTGAACAAGGCTTCTGTGTGGAAGCAAAAAAAAAATGCTTTACACATGTTTTAATTTCACTGTGAACAAGGCTTCCCTGTGGGAGCCAAAACGTCTTTTTTCAGTGTTTTTTTATACATTTACTTTGGTCGGCGCAGTGCCTCCGGGTTTTTTTACTTTCAACCATGTATCATTCCGACCAGACGGGCTTCCGTCAAACTTAAAACTTCATTTCCTTCAGCTTGTGCAGCAATTAGAGTTTTCAGGTCTTAAAATGAACATGACAGGCATGTCCTGTCAATAAATTAGATAGATAGATAGATAGATAGATAGATAGATAGATAGATAGATAGATAGATAGATAGATAGATAGATAGATAGATAGATAGATAGATAGATAGATAGACAGACAGACAGACAGACAGACAGACAGACAGACAGACAGACAGACAGACAGACAGACAGACAGACAGACAGACAGACAGACAGACAGACAGACAGACAGGAGACACGTTTCAATTATTCAGTGTACTCAGGTTCTCATCATCATCAAGATGCCCTTTACAATGTTTCTGGATTTTTCGTATGAAATCACCCAGACTACAACTGCTTAGCTCAAATCAACTATAGTGGCTTAGCGCACATGTTATCTGTCGAGGTTGAACCATTGTAGTGTTGCGTGCCTGTTTCCCAAACTCAAATAATTTAGCTTGGTTAATATGATCATGGCTACTAAAGTTGATAGTATAGACTTTAACAGTTCCTCATGTCAAAGTAGTTTGGAAGAAGAAATTTACTTCCCCCCCCCCCCCCCCCCCATCAAGAACTAAAGAAGTTAGCCGACCTAGGGCTACGTATCAAAAGACTAAATGCCCGCAGACTCTGCAGTCTCGCAGCTATAGGTTGTTTCCTAAGTTACAGGATTACTCAGTCTTCTTGCTACTGGAAAATTAAGCTCAATATTTCAACTGATTCTGCGCATAACGACAAATACGGAATGGCCTAACCAGCTGACACGAAATGACCGAGCGCTAACTCTCCTTCAGTGTTGGTCCGCTCGGCCATTCTTTCTTATGTCGCGCGTAACCAGTTGAAGCATGACAAACCAACTCTACAAATCTTCAACACTGGTGAGCTTAGTATTGTTGTTCATACTTGACAGGAGTCTATATCGAGTCTTACTACAAAAACAACTCTCCCTCCTATATAGCGGGTTTCTCAAAAGATGCAACTGGGAAAAGTTAGCACTGTTTTGTAAAACGGAAGAAAGATGACCTGCTTATAAACTAAACACTGCAAAGGAAAGAGTTCCATTTTTGTAGTTTTTTTTTAATGATCTGAAAATATACCTCTTATCTTCCTTTTTTTGGTTAAAGAGTATACCTGCAAGACAATAGGACTATACTGGTGCCACCATAATACATTGAGCTCATGCAAAACCAGAACTAACAAATACGGCTATACGCACAGAATGCTGACAACACTCTCGTAGGTTCTTGAGTGAATATACTGCTCAAAATTGGAGTGCTGTCTTTATTTTATGCGCACAAGGTGATAGTATCTTCACCAGTCATATTTTACCGCGTTTAGTTGGGTTAAATAAGATGCGTGTAATGTGGTGTTAGACGAGAAATCGCCAAGTTTTATGCATTGTATGGGGATCTGAAAAACATGTTGATCATCGAAATATTGTTACCACTGCCATGCCTCAATATATGAAATCTTAAGCTTCTATTACTTACTGGTACATGAAATTAAAGTTAAACTCAAAACTCCTCCTCTTTTATTACGATGTCGTTGCCGGGACTACCAACGCCATTCAGATAACAAATGCGCTGATCATCTTCATAAAGTGCCGCCACAGTTCGCTGCCCACGGACACCTCGGTCACCCGCCTTCGCTTGTGGCATTTCTTTGCAGCGTTGTAGAACTCCAAGAAGTACTTGTACTGCGGAACAATGGACGAGAAGCGAGTAAGTGGGAATTCAAGTACATGCACAGAAGAAATAAACGAATTAGGATCTGTCTTCTAACTGGAAATTCATTTAAAGCAATCGTGGGGGGGGGGGGGGGGGGGGGCGTGGCTGGGTAAGTGTGGAGTTGTGGCGGTGTGTGTATGAGAGCGTGTGTACGCGCATGTGCTTTGGGCAGTACGGGGAGATTTTACAAAATCATAAATATATTGTGAGGATTTTTGTTTTTGTTCTTTCTACCTTTTAGACATAATGTGTTGTTTGTTCATGCATCGTTATTATGTATTTACAAGTATATTGGCAGCTTAAATGATATGGATGTTTGTGGATTGTGACAGTCAGCTCAATGTAGGCTACCACCCTATCTGTGTGGTTAAAAATCATTTTGATATGTTCTTATCATTTTTCCCTTCTGGTTTGTGTCTACTACGCAGGGAATGACTCCTCATTATCTTCATGCGGTTTTTATTTTATTAGCCCATTTTAAGGGATCCAATAAACTGAACAAAGGGTGCTTAGAACGCTAAACATATTATATGCCTAATGATGCCGTTTTATTGCAGTAAAACATTTGTAATTTTAAACGGGCTAAACAAAGTAGCTGCGCCAATTATCGCAAACCTGGTGCAGTGGTGAAGCAGGTATATATACTTTTTTATATTAGGATAATAAAGTTAACGGTCAGTACTAGTCAATTTCGCACTCTGCACCGCTACAGATGCAGCAGACAATTAACGAACAGAAAAGCAGGCATTTGCGAGTTCATGAAAATTACTGCAGGCAGTTCATAAATGCTATTCTGCGTTTCATTGTTTTCAAGAAAGGTATTCGCATTGCCTAACTTTCCTACGTGGGAGCAGCCCGTAGTGTCGCCCGAAGGAGTGGCACTACTCCGAATCCTTAAAGGTCTTCGTACCGTACAAGCCATTAGAGTGAGTCTGATGTTCTGACTATGTAGTCCAAAATGCTCAACCAAATGTTCACTAAAGCGGAAAGACGATGTTTGGGACTCAAAATTGACATTTATGGCATATGTCGTCGTCGTCAAATGCAGGATTCATCTAGCTGACAGTTCACAAAAGGAAAAAAAATGTACTCACCGGCATACTCTTAAAAGCTTGTCCTTTCTGAAACACAATTTAAAACCTGAGATATTGTAACACCGATAAGGATATGACAAAATAATCATCCATATTGCAAAGCAGTAAAAATAAAGATGTTACAGAACATGCGCAAAATGTATTTCCATTCAGTTTTACATGTAAAATAAAATGTATAATATTGCACGTGGTTTTATTGTTGGAATTTATTTTTACTATGAAAAAACGCTAAATCAGTGATTTAAACCTAAATGATAGCAGGGAGCATGACAGCACCGCAAAATTTCATATTTACCAAATATTCTTCATAGCATACGACTGCCTCATTCAAGAAATGTCTGATTCTTGTAAGATCTTATGATAACACGACCACTACGTCATTGTGAATTTCAAATCGCGGCCTAATATACCCAATTTAGGAAGTGTCAGGGGGAATCTTGCAGTAAATTAGCGGGAAAATGTGCATTAATTATGGCCTTTTTGGTGTTATATTATGATTACGCGTGGGAAAGAAAACTTCCGTTTTATGCCACTAACATTCTTGGGACAAAGAGCTGATGCATACCGATGTGCGCCACCACATCGGTCTTTTTCGCTGATGTAAAAGCGGCCAATAAAACGTGGCTCGAGTGCATTCAAGATACCATGACATATATGATGTAGCTCCATCGTTAAACGATTATTTCGCAAGTTGAAAGAGATTTCTTGATCTTTGTTGCCTTGGGAGAAAATTCAGGTCGCACGGATAGGTTAATTGAAGACTATACCAGAGTCATAACAGTGTCCAATGCCCTGCAATTCGTATAGGTATTACAAGACATACGCAACAATACACAAATTGGGCGCAGGAGAGAGTTCCGACTTTAGCTAATGATTTACTTTAGAGCCAGTTTGCATGGTAAAGAAAAACGAATAATACCAGGCAAAGTATTGCAGAATAAAACGCTACTGCAAACGTTACTGGAGCACTATATCATAAGGCCGCAAAAACAATTCGCAATTAACTCGGAAAACATACTGTGGTTTTCCTTTTCTGGTTTCTTTCTTCATATCACTTGCTTACATATTCAAGTTTAAAAGGTAGATTGGGTAATTTATATCTAACTTCATGTAGCACAGGTCACTTTTATTTTTTTATATAGACACACTCTTCAATATCACAAGATGGAAGAGATATTTTCACCCATTTCCAGCTGTGGGATGATTTCAATTATTATATAATCAGCAATTAGGTAACAATAACACAAAATTTATGAACTATGTCGTAGTTCGTCAAGAAATCACAAGGAAAACGGAGGGTTACATAAAAAGGCAATAGTCCCAGCGATACACCCGTGCGAAGGAAGATGGAGGCCCGCCGTGATAAGAAATCGTCGAACAAGGAATGCCACTAGCAATAATGTTTCGGCACGAAGACCCACCATCGTCTAAGCCACTGATCCCACGAAGGCAAACCCTTGTCGAATTGTCGGCTCTAGCGATACTCCGTGTTCCAAAATTTTTCATACCATGCATGGTGTAGTGACACACGATCAACAGTATGCAATAAACGCCTAAATGACCGATCACAACCTCGCGTTAAAAGACGAAGAGGTTGTGTTTTATTTACAGTGAGCATAAACAGTGATGACGAATGCCTCTCGTGTATGCCGCGTGAATATTGCAAGCTTTGTTGTTTTCTGTTACCTTTCCTTTGATACGTTGGGTACTTGGGGATGATTATCGAATCACAGTGTATATTACTAGTAAGACAGTCACAGATTGGACTATTATACTTATGTGCGTCGTTTTGACTGTGTTCGTGCGCGTGCTTGTTGTACCTTATAACACGATCGAACGTTGAGCGAACCGGTAAACCCAAGTGGTTTCATGTCAGTTGAACAGTTCCCATAAATTTGTGCTTGTTTTCGGGGTGTGCTTGGAGATAGTACTTTCGCTTTCACGGACATCTACTTTTGTTTTGTTTTATGCAAAATGGTGCGATTGTGAAATTGTCACGTATATAACTAGCTCCAACAATTCACTCCGAGCTGTGCTTTCTTACAAACAGAAAATGCAGTGTTCATGTTCACACTGCTCACAATAGCACGTTTTGATTGCAGGCATCGGCATTTGATAACTCGTGTATCACATAACTGCTACATGCCGTATACATGCACTCAGCAAGGTATATATACACTCACTAAATATCATGCACTAATATACACCGATTGCTTTCGCATTCCGTGAGTAGAGATACGTGCAACACCGGGCAAACATGTGTAGTATTTGAGTTTGATTGTATACATATATAGTTAAGAGCGGCGGCTTATTTTTTATTGAATGCCACGGAACCAACTAGTAAAAGGCCACGGAACAGCCAGTGCACTCAACGTAGCGATTTTTCTCATAGTGTTTCGCGCACCCGCATGCGGTTCTGGGATTGCTTGAAAATCATCTACTGCTGCATTAAGACCCTACACTGTAAACAAAAATATACCCATCTGGGAGGAATCGGAGAAAGATGCGCCCGCTCTGCTCCGGTGACCTCACTCAAACTGGATTGCACCGGATCATTCGTTTTCTAGCGTTTTCCTCTGGTGATCGCCGGACGAAGGAAACCTGAGGAAAACGAGGCCAATGCTCCCGTGGTTCCTCCGGAAATGCTCCCGCGCATCGCTTTTGCCTCGGTGGATGCGCCCCGCCGAGGTGGTCTAGTGGCTAAGGTACTCGGCTGCTGACCCGCAGGTCGCGGGATCGAATCCCGGCTGCAGCGGCTGCATTTCTGATGGAGGTGGAAATGTTGTAGGCCCGTGTGCTCAGATTTGGGTGCACGTTGAAGAACCCCAGGAGGTCGAAAATTCCGGAGCCCTCCACTACGGCATCTCTCATAATCAAATGGTGGTTTTGGGATGTTAAACCCCACATATCAATCAATGCCTCGGTGGATGCTCCAACTGCTCCGGGTCTTCACTCAATGACATTCATTGGCTGGTGGAGGAGTGACGTAGGCAGCCTCACCGCCGGGAGGCCGTTCCCCACAAACCAACATGACGCTGAACAAGTCGGTGCAGTGAGGATTGTGCGAAGCGTTCGGCCGCGTTGGACAAAAGGAAATCGTTCTGGGCATCTCCTGGATATCACAAGCGACAAGCAGCAACGAAGGTTATCAAAGACAGAAGGGAGCTGCGCGAATGGTAATTGTGTGATGGTTCCTGGCAGTGAACGACACAATGTGATCTCGCGTGTATTGAGGGACCCGGCGGTTGCTGGTGCGGCGAAAAAATGGTGACTGAGCTCTCCTTGAATTACCTGTGCCATTCTTGTCAGGTAGTGCTGAGATTGGATAATGTTGGGTTGATAAACGAGATATGTGATCACTATTTGGCTAATTTCACAAGACGTGAGTGAAAAATCAGTGGAATTCTAATAATGCGTTGTTTGGACTACGTGTTTTTTTTTCCTGATATAACTTCGGTGGAGCAAAACGGAAAGGTGAGCAAATCGGTACTGATTCATTATGGCATAAATGTAGCACAAAAATGTGAACAGCACATGCGGTTGTGGTTGTTCACTTTCTTGTCCTCGTTAAGACAGATGCTTGGGCTAGTTGTTGATTGGGAAGGAACATATTTGCACAGCGCAAGACTACAAGTAGTTACGATGTAACTACAGAAAAGACAAGGACAGAAAGAGCGCTAAATATCTTGTCATTGTTCGTTTTGTGCAGCAATAATGCCATAATACCTTCGGTAAATTGAATGAAGTCGCTGTAATACTTGTAGCGCTGACATTATATGCAACGATAAAAAATATCATAGTTTTTGGTTGATTCTATGAAACGTTAATAATTGATATAGGTAACCCTAACTGGTTAAAAGACATTTTTGGTCTTGCCAGTACACATAAACGGTAACATTTGTCCGCTTTCAAAATCAATAAATGCCAGGTCGAGCTCTGCCACTGCGTAAAAATTATTTTGACAGAATATGTAAGCTGAACTAATAAAGCTTGAATAACTAAAATTAGTGTTAATTCTTCATAAATGTAGATAATTGAGGTAGGGTATAGTAAATGATACAGACATTTAGAACACATACACGCACTCATACTTGCAAAAAGGTATTTTGGTTGGATAAATGGTATCTGAGATATTAATTAACTAGTATACTAGGCTCTTCGCGGGACCTGGTGCTTTCAGGAAAAGAAAGAGAGGGACGAAACAAGCTGATAATACTAGAGACGAGGAATGCAAAAAAAAAAAAGAAGAGGAGGAGTAGTTGCTTGGCAGAACGAGTCGTGCAGCGCTGGACGTTTCTGTGACAGGGAGGGGGGAGAGTAAATTTAACCCATTGTAGTAAAAGAAAGAAAGAAAGGAGAAGGCACCCTTTCAAAAAACTAGCTGCATTTTCTGTGTGGATATTGGAAGAGATTACTATCCTTCCTGCTCTATTTTTTTTTCTTTCTTTTTAGTCATGCTGCCGTGGCTGTGGCTGCATTTTTTTTTTTGCAGAGGACGGGAGTGCGAACAGTGCTGAGACGTAGTTTTGACCAGGGAAATGGAACGACACTGGCTTGTGAACAGAAGAGGGGGAAAGAAAATTTCTTCAAGCCGGGGACGCTCATCGTGGCGCTTGCACCTGCATCACCTTCTCTGGTCTCCGAACGTGTTCACGGACCTTTCAGTTGAGTAAACTGGTAGGCCTTTCCTTATTTCTGTGAAAATGCAGTTGGCTTAGGTGGTTTAATGTTTGTGCCTCTTATTCCTTAATTATTTTTTATGTTGCAGTGAACTTTTCCTTATTTTGTGCTCTAAGCTGTTCGTTTGAAGAAATACATGCTCATACAATAACTACTTTGTAAAATGTTCACAACGAAAAGCACCGAAACAGAGCGGGCAGTGTAAATAAAAAAAACAAAACAATGACAACTTATCTCGAACATTATTTTACAAAGGAGATGAAGCAAGGCTTTCCTTAAAGACAGGCCGGAACCATGCAAACTGCAAGGGCCCACTTTTCTAGAAGTATGACGATGAGCACGCAATAAATGCGACTATAATAATCAAAATTATTATTTGATAAAATTAGGAAATTATCGGGAGGGGCATTGCTGATGCCGTTTACAAGAGTACCGAAATAAAATTATTTTAGTCAGAAATTGCTTTTGGTAGCTTCAGCAAAGGTGCAGCTATCGATTTAGCAATACATAGAAAACTTTGCCCAGCTTTGAACTTTGTTCACGTCAGGGAGGTGTGTTTTTTTCACGTTGCGATTGTCTCACACCGGATTTAATCGGATGTGCTTTTTGATATTGAACGCTCATCCTGTCTTTGTGTGTGTGTCTGAGGGGGGGGGGGGGTGCGTGCGTGCGCATGTGTGGTAAGTTTTAGAAGTTGCTTCTTCTCATATACTCACAGACTTTATAGTGTCTGTGGCTCAGTTGACATGCCTCTCGCATGATTTGCAGTTATCGTGTATAATTATATTGCTGAATTATGCTGGAAGCAATAAGCTCAACCCTTACGTCATCAATGAGTCTGGTGGAATGCCCTTCGGGGATAGTGAAAGTTGTTCTCGGTGGCCACGCTTTCTTCGTTTGTCGTGCATCATTTTGCGGCTTTATGGAGTTCATCTGGAAGCGCTGCGCTTCAAACTTGAGGGATTTTGATTTCATCTGATCTGTCTTATTGTGTTTTGTTTTCGGTGGCTTTTTGCATATTTGTGTATTTATGTCTCCTTTTTCTAAATACTGGATAATCATCCAGAATTGACATCTCATTTTGAATAAATCAAAGAATAAAAACTCAAGTGTTTCTTTGAATTTTATCTGCTACAGCTCTGTGGATAAGAATACACTCTGCAGTGCTTGCATCAGAATAGTAACTTCCTTCATCTAATCAATGCGTCAAACGATAAGCACACAATAAAGAGTGGAGCAAACCCTTTAAAAAAGTACTGGTCCACCTTACTGAAATTCTGTTCAGACGAAGTAAGTACACTCTTAAAGTACTCCAGAGGTACCACAGCAAATATACGGATAGCCCGACTGAAAAACCCGCGAAAAACGCTCCAGAGGTGCCACGTAATCAGTCCGGCCAGCCGGAGAAAAATGCCAGTAAAAGCTACTCCGGCGGCGCCACGCAAGTGCTCCGGTCGGCCGGAGTGAAATATCTTTTAAAAGTACTCCGGATGCGCCACGCGATTCCTCCGGCGAGCCGGAGAGACATTTTGCTCCGGATGTCCTGAGCGAAAATTGCTCCAAATAGGGGGGACGTTCACGAGAATTTTCTGTAATTTTCATCTAGCTCAAAAAAAAACAATCTTATTTGAATATATTTTTCCAAATCAGAGGACGAAAGTGTAGAAAATCAGAGGGCTATTTTCTAAAGCTCTTGTTGCCCACTGTTGTTATTAAGGCACATCGGTGTATGAAACCGGATATTATCAAAGAGCTGTGTTAGTAAACAGTGAAAGGGTCTATAGGGGCAACCACAATGCATAGCTCTAGCGAACAATACAGAAAACAATGCGCGCGCAATGTTGGCCATGCGAGCTACGCCGCTCACCCCCCCCCCCCCCCCCCCCCCGGCGAAAAATGGCGCAAGCGAAAAACATCAGCACAGCGAATTAGTCACGCGTCTCCATGGGCAACCACGAAGGAGACCAATCATCGCGCCGAAACAGTGGCAGAGAACGGCGGGAGGAACTCGGACACGCGAGGAGGGAGAGCGGAGGACGCTTGCGTGACGGCGAGTATATAGATAGTGGATGGCGGCACTTCCCCAAGATCATGGGGCTTTACATATGGATGGATGAATATGGCTGTACCCTTTAGATCGGGCGGTGGCTAGCGCCACCAAGCCGTAATACTAATGAACCCAAAACTATATTTATTTTTTTTCCTTAAAAAGTGAGTTTGAGGATTCGTACTTTGCAGTGAAGAGTTTAATTTTCACTCGTGCCTTGACTTTAGCCACCAATCAGATAACCTCCTTCTTGTTAAGTCTACTTGCTTAAAGTCTATTTTGCCCTCCCGGTCCCTAAACCCCAGTGCTTTGAAAAACTCTGCGCCATCATCCTGAACTATAGGGTGAAGCCCTTTACAGAACATTATCAAGTGTTCGGCAGTTTCTTCTTCCTCTCCACACGCACTGCATACTGTGTCTACCCCTTCGCATTTGGCCCGATATGTCTTGGTTTGCAGTACTCCCGTCCTTGCCTCAAACAGTAGACAACTACCCCGAGTATTATCATAGATCCTTTCCTTGGCAATTTCCTGCTTAAAAGTTTGATAGATCTCAGTGCGGACTTCTTAATCATGCCCATTTTCCACATGTCAGTCTCCGTTTCCTTCACTTTCTTCTTAACCGATAGTTCTTTTTGGTTTGGCCACCTGCTGTTTTCTAAGTATTTACCAGTCAACTTCCTGGTTCGCTTCCTCAATTTTGTATCGACATTCTTCATGTACAATTAGCTGAAAACCTTCCTAGCCCAACGCTCCTCCTTCATTCCTCTCAATCGCTTCTCAAATTAATCTTGCTGCTAGCTTCCCTGCCCTCAAATGATGTCCATCCCATATCACCTTGTACTCCCTGATTTGGTGTATTCTTGTGAGCTCCTAAAGCAAGCCTACCTATTCCACGTTGCTTAACTTCTAATGTTGCTTGAACTTCTGATCTCATGCACAAGACCGCATTGCCGAACGACAGCCCAGGAACCATGACCCCTTTCCATGTTCCTCTCCCAACATCATGCCTATTGTAATTCCACAGTGCCCTATTTTTCACGTGCTGCAACAGTGCAGCGCCATCTAGGGAACATTGTGAGAAGTAGGGGGTGGCTACTACGGAGGAGAAACTGAGCCACATCGTAAAGAGCTTCGCCTCTAATAAAATATGATAGCATCGTGGGTTTCCAAAACTTCTGTATTAAGTCGTTACCCACCTGAGTGTCAGTTGCGCCAGTGCAGCGCTATACGTGAAGGTAGATTTTCATCTGACAAATCTGTTCTGTTAAACCACTCATGGTGGCTGTAAGTTAAATGAACTAATAGAATATGTCTGCAGCTGGTTATACAGCATGGTGTTACAAAAGCAACCACGCGAATTGTACGGAAAGAAAATGTACCATCGACTTGAATTCTCGACTGGTTTGCGGATCCGCGATCTGTATTCATCCCACCCCCGCTGCTCCTTTCTCCTGAACGTTGACGAATAGTGTATCATGTGCTGAAGAGCATGATATAATAGACACATCACAGACGTGATGTTGAGTTATAGAGTTTAGATCACTGCCGCATACTGCACTGAACAATGGCTGATGGATAAAAATATCAACGCGCGATTCTGGCTACCCATGACTCAGCAACACGCGCAATGTATTCGTCTTCCTGCTTGCCGGAACACGAGCAAGCTAATGCTATGCCAACGAATGGTATCCAATAACACCGATAGAACACATGTGCGTGCTTTCCCGTTGCAGTCAAGTTGCTTTGTTGAGCTGTCACAATGGGGTAGCACACTATGGTAACCAAGTAATTCACTCATGTAGCTCGAGAGTGTGACAGCCACATTTTACTGTGCTGCGAACGACATGATTAAGTCTTAGTAAAAAAATAACAAAACGGCAGAAAACGGCGATCAACATTCAACGAAGCAGTAACACGTGTAATGGCTTAGCAGTGAGCTTCTTTGTCTCGTGTGTAGTTTGTACTAGACCAAACCATCAAAAAATCGGTAATTGATAGCGCGAATCAATGCAGCACAGAGATAAAAATAATCACAGCGCTGTTCTTTGAGGTAGTACTCTCCTTATCTTCTCGCACTGTCCTTCACACATATGAAGGTATTTACATAGTGTGCCGTTGATGCCGGTGTTTTGAATGCACTCCAATGACTCAAGAAAGAGGGAGAGGTCAGCTTTTTTTTTATCTGCTTTACAACGAAACGAAAATGCAGCTATTTAAGCCTTAGCCTATAGACTCTTGCTAGAACGACAGCATTTTTTCATAGTTCACTCGCGTCGCACGGCGCTCGTGGGCTACTATGTTTCGTAATTTTTCTGCTGCAGATCACAGTGACGACTTTGTTTCCCGCAGAACAGTGCTCTGTGAATGTCGGCCAGGGGCACTTGTAGATGGTTAAGAAACATTTACAATAAACAAACGTGCCATCATATACGTGCACCCACAGTCATCGCAGTCAGGATCTTGCGCTGACTAAGTAACGTAACTCGCTGCACTTTATGACGTTGAACAGTCTTATGTGAAAGGATGAAAGTCTCGCCAAGCGAGTTACGAAAAGTTTATGCAGCTTTGGCAGTGAAGCACGATCAGGTTTAGGGCTTATACGCAAGAATTCGCGTTCTGTAAACAGCACTTAAGTTAAGTGAAAATTCACACTTCTCTCCTAAATGTAGTTGTGCGGACTTGGGCCCACGAAATCTTGGTCAAATAAATAAAATTGATAAGTGAAACCCTAAAATCAACAAGATGGCAGAACGTATCAGGGAACAAACGGGTAGTAAGGACATCATGATTAAAATCAAGAAGAAATGATCATGGGCAGGCTCCGTAGAACGAAGGCAAGATAACCGCTGGTCATGAAGGATCCCAGACTGGATTCGAAGAGAAGGAAATCGGGTAAAGGGGAGACAGCAAGTTAGGTGCACCAATGAGATTAGGAAGTTTGCGGCTATAAAGTGGCTGAAGGAAGCACAGGACAGAGTTGACTGGCGGAACATGGGAGAGGCCTTTGTCCTGCAGTAGACGCTCTCAGGATTATGGTGATGATGATGATGAAACAGACTATGTTGCTGCCCAAGAAGCCGTCTGTGAGAATACCTATGCAGTTCCTAATGCTTGGGCAACGTGCTCCGCTGTCCTTGAGTCATTTGACGCGGAAAGTACAGCTTGGTAACCAGTAGAAAAATTGACGAAAGGGGCCAGGTAGAGAAGAAAGAGCGCTCTTTCACATCATTATTTTGACCCCTGACTGGTTTTTGCTGTTCTTCCATTTAGTAGCATCATTTCGTCCCATCTTATTAGGGGTCGACAATTGAGAGTGATTTAAAATACTTTATTACAAGTACATTTTATATGGCATTCTGATGCGAAAGCTTTGTATTCACCTACGTTAGTATGAATGCCCTAATTATATTCAGATGGACTTGAACGAGTCATAAAACGTTGATTTATTAACGTCGGAATTAAAATTACCTTTGCAGGGCCTGTCCATTTTATTTTTTACGCCCCGTCGGGCAGCCCTTTTTTCCTCGGGCTCTCCACCTTTGCATTTTTTGTTCAGTTTTTAAATACGCATATGATGCGCTTCCACAGCAGCTGCTGAAAAGTTTAGAAGGTGGTTGACTGTAACAATCACATAATTTATTGTAATGACATCTCAAGTCTTTGCTCTACCGCGGTGGTCTAGGGGCTAAGGTACTCAGCTGCTGACTTACAGGTCACGTGGTCGAATCCCGGCTGCGGCGGCTGCATTTTCGATGGACGTGAAAAGTTGTAAGCCCGTGTGCTCAGATTTGGTTGCACGTTAAAGAACCTCAGGTAGTCGAAATTTCTGAAGCCCTCTGCTACGGCGTCTCTTATAATCATATGGTGGTTTTCGGACGTTAAACTCTACCTATCGATCTATCGATATTTAATGTCGTTTATCGTGGGCTTAAAACTCAGAACCATGAAAGTGAACCGAAGGAGCAAGCTTCCCAACCATCCACACTGTGCACGCTGCATAGATACGTTGTGCTGTAATGCAGACACGAAAAGAGAAGCCCAAGCGCTGAAGCCAGGATTGATAACGAGCCATAAAGTAAGGTTGAGGGCGCCTCGGCCAGATAAGAGAGCATGCAGGAAAATAAACCCTCGCCGTACACGCAGATTGAAACATTGCTTGGTAGCAAAAGACACGAGGAGCAATCGGCGTTGATCCTGCGTCTGACGGCAATTTCACTCGATTTCGCAAAGCATTTCGCTTAACATTCATTACAAGTGATTTTTGAAATCTGACCTCAGTGTTTCAATAACGCAAGCAAGACAGACTTGCCCGCAGTGTTGAGTAGCCTTTAAGCAGCAAGCACGCGTGAAGAGTGGCACCCTATCCTTCATCTGGCGTCGCACGCTAGAGGGCACTCCTCGAAGATTTCGGGGCGAATAAACACCAGCCCAGCTTTTGAATTCTGTCCTACAAACTATTTTACCCAACACACGATATTGGGCGCTCATATTTAGGCTTGATGCACGGAAAATTATCGCGTATATGTGCAGGTTATTGTGGTACGGCACGCATTAATAAATTTGCAGTGAAAAGAAAACAAGAAAGAAACGTATCTATCACTTTGTGGAAAATTGGGGTTGAGCTGGAGCCTATATGCATGATTGTAAGATGTTGAGATCAATAGGGATTGACTAACCTATTTAATGAAAATCTCAGATACCCTGCTCAGTTGTTTCGGAAACAGCAAAAAAATTCACCTAAGATCACAACGCTTTGAAATTTAGGTGTATTTCTTTGTAATATCCGAATTTGTCTAGCTCATCCCGAAACGTTCACGTCACGAGTAACTCACGAAGTCGCCGTCGTTCTTGCGGCACCAATGTCCGACGAAGCATACATCGTTTTGGCAGCGTGTCCTGGTCACGAACTTGTGTAGCAGGCTTCGAAACTGGTGTGGTAAAAATTGTGGTGATTATAACACTTTTTTTCCTAAATAAAAAATTGCCATTTGGAGAAAAATCTTCATTTTTACGTATATATAACGTCCCTTGCAACCTGTACGCTTAGCTGCAACTGTTACGGCAGCTAAGTTACATACGGGCAGGAAGAATGAAGAACCTATGAATGTCTCCAAATATATTACGATATCGAGACTACTTTGCCACAGTGCTTCATAGGGGCTTCAATTTTTTTAACAAAATAAGTTGAAAGACGGGCTGTGGGATTGTGAAAGGGAGTCAAACTTTAATTTATGAATACTTTTCTCTGCTTTCGACGTACTTTTACAAACATGCGCTGTGAGAAATTTCTTTCCAGCTACTAGAGAAAAATGGTATTGCTTGTATGGAAGCGCAAATAAATTCAACTTTTCCTACTAATAATACCACGAAACCAATTGGTTGTTGATGTTTTTTTTGCCTCGTGTGGAAAAGTAAAAAAAAGGGCAAATTGATGCTATCTTCAGCAATAATATAGACGTTTAGCATTTAAATAAAACAAATATAAGAAACCGTTCAACACCCTCGTAGCCTCAATGAGCCCACTGACAGCCCTACCACCAGTTTTTTTTTCTTTTTTTACACAGAGCTTCATCAAGTAAATGTGTCAAAAGACTCTCTGCCACTCCTTTAAACTACCCATGCCTGCTATGTTGGTTTCTCTTTCTATGCTTTACCTTCTATTTCTGGCAGCTCATTCCTTCCCTACATTATACTTTGTCTTTACAGCATAAGCTGTTATGGCCTCACAGCAACAGCCAATTTCGGTGACGTAGTTGTGTGCCACCGTCTCCGTTGGTGCTACCGCAGCAAACGGGAACTTAGATTGCTAAAGCGTGGTGGTGAGTGGTACGCCTTTGCTTTCTCGATAGACATCGCTAGACGACTAGCATTCATGGTGTGTTTTATTGGCTTTTTATTTCGACCACAAAAAGCGTGAAAACTGCTTCGCTTGCTGGAGCAGTCGTGTTCTCATACTGGTTTTTAAGCAACGTCAGAACGTATCTAAAAGAGTTCACTGCTGGCCTTAGTTCATATAACTTCCACTTCATTGCTATGTCATTCACTGCCTCGACCGTGCGACGAGGCAATTGTGATCATTTTTCCTTAATTCAGAAATTCTTCTTATGTTACTCAACTGTTAACTGCTTCACCAAGTATTGAACAATGACCGTTTTTTCATCTACGTCTGACATGTGATATTATCGCCACAGCTACCATAGCCCATATTTGGCTGCAGCATGTATAAATGAAAATAAATTAAGATAAAACTGTTTCAACAGACTGGTTGTTTCCTGGTGCCCACTATCTGGAATACCAGCGGGTTCCCGCCAACAAGCAAGATATGTTATACATGAAGTGTTCCGTGAATGCAGATACAGATCGCAGAAATGAGAGTTTCCTCACAGAGCAGTATCTCATCAGGCGTCACACAAAAAGTTGCTTCATTGCTTTTTTTAAACACCAAATTCAAGAGATGAATTCCCGGAAATAATGTATGAAAGAGTCAAAGGCGCGAAGAAAATGAAGTGTGATTTTATTACTTACAGAAACAGTCGTTTTCAGCCGAATACAGTTCATGAGGGAAGAAATTTCTGATGGTGGTTTGCCTATGTAAGAATGACAAAATCAACATTACGCACGAATAATATCTTCGATGTTCGCACCCAGCTCTTAAACTCACTTGGACTGCTCTCTCAGCGGCATATAAACACACCCCGCTCAAAGCGAGGAGGATTCAAAACGAGTGAGACATGTCCATGCAGCTTGCATGTCTTCTCCGCCATCTTTCATTCACACACTTTTGGTCTAAGAAGTGCGCTTTGTCATAAGTACTGCTATAAAAGCGTTAGTACTGTCTAATGACACTGCCAAATGAGATCCACTTGACAAGAGGGGTTGCCTGATGTACTGCTGGTCAAGAAGAAACAGTGACTTCAATAAAACAGTTCTAGTTATTCTGACAACTTGATAGTACTTCAATGAAGTACCAATAGAGCTTTGGTGCACTCCACTCCACTGCCTATCATAATATCTTAAGTTTTAGGAGCCTAAACGATGATACTCTGATGAGGCACGGCGTGGTGGAAGGCTTTAAAAACTTCGGTACACTGCGGCTCTTTAACGTCCACCTAAGTACACGGGCATGTAGCGTTTCGCCTCCGTCGAAATACTACCGCCATGAACAAGGTTAAACCCATTACTCCAGAGTTATCACCCTAGCACCGTAACTACTGTATACCACTGTGAAGGCACATTTCACTATACGCTTTATATGGGAGGCGTCGTCGACCGAACGCCGTTATGCTACTGCTCAGAGTCTCCCTCAGGTGGAAATGCATTTAATCAAGTGTACATTTGAGCAGCTGATTTGCAATTTTGCAAATGGGCTAATATGGAAGTAAAATACACTTACGGCATATGTCAAGTGGATCGGAAGATGCAATGAACGCCACTGCTGACGCGACAATCAATACAACGAGAAGCACCTTCATTCTCGAGTGATTGCGTTCTCAAACCGTTGCCGATAGTGTCGGTGGAGCTACTGGGCGTTGAATGGGAATCAACCTCCATGGTAGCTTAACCCCCAAACTAAGGCGCCTGTTAGGCGCCTGATTTGAAGAAGTGCATCGTCTACAGAAACGTCGACAAGCTCGAAGCCATTCCGCTGACTGTAGATGCGCTTATGAAGCAGAGCTGTCAGCTGTCACGTGCCTGCAACCCGGTCTTTTCGAGCAGAAAGCGGCACTTTCTCGTTTGACGATAAGGTGGCAAGGACATCCTAGGGCTGTTTGTTTATGTCGTTCAGGCCAGTGACCCAGCAATGAAAATCGTAGCGGCAGTAGGAGCTAAACAGATATATATCCACGAAACGTCCATTATTGCAGGCACTAATTTCATCGCTTTTTGTTCAGCCCCTTGCTTGACCAGAGCCAGTTCATAAAATTGGCATAATAATAACGACAAAACCATTAAAACATGCCTTGAAAAAATATGCTTCGTCTCACGTTCGTTTGTGCGCATCACTTAGCCAGCCGTAAGTAGATGTGCTGGCTCACCTTGACAGTAGGTAATACCAATCGTGAGACAGGTTTTACGAATGAGAATGCCTGAATTGTAGTTTGCAATTTGACAATGTGTGCACCCTCAATTTTAGGCTACGCACATTTGCCCCAAAAAGCACTGAATTCCAAATTAAACTTTACCAGTGAAAACACGTGGAATGTGTTGCAAGCATGCGTAGTCATGCCTGTCAAGACTACGTGTGGTGCAAATGCTGCAACGTGCAACGTCATTGCGAAAGAGAGACCCATGCTGCTGTTCCGCACCCTCCAGGACAAAATTTTGAGTTTTGGCCGCGCTGCAGCAGATCCAATATTCCTCAGCATCGCGTTCACAGAAAGCTTTCGATATCAGCTAAATATAAAATTATACAGAGCAAATGCATTTATCTCCTTTTAGTGGACTAATCATTAGGCAGCTGTGAGTGACGATTACAACATAATCATGTACTCACCGATCATTTCAAGATCTCGTCACAGGGGTATGGGAAGCCTCCTTGTTTAATGTGAGCTCCCGGTCTTAATACGTGAGGTCTACTGAGCACCTAATCTTTGCCCAGGGATTGACGAGGTACCCTGCATTTTATTCCATTACCCCTCTTTTCCCCATTTCAGAGCAGCTAACTTGACATCAGATGCCTTGTATAGCAACGACGCCACCTTGCGATTACGGTTTCCTTTAAAGAAATCCAGAAACCGGTTATATATTTCTTGGATGCACCTGACATGTGATGCTTATAAGGCACCAGAAAGCATATAAGTAATGAATAATTCTTCTGCGTGATGCAAAAGTAGCCCGTTCCAGTGTGAATCCTAGCCCACATCACAGGAGGCGTCCAAAGGTGGTGCCTTATATGTACCGCTTATCACACAACCTGAAAAGGATAGTGAGCAGGCCTAACGTGCCGATGGTCTTTTCCACCCCACATCAGCTGGATGATTTCGTTCCAGGATCTCCTGTGGTGAAAGGAAACCCGGCGGTTGCAGGAAAAAAAAGCACGATTCTGCGTATGCAAAATGAGCGAATGGCATCGTCTACGAAATACGGCTGTCTTGTGGGAAATCTTACGCAGGTCAAACCGTGCGCTGCGTGAACGATCGGGCAAGGTAACATGAGCTTCCACTTGGAAACAACGGGAACGCGTGTTTGCCTGCGCACTGTCAAGCTTGCATGTGTTGACTGGTTTTCGGAAACGTCAAGTAATTGAGCAGGACAGTACGCCAATCGAAGCTTTTTATATACGTGTAAGAGGCAATGCTTCTGTTAACGACATGTCTGTCTCACTTTTCGATACCGAGCGTAAGATTTTTCATTACTTCTCATTATCTATTTAGTCATGACCACGTCACCGCTTTTATTTGCACATTTTTGCATTGTATTGAAGAATGGCAAAAATTGAGAGTTCGTTAAAAAACTGCGCCTGTCCATGTTCGTTCTTTCTGCATCCTTGTCTTTTTTTTTTTGTTGCTGCATGCCAGTTTATCTTGAAGAATGAACCAATTCGCCAGTTACTGGTTTAATTGAATGACATTTCTACTACATCATAGTTCATAGTTATGGCACCAGGAGGTTTAGAAGTTGAAAATCTGCAAGTGCGAAGAAAGCAAGTTTTAGTTATGCAGAGCACGATTTGCTTTTGGTCTAGGCACTGTCATGATAATCTTTTTTGGCAGTGGACCATGAGGGTGGCAGCAAAGACACGCGCCGACGCTGATTGAGTGGTGAAAACAGCAGGCAACACCCCTTGAAAGCTAACCTTTCTGCAACGTATGATCGCGTACTTTCACGACAAAAAAAAAAGGGGGGGGGAGGCATGATGCAGAAATAATTATTTTTTTTGAGAAGCGCAATTTAACGGTAATCATATATTATTGAACCTTCAGTTTTTGTTTTTATTAAAGCGTTATGTACCTAGCAACCCCAAAGCTTGGTGAGAAACTATATCCTGCGGATAGCGGACATGGCTACGAACAGCTCGGCCAAATCTTCGCAGTCTTGCGCAGCAAAAAAAGTTTGAGGTGCAGCCCAAGCCGCCATCTTCTTAGCCACCGACTTTTTATAGAGAAGCCTGTGCTCCCTGCTCACTCTCTTCGAAGCAGCTGGGGCACGGTTTTTGACGCCGAACAACAAATGCCACGTTATTGGTCAATAGTCGACATACATCAAGACTGACGTTTGGGAAGACGTGCTTCTAGCCACGGGGTGCACGCCACCACGCTGAGTGCTGTGTTTTGATAGTCCGCTATCGTTACACGATAAAACTACACTAACGCACAGGAATCGCCACGGGAGAAAACAATCGTGTTCCACCGCGCGCTCTCAGAGGCTTAACACGTGCTGATGTAACTTCTGTTTCCCATGCCATCTTCTCGTCCCAACGAGCTTCCATCATGCTCGTTGGGACGAGAGAAGAGAAGAAGCATTGAAAGCATGTGACAAATATATCCGTTCTCTTTTTCTTGACATATTCGAGAAATTTTTGTACAAATCAAGTTGATTCGTGAGACAACAAACTCTGATGCTGAGATCATTCGGTGATTGTGGTTCAGAAAAGTAGTTCGGTGAAAATTTTTCACGAATGTCTTTTAAAAAATCATCCAGGATTTCGTTCACGTTCAGCGCGGCTACTTTTAGCACCCCAAGTAACAGTGTCGCGGATGATTGAATGAGCTTGAGTGAGTGTCCAAGCATCGCGGCATCTGTCCGAGAAACAGACACCTTTTCAAAAATGAAGCAGTCGCTTGTCATATAAGAAGCATCACAACAAAAAATATAGGTGCTCTCAGACTTCTTGTTGTATTAGATGGGATGTACAGCTCTAGGACATTCAGATTTATGTGAAATATGTGAATTGACAAAATACATCAAGAATACTTAAAAAGGCTGCACGAAATGACACGCACAATGAGTGGTACATAAAGTGGCGCGTACTAAGGGCTCCAGAATGCGCCGACTAGCCTAAACTAAAGTTTCACTAAAGGACATAACTATTTCGGTAATCTTTAAAGAGAAGTGCCTTCTATATATTACTTTCAGCTTGATTTGGTTGTCATTAGGTGCGTCAAAACGCACATCCTGAGGGCTCAAGCTTGCATTTTTCAACGGTATCGGGTTTTCATTACATAATTAGCGGAGCTAATTGGGATACTGTGGTAGAATGTATTCTCTTAAACTGATCATGAGAATGCAAAGCAGCTTTCTGTAATAATATACAAAGTTCAAGCATCCTCTGCCCTAACAATCAGCACTTAGGTGATAGTATTATGTTACGATCGTCGTGTCGCGCCAAGGCAAGGCTTCTAGACGACGACAGAAAGTGGCGTCGCTTCAAGAAGTTTCCGCCTTGGTTTCGTGAAAGGGAAAAAAATAAATACAGGCATGTATTGCGGCGCGTTGGTGGGATGGCCATCTATAGAATGGTGGAGAACATTTCAACTCATCCGATGATGTGAGACGCGGAATAAGGGCAAAGCTGGCTGAATAAAGGTATTCGCAGCCAGCCAGCAGACGTTGTGTTTATTTGCCAAGGGGTCTGGCAAATGTTATGGGAATTTTACGCTTTGTCGAAACATTTCGTCTAGCACTTCAGCTAGTAAATACTGTGTACACATTGGGTTCAATTAGCAATCGTGTTTTATATGGAATACTTTTTTGTTTGTTTTTTGGCACGCACGTATTTAGTTAGCGAACCAGAAATTCAGTTCCAACATTTCGAGGTGAAACTCAAGCACGAACATTAAATTTATATTGAAAAAGAACCCCGAGTTGTGAAAGATCTTTATTCAGATGTAGCTAAGCCGCTTATTTTAGTTATTGTGCCAGAATTACTCGCGCATATTTCAGGGCTTGTGCATTTGTGTGATATAAAATATAAGTTAGAAAGCAAGAATTTCCCGACAAAATAAACAGTATTCACAATGTTCCTCGTTCAGAAGTATTTTCTTCTCATTTCTTGATTACTCTTGCCAATGGCATAGGCTCACCTCCAGAATTGTCTAAAATTTCATTATAAAGCCAAGTCTTGAATATTTTGTCAACCATTCAGGCCTTGATGACCTGGATACACTTCATATCACCAGCTCTACGCGATCAAGACCTGCAACTATAAAGCAGCACTTTTTCTAATGTGTGCTGCTGCCATCTATGAACTTTCAATATTGACTCAGTGCATAGGTGTCGTGTATACTTATTAAATCAGTGTAAGTGAGGACAGCACCGGGCACAAAAGGCCAAAGATTTCCCGTTTCGCTTCTAGTTGGCATCGATGCGCTATTAGTTGTTGATTCCACATCGTTGTTTCAAACCAATCAGTTCATTGACTTCCATCTCCTGTAAAAAAAGATAGCAATACATATTTAGATGCAGCTATTTGAACAAGTGGGAAGTATGTTCAGGCTACGCCGCGTCGTCACAGTATTATGTTATCTAACATTATAATTGGTATGCTCGGTCCTTCAGACAGTTGAGGTCTCTAGATCCGAAGTACACAAAAATACTTTACATTCTATGTGACCATGGAGCTTGGGGTATGTCGTGTGAAATTGTGAAAATGGTCTGCTCTAAACGGTCCGGTGGTTGCAGCCTGTACACTTTTCATATATGACGTGCATACATTGAAGTGCCCTTCTACACATGTTTTAAATGGGTACTCTAACCGAATAAGATTATGGCCTCGATTTATTATGTGTTTTATGCTAGGGCTCTGGCAGAAATCAAAGTATTGTATAATAACAAGAAGTTGCTATAGCCCACAGCATGCCTATCTCGCACTGAGACATCTAGGCTCCTGGCGGCATTCTCTGACTCGTAGGTGCCATCTTGTTATGAACTGTCAAGGCGAGTATTTGTGGCCCAAGCTAACATGGCATGTGGCATCTCAGGGACTTGAGAAGTGCGAGAAAGCGCCTATTCGCGCCGCTCCCGCTCAGAAGAAGTCGTCTAAGCGCCACTGCGCTGTCTTCGGATGTGAAAACAATCAGCGCAAGAGGAAGATATCACTCCGCAGTGTTTGCGTAGATAACGACAAGACGCAGAAATAGTGCCGGTGTGTATGGTGTTTACAGATTGTACAGATGTCCATCCATCCGTAACAAAAAACAGTGAGCTCCGCCGCCAGTGGATAATTGCATTCAACAGAAAAGGGCACGAGCCTAGTAAGTGTGTCTGAGTAAGTACTTACGGCATTATTTTAAGCATTAAACCAGCCATTTTGCTTCACAGCATTTATTTGCATGCAGTGTGCCTAGTATGTGGAACCAAATTATTTCCCTACTCTTTCACAGGCTCCATGTCAATAATAGAATATATTCCAACTCACACGTGCTTGCACGCACTGCGCACGTTTAGTACAATTATAACGCCGTACTGTAACGATGCAAAGAAATGTGAACAGCAGAAAGCGTGACTTTCGACTCAGTAGAGCTGTGACGTACCTTGACTGTCGCTCGGCGAATCTGTGCTTTCAACCGGCATCACCATACAACTATAAAATCTTGCTCTTTCTAACACATTCTCAACACGTGTGTGTTCTGAATGCCAGGCATGAATGGCAAATGATAAACACATGCAGTGCGTGAGCGCAAGCAGGAGCGGGATTCTGGCACTGCGGTGATGCCGGCTCACAGCATTTTTGCCTTGCCACAGCCAAGGCATGCCGCAGCTCGACTGAGTTTAAAGCACGGTGTATTCTTACACCCTAGTGGAAAACAACGCTTTCCGCTGTTCGTGTTTGTTTCCGTCGCGATAGTACGTACTTGATGAAGTTGCTTGTTGAGTTGATTGACTTATGTCTCGCTAATTAAAGTACAATTAAACTGAGAAACTTGTGAGCATGACCCGCGGTCAGCCCCAGACTTCACTTACTGGGTAAGTTCCCTCAATGATGACAGTTATCTACCCGACTGTGGCGTTTAAAAAGATAGTAAAATTGTGAACCGTGGTTTGTAGAGAGTAGTTGGTTATGTAACATGACCACAGAGTTAGCGCTGCATATTGTGAGTTTTTTTTGTGTGTGTGTGTTCTCAAGTCCCCGTATTTTGTTTAAACTGCATCGTGTAAGTGGAGTGCTATCCATTTAAATTTTTGCGTGCAAGCGAGAGACAAGGAGGTATGGTATTCTTTTCGATATTAAAGACGATAGCCTTTGTTTCTTAGGGACCCTCGACGCAAAAATTTTGGTCTGTCTGTCGGTATGTCTGTACATTTGTCTGTTTGTCCACCCTTAACGATACCTCAACACAGCCGACCCCACCCGCAGCGCCCACCAATATTGCTCAAGGTTCAGCGTTCATACTGATGAGATTGTCAAATAAAAAGCAATCACTGCTCATATCTGAGGTACCATAAAAACATGTCGATGTTTTGTAGGTGTGCCTTGATACCAGAGAAGGCACACACAAGTAACTCTAAGAGCCGAAGCGTTAAACACGCTGAGCTGACAGTGCAACGCGATGCTCAAAAAGGCAAGCGTACCAACGCTTTGCTAAATTAACACGGTGGTGGCACCTGTCCATCGCTTCGCGTTGTACACCTTATCACCTCCAAGAATAGCACGTATCTTTCTCCGCAGGCACGCACGCCTTCCTTCGATTCCGAAGATAACTGCCAGATGGCACTCGTGTCTAACGTGCCTCGATGTAGTCGCTCGCCTCCACTGCACGCTCGAGGCACTCTAACGCAGCGCCTCCACAATACCATTCACGGATTTTCTTGTGCAGAACATCAAATAAATGTTTTGTTCACTCCCTCTGGATGCAGGATTATCGTCTTTCGACGACATTTACAGTGTAACATGCACATCTGGGGCCAATTTTATTACTTTTTCTTCTTCTGAAATACAGCGTAACCCACTAGGTTGCTTTTAGCTAAACTCGTTGTATTTCATTGTCTACCAATTTATATTGATCAGGCTTAGCTGTTTGTTTCAGGATATTTCACATCAAGCCGTATTCTTTGGGTTGACGTGAAGAAAATGAGGAAGACAAACAACGCAGAACATTATCACTAGTAAATAGGTTTCTGCTTACGTCTCCTAGTTTGGCACTGTGTAATTAAAATACGAACTTTACACATACGTATAAGTCACTTTGTGATATTTTTTGTTGCAAGTTTACTTTCCAACGTAATACCGAACGCCTAAGTTGGCAAATATACAGCGAGTAAAATAAGTAACTTACGGGCATGTGTTTTCGTAGCTCCGTCACCTGAAACAAATAAAGCGTAGAAGCATGATGTGCCCAAATTTTATGGTATGTGAACCCTTTTCATGTGGAGAAAAAAGAAGAAAATTGTATGAAATTTACCGAATTTTTTTTTCAATCAAGTGGTAGAGCTTTTTTCTTCTGAATGAAGCCATACCGTTGCTTCATTTCAACGGGGTCCTTTTATGTTTTAGGCCATCATCATTATCATCATCTAACAAACTACGTAAAAGTAAGGCTCGAAGATAAATTCCACATGGCAATACAACGAAAAGTGACAAAATTACAATCGAAAAACACATGACACAATATGAACAAGTGTGGCCATCTAGCGTCAAGAAACACAACCATGACGAGTACAGTCGGGATTGTTCTATGTTCGATCAGTTATTGTTGATGACTAGTGTAGTCGCCATTGACATGGAGTCATCATCGTCATCGGCATCGAGTATAACTAGCATCAGGTTTTTGCTGCAACATCTCCAGAAGACTACTCGACAACTGAGGGGACATGATCGCTACGTGTCCTATCCTTGAACGATTAGTTCTCGTTCTGTTGAGCCACAGTTTTTGAACGCGTGACCAATAATTACTCTGCGTCATTTTACTGCCCATTAGAAACACGGGCATGCAGTGTGAAATGAGGCTTTACACTCAATTCACGCTCTTCGTAAGTCGCACGGAAGCCGTGATGGTGTGGTACCACAAACCCACAAACCATTGGTGCACTTCAATCAGCCTGCCGCAGTGAAGGGGAGTTCTTGGGATTGGGAATGAAAAGTGAACCCCGCAACGGTCCGCAGCTAAGTGCCACACCTCAGCACTGGTTCACGGGGAAAGGGAAGGGAGGGGGGTATAAATGACTTGAGTGGTGAGAGGAAACGGCACTGAGAGAGTGAGGGAAGAGATCGAAAAAAACAATAAAAAGGGGGGGGGGCGTAGGCCACATGTTGACCGTGTCATTAAAATTCTTGGAGATTACAGAAAACATCAGAATAGGAAACTCCGAGTTGCTATATAAGTTAATGGGAAACAGCAGACTGGGAAACTCGGGAGCTCCTGTAGAAGGGTCAGCACAGAATGAATGAAGAAAAGCTTGCGCGGTCGGTGCGTGCCTTGATCCCACTAATCTTAAACCTTGCAGTCACTGTTGCGAACACACGATGAAGCGGGCGCACATGACAAGATACCAAGTCATGAACATGTATGAAGCGACCATTTTATGTTACAACAAGCACTTTATCGTTTGCCGAACTATTTAGGAACTGGGTTTTCGAAAATTCGGTCAAATTATTTTTTTTGCAGTGCTCGCAATCAGCATATAAATAATCATATAACGGCACAAAATCATCCGTAATAAAGACTGAACTTCTATTTTCTAGGAAAATTTATAAAGTGCGTCTAACCAGAGTGCTGTAGAATACCTGAAGGTTTAAACAGCGACCACCACGCTGGAGTTTTCGCTGTCTTAAATAGATTTGAACGATCGCTACAGCCATTACGTGAATTGCTGCCGTTGGATTAGTTCGATCACTTGTGATGAAAGGTGAGGGATGAAAGATTTCTTGTACGTCTTTCTCCCATATTCTAGTCATCCCTAAACGTCGAGTTGGCGGTTAAGGCAGAACGTCCAAAAAAAGCTCATTTACTGATTTTCGAGCAGAGTTTAATAAATTAATTTTATTTCTACGAAAACGCCGAAAAAAAGAACTGACTTCTGTAATGTTTGTATCACCACTGTGTATGCGACGGCGGCGTTAGCCTATGACGGTGCTTTGAGTGATATGCATGAGACGATATGCACGAGGCAGCTTTTCAACGACACGTAATGAAGTCGGAGTTGTTTAGATAAACAATGAAATAAAATTGGCCTCGTATAAACTTTAAAGTTCGCAACTTCCCAGCGTCACAAATCAGATGATTTGAAAAGTCCGTAAGATTTTATCCACGTTTTTCTTCTTGGAGATATTTTCACGCTGCACCACTGCGTAAGAACACAACCTTTGCTTACAATTTCCGCTATAGACAATAACCAATGTTTACCGACAAAACGAAGGAAAAAAGCATAAACAAAGGATTAGGGGTGTATGGTTATAAGCAATCACTTATCACGATAAGCATTTCGTGGGCTACACTCTGTTCGTTTCAATACTATGAAATCCATTCGGAAAAATAGAAACATGGGGCTTCGCAGATAATTTTGGAGATAATTACGATATTGCGCGCTGCAGCTCGGCGGGCGCATACCAGTCATGAACAATGCACAGGTTCATTTAGGATAAGGTCGTATCGCTTCAGATAACTTTTGGGGATTGTCCTGTTCCAATTAAGTAGGCACTTTTCTCACTGACCTGCAATGTGTTCTTCTAATAAATAAAATACTCTAATTTAGGTTCAAATCAGAGCGATCTTTCTAAAAAAAGATACTCGGAATAGACGGAAGAAATTTTCACGATAACTTTTACAAACCAAGACTCATCTGTAAGACTAAAAATATGCTTGCACAAAAAGTTGCGGCTTTTTTTATGCAGAAACACAAAGATTATCACTGATGGCTAAGAAATGATCGGTAAAAAACGGACATTTAGAATGAATGATTAAGCGAGATGGTGATTTACGACATACTTGAAATACTCTCGGAGACAGCAAGACGGGGAAAGCGCCTCTCCCTGTCTTCTATGTTCCTGTGTGTACTTACGCGTTCGTATTTCAAAAACATTTAGAAATTCTAAATGACTTTTATTGAATTTGTGATGTATATGAAAAAAAAACACAATGTTCTGCCTCAATAAAACTTGTTGTTGGGCTAGTTGGTTGGCGGCGCTATTTACCTCACGCGCTGTAGGCTTTCTAGTTGTGCAGCTTTGTTAATTATTGCCTATGCGCATCCATCTGTGCGTATATAAGAAGGTCATTTAGGAGCAATAAACAGTTGGTAGTAAGCGCAGCGTGTCGTGTGTGTTACCCGGGTGGATGTGTGTTTGTGTGAGTACTTGCAAGAGTCAAGGTTGCGCTAAATTTTTACAATATGTACTACCTATTATTTCCACTGCACTAGGGAACAAGTGGGGTGCTAAATTTTAACATAGCAACCTGAGTAATTTATTACTATGCTTATTGTGGTAAAAGTAGGTTGATGATAATGAAATAACGCTGTCCAGGATATGTTTTTCCGCCGTTTTAAAAATAAACTACATCGTTCTCAAATCACCTCGACAACTTTGAAGAATGAAATTGGCCTTGCGCTCATTTTTGTTTGAACATTTTGCCGTCTTCTAATTATCAAACGTCAAGTTCGAATTGGTTGATTGAATAGGAAGCCCAGAAAGCATGCACATGCAACAGGCAGTTCATGTTTACCCGGAACTTGGGAAGCATTCTCTTGCCGATCACGGTAAACAGACCCACTTCAAGAGAACAGTGACCCTCAATGTCCCGACTTACCAGGTCGCCATTGGCACACAAGGAGTGGACGAGACAAGGATCACTGTCACAACCATTCTCCTTTTTGATAGTGTCGAGAGCTTCCTTCAACTGAAAAGTAAATTAATAAAAACGGAGTATATGTTGGTTGCTTTCATTACATTTTTTTCGCTATGATTATAAATTAGAGATTGTTTGGTCGTTTCACATTTACGTATTGCAGAATTCAAAGTGTCACACTTTTTCATTTTCTCGCAGGATAATAAAGCACAATCAATATCTGTTATCAGAGATAACTGAGGGATTTGCTACCTTCAATTTTCCCACTTGTCGTACACATCTGAAGAAGACATCGATTCCGGCATCCGTGTCACCTAAAAATAAGCGTATATAGTTGCGTACCGTAACGTCTCTTCAAAGAAGTGACCTCTTACGGTGATCATAAAGCTTGAAACAAGAATAAAGACTAAGGAGGGAACCCGCTGCGGGCTGTACGTACGGCATATATCGAGGTCAGAAGCTGAAGACTGGCAAACAAAGAGCAACAGCAGCCACGAAGCCAGAATGTAGACTTTCATCTTTGAGGAAAGAATGCTTCGTTGCACGCTCCAAATATCACATCAGAGACGCCTCTCAGTGTGACCCTTTTATATTGTGAAGCACTACTGGCGAGTTTAATTACTCGTGAACAATGGGTAGGAGATAGCACTTCGGCTTGGCAGGCTGCCCATATTTGCTTCTTTTTTTTCCTCTCTCTCTTTTGGTAAAACAGCTGATGGGTCTGCTAGAAGTTTACTGGTCATGCAAGACCGGCTCAGTATGATGAAAACATTCGCGTAACTCAAGGGATCTCCTTGGTGAGTACGAGCCACTTACAGATGCAGCAACCACAACGGCAGCAGCTTACTAAAGAAATGGTTGGTATTCATTGCGTGACTACTGCTTCAAGACTTCTTACATTAATGAGAATGCAACTGGCTTATTGTATGGTAGCAATACGCCTTTTTAAGCAAGCTATAGCGGAGGGCAGTAGAGTAGGCCTCAGAAAAATGTTGGAGGACGTTCGAGCTTCGCCTTCGAATGCAGAACGTGATAGCCTAATCGGGCCCGGTTCACATCATGTCCTCATTAGTTAGCCAGGTGCCTTAGCTTCTGTACGCACGCCTCAACAATTATGTGATCAAAGGAGCGTCTGTGCGCGTAACCTCTGTCGATTTCAACCCTCCCAAAAATGCACGCCTATAAGCGCAAATACCATAGTATGGCACCGAGTAGGACTCCGTTTTGTCGTTATTTTCCGAATACCTACTACGCCTCCGTAAAGCAACACGTGCACCTACGCACCTGCACTCTTTGTTGATAATTTGTATGAATATGGTGATGATCAATTATGTATGAGCACTTTACGCTATATAATGAATCAGCTTTTAACAATCTCACTCATTGGGAAATTCGCACGTTGTGTTCACTGACGTGATTCTACGCTTCTGCCATGCAGTTTTCACTTGTATTAACTCAGCTCCACGCACTACATGCTTCCTGCGTAGTTTTGTTTTTCTTACTTTCTCAGAGGCTTCGTGGCTCTTTGGAAGAACTGGTCTCCACGCTAAATGGCCCGGTTGAATTTCTGCCTCTGACCCGTTATTTTTATCATTTGCGCCTTACGGCCCCTTTTCGCTCACACCTGAATTTGCGTGACACCGCCTCTTTAAAAAGGCCACTCACCAGACTCCCAAAATACAAAAAAGGAGCGCAATATTCTTTTCTGGTATTTCTCGTCCTTCTTGCCACACTACACCGTGACGTAGACAGTAGTTCCTGTGACGTCTACTGTGTACATGCTCTAGATTAGTTTATATACGTGAATTATATCATGTGATTTGTCTCCTGCACTGCTTTGTAATCCGTTATTCTTTGTCTCACATGATTATAGTGCACAATCAACTAATCACACTTCATTTTTTGTGTGTTAACAACTGCGCAAACGGCGATAACAGCGTGCACCCGAGCAGTGAGAAATCCCGATAGGCTCTAGCGCTAAGTGCTGATATTGTTCACGTGCATTCAAGAACTAAGGGGTGAGGAGGATGCGTCATGTGTACAAAGGAGTGGAGAAAATCACCCCCTCGTCCTTAAACGCCGGGTGGTGAGTGGTCCTTTAACGCTGTTGCGTAAAACCTGCAAGTGCTCGCCGTAGTGCCGAGACTCTGCGTCGTCTTATTTATCAGCATTCAAGTGGCGGTGGCGACGCTTGAGCTGTTGACGTTACACTGTTTATTTTTAGCGGTATCCCCAGTAAGATTAACGCCATTGAACGTTTGTATGACACATGAGAACACAATACTGTATAGCATTTGTATAGCATTTTATTGTATAGCATTATTGTATAGCATATTGCAAAGCACATGAGAACACATTATATAACTTAAGCCCATGATGTGATAATGGGTGTAAACACAAAATTATCGCCAGGAAATTAGGCAGTAACCGTGTAAGATTCAAGCAAGTGCTGATGGGAGCCTTAACTGTTTTTGGATAAACTGTGAAGGCCCTCGTTGCTTACTGTATTCACTATAATTGCTTATGGAGCTGCTTCACATTTACTAGACTTACGACTGCACTCACTTCTTTGAAATTCTAGCGTCAGTGCATGAGACTATATGTTCGAAGTGGGGTGTTGTGTGTTTCGGTGCCGTCTTGGAAGCAGCAACAAAGAAGTACTGGGATTACTTAATAGCAGCAACTTTTGCGAGGCGCGCTCTGGCCGAGCGCTCAGGAGACGGTGTACCGTCATATACCAAATGTTGTATGTCGTTTGTATAGCGAATTTAGCAGCGTCCTGTTTTACTCACCATCTTTCAGTAGTGTGGCTTAGACCATTGGGATAGCTTCTCGGAGTGCCACCTTAACACATCTTGGGACCCAACCTTCCTGCAGTTAGCACTCTACTGAAGCACCGGGCGTCTGCCATGCCATGGCTCACGCACACCCTCTTCAGTAGTATACGTCGCTGCAAAATCATGCCATGGGGTCTCGCTGTATAAGCCAACCTTCGCAGTTTCTCCTATTTGTGCAATTTTTATCTCCCGCTTTCGGAGGCCTTGCACTGCATGCTTGTCAGTTATCGGCGACTGTTTTTCCTCGCACAGCGTGACTCATATCTCCTCAGCGGCATACGAGCAACGTGATACCTGCCGTACTGTTAAGAAGCTGAAGGCAAGATGTCAGGTACACAAGTTGCGCAGTGTTTGTGTAATACCGTAAATGCTCATCCTTGGCCATTTCCCATACTTGGTTGACTGGTTGTCTCGCCTTTGATATGATCCTATCACTACGGCAAATATGGGGAGCAACTGAATAAAATTCAAGTTTTCAGTCCAGCCCAATATATTAAAACGTGAATAAGAAATTCGAAGAGGATTGAAATCAAAATGTAACAGTGTGTTCTTCAAAGTACTGTTACTTTCTTTTTTAGATACGAAGCAGCTTATTGGGGGAGGGAGGGGCTATATTCGTCTCTTTCACTTTCCCGCGACGTCTGGCATTCAATGCGCAGGCGTGTTCCCTACCCCCCTCTCTCCCCTCCTACACTTCCCTCGCTCCTCTAAGAATACCCTTCTCTGCGGAGCGACGCCCACGACAAGTGGTGCGACAGCTGCATACTACGCTGTGGGTGCCACTGTAGTTCTATGGTATAAATTAATGAAGCGCGCGCGGCTCATTTTCTCCTGCGCTACGCCACGTTGAGCGGCAGCGTCAACGCCACTGCCATTGTCAGCGTTAGCACGAGCACAAGTTCTCATTAAAGTACACCCTCTCCCACTCAAGCGAACCATCTCTCCCTGTTTCGCAGCCACACGTAGTTTTCTTTAGCGGCAAATGGTAATTTTCTTTAAGAACTTGCTCGGTAAACTTCTTATGCTCTCGCCTTGTCTCGCGGCCGCCGGCGCGTAATTGGTGGCCCATTGTTGCCAGTGTACACTTCTGCGGTCAACGCTTCGCTCGCCTTTTTTGTGATTCAAACAACGCTCGCTAAATGATGCGCCGTCACCCAAGGCGTTGGTTTTCGATGGCCCATGCCCTCGCCTGCTCGCGACTAGGTGCACTTCGTTCTCGTTGCTTCGTAGGCGTGGCAGCACGAGACAAGTTCCTACGATGAGTGTTACGCACGAGTACCGATATCCTCCCAAGCACGCTTACCTGCCTGCTCTCAACCTTGTTGAAGAGCGCCTGAGACCTCCACGTCTGCCATTTATGAGCGTTGGGTGACTCCCGGCAGCGGCCAGTATAGCATCAAGGAGTACGTGGTTATCGTGCCGATCGAGGTGGCCAACACTGAGCAATGCCGGCCGCGGAACGTGCCCGACAACGCTGCCTTGGACAAATACACATCATGAGCTGGCTCGTTAAGAAGCCTTCCTACCGAGCTGATCTCGCCAAGAAACGCCCCGTGCACCTACGAGCAAGCTCCTGTAACATCATTCATATTGTGGATGTGGCGATTATTTGTTTTCATAAAAACACGCCAGAAAAACCCCGAACTTTACTTTTCCAGATGAAATTGCCTTGAATAAAATGTAAGTATTCAAACAGCTGCTTGAGCAATTGTGTAAAAAAACATAAAAACTACTTATCGGATGATATGCGTTACATATTATGATTGGTTGTGCGCAAAAAAAAAAAAAACGGGGACAAGAAGAAGCATTTTAAACACGAGCACCGCTAACAACTTTTGAGTAGCTACTTCATATCCCTATATTTTGTGCACAAACTCGTTAAGATGAAACTTTTTCCAACAAGGTTGACACCGCTTTTTTTCTTTAGTGCATTTTAGTTGTTCGCGACATCATTGCAGTGCTCGTAGACGTGCAGCATGCACCGTTTCGTGTCTGTGTATTTGCCTTTTTTTTGTAAACTTGCTTATAGGAAGTGAATGAAGCTTCAAGAAAAATCGTGTAGGTGAGGGTCACTTTCTGACGCTGTTAGAAACTAGGGATCCGCAAACAGCGACCGTGCCTACCGACGGGTAGCGTAATCTGAGGGCCACAGTCCCACGCTTCGCCCGCCTTTGCCGCAGTATGGAATGTTGGGATATAGATTGGGTAGGTTACATGAAAAGTTCTTTTTTGTGCATTGAAGCCCAGACAGTTCTCATAGATGCGCGCCGTGTATATACAGAACATGTGGGCGATTCAGTGGCCCACACTACGTGCCTTACTGTGAAGAGAGTAGCTTGAGTTGTGCTAGCGGGAGCAATGTGTCCTGATTTAATACGGTCAACAATTGAAGTGCATGGCTGCACAATTAAAGGGCAAGCGGAAGAAAATTGAAATAATCAGTGGACCTACCTGCGAGATCGAGTGCTTCTGGGATTTAAAAAATGGAAATGGTGAAAACTCTTTACTGCTGTGTAGGGCATCTTTTCACGGTACATATATTGGCACGGGGTCATGACGTGGCCGAAGACAGGAGACTTTGTGTTAGAATTTAACTGTTTATTTGGGCGAACCTGTGCCCGGTAAAGGAAAGTCTGATTACAGAAGCAGTATTGGACTGATACAAAGAGAAGTTTATTAACTTCAAACTAGAAAAAAACTCTTTACATCATTTTATACATACAGTGCTCGTTTAGACACCCCTCTTGTGCACTATGGGGCATACAAACTCCATTATCCATAGAGGAAACTAGCGGCACATACACAGATATATATATATATATATATATATATATATATATATATATATATATATATATATATATATATATATATATATATATATGTATATATATATATATATATATATATATATATATATATATATATATATATATATATATATATATATATACAAGTTTGTGCTAAACTACGCATACATTCTGATAGCGGCGAACGGAGCGTCGGCCGTCGATCAACTACTGACAAGCGGCGAAGTGCGTCGCATTTATACTCTTGTCATTGAATGTTCTAGCGTTATCGCTGGTGGTCGCGTAGGTTCCAGAATAATCTGTACAGTTCGCAGAGTGGGCGTCATCTTATCGAAATGATCTACTAAAGCCCGGAAGCTTCTCGAAAACTGCAGGCGCGTTTTGCGTTGGGAATTGTGTAGTGTTTTGGGGCGATAACGAAACTTGAGAAATCGAACGTGGCATTTGCCCCCTCTGAAAAAGGCACCGTCCCGATGCTCCAACTAAAGATGAAGGTACAACAATAATGCAAGAAAGTACAATGAATAAATTACGATACAATAATAATACAAAAAACCACTGTTTCAGTTTGTCAAAGCGCATGAAACGGCTTCAGGCGCGCGACATGGACGACTTCAGGTCGCGATCGGCGTCCTTGAGAGTTCGTGATAGGGTCGGGGACAACCTCGTAATCAAGTGGGCCGAGACGTCAAACCACCCTGTACGGTCCGAAGTACCGTCGCAGAAGCTTTTCACTTAGGCCACGTCGGCGTATTGGCGTCCATACCCAAACACGTTCACCGGGCTGGTATTCCACGAAGCGTCGTCGAAGATTGTAACGGCGGCTGTCGGTCGTCTGTTTATTCTTAATACGGAGACGCGCGAGTTGTCGGGCTTCTTCGGCGCGTTGAAGGTACTCACTCACATCGAGGTTTTCTTCGTCGGTGACGTTGGGTAACATGGCATCGAGCGTCGTTGCCGGGCTCCTTCCATAGACCACTTTGTATGGAGATATCTGCGTCATCTCCTGCACCGCCGTGTTGTAGGCGAAGGTCACGTACAGAAGAATGGCGTCCCACGTCTTGTGTTCGACATCGACGTCCATTGCCAGCATGTCGGCGATCGTCTTGTTTAGCCGCTCGGTGAGGCCGTTGGTCTGTGGTTGGTATGCTGTCGTCCGGCGGTGGTTTGTCTGGCTCTATGCCAAGATCGCTTGAGTTAGGTCACCAGTAAATGCCGTTGCTCTGTCAGTGATAAGAACCGCCGGGGCCCCGTGACGTAGGACGATATTTTCTACGAAGAACTTAGCTACCTTGAATGCACTGCCTTTTGGAAGGGCTTTTGTCTCGGCGTAGCGGGTGAGGTAGTCGGTAGCTACCACGATCCATTTGTTTCCGAAAGCTGACGTCGGAAACAACCCTGGTAGGTCCATACCAATCTGCTGGAAAGGTCGGCAAGATTGTTCAATTGGCGGCAGAAGTCCCGCCGGCCTTGTCGGTGGTGTCTTGCGTTGTTGACAGTCCAGGCATGACCTCACATAACGAGTGACGTCGGTGGTAAGACGTGGCCATTAGTACCTTTCTTGTATCCTCGCGAGCGTGCGAAAAACACCGAGGTGCCCTGCTGTCGGATCGTCGTGCAGGACCTGCAGGAGCTCTGGTCGCAGAGCTGAAGGCACCACAAGGAGGTATTTGGCTCGAAGCGGTGAAAAGTTTTTCTTTTGGAGAAGACCGTTTCGCAGGAAGAACGACGCAAGTGCGCGATTGAATACCTTCGGAACTTTGGCAGTCCTGTCTTCGAGGTATTCTATTAGGGCCTTAAGTTCCGGGTCGGCCCGCTGTCGTTCAGCGAAGTCGTCGGTAGTTATTGTTCCCAAGAAGTGTTCGTCATCCGGGTCGTCGGGTGGTGGTTGGTCGACAGGCGCACGAGAGGGACAGTCGGCGTCGGAGTGTTTCTTGCCGGACTTGCAAACGACAGTAATGTCATATTCTTGAAGTCTCAGGCTCCATCGTGCGAGGCGACCTGAAGGGTCCTTCACGGTGGCTAGCCAACACAAGGCGTGGTGGTCGCTCACAACTTTGAAGGGCCTGCCGTAGAGGTAGGGGCGAAATTTAGACGGAGCCCAGATGATGGTGAGGCACTCCTTTTCTGTTGTGGAATAATTGGCTTCTGCTATGGATAGAGATCGGCAGGCGTAACTAATAACCCTTTCAAGTCCGTCAGCCCTCTTGAACAAGAATGGCGCCAAGAGCTACGCTGCGTGCGTCAGTGTGTATTTCTGTCTCGGCGAATACGTCGAAATGGGCAAGTAACGGAGGCATCTGGAGGCGATGTGTAAGCTCCTGGAAAGCGTGTTCCTGCGGCTTTTCCCACTTGAACTCCACGTCGTCCTTGGTAAGGTTAGCGAGAGGATCGGCGATGTGGGTGAAGTTTTTCACGAACCGCCTATAATAGGCGCACAGGCTCAGAAATCAGCGCACCGCCTTCTTGTCAGTGGGCGGCGGGAAGTCGGCGATGGCGGCTGTTTTCCGTGGATTGGAACGAACTCCAGACTTGCTAATAACGTGCTCCAGAAACAAGAGCTCCTCGTACGCAATTCTGCACTTTTCTGGCTTCAGTGTGAGTCCGGACGTCTTGATGGCTTGAAGTACAGCTTCAAGGCGCCGAAGATGCTCGTCGAAACTCCAGAAAAACACGACGACGTCGTCCAAGTACACAAGGCAAGTCTGCCACTTCAATCCTGCCAGTACTGTATCCATAATGCGTTGAAAAGCTGCAGGTGCTAAGCAAAGACCGAAGGGCATCACCTTTAACTCGAAGAGGCGTCAGGTGTTATAAACGCCGTCTTCTCTCGGTCTCTTTCGTCGACTTCAATTTGCCAATAGCCAGTCTTGAAGTCCATTGACGAAAAGTACTTGGCGTTATGGAGCCGATCTAGTGCGTCGTCTATTCGTGGGAGAGGATACACGTCCTTTCTTGTGATTTTGTTCAGGCGGCGATAATCGACGCAGAAACATAGGGTCCCATCCTTTTTCTTCACTAACACCACGGGGGATGCCCACGGACTCTTAGACGGCTGGATAATGTCATCTCGCAGCATTTCATCAACTTGTCTCTTCATTGCCTCACGTTCTTGCGTCGAAACCCTGTACGGACTCTGACGGAGTGGTCTGCCATTTTCTTCGGTTATGATTCGATGTTTCGTGATTGGGGTCTGCCGAATTTTCGATGACGACGAAAAGAAATCTTTGTACTGCAGGAGCAGGGCCTTGAGCTGTTCTTGCTTATGGTTCGGAAGTCTCGGATTGACATCGAAAGCTATGGGAAGGGCTTGGTTCCTCTGAGCAGGTTCTGCAGAATCGGCGAGGGAGAAATCACTGGTGACTTCGACAATTTCTTCGATGTATGCGACCGTTGTTCCTTTGTTCACATGTTTGTACTCATTGCTGAAATTCGTGAGCATAACCGTTGCTTTGCCTTTCCGCAGCTCTGCAATTCCTCTTGCGACGCAAATATTTCGGGTGACCAACAGATGCTGACTGCCTTACGCCTTCCAAGTCAGGTGATTTAGGAGCGCCGACTGAAATAATGACGCTTGAGCGAGGCGGAATGGTGACTTGTTCTTCCAGCACATTCAAGGCATGGTTTTCTGACGGCGTGCGTGGTGGTAGGGCTTCTTCTGTGGATAAAGTTATCGACTTTGTTTTTAGGTTGATGGCAGCACCATGGAGGCATAAGAAGTCCATGCCAAGGATGACATCTCTCGAGCAACGCTGTGGGACTACGAAGTCTGTAGGGTAAATACAGCCGTTGATGGTGACTCTCGCTTGGCCGATTCCTGCAGGCGTTACGAGATGACCTCCGGCTGTGCGGATCTCAAGGCCTTCCCAAGCTGTCCTAACTTTCTTTAACTTCGCGGCGAACGACCCACTGATGACGGAGTAGTCGGCTCCAGTATCGACGAGAGCAGTCACACTGTGGCCGTCGATAAGAACGTCGAGGTCGCTAGTTCGCTGTCTCGCATTACAGTTAGGGCGTGCCGTCGGGTCACTGCTGCGTCAGCTTGTTCCGCTGCTTCCATGTTGCGTCGTCAGGCCACCTTCGGTAAGTGAGCTTTCGCCGTCAGGGCTTTGCCTGGTTGACGTTGTGTTCGAAAAGCTCCGTCGCGGCGTCGTCGTCGTCGGAGCATCTTCGGTAGTTCGTCGCACAGCAACCGCACCTCCATCGATTGCTGCCCTTAGTTTCCCGGATACGGGCTAAGAGACCGGCCCCGCGTTGGGCCAGAGTACTGCCAGACGGAAAATAGGCGTACGGAAAATCTCGCAAAGGCGGCACAGGTTCTCGCGCAATCAGAGCACGGGGTTTTTTGTTCTCTTTGGAAGGCGCATACGCGTTAGTGCGTATGCTCCACTACACTGTTATATTGCCGCGAGCGCATCTCAAGCGTCTTCTTTATCGTAGATGCTTGTGAAATGAATTCGGCGACCGTCTTTGGCGGGTTTCTGATCAGCCTGGCGAAGAGTTCTTGCTTCACTCCTCGCATGAGCAGACGGACTTTCTTCTCCTCGGGCATGTCGCAGTCAGCGTGGAGGACAAGTGTAATCATATCTTCCGTGAATAGCGACACGTTTTCGTTTGGCATCTGCATACAGCTTTTGAAAAAAGCTGCGGCCTTTTCCTTGCACACCACACTTGCGAAAGTAGTGAGGAACCTGGCGCGAAAGACGTCCCACGTTTTAAGGCTTCGCTCTTGATTCTCGAACCAGGTCCGAGCAGCATCTTCTAAGGCGAAATACACATGCCGGAGCTCGTCATCGTCTGTCCAGTCATTGAAGGCAGCGACGTGGTCGAACCTTTCGATCCAGCTTTCCGGGTCTTCCAGTGGCGAACCGCGGAAAGTTGGCGGCTCTTTGGGTTGCCGGAGCAGGAGTGGTGCAGGCTGCATGGTGGCGGTCATGGTAGCAGTAGTTGATGTCGGGATCCGGGTCTGCCTGGCTGCTTCAGGAAGGGGCCCGTACTCTGGTTGTAGTCCCCTCTGCCTGCGGCTTGTCCATTGTTCAGGGTTAGCGCCCGTGTCTTCTTTGCCGCTTGGGCTGGGGTCGAGGCTTGAAGGGGGCGTCTGGAACATCAAAGAATCAGCACCTCCACCAGATGTCACTGGGTCTACTAAAGTCCGGAAGCTTCTCGAAAACTGCAGGCGCGGTTTGCGCTGAGAATTGTGTAGTGTTTTGGGGTGATAACGAAACTTGAGAAATGGAACGTGGCAATATGTTTGCCAAGGTAATCCAGGGGAGATTCTCACAAAGCATGCTTCGTCCATTCCCAGGACTACTGCCATTGAGATTTACAAAATCAACCAGTTTTAAACAGTGCTAATGGCATGTGGTTTGAAAATGTACAATTTTCCGCTAGCAAAATTATAACTCTTCACGACTGCTTTCCAGAAGACCATTTTTTTTCGTGAAGACACCTTCAGTTTCACCTCAGCCATTTGAATTTTTGGACAGAATGGCATATGGCAGACGCATTGATGAAGTCCACTGAATAGTATATAAGACATAAATTTTGTTCTAACATCGGGAAAGAAATTTGCCAGACCGATTAATATTCGCCTTTAGGAGTTGAAAGTGATAGCAATATTCTGGTTCTGGTGCGTAATTAAACACATAGGCCTGTATTGACTAACCAACCTCGGCCTTACCTCACGTTTTCCTCAAGTTCCTGTACTCTAAACTATCGTTATAAAAACACAAAAAATGTAGCATGGTAAAGGATAACAAGATTGATTCGTGCCCACTCACCTACTTTGTCCATCGAGTGCAATAAAGGCTTAAAACTGTTAAGGAAAACTGGAGGTAAGTTTGAGGTTGGTTTGTGAATATGAGCCTTAGTGTATCAAATCTTTTCGAACTTGCTATGCACTCACTTTCCCAGGAAACGAAGAACCTAATTAAGAAGCGTCAAATCATGAAAGTCTCAAGTACAACAGGCAAAATAGAACTGGCAGAGCTTTCGAAGTTGATTAATAGGCGTAAGGTATGCGATGTAAGAAGGTATAACATGGAGAGAATTGAACATGCTCTGAAAAACGGAGAAAGCGTCAAAGCAGTGAAGAGGAAACTTGGGATAGGCAAAAGTCGGATGTAGGCACTAAGGGACAAAGAAGGCAAAATAACTACCAATATAGATAGGATAGTTAAAATAGCGGAGGAGTTTTACAGAGATCTGCACAGTAGCCGAGACAACCACGACCTTAATACTATAAGAACTAGCAGTAACCCAGATGACACCCCACCAGTAATGATAGAAGTCAGAAAAGCTTTGGAGAGCATGCAAAGAGGCAAAGCTGCTGGTGAGGATCAGGTAACTTCAGACCTGCTGAAAGATGGAGGACATATTGTGTTAAAAAAACTAGGCACCCTGTTTTTGAGGTGTCTCCTGACGGGAAGGGTACCAGAGTCTTGGAAGAACGCTAACATCATCTTAATACATAAGAAAGGAGATGACAGGGACTTGAAGAATTACAGGCCGATCAGCTTGCTCTCTGTAGTATACAAGCTCTTTACAAAGGTAATTGCTAACAGAGTAAAGAAAACATTAGAATTCAATCAACCAAAGGAACAAGCAGGATTTAGAACAGGCTACTCAACAATTGACCACATTCATACTATCAATCAGGTAATAGAGAAATGCTCAGAGTATAACCAACCACTATACATAGCCTTCATAGATTACGAAAAGGCGTTTGATTCAGTAGAAATATCAGCCGTCATGCAGACACTGCGGAATAAGGGCGTAGATAAAGTATATATAAACATTCTGGAAGAATTATACAGGGGATCAACTGCTACCATAGTGCTTCATAAAGAAAGCAACAGAATACCAATCAAGAAGGGTGTAAGGCAGGGGGACACATTCTCCCCAATGCTATTTACCGCGTGCCTTCAGGAAGTTTTCAGAAGCCTAGAATGGGAACAGTTAGGGATAAGAGTTAATGGAGAATACCTTAGTAACTTGCGCTTCGCCGATGACATTGCATTGCTGAGTAACTCAGGGGACGAATTGCAACTCATGATTACGGAGTTAGACAAGGAGAGCAGAAAGGTGGGTCTTAAAATTAATCTGCAGAAAACGAAAGTAATGTACAGCAACCTCGGAAAGGAGCAGCGCTTCGAGATAGGTAATAGTGCACTTGAAGTTGTAAAAGACTATGTCTACTTAGGGCAGGTAATAACCGCAGAGCCTAACCACGAGATTGAAGTAACAAGAAGAATAAGAATGGGGTGGAGCACATTCGGCAAGCACTCTCAAATTGTGACAGGTAGATTGCCACTATCCCTCAAGAAGAAGGTATATAACAGCTGTATCTTGCCGGTACTTAGCTACGGAGCAGAAACCTGGAGACTTACAAAGAGGGTTCAGCTTAAATTGAGGACGACGCAGCGAGCAATGGAAAGAAAAATGGTAGGTGTAACCTTAAGAGACAAGAAGAGAGCAGAGTGGATTAGGGGACAAAGGGGGGTTAAGGATATCATAGTTGAAATAAAGAAGAGGAAATGGACATGGGCCGGGCATGTAGCGCGTAGACAGGATAACCGCTGGTCATTAAGGGTAACTAACTGGATTCCCAGAGAAGGGAAGCGGGTTAGGGGAAGACAGAAGGTTAGGTGGGCAGATGAGATTAAGAAGTTTGCGGGTATAAATTGGCAGCAGCAAGCACAGGACCGGGTTAACTGGCGGAACATGGGAGAGGCCTTTGTCCTGCAGTGGACGTAGTCAGGCTGATGATGATGAAAAGCAACGGGTAAGCACAAGAGCTTCAACCCATTGTTGTAGTAGGTAATATTTTTGCATGAGTACATATGATGCAACCCAGTTCTCTACAAGCCTGACTGGACTGACAAAGTGCAGTGTTACATTACTAATTGGTGAAAACGGCAGCCAAGATCCTCTCGGGAAAATGCGTATATTGGGATGCTTGAATACGAGTTTGCTCTGCTACATAGTTTTAGTTTTCTTTTACTTTCGGCATGTAATTCAATTGATGTCATTTAATTATTGGTTGCTTCGTGCTCATAAACTTCTAGCAGCGGTATGAAAATTTGTGAGTATTTCTAATAGTACCACTCAAGTACATGTGATTGACTAAATGTTTCTAAAAATTATTACAGAGAATGTCATAGAGCATATGCTTTCACAAACGAGCGTTCTTTCGTCATGGCAACGTTGTTGTTCTGACGAAGACATATCATCAAAACTCTTGTTTCTAACAACATTATTTCGCGAAAAACTTTTGATCACTTCAAGCCTCTACGTGCCACTCGTTTGGTACTCAAGTTCAGTCTCGTTTGGTACTCAAGTTCAGTCTCGTTTGGTACTCAAGTTCTGTAAAGAACTATGCCCTTCGTCATAGCAAAAGTGATCGAGTCAAGTACGTGTTGTACTCGCGATTTTCGATAATATTTGCGTTCGTATATTCTAGGTTGAACGTTTACACATCATGTCCGTATGGCATTTGGTAGGTAAAGCTGCTTTTATAGATTGAAACTTTCACAGTATACGTGTATGTCTGTTTTTAATACAAAACGTGAAAAGATCAATTCATTTGTGGGGTTCAAGTTTCGTCTTACTGAGAGCTCAATCAGCTCAACTTCGCGTCTTTGGTTAGGTGGGCAGAAGGTTAGGTGGGCAGATGAGATTAAGAAGTTTGCGGGTATAAATTGGCAGCATCAAGCACAAGACCGGGTTAACTGGCGGAACATGGGAGAGGCCTTTGTCCTGCAGTGGACGCAGTCAGGCTGATGATGATGACGATGATGATGATGCACTCACTTTAGTGTGAGACTGGCTGGAAACTATGAAGTAATTCTAATAATCCCACGTTCTAACTCCGGATGGCAATGTACGCTTGTGTCAGGCATCATTACGGCAATATTTGATGTTGTATTCTGAAGCATATATACAGAACACCTGTGTTTTAAAGCATGAAAGTTACTTTCACAGCATCTTCAAGCAGAAGAATTTATGTTAACTCTATTCAAAAGCAGAGGTGTGAGGGTGTGGTAGAACACCCGCTTGCCACGCAAACGACCCGAGTTTGATCCCCACTCAGATCCAAATTGTATAATTATTGACTTTTTGCATCTTTCTCAATTTTTAGGTCAAGCAAATATGAATATTTTTCACTCACAACCACACACACACACACACACACACACACACACACATATATATATATATATATATATATATATATATATATATATATATATATATATATATATATATATATATATATATACTAACGACAAACTTATACAGGAAGCCACCGACAAAGATATCTTCATTTTAAAAGTAGCCATGTCAAACGCTGCAAGACAAGTATCCCCTATAGCCAAGCTATCCGTTTTAAAAGAATTTGTTCGGACAACAGGGAATTCACTCGCAACTGTGACCAGCTCAGTAAAGCATTAACCGAACAACAATATCCTTCACAAATAATTGACGACGCTCTCCAGCGGGCCAAATGTCTCGATCGGAAAGAGCTCATCAGTAAGGACAAACGATTAGCGCCACCTTCCCGAACCAACCTCGTTCTAACGCATTCTGCATCTATTCCTAATGTGTCGCATCTATTCCTAACGTGTCACGTATACTCAGAAAGCATTACAACTTACAGACACAGAGCGATCGGCTTAAAGACATCTTCGCTGAATCACCACGGGTTGTATATCGGAGATCAAGGAACTTGCGCGACATGGTAATTTCTTCCAAGACTAGATTCATTGCTCCTTTTGGTTGTCACCCCTGTAAAAAACCGCGATGTGAGGTTTGCGCGCACATGACCACTGTGACTGTTGCTAAAAGCATGGCATCGAACTTTTCACTTAGGATTAAAGGGGACTTAAAGTGCGATAGCAGCAACATCATTTACTTACTTGAATGATCAATCTGCCACATGCAATACATCGGTCAACCCGAGACATACTTTCGCATCCGTTTAAACAACCACAAATCACACGTAAACAGTTTGCCACATCTTCTATTGTCCAAGCATTTTCATCTACCAGGTCATTCATTTGACAAGATTATGGTGACGCTATTAGAATCAGGCTTCAAATTGCACCATGATCGCGAAATTCGAGAATCGTTCGTGATTCACAAGTTCAATAGTTTGTTACGCGGCATTAACGAATGCGCAGGCAAAGTTTCATGCCTTTCTACGATGCCCTGACGTCCGCAATTTTGCGCAATATTTAAAGAACCATCCGTAACGTATTCTATACTTCCTAAAGGTTATCACATATATTTTTATGCGTGATCTTCGTCGTCAGTGGTTAATGTAACGAATTCCTTTTTACATGGTCATAATCTTGTCTGGTGTATTACATTTTTTAATGATTTTTTAGTGTAGTCACGGCTGTTTCTAAGAATTTTTGTGACACTCACATGCTGATCGCACGTGTTTTGTACTCACGTGTTCATGCCTACCCATAAAAGCGGCCACATGCTCGTATTTCTGTTAATTCTGATGAAGGCCATGCCACGGCTGAAACGTAGAGTAAACCACTTTCAAATTTTCGTAAGTGTGCTCCTTTACTTCTTAACTATATATATATATATATATATATATATATATATATATATATATATATATATATATATATATATATATATATATATATATATATATTTATATATATATATATATATATATATATATATATATATATATATGTATATATATATATATATATATATATATATATACGTGTGTGTGTTCAAGCCGAGAGTATTCATATAATTGATACGCAATAAAACAACAGACGTTTTGGTGCCAATGCTGGTAGTACCCGTACCCCAATTTCATCTGATGAAAAAATACAGTTTACATATATCATGCCGTAGACACCCGGTAGAGGGCCACGAATACTCTTTCATGCATAAGGATCACGATAGATAAACCATTTTTCTAAAATGTTTCTTGGGCCCTATTGCAGTTCCCGCGCCAGTGTAGAGCGGTTATCGATATTCAGCTCATGTGCTTTTGTCAGGCAGTGGTCGACTAATTCTTTCTGGACACGTGCCGCTTGCGCGACTTTTGTAACGTGTCTTGTGTGTTCCTTGAGGTGAACACGTCTTCATCACTCTGTCTCGCCGACGTAGCTAGCATCGTATGCTGTCCATGCAGTTGACCCTATACACCACACTGCTTTTTTCATCCGAAGGCATGTGGTTCTTTGATTTCGGGAAAACATAAGTGTGGGCATGGGCATAAACACAGTTAAAACATCCAAAGGCTGCAAAGCTCTAAGCACTTATTCTGACACACCACTAACATAAGTAATGCACATAAAAGTCGTTGCCTAATTAGGGCTGCTATTGCCAAGTCGTTGCATGCGGCGTCGTGTATCGTCGACAAACGGCTGAGGTCTAGGATTAGACAGGCGCTGCCTTTAAGGCTGTATCCTATTTTGTTGGCGTTTGGAGTAGTAATTAAAACTCTGGTAATTAGATATAGAAGTATACAGTGGCCCTCAGTCTGGAGTCAGATATACGTACTAGTAATTACATCTACGGTTACCCTAATAACGTAAGAAAGTAGATTAAAGGTAACGAACGAATCCTTTATAGTTATAGAAAGCAGCGATATGCATGCAACTTTGTACTAAAGTAATGACGTGTTTGCAACACTAAACACAAATTTGAATTGCTAGACCCCGATGACTCTCGGCATCACACTCATACACAATCTGCATAGGTCTCTTTGAGCGAAACAGGAAGAAGTTAGGAGAGAATAAACTAAGCTGACCTGAGCTCGCATGGCGTGGAGTGTTTTTTTTTTTGTTGTTGTTGTTAATGGACTTTCCGACAGTTGAGAAAAGGTGAGCTACGTGTCAGGCGACGTTGAGAGCTGATAGGCGGTTAGGTGGTATTCTAAAATGCTAAGAAAGTGCAACAGAACCCCCTACTTAGAGATAACGCAGAAGCCTAGCATGGAATGACAAAATTCGGTTCGAATCCAGGTGTCAGAACATTTCCAACCGTATATCTACTTAAAACGTGTGATAAAATAATTGTTTAAAGAAAAGAAGAGGTCTGCGGTGCGCCCTCACTGGCGACCACTTGCGAGTGATTGACCACCCTGGTGCAATACTTGGCCACTACCTAGCTCTCATTACTACAACAGTTAACCCTTGGCTTTCAGCCGACAGCGGCTGCGAAGCAACTGTCAAAGGCGGTTGTCAGACCTGCGACGCAGTGGAGGGTGCTAAGAATTCCTTGGTGTGGACAGGCCGCCATTGGAATCTGATTTTTGCTACCTTCACGCTAGAACACTATCTACTGAGGCTAGTCTAGCTCTCCTACTCGAGGAATCAGAGCTTGTTCAATGGAATGTAATTGGGCTCAGCGAAATTGGGAGGACACGTGAGGCTTATACAGTGCTGAAAAACGTACACGTCATCTGCTACCGTGGATTAGTGGACAAAAATACCTAGGGATGAGGTTTTTTATACACACGAGTATAGCTGGCAACATAGAAGAATACTATAACATCAGTCAGAGGGTGGGAAGTATCATAATTAGTTATAACGAAAAGTACGGTGGTACAGGCCTATGCGCCTACATCGAGACATTATGATTATTTGGATGAGCGCTTCTTTGAAGACGTAGAGTTAGCCATCAGTAAACTAAAAAATTATCGTACACTATTTTGATAGGCGACTTTAATGCCGAAATAGGCAAGAAACAGGCCACTGACTATACTGTGGGGGAATATGGCATCGGCTCTACAAACGCCAGAGGAAAGTCATTAGTACAGTTCACATAACGTAATAATTTACGGATCATGAAGACCTCTTTCAGCACATGGGCAACCGTAAGTGGACCTGGTGAAGTCCTAAGGGCGAAACCAAAAATGAAATAAACTTCATTCTGTGTGCACACCTAGGTATTGTAGAGGATGTAGAAGTAGTTGGCACGATCTGATGCAGTGATCATAAAATGGTAAGAGCTCGTATTCACCTAGATTTTAAAAAAGCAAAGACATAAGCTGATACGCATAAACTAGCGGAGAGAGTGAAAGTAGAGGAATTTAGAGTTTCGCTTAGGAGTAGATTCGAGGCACTAAACGAGGTAACTGATGTTAGCGTTGACCCAATGAACGATAATTTTACTAGCCACATCAAAGAGTGTGCAATTGAAGTAGGAGGTTCATTCACTAGACAGGACACTGGCAAACTATCCCAGGAGATGATAAATCTTATTAAGAGACGAGAAATAATGAAAGACTCAAATGCAACCGAGAAATAAGGCTAGTGGAGCTTTCGAAGTTATTCAATAGATGTAAGATAGCGGAGGTCAGAAGGTATAACATGGAGAGAATTGAGCAGGCTGTAAAAAGCGGTAGAAGCCTAGAAGATGCAAAGGCAAACTTGGGCGTAGGCAAAAGTCAGATGTATGCATTAAGGAACAAGGAAGGCAGTGCCATAACCAATATGAATAGAATAGTCGAGGTGGCACAGGATTTTTACACAGAGCTCTATAGAAGCCAAAACAACCAGGATGATATTGTGAGAGACAATAATAGTCCAGAGGAATTCGACATCCTAGAAGTAACGACAGGGGAAGGAAGGAAGGCTCTAGAAGGAATGCAAAGAGGCAAATCCACTGGTGAAGATAAGGTAACAACGGACCTCTTGAAAAATACCGGAAACACTGTGTTAGAAAAACTGACCACCTTATATATGAAGTGTCTCTTAACGGGAAGGGTACCGAAATCTTGGAAGTACTTTGAAGTGTGGCAGCTTGGGCTAGTTGGTATGACATGATGATAGTTATGACGAGAACACAACGACGACAAAGAGACAAGATGAGCATGAATGACACGAGCGCTCGTGTCCTTAATGTCCTTCTTGTCTCTTTGTCGTCCTTCTGTTCTCGCGCTATAACTATCATCTTGGAAGTACATCATCATAATCTTAATTCACAAGAAAGGAAACGCGAAGGACTTGAGAAATTACAAGCCAATCAGCTTACTGTCCGTTCTCTACAAACTGTTTACAAAAGTAACCGCATAAAAAATTAAGGTGACATTGCACTCTCAATCAGGTGCCGGATAAAGAACAGCATATGGGCGACGCGCTCCTACGTACTGAATAAAATGCTGTCTATAAAAAACCCAGCAATCAAAAAATAACCGTTACAGCCACGCGACGCGGACGTACTGCCTATAGCCGATAATAGTCGGCGCAAGAAAGAAAAAAAAAGAAGAGAGCCACCGCCTCTGACGCGCCAGCCTGGCGCCCGGCTTGCGCAGACTCGTTCATCGACGGGTCCGAGCACGGAAAAAAAGAAGAAAAAAGATAAACGCCGCCCCCCCCCCATCTCGCAAGCTCGGCGCCAGGGTCACCTGACGCACACGCGTTCACCGTCACCGGCTGCGGCATTTGTGCGTCACCGTTTCGTCTCACCGTCACGTAATGGTCGTTTTTCTACGATACGGTCTGGCACGGAAACATTTTCCAGTGTCTTATGGCACACTCTATTCAAAATATCATACATCTCCCTATATTTGGGCAAACACTGGGATGTGCAGTACAAGTGTTACTCATTTGATTTTAATAAAATAGTACAAGCAACTTTCTGTTAATCAGTAATCGACGTATGACATTGTGTCATGCATTAAACAAAAAGAGTACAAGTGCATGCACGACAGCTTACTGAAACACTGGCCTATGTATACGTTGATGCTCGTGTTCTAGAAAACAATTTGAACTGGTTATTTTAAGAAAGCATGGAAAAAAGAAACAAACGAAAAGCAGCGAGACAGAGAAAGATCAAAATTGAAAATCGGTTGGTTGCTGTTTGATTAGTGGTTGCGTAATTGTATGATGAACTTGAACATCAAGTACAGAAGTCAAAAGTGAGATGCAGAAGTCACCAGGAGAGCGTATGCCATCGACAGTTGCTCACTCTTTTGAATATTAAATATACAGTTCTCATATTCCAGCATAGATTTGTAACAGTGAACCACGACCAAGACAACCACTTTACTGCTGTGCAGATAATGTACCAGCTATAAAATCCCCATTTTCTAAAAAGCAACTGCATGCAGTGACAATAAAGATTTTGAGATTCATTCTGCACCATTTCTTGACCCCAACTGCACGCAGACGTTCGCGAAAGAGATCTGCCGAAGCTATATTTATTTGAAGGGAGACCTGCTTGTTCGTCGCTAATATGTTATACTTGACTTTAGCGCGCGTTTCGGCATTCAGTTGAACAGTGGTGTGAATAAAGGTGAGAGTAGCCACTCGCCATAAACAAGATCAGTTTAAGACTAAAAATGAGTAAAAACTACTCTATATCACGAAATATAGCGCGACAATTCTAGTTGCTGAAATACGTAATCTTCGAAATCCTAAAAAGGCGCTGCTGTCCCAGCGTGCTGCTAACGGCAGTTCACGCGTACGAAATGCAAATGTCAGAGTATGCACGCTAAATAACCATGCAACGTTTACGTGCGAAAGCGCATTGTCTTCCAACAGCTGAGATTAGACTGCTGTCACTGACACGCGTGTTGCTCGCAACACAAATAAGCGAAATTGCTCGCAGCACACGCCCGTGCGAGCAACATATACGTAGGTTTAAACAGCCGAACACAACCTCGTCGTGCTGGTATCCACGAATTTAGGTGAACGAAACACCCGTGGTTCAAGGGAAAGTACTAAAACGACGCACGAACACACGTTAAACGTTTTTGTGGAACGGCGCACCACGAACCGAAGTTGGAGCCGAAAGCACTCACCGTGGTTGTCTCGAGTTCATGAAGCCTTACAAACTATTCGCTGATCAAATGCATGCACGAACAAATGCATAAGGCTCAAAGAAGTTGAAGGTTGCACGGACGGTTTGGAAAAAGCCTCTTGTAAATATGTACCCCCGCAAAAAAACTTGCCTTCGTGCCGTGGCGCTGTGGTGCAATGAGTAAGACATCTGCTTCACGTCCATGCGGTCCCGAGTTCGATTCTAGTGCTGAGTTAGCTTTGCATGTTATTCGCGCCGATGCAGATAATTGTGGTGCTAATGGTTTTATAATTACCTACAGTCATAATATCCACCACATTATCGTCGAGAAACCACTGTCGAATGCGTAGAATAATGCTTTTTATTGTCCGCCACCACGTCAGGACCAGGCCGCCAGGAAATTTTTGACTTAAAATTCCGCCTAATCCTTGTCCTGGCTATTCTGAAGGACACTTCGAACCGGGCCGGTTTCTCTGAGACACGGCTTCAGAGCCGCGTAGAAGCGGCCATAATTTGACTTGATTTCCTGCTTTGTAAAGTCTAACCAGGATTTGACAGCTAAGGTGACAGCCACAACCAGGTGCCGGGGCGGGAGAATGCCTGGAGCGGTCATCACCGTTCTCAATCCAGGGGGAGATCCCGATCCAGAGGGCGTTCTCGTTCCGGAGGGCGCCCCTCGACCCAGACAGGATCCGACAAATGCCTGCCATCTCGGGACTTCTCCAAATCCCAATCGAGAACGATTGCTGCGACGCACCTGCAGCACCAGCAGCAGCCGAATAACGGCTCCTGAGACAGCAGGGCTGAAGGTGCATCACGAAGCACAAGTAGCTAGCTGACAGGTAAGGCACAGCCAGAGCATGCTCCCGATTTTCGCATTCTTGCGCTTGAACAAGAAAACATGGACCTCAAGAAGTAACTTTAAGAGCTCCGGGCCTCAATAGCTGGAATAAAGAGCAGCCACGGAATTAACCAGTCGAGCTCACGGCAACACCGACAACACGCATACAACAAACGATCCACAACACACACAAACGCAAAGCCGTAGACAGCGACAGCGATACAACGGAGGAGGTCGAGATTGTCTCGAGTGATAAAGAAGCCCCACTGACAAACACAGAGTCTGCGATAACAAAACTCAACGCAAAATTCATACTTTGACGAACGCGCTTGCGAAGTTTATGTAAACCTTCAAGGCATACACTGACAAAGCTGACCAGAGAGTCGTGAGCCTGGAGAAAATGGTAGCCAACCCGCCTGTGGTGGCTGCTTCTCAGAACCTTAGCTTGAACAAGAAAACATGGGCCTCAAGAAGTAACTTTAAGAGCTCCGGGCCTCAATAGCTAGAATAAAGAGCAGCCACGGAATTAACCAGTCGAGCTCACGGCAACACCAACAACACGCATACAACAAACAATCCACAACACACACAAACGCAGAGCCGTAGACAGCGACAGCGATACAACGGAGGAGGTCGAGATTGTATCTAGCGATAAAGAAGCCCCACTGACAAACACAGAGTCTGCGATAACAAAACTCAACGCAAAATTCATACTTTCAACCAAAGGACCTAGCAGGATTTTGTACAGACTATTCCACAATAGACCATATTCATACTATGATACAGGTAATAGAGAAATGCACGGAATACAACCAACCACTATATATACATAGCATTCATAGATTACGAGAAGAAGTTTGACTCCGCCGAGACATCAGCAGTAATGCAGGCACTGCAGAATCATGACATCCCAGAACTATACATAAACACACTGGAAGAAATCTACAATGCATGGATCCACAGCCACCGTAGTTCTCCATGAAGGTGCAAAAGAATCCCAATAAGAAAAGGTGTAAGACAGGGAGACACGATCTCTTCAAGCTATTCACCATTTGTTTAGGAGGCTTTCAGGACCCTAGATAGGAAATAATTACGGATAAGAGTTAAAGGAGAGTATCTTAGTAACCGGTGATTTGCTTATGACATTGCCTTGATTAGTAACTTTGGCGAAAAATTACAGCTCATAATTACAGAACCGGACACAAAAATAAAAAAAGTAGGTCTGAAAGTAAATATGCACAAAACTAAAGTAATGTGCAACAGTCTCGGAAAAAAAGCACTTTGTGATGGGTGGAGAGATGCTGAAATTAGTGAAGGAATATGTCTACTTAGGACACGTTGTAATCGCGGAGCAGAACCCTCAGAGTGAAATAACTAGAATAATAAGAATAGGGTGGATCACATTTGGCAAGAATTTTCAAATAATGAATGGTAATTAGTCACTAACTATCAAGAGGAAGGTATATAACACCTGCAGCTTGTTAGTGCTTACCTACGGAGCAGAAACCTGGAAGGAAAATTATAGGGTGTAACCTTAAGAGGCAAGAAGAAAGCAGAGTTGATCAGAGTACAAACCGGGGTTAAGAATATTGTAGTTGAAATCAAGAAGAAGAAATGGACATAAGCCGGGCTCGTACCACGTAGGCAGGATAACCACTAGTCATTAGAGCTAACTGACTGGATTCCGAGAGAAGCCAAACGCACGAAGGGTAGACAGAAAGTTAGGTGGGCCGATTAGATTAAAAAGTTTTCATTTACGCATGTTTGCACAAATTAAACCACCCTTGAAAAAAATCATTTGCGAATGTTCAGTGCCTTTGTGAAAGCTTTTAAACATGTCCCCTGGAATAACTCAATCTCCGCTGGTGGTTGGCGCGTTGTGGCATGTCTATTTTGTCGTCGTTCGCAACTGCTATAGTGTACGGAGCTTGCTACAATAGATGAAGTGCTTAGGACTACACGACAAAGAAAAGATGTGAAAATAGCAGAAAGAAAACCTACAACAAATAAACTGATCAATCTCTTATCGCTAACAAAATAGCAAGGAATTTCTATCGTACTTGACTGGTGGAATTCATGGGCAGCCTAAAGCTTTCCATGGCTTAAATTGCGCTTCCACATATGTCCCCTTGCCCGAACATGCACAAGTTTGTTGCGGCACGCACTGTATACAACACGAGAAACCTAGTTACATAGTTCTATGTTTGATTGATTGATTGATTGATTCATTCATTGATTGATTCGTGTGTGGGGTTTGACGTCTCAAAACCGCAGTTCTATGTTTAAAAAATAAAAAATAAACAACAGCTGAAGCTCAATTGATCGAACTCCTGATTCTTCTCGAAATGCTTCGCTGATCGAGATGTTCGTAAGATCGAAATTTAAGGTTGTAACGTAGTGACAACCAAAAGCTCCTGGGGCATTTTATTTGTCACGACCGCGTGCCTCCGCTCCTCAAAAGTCCGCGAGGGAAGCCTATTACATGGAGCCTCTCATTAAGACAGGGTGGTACATATTGTCACGTGCTTGTCAAAAAGAAAGACATTGACAGTTGTGCATGTGCCATGAAGTTCAATGAAATGGATGAAAAAGAAGAACTCTCTTGCGCGTTCTATTAAAAGATCCTACCTGCTTCTTGTGTCTCAGTTTCTGCGGCAAGACCTCTGTTTTGACGTCGTGACACTGGTGGAGGTGCTGGAGCCTACAACCTGGTGCAGGACAGTCTTGCTCGGACCCGTTCACCTAGTCCAGAAACTCAGCCCCTCGTCAGGACTCCAGTGCACCGATTCAGTCGGCGCCTACTCGGCCTAAGTCCAGAGTCCGCACCTGTTCCGCCTCTTTCGAGCATGGCAGCTCCTACGACATCCACGGTTATCCCGCCAGCGCAGACCACTCTTCCCTCGCAGGTAACTCTTGAACATCCTCGCGTTCCTGAAGTTTTCCGTGGGGAAGAGTACGAGGATGTCGAGGACTGGCTCGAACAGTTTGAACGGGTCGCTGTATCCAACCCCTGGAGCGAACAGCACAAACTTGGCCGTGCATATTTCGCACTGGAAGATAGCACTCGCACGTGGTATGAGAACCGCGAGGCTACATTCCAATCTTGGGAAGACTTCCGTCGAAAGCTCCTCGCTACATTTTTGAACTCGGACCAACGGGATTGCACACAACAAGTGATTGAGGACCGCGTGCAAAAACCTAATGAAACAGCTGCCATGTACGCAGAGGGTATGATCTGTCTGTTTCAACGAGCTGACCCTGACATGCCCGAAGCGAAGAAGGTGCGTCACCTAATGCAGGGTGTTAAGGAACAAGTGTTTCCGGGCCTCGTACAAAATCCACCTACAACAGTAGATGAATTCATAAGAGAGGCGACAGTAATCAAGCGCGCACTGCAACAACGACGCCGACACTTTGACCACCTGCAGAACCACACGGCAGTAAGTGCTGCAAGCTCAGAACACTGCCGTATGCGAAAGTTCCTTGCGACAAATGATTAGGGAAATACTGCGTGAGGATCTCCGGGCCCTCTGCGTTCCCCTGCCCAACCGCCAGTCGCATCTGTTGCCGAAATCATCCGCCAGGAGTTGAGGCAAGCCATTACACCGCCCGCGCCAAGTCCTGAGCCACATCCAGTGAGCTACGCTGATGTGGTCCGTCGCCCTCCATCGACATTTGTGGCGACGCCCTTCCAGCCACGACCCGCTGCCGTACCTTGGTGGCAACGGGATTTTACGAGACGACCACCAGTTCACCGAACTGACTTGTGGCGCATGGCCAACCGTCGACCTATTTGCTACCGCTGCGGAGAACCCGGTCGCATTGCCCACTATTGCCGTCACAGCGATTCTGGGTTCGGGAACTTTTCTCGTCCCGCTTCTTTCCGCTCCGAAGACCATCGTGCCCACGATGCCGATCAACTATCGCCTGCCCAAGCAACCCCACCGCGTCGCTAGCGATCTCCATCACCTGCACCTTACCGTGACTTCCCTCAGAGCTACGTGGACGTCACCAGAGGCCGTTCACCTAGCCCGCGCCGGGGAAACTAACTGATGCGACCTCGGGGGGCAAGGTTGCCAATCGTCGACACACTGAAAAGTTCTCCCAGTCATCGCAAGAAGGTATGACGACAACGACGATGAATACGACGACGAATAATAATGCCGATGAAGTTGTACGTGCCGATCTGAGCGTTCTCATTGATGGACATCACGTTACAGCACTGGTCGACACTGGCGCCGACTTCTCAATCATGCGACAAGAGCTTGCCGACTGCCTTAGAAAGGTCAAAACACCGTGGACAGGGCCGCACATAAGGAGTTCTGGTGGTCAGCTGATGACACCCACGGGTAAAAGCACCACTAGACTTCGCATCGGGGATTCTAGCTTCGTGGCCACTTTCATCCTGTTGCCAGACTGCTGTAAAGAGTTAATTTTGGGCATAGATTTTCTTCAAGATCATGGCGGTGTTATCAACATCCCTCAATGTATGGTGACGTTTTGCGCACATCCTTATGCCAACAACAGCAGTGCCGAACCACGCGGCCGTTTGCGAATAGCCGACGATGTGACACTCCCACCGAGATCCTGCTGCCTTGTGTCGGTGTCCAGTGGGTGTCCTTGCTATAAAGATGTGATAGTGCAGCACATAGTCGCTCTTTTGTTCACGCAAGGCATTTCCATCGCGAGGGGCGTCCTGGCGCTTACTGGTGGCCAGGCAGAAGTGCTCCTCACAAACTTCAGCAAAGAGTGCCGTCAAATCCAGAAGGGTACCGCAATTGCCTGCTACGACAATGTAGACCAAGCCGGGGATTGTTTTACCTTGCAACCAGATGACGCGGCTGTCCCCGCCTCGACCACTTAGTCGGTGAATATCTGCTCTACGCTACCGCCCTCTGATAGAAATCGCCTGCTTGAACTTATAAACCAATTCGAAGACTGCTTTTCGCGTACGTCAAAGGTCTAGCAAACACCATTGACCAAGCACCGCATCATTACTGAAGACAACACGCGACCGGTTAGGCAAAACCCCTACCGTGTGGCTCCAAAAGAGAGCGAGAAGATTCAGAAGGAAGTACACAAGATGCTCGCTGATGACGTCATACAACCTTGCAAAAGTCCTTGGGCGTCCCCCGTGGTTTGGCCTTACTTTAAAACCGCAAAAATGTCATTTTAGTTTTAACGAACTCAGCTTCCTAGGCCACGTCGTCAGTCACAAGGGTGTTCAACCTGACCCGGCCAAAATAGACGCCGTAGCGCAATTTCCTGCACCACGCCGTGAGACGCTTCTTAGGGTTGTGCGCCTATTACCGGCGAATTATCGAGGACTTTTCGTATATTGCGGCGCCATTGACACGACTCACACGTGAGGACGTCCCCTTCTTTTGGGGTGAACAACAGCAAATGGCGTTCAATAAACTACGACAACGCCTGCAGACACCTCCAGTCCTCGCGCACTTCGACCAGGAAGCCCCTACAGCACTTCGCACTGACGCCAGCAATGTAGGTCTGGGTGCCGTTCTGGTGCAGTGGCAAGACGGCTGTGAAAGAGTAATAGCCTACACCAGCAGAACTCTCTCTCGCACGGAGGAGAACTACTCCACTACTGAGAAGGACGGTCTAGCCGTGGTGTGGGCGGTCATCAAATTTCGTCCATATTTGTACGGCCACTCCTTCAAGGTTGTTAGCGACCATCACTCTTTGTGCTGGCTCACCAACCTTAAAGATCCATCTGGCTGTTTGGCGCGCTGGAGCCTAAGGCTTCAAGAGTTCGACATGACCATAGTCAATGAATCTGGGAAGCGGCACACCGACGCCGACTGTCTCTCACGGTCGCCAGTGGAGACTCGCTCGCGATGACGAAAACATCGACGCGGCATTCTTGGGAGTTGTCAACACGGCCACTATTGCACGTGAGCAGCGCAGTGACCCTGAGCTGTTACCACTCATTGAATATTTAGAAGGACGACGTAAGGACGTGCCGCGGTTATTTGCCAGAGGACTGCCATCTTTTTGCTTGCGAAACGATGTTCTCTATAAGAAAAATTTCTCACCAACCGGCAACCCGCACTTGCTCGTCGTGCCTGCCTTTCTTCGAAAAAAAATTATGGAAGAGTACCACGATGAAGCAACTTCTGGTCAACTAGGCTACACCCGAACATTGTGCCGACTACGATGCTAGTACTACTGGTCAAAGTTACCCGCTGCTGTTAACCATCACGTGCGAACTTGCACCGACTGCCAAAGACGCAAAGCACCTCCCAGCAAGCCAGCCGGTCTTTTGCATCCAGTCGAAGCACCAGCGAAGCCGTTCACCCAGATTGGAATGGATTTCCTGGGCCCCTTTCCAACTTCCACAACAGGGAACATGTGGATAATCGTAGCCACCGATTACCTCTCCCGTTATGCGGAGACTAAAGCTATGCAGCGCGGCACAGCAGCAGAGGGCGCTCAGTTCTTCATTGAAAACATCGTCCTTCGGCATGGCGCTCCGACAGCAGTGATCACAGACAGAGGACCTGCCTTCACCGCAAAGCTTTCGCAGTCGGTTCTCAGACTCAGCGGTAGAGCTCACCGGAGAACAACTGCATACCATCCGCAGACAAACAGACTGACGGAGTGCCTCAATAGGACCCTCACAGATATGATCAGCATGTACGTTGACACGGAACATAAAAACTGGGATCAGATATGGCCGTACGTGACCTTTGCCTATAATACCCCTCGACAAGAAACCACTGGAGTGACGCCGTTCAGTCTGATCTATGGTCGCGAAGTCACGACAACGTTGGATGCCATGTTGCCGCATGAGTGTGACGACATCCATGTAGACGCCGAAGAGTTCACTCAGCGTGCCGAGGAAGCCAGACATCTCGCGCGTGTGCGCATCTGTCATCAACAACATCAAGATGCACAACGGTACGACCCCTGACCCAAGTTTATTAGCTACACACCAGGCGACAAGGTCTGGGTCTGGATTCCGATACGTCGACGTGGACTGTCGGAAAAACTGCTAAGACGATACTTTGGCCCACACAGCGTCACGCGACGCTTGAATGACGTGAACTATGAAGTTGTTCCCGACACTGACTGTAGTTCTAAGCGCCGAAATCATTTACCCGAAGTCGTACACGTCATGCGTATGAAACCGTATTTATCCATTTGACGCGACCACTTCATACGCCTGGTAGAGCGCCTAAGTTGCGCATCGAGACGATGCCTCTTTTGGAGGGAGGCAAATGTCACGTGCTTGTCAAAAAGAAATACATTGACAGTTGTGCATGTGCCATGAAGTACAATGAAATGGATGAAAAAGAACTCTCTTGCGCGTTCTGTTAAAAGAACCTACCTGCTTCTGGTGTCCCAGATTCTGCGGCAAGACCTCTGTTTTGACGTTGTGACAATATGAGGCAGAGTGTCGCGTGAAGATATGACGAACTGCCAACATCCAAAGACGGCAAGATCGAATGCAATGATCGTGTGAGCAGGCAGATGATAAAAATCACAGCATAGACACGGAGTGAATGATGAGTGTGCGTCCGTCCGTCTGTCTGTCTATCCGTCTGCCCGTCCGTCCGTTCGTCCATCTGTGTACCTGTCTGTCTGTCTGTCTGTCTGTCTGTCTGTCTGTCTGTCTGTCTCTTTGCCTGATACTGCCGGTTACGCCTGACCCAGGACAAGGTTGGACTAAGAGGAGCTTCACCCCTAAAAAGTTACGAGGATATGATTGATGCTATCTGTCTCATTGTGATAATGAAAGTAAAGGTCGTGTTCTTGTGCTAGCATTTCTAGGGACAAACAACCATGGTAATTTAAAACACTTACACTCATCCTAAACACGTATCTTCAGGAGTGCCCCAGAGATCCGTGCTAGAGCCCTTACTCTTCTTATTGTATATTAACAACCTACCAGTCGTAGTTTTCACTAAATTTAGTCTTTACGCTGATGATTGTGTCCTGTATCATTTATAATTCACCTGATGATCATCATACACTCAACACTTCATTCTTAAACTTTTGTACATGTTGTCAGAATTGGCAGATGAACAATAATTTCCAAAAGACTGCTGCCATGTGTTTTAGCAAGCGGAAAACCCCATCAATGATCAATTATTCGTTCAATAACTACGCTGTATAGCAGGTCCCACAATACAAATATCTTGGCCTCCAGTTCACGACAAACTTATCGTAGTCTCAAGACATCGACACAACTTGCAACAAAGCTTTAAAAAACTCGGATATCTTGACCGTTCACTACATTTAGCCCCAAAAGAAACAAAATTGCTAACATATAAAACGCTCGTAAGGCCAACACTTGAATATGGCGCCACTGTATGGTAACCATACAAAATCGGTGACATAAAACGCATTGAATCGATCCAGAAAAAGCCATTTGTTTTTATAGACGCTTTGACTGCAATTTCCAACCAACATCCCGCATAATGCACCTTGGTTTAACTTCACTTTTTAAAAGACGCGATATCGAGTCTCTCAAACTTTCCCACTTCTTTTTCAATTCGCCACAATATTCATCGTACAACTACTACGTAACCCCCAGCTAAAACATCATTCACCAGACACAGCCGTACACTAAACGCATCTGTGTTTCATCATCGCACAGACTTCTTCAAATACACTTTATTTCCCCGATGTATTGAAATGTGGAATACAATACCTGGTGACATTCGCTCATTAGAAAAAGATGAATTTTTGAAGGCCCTAAAAGACGTCCTCTATAGCTTTGCAATGTTTGTATATTGTCTTTATAGCATTTTTTGTTATTGTTAGATGTGTCATTCTTTGTATTTATTTCAAATATTCGCAGTTTCTTGTATTTTTACTGATCTGTACCCACTCCTGCGATAGCCCTGTACCAGGCTCAGTATGTGAAAATAAATAAATAAAATAAATAAATAAAACAGCGTCGTTTGGTACGTAAAAGCACTGCCGCCCGTGAAGTTCATTGCGTGAATGGGCGCGGTGTTCAGCCTCGTCTAAATAACGCTAAATTCGTGACTAGTACGGCTAGTTTCTTTAATGTATTAGCATTACCACGTGGGCCCGAAGAATAAAGTAACTGTGCTAAATTTACACAAGTATTTGTGCATTTGGGCGCATTTGCTCTAAAACATTGTTAAATTTGGCTTATTGTCATGATATCCTCGTTAATTCAGGTTGATGGCAACATTGGAGACTCGGTACCTACTGGAGATTGTATATTAGTTCGTCAGAATTAAAATTTCTGAAATAGGCTTGCATTATATCAAATTTCAATTGTACTCACTTATTGGGTAAACGATTGAGCCGCACAGGCTTATGGCATTCGATATTATTTTGTTTATTTTTCCTGGTGGCGACGTAGTGTGCTTATTTCTATTTCTTGTGGATATGTTCAGTTACATAATATTCATATTACCGCTTCGTTTTTCAGGCTAAAGTTGTTTAATGAGAACACCAGGGATTTACCGTTTCAAAGTAGAGTATGATTATGATAGACACCGGTCTGGGGTTCTTTAACGTGCACTGACATCGCACTAGCCTTAACCATTTCGCGTACACTGAAATGCGACCACCACGGCCGGGTTCTAACCTCTGACCTTCGGGTCAGCGGCCAAGCATCTCATACAGCGGTATGCCGTGGCGCACTAGCTAAAGTTCTTTACTAAGGAATCGCAAGCCACATTGAAGTCTCTATTTCGAAGTGCAATTTCCCCTCACATGAATTATAACGCTAGGAGGTTGTTCATTGTATGTTACGTATAAAAAATAATTCGCCTGTGTGACCTAGAGCTTTTGCGAAATTAGTTGAGATCGTCAAGTGGCAACATAAGCATCACAATACACAATATAGAAGTGCTACAGAATGGCACCAGGGATGAATATGCAAATTATGTATATCATATCTATTTTATGCTGAATGTGTGTGTAGCTATATAAAATTTCTACGCTATGTATGCACAAGTTTCGCACCCATATAGTTGAATGGGCAAAAGAACAATGAGTAAAAGTTTATGTTTCCTCTTCAGCTATACATGGGAAGGCCCAACAAATTTGAATGCATTATTAAGGTTGTAATAATTTAGAAAAAGTAATTTACGTGCACATTTTTATTGACTCCATATTAGTCGGCGTTTTTTATTAAGTAGAAGCTCTGTTTTGTTGGGTGATACTCTCGATGCTAGATGTATGTTTATATTGAAGTTTTTATATTGCATTACACATGCTTGTGTATTCCTCGTAATCATGCAAACTTTGTGGCTGGTTCTTTCATTATTGTTGTACTGCATTTTAGCTACGCAAGAAACAAGCAGAGTGTAATAATGGTAAAATTTAAATGGTATTAGGTTATGTAAAAGTGGCAGTTAACTCACTGAAAGAACATTGAACAGGTGGGCTGTTACTAGCACAAAACTAACTCACTGAAAGAAGATTGGACAGACGGGCTATAACGATCACAAAATAGTCCTTGTTAGCTGCTCCTGGAATAGAAGTGCAATAAATTGTTAGATTGGTCATTAGCTAGAATGGCTGAGAACATCTTTTATTCCTCACGCGGAAGCCGTTTTGTCAGATGTAAAGCGTCTGATGATTGCGTCCTTGACATTGCGAGCCCTGACAATTGGCCACTTCATGTAACTGATAAACCGATTCCAAAGTCCTGGAGCTGGCTGCTGTAGTTCCGGTCGGGCTTGTGAAGTGGGGTCTCCTTTTAGGCATTCTCGGACCAGTTTGTTGTACTCAGCATCAAGATCTTCAGTCTGCGTGGTACAAGAACAAATGAGATCAACTTGAGTGCGTCCTACCCCTAACGTCACAAGCGAATACGTCCTAATACGGACGTCTTCTGACATTTCTTTTTGACATGAATTCGCACATGGCTAATTTGCCCTGATAATGTTGTTTCATTTTCACGAATAATGGTCCCCATAACAGTTTACAAAAAAACGGACGAATTCACTTGTATTGTGGAATATTACTTGAAACACAGATTCTCTCCAGATTGTGCCTGCAATGGCATAAACACACTTTAGTACCAGCAGTACTTGTTCATGACGCTGTCTGACGATCCATGTGTCCCGAAGGCTTACTGATGAAGTGACTGCAAAGCGCGCTCTTTTTTATTATCCACGCGACCATTGTATGCATCTGTGCATTGCATATTAGTTTGTTATGCACAGCTCCTTCCATAAGCGTATGGCATTATTATTATTCCTTAGGTACACTCCTTCGAGTCACCCGTCTAGTAAGATCAGGAACTAGTAGAAAATGAAAAAGAACTTCACTTTTTTGTTAGTGTGATACGATTACTCATACTTTATTCTAGCGTTGCACACTAAGCAGACGAGGGCTGGTGCAAAGTGAGTATTACAATGAATGCGGCGACAACTTTCAGATGGTCAATTATATTATTTTAAAATGTGTTGCGCAAAAATTTGATTGAAATAAGCGTGAAGAAAGGCATGAACTCAATTCTATACAATATTCACTTGACACGAATAAAGCAGCTCTAAGTCTTCGCCCCATTCATTGGCATTGTTGCTTAGCCTGTTTTCCGAGTGATTCAAGTAACCAGCACGAGTGTATATCATATGATAAGCAGGTATTTTCTAGAATTCATTGATATTTTAATAAAACTGAAGGAATTACTTCCTTCGGGGTCTTTAAGTGGAGAAAAGCTTTGGCTAAGTTTTTGATTCAATTCGAAATGCTTCGGTTCTGTTTCAGTTCGGTACCTTTTTAGAGTGATCAGAAAATCGCTACAAGTTCTAATCCATGTTGAAATTTTCTGCAATACCATCTTTTTGGCTTGTTTAGTCCCCTAAGTTATTCATCCACAATTTGCCTTTGTGTTGGCAATAGTACAAGCTTCTTTGGTCATGGCCACAGAACAACAAAGGAAGATAAAAATGAGCTTTAAATAGTATATTTGTAACATTCAACTAACACATTAAAGAGTATGTACCTACACTTGCTGCCAATATTGATAAATATTTACAGCTGAATTTATTTACATTGCCTTGTGCATCCGACTTGTATGACTGAACCTATGATAAGAAAAAATGGTGGCTAGAATTTGGTCTTTATAAAGTTTTCTTTTATTTTTGGCCACACGTGTGCTTATCAGTCTTGTCAATGTCATTGATGCTGTAATCGAATTATATGAGGCATGAAATCTTTTAACTCCTTTTGTCCTACACTTTCAAGTGACCTTGAGCTAAAAGCCAGATCTGTTAGGCAGCACTCGCACAACAGCACCCGAGCTTCATTGCGAGAAGAAAAGAAGACCGACTGGTAAATCTTTCAACATTAGGAAAATTTAAATGCTCTCTTTATCTTCAGCCTCTTGTGAAGCACCACAATTATTACACTAGTTACTGCCGAAACAAGTTACAAAAGCGGTATCATCAGAGCTCTTAAAGTTCGTTGACAATATCACTGAAGCTGCAACATATTACGCAAGAATTATATTTGTAATTGCAAGTAGCAACATTCCAAAGACAGATGTAGGCTATCATACAGTTTATTGCCATCGTTTGGTGCTAAGACACGGTTGCCTGGGCCTATTTCAACGCCCGTGGTTCAACAGTGTTGCGGCACGCGTCTGGCGCTGCCTCCGTCTAGACGTGGCGCCAAACTACATGACCAACAACTTTGTTTTGTCAGTATAGCCATTTTGTGTTTACGTGTCCCTTGGAATACGGAAGAGAAAGCCATTTTATCATCATGAATATGATCACATTCATGGAATATTATTCTTGAGAATGTCAATTCCTACAAGCGGTATTTTATTCGCACTCAATGACGCGCTTTGCCTAAAACATTACAGGAGATTAACTAGCAAAATAAATTGAAGTGATTACTTACACTTAGATATTCATGCATGAACGCCCCCTGTAAAAGGAGAAAGTATATAAGTCAGCACATGACACGCCATAATGGAGACATTAAAAAGGCAGTTTTGAAGCATGGCCATGCGGTGATTCCTCTCATGCACACTCCATTCACGTTTATTATGTTTACTTAGGCATGCCTAATGTGCATACTTACGAATGGTTTGTTGCGGCAAACTTTCTTCACCACAATAAAAAAATTGGTGCACAGCAGCTTTGGCTTCAGTTCTTCCAGTTCTTCCACCAGCTAAAACGTGGAATAATTATGTTCAGTCAATCTCCATCATGCAAAAAGTTTATCAACAGAAGATTTATGGGCAATATACGTTATTTAACATTGACGCAAGAATGCGCTTATCAATAAATAATCACTGGTAAGAGAACGACGCATCATTATTTTTTTCTGACCAAACAGGATCAGGCCATCTGAAGGAACAGCACACTGTGCCGAATAATTTCGAAACTATTCCACTGGCACGTGCCATTTTTTTATACATGTCCTCCTCAATCGCTGCCTTCGCTGAGTGTACTCTGTTTAGATAATGCTATTTGTAAAGTAGTGAAAAGGTTTGCTTTCCTATGGGACGATGAAAATTCCTGAATTGGGGGGGGGGGGGGGGGACGGCTTAGGCTAATTCGAATGCCATAGTTGCTAGAGCAGGAACTCAGGTGCAGGACAAGGAGACAACTGATTGTCCTCGTGTTTGTACTTGTCCTAGTCTTTGGTTCGCGCTATTGCAATTATTATGAAATGCCCATCGCGATCATAAAGATTATGAATGTAAAAGTTTGACGGGATCCGCCTAGAACCTGAGCGTGAAAGTGATGGTGGCCAAGGCGATATTTTGATGGACAGTGAATGGCAGTATTGGCGCATGAGATTAACAAACAATGCATTCCTTGGCTGCTGACATTTTGTCAAAGGAATAAATTTTTCAAAAAAATTTCAGCATTAGAGCAGGCGTTTTGGGAGGATGTTGCGCACGTAGTATTAAGAAATACAAACCAGCAGGTCAGCAAGATGCCTTCTGCTCTTCTGACACCATGAAGTGTCAGATTTTGAGCAGGCTTAGTACATTCTGCCGTTATTGCCAAAGCCAATCATCGATAAGATCCCCGACAACCAGAATAACGATGTCATGCGCAGAAAACAAGGCTCACTTATGGACCTATGGGAGGATGTACACATCGCTATGCCAAGCTAGCCAAAAAAGACTCCCTTATTTCGGAAAGCCTGCGGTAAGAATTGTGTATTCCACACACGCCAGGTCCCCATACCCAGCAAGCAATATTGAGGGCGATAACCAACGCGTCGTGAAGCGTTAGTTATGATCTCTCAGTAGTGAGCGTTTTGGAAATCACATGAAGTTTAAAGCCAGAAATCAGTCATACGCTTAGAAACTGGAATGCCTGTGACATAGCCTTTGGTGCACAAAGAAAACGTCTTTTTTTAAGACACTTACAACAAGGAGAAATCTGCACACCTTGTGGTATGCAAAAGAACAGCCAATAAATTAGAAGAACTTCCGTCTGAAGCAGACGATTATACTCGCATATTGACTTGGTTCATCTTTTACGTGAATAAGGGCGCGCACACAGACACCGACACTACAACAAGAAAATGCACACATCATAAGTGGTGTTAAAGTGTGCTGAAAGGACCAGTATTTGAACAGGATGAGAGCTAAGAAAAGAGGCAAGTGCAGTACCACCAGTACCATGCAGGAATTCGGCTTTACAAATATGTCTCCAAAGCTTTCGGTTTCATCGTATTATTGGGAAACGAAGGGAAGAGGAGACATGCTAATTTTGAACATTGTGCAGCCGCCAAAGTATTGGGAGGGCGTTGGCGTTCTGAAACTTCCGAGTTTGAAATGTTTTTTTCCCGAACTGCTGGCTTCAGGTGTGAGCAGAAATGTTTGACAGAAGACTCGTTTCAGAAGTTTTAGGCGTGCCCTGCTAATCACCGGGAAGGATCTATCATCATGAAATTTATGGGCCTATATGGGATCGCAAGTTTTAACATCTTCTTTACTTACAAGTTTGCAAGCTCCATGAAATATAACTATGAACCAGACAAGAAAAGCGTTCCATATTTTCTATGCTACATGCCCAGAGTGGCCGGAGCTGTCGATGTCGAATCTATTTCTTTCAGTTCGGCACTGCGAATAGTTTGTGTTAGCTTAGTCATGGCCGAATCAACACTGACCCCCGGAACCTTTCATCACTAGGTCAATTTGAGGGCTTTGGAGTGCACTTACTTTAGAGCCCTTTTCAATGGTGATTGAAGGACAACATTTATAAACGGAAGGTCATGAAGTAGTACTCCGTCTGTGGCAGGACTATTCACGCGTAAAATGTTGGAATAATTAACAGCTAGACGTCATTTAGGAGATGACCGATTGTGCCCCTGCAAAGCGGAATCATTTGAAAGAGCTAAGACTAAGCCACGAATACAGGTGGCTAACACTCTTGAAGGTTTCAAAAGAATGAACCCATTCATTCATTCATTCATTCATTCATTCATTCATTCATTCAGGTGAGCTCATTGTGGTGAGTTCTTTGTGTATGTGCGTGTGTGAGCATTGTGAAAAGTGATCCACGGCAATAGAGAGAACTGCCTCCAGAGCTAGACGCCCCAATATGAACATATAGGGATAGGCAGTAGACCTACTGGAGCAGAATGTTAGCGGCATCTTAACATGCAGCCGCTTTTAGCTCTGATGTAACGCGTAAATTATGTTGAAGAAGGAGAGCACGAGTGTAAGCCACCACGCTGCTTGGTTATGACTACGGGATAGACTATATAAGCAAAACCAGTTAACCCACTTTTCCTGCTTCCTGACTTTTTGGGTTTTTTTTTGGTTAACTGAACCTATTATGTCATTACGATACTTACTTCGGGTGTAGCCTTGGACAAGATGCACTCGAACAGTTGTATGATTTCAGTTCTGCGGCTTTGGACATTCTCTAAAAAATCAACAAAAGGCAATTTGGAGCACAGTGGCAATGACGCTACTACCGACTTAAATACTGTAACAACCACGTTACAAAGTTGTATGTCGACATTCTGTCTCACAAGCTATGTTTACCAAGTCAATAGATGTTTCATGTCGAGAAATCCACAGCCGTTGCCACAAGCCCTAGACGCCAGACGAGACCCCTTTGTATGCCTTAGTTGTGTATTCTCCAAGTGTTTCAAGATGTGTATCACTCTGATGCGCACTCGTATTGTTGAGGCTTTATGTAATAATTCTTTCAGCTGTTTATCTCTGTATCATAAGGCGCTAGTTATCATTTGTGATCAGAACGTTGTTTCACGGGAATGAAAAAACTAATCGCGATAACTGCTTAAGTTGTAAGGCATGTTGGAGAAGATAAACATGTGTTTTTTGCTGCACAGTGTGACCGCCTGTTTTCAAATTTAAGCGAAAGTCTTTGATAGGGTAGCTGAAAATACGTAACTTTGACTTGGTACGGATCACTTTAGGGGTACGGGTCGTCGTTTCATGTCGTATGCTGTCATGGCTTGGCGTAACGCAGGCAAAAGCATTTGTAGTATAATGGTATGTAGCATATTGAGCACCCGCACGCCTCAAAGAGAAGTCTTCTTCCTCTTGAGGTCTTCCAGTGTGTTCGTGATGATATCAAGTGTGGAGCACTTTAGGTGCCCAGAATGTAATACGCTGCCGTCACTTGGCGTGACGCAGGCAACGCCACGCAGAAAATTGAAAAAAGAGAAAGCAAGTAAGAAATAGAAAAAAACTAGAGAAAGATAAAATGAAGTTGAAAATAAAAATAAATACACACAAACAGGAAAAAATAGATCTAGAAATAGAAAAGAGGAAAAGAAAGGAAGGAAAAAAGAGAAAATCAAAGAGAAACAAAGAAAGTTGCCCACCTTCGCACTTCCTAAAGACTTGGCAGCCCTAGTACGAAGCTTTTCTAATTTGGTGGGGGGGGGGGCATTATCAGTTGCATTATCAGATACTTGCCTCCATGTAAAAATCGACAGGAACATTCATACTATATTTTCCTGGGTTGGCGCACACTCAGAAAATCAAAAGGAGACGAATGTACTGTCAACCAGAAGCGAAAAGCTCCTCACTTAATGGCGTTCATGCTAAATATAAATTATGACACCTGGCTTAGAAATGTCCCCGAATTTCACTACGTGAGAGTCAATATATACTAATCACAAGGATTTACATTTGATGCCACTCTTTAAAATACGCATGCAGTCATATTTTAGAAGTTTGAGCAACTTCCGCGTGGTCTCAAATAATGGGGAAGTGTACTGCCACATGCACACACGACGTGAAGAAAGTCCGGCACAAAGGAAACTGAGGGTTCATATAGGACAAAAAAAAATCCTACCACATAGATCCAAAGAACCGGCGAGAGCGTTGCTGGCCAAGGTGACCAACAGAAAAGCAGTAAATTGCAGTTGCATTGTGGGCTGTTGGTGCATCTACTAGCGAACAACCACAGCCACAAAAACGCTGGTGCTAGTTGAAACTGTTGTGTGGTTTCTAAGAAAAGGGCTCCCTCTGTTTACTCACACAGTCTCGGAAAAAAGCCGTCGAACATCACGCCACCACACTAAGCTTTTTGTACAGCGATAACGGCAGCTGACTGGCTGCAACCTAGATCAGCTACAGGCCAGCATAGCAGTTTCAGTGCTGCACTTGACCTGCGGAAGCTCCGCAATGTATGGGCGATCACCAAGCCAGTGCTGCAGCGAAAAGCACGTGTGACTGCCGACGAGCAGAGCACGTGTGACCCGCAAAGAAAAAAAAAGGAAGCTGGTAAAGGGCAATAAGTGCTTTTGTTGATGCGCTTTGACTATGCATGACAATGGTGTCTACGAGTTGCACGTTCACCGATTTGAGTGTTTGAATACGAACCAATTGAGAAATAACCTATTGCGCGCCCCACATGAATGCGGAATCAGTGTTCTTAGCATCTCGGAAAATGGCTTGTCATTTCACTAAAACCAGTCAATTTAACGACGTACTCTCGCAACCACTGTGCAATATATTAAACACGAGACAAGTTAAAGCTGCTACAAGGGCTCGTGCTGTCTTCATCTTTTATTGTGTTTCATTATTAGGCTATGATTTTTTTGGTGCGTTGAACGGCGAACAAGTCCTGACTTCATCCATTCTGAACGTTAATTTATTTTATTTATGTAGTTTTAACTACTGCTATCCCTTTCAATTGTCAATTTCAACTGACAAGCCAGATGGGGAACTTGAACAAACCCAGCTGGGAAGTTTTCTCTTGGGCAATGTGTATGCATATCTTCCCGTCGTCATACGACATATTACGGGTCGAAAAACTTTTTTGTGTGTGTGTTTCGAAATTTTAAAACAAAGAGGTCGCGGAAGCCCAAATAACGCAGCAACTGTCGATAACAGGCACTGCAGTAATTGTCCTTTATATAGCTGCACTTTTTGATTTGCAAGTTGGGGAAATATAGCAGGACTTTGATTTTCAGACTTCGTACATAGTTACTGAGAAAACACAGCGCCAGAAACCTGAGGACACATAAACACTGTGTTCATACGAGCGCTGAATTTACAACTGAAATATTTATTATACCAACCGCTCTTTTTACATCGCACCATTCTGGGCACACTATTCCTATCAACCCGCAAAATAAAAGCATCAGGTAGAAAAACTGCATGGTCACTGATGTATATCACGTGTACATTAATTGAACCGCACGTACGCATCTTGCACTCTAATGGCGAATTCCATTGAGAGAACAGGAGTAAGGGTGCCGAGCAGAGAGGAGTAGGGGGCAGAGCACTGAGAGCCGCGTCACTCGACCTGCCACTGGAATGCGGCACACCTCCGCAGAGCAGGTGTGAGGGAATAAAAAGGCGAGTGAGGAGAAAGGTTGTGCATCCCAGCGTCCTCTGCTGCAAAACACGTGCGGTCTGATCCGGACGGGCAAGGAAAGCACGTGTGGCAGTGGTTGGTACAGCGCACTCGCTTGCGCGCTATCCTGCAAAGCTGCTGCTTCGTATACTACTACATGATGGACTCGGAAGCTCAGCGCATCCTACTGTCTTTAATTCAACACCAGGCACCATCTAGTACGGAAGGTAAAGTGAATTTGATTGCTTTTTATTTGTTTCAGCGCACTTGTCGCGCATGCAGCATGCAATGCATTCTTGCGCGCGTGGACCTAAGCCCACTATTCTTTATCATATCAGAAAAACACCGTGGATATGACAGCTTTATCAGACTGTTCATGCAGTTACCAGCTGCTGCTGTCATCAGCAGTTAACAAAACGTAAACAATTCTAGAAGTACTGCAGTACACTATCCTGTTGCCAAGTTTCCTTGCATGAGTAATTAATCCTTAATTCAAAACAAACTTACATTGCAGACCCCTCCATCAGCAACAGAATGATTCGCAGCGTTTTAAGAAAAGTAACTGCGAAGTGGCGTGTAGCAAGTGTCACGTGGGTGCAGCTAAGTATTGCACGCAGTAACAATTTATTTTTATTTCTGATTTTTAAGTGGCTAATGTCTCCAGACGGCAGATCAGCATCCCACGTGATACGGTGAAGCCATACATCTCCTCGGAAGCACGATTTCTTATCGCAGGGTCGAGATGCTACGTATGATAAGCGATATTTTTTTTTAATTATCAGTGATTTGTGCAGTGTTTCATGCAGCCCTGTAACATGATGAATTGACTTTTTTAGAATTTGTTTTTTGCTTGCTCTAATCCGCTTACCTTCGAGTGTAAGGCATCCGAGTTTGCATAATGTAGCTGACTACTTGAGAAACCATTTTCATTATATAACTGATTTGATTACATTTCCATCATTGTGTGAAAACAGATGCAGTTCTGCGTACAAATATGGCTGGCGATGTGCCAAGGCGAGGGAGCGAAGAAATGCGCATGGAGCTCAGATTGCCATGCGTTGAAACAGGAGGTGGTAAGTATTAGTATTAACATTATTGCGAGGCACTACATTTACTGCTCATTTATATTTTTTAGATGGCACAGATACTCTGCACCTGCCAGCTCCCACTGCATCAAGATCAGCTGACGGGGAGACTGGTGCTCAAAGCAAGCCATCAGGCTCCAGGAGAGGAGGTGGAGGCAAGTATATTAACACTGAGTGTCTACAATTGCCTCAGCAAGTGTTCTTGGGTAAATCTAACAAGCATGCATCAGAGCGTGTAAAAGTGTACTTGTAGGAGTGATCCTTAAATGACAAAAAAAAAAAGAGAGCATGGAAAGCAGACCACTACAATTACTGGAAGACTGGCACAATTTGCATATTGCATTTACATGCACAATACCAGAACTTATCACTTATGTATGTTTGCTAGTCTGCGCAAATGCTTGTTTTGTTGATTAATGCTTGCTGATTGATAATTAAGCTCAAGTGACCGTGCTGTGTGTTAAATTATTCAATTATAAGTAATGCCTGCACAATGACCGACAGTTTCCCAATAAACCATTTATGTGTTGGTTCTTTCTTATTCTAGCTGCTGAATGGACAGAGGGGCAAACAAGGCTGCTCCTAGAGTACTACCTCAAATATTTCCCTCAGATTGGCCCATTTAAAAAATTCAAAAACAGGAAGCAAGCCTTTAAACAAATATCGATGGACATCGAGGCTGTGCTTGGCATAGCCAAAACCCCAGAACAGTGTGAAAATAGGTACAAAACAGTAATTAGGCGTCGGAAGGCGTCTTCCGACCATAACAAAAGGTCTGGTGCTTCACCCACCCCTGTGCCTTTTGACGACGAGGTGAAAAAAATTGAAAGCATTGATGACAGCATTGAACCGGAGGTAGAGCGAGACGCCTCAGGGGCTACATTCAAAGCCTCGCCCGAATCTCCGGCCGTGTTGTCACCTGCCAACACCACTGAGGAAAATAAGACGCAGTCCTCAAATCCCGACACGAAGCCACGGGTAGGAACTGCACGCCTGGCACACATGCAGTTGTTTTTTACTGAAATGAGGGCACTGCAAGAAGAAAAGGAGGCTCAAAAGGCGGCCAGACGTCAAGAAAAAGAAAATCGAAGAGCTGAAAGGCAGGCCGAGCGACAGGTGCTTCGTGAAGAGCGGCGCAAAATGCATGAAGAAAAAATGGAGATTCTCCGTCAGGCCTTTGGACTTCCAAAATAAAGTGGTAGTTTTAAATAAATAAACGTACTACCCAAAGCGATTACTTAGTTTCAATGTCTTTTATTTTCTAGTTTGGCACAATACACTACCTTGAGAAAATGCAAATGGGCCAACAGGTGTGTGGTAAGGACAATTTTTCCCAACCTTGAAGGTGTTTTAACGAGTTCAGCTTTTCAGGTGGGCCTTTGGTAAGCATATATTTGCTCACAACTGCATAACACGTAAAGGAATTCCTTGTTTCATGGCTGCTGGTTCTGCAACCCCATTTTTATCATCAAGTGATCTCTCTTGATGCTAGCCAAGCCACGTAATAGGCTATCCTGTTGGGCTACACTACTGCTGCTTACTTGAACTGCAGAAGAGCTTGAGTCTACATTTGTTGTTTGTGAGGTAAGTGACAGGTCTCGTGACAGGTTCTCTGGCAAATCTCCACAATCAATGCAGAGGTTGTGAAGCACACAGCATGAAATGATAAACTTGGACATGTTATCCACTGTCCACATATCCAACCTGTGCAGTTGTCTGAAACGATTTTTTAAATCGCCAAAAGTATTTTCAATAAGCACCCTTGTCCCGGAGAGTCTTGCATTGAAGGTTTTTTTGATGCTGTCAAGATTCCCATAGTCTCGAATTGGTGTCATCAGGTACTCCCGGAAAGGATATGCAGCATCCCCCACTATATGGTACTTGCTAGAGCACAGTTGTGGCAAAACACTTGAAATCCTGGACCGACGGAAAATGCGTGCGTCATGAATTTTGCTTGGGTAGCCAGTGCTGGCATCAAGAAACCTCTTCTTGTTGTCACAAACACCTTGAAGTGTCAAGGATAGGTAATGGTGCCGGTTTATATAAACAGATCGCACTTTCCTGGCTGGGCACCTGATAGGCATGTAGCTTCCGTCAACACACCCAATTGTGTCTGGGAATCCCGACAGCTGCAAGAGAAAAAAATGTGCACACACATAGTCAAATAAGCATGGCACTAAGGGTAATGAAAGGTGCCAATAACATGCGGAAAAGTTTAAAACAAACTGGAGACTTGAAGATCATAACGGCGAGTGCAATACACTACCGGTACACATGATTGAAATTAACTGGCTATTTAATTGTGAAGCATCTGGGAAAAATAATTGTAATAACTTATTTAAAAGGTGCATTCTGGCACTAACTAATTCATAATTGTAATAGTAGAGCGGTAAAGAACACATGGGACCGCACGAAGGGGAATTAATGACACATACAGAGTACATACAGAGTGCACAAGTAACTGAACTCTAGGTTTATTCACTGTACATGCAGGACAAGTACTAGATGTACATCACTAAGCAGAAGATGGGAAAATAGAAGAGATATGAAACAGCATCACATGGTCAAAACTACTCAAGAAAAATGTCCGATTGCTGACAGCATTTGTAATACACATGAAGGAGGCTTGACTGTGTGGTGCTCTTTCATATCTCTTGCATTTTTACATTTTCTGTTCATTTGCAGTTCTGATCCTGCATATCAGTTGCTTTCAGTCCTTATTGTGGTTTGAGTAGGTGTAATTCCTCTTAGTCTGGTCCCTTGAGTTGTGTAGAGCTGTATGACATTGGTGTGAAAAAAACTGTAGTTTATACATTAAATAGCATGTTTACAAAAGCATAGTTACCTTCTCAAAATCCACAGCAAGCTTCTGCAGGTCACTGGGGAACTTGATTACATTCGGTGCTATGTCGAGCAGGAATGCAGTTACTCGGCCCATCATTCTGTGGTGAGTGCTTTCTGCGACTTCAAAGCGGCCAGCGACATCTCTAATGCATGCTTTGTTGGCTGCATACCTGAAAAGGAGAGGATACTCTAATTAAATAATGGAATTAAGCTTGCTGTTGCTGTCAATGACTGAATAATGGTGTTAACAATGCTGTCGCTGTCAATGAAGCAAATTAGCAAGACAACTGAAGTCAGAAAACACGATTCCACCTTTTTGGGTGACACCTTAGAAACTCAAAATATTTGATTAGTAGAAGCACTATCTAAATAACAAATTCTAATTTTAATTCGCGCATTACATTTATAAGTGTGGAGATGAAGCTCACTGTGAACCTGCTGACACAGCCGATTTGAAATGCTTCGTGAGCAAAAGTTTTCATGGTTGTTTGTAATGATGCATCATGAATTATGCTTTGCCACTGATTCTAGTAACGAGAATTTTGTGAAGCTCAGTGTGTAGGTGTACAAACTACGAAAGCATTTCACAAAATACTATAACTCTATTACGTTCGACACTCGCTAGTAGCATTTAACAAGTTTAAAGCAAGGTGGTCCAATGACATGCTGCGAATTAGGTACATTTATTTGCAATATTTCATATGCCTCTAACCCACTATAAAACGGATTATGCAGTGACCTGATGACAGCGGCATTCCTAAACGTACGGACACTCACCAAAGAAAGGAGAGAATGTGTTCTTCAGCCGACTTGGCAGGCAGGCCACCATGATCACTGTTCTGAGGGCAGTGCGGTGACTTGGCGAATTCTGCTGCCAAGAAGTCCACGACCGGCCGCGTGACGCGGAAATTTCTTTTGAACTGGAAGAAAACAGGCCTTTAAGCAACCTAATTAAAACAGAAGCCGAATGACTCACCTCCTCGTCGGAGTAGCTAGCCACCGTCTTTGTAACATATGCTTCCACTTTCGGCCTTCGCTCTGGCAGAGAAAAGAGCTGCTGAAACGCTGCTGCATACACTTCGTCGTCATCGTCGCTGCTGCTTGAACTCGACTCGGACGTAGAGCTCCAGCAGCTATCGCTGCTGACATCGTCTAGCTCGTCAAATACTTCGGCAAGACGACGACGTTTTGCTGCCTCCGCCATCCGTGAATCTGAAGGCAGGCAAGGTGGACGTTCACTGCCAGAATCTGCCGCTACGACGTTAAAATCGTTCGAGCCCGAGCACCACGCACGCTTCGCTGCCGCCATAACCGCCCGACACGACGCCGCAAAATGTAAACAAGTGAGGAGGATTGCTGAGAGGGTATGTCCGGACATGACGTTCCAAACACGTGGTTTCCTGCGTTTTCCACTCACTCCGCTTTTTAAGAGGGAGCAGACAGAACTGCTCCTGGCTGCTCTCGGCGCAGCAAAAGCGCTCTCGCTCTACCAATGGATGACAGTGCTCCTACTCCTGTTCGACCACTGAAACACGCCGCCTCGGAAGAGAGCACTTTGAGCGTGCTTTTGAGTGCACCTGCTCTCCCAATGGAATTCGCCATAAAATAAAAAGAACACCAGTCAAGAACAAGAAAGTCACCTCTTAACAAGAAAACACGGCAATGAAATTATTTAAACGAAACATTTGAGATATTGAATCTCCGCATCACTGAGTACAATATATTGCTTGCTGATGCAACGGTCTCCTGCTTCTCTGATAAAAACCCTTTCATGATTTTACATTTTGTTTTGCTGTTTGATTTTTTTCAAAAAAATGTGTTCACAAAAACGATCACGCACTCGCATTGCTTGCAATGTTATTCATGAAAGCTCTTTGTTTTGTGACACACCTTCAAATTGTGTCCTCTCGCTCTCTAATTGGAACTCTTTCCGCTCTGTCCTAAGTACTGGCATCCACAGGAAACAGGTCTCATGTACGCCGCAATGGATACCCACTGTCTGCAGCGTGTTCTGTGCTTAGTTGTGCATAGCCATCGCAAACTTTTGTTTGTCATCACACACAATTTGAACAGCTTGCAAGGTGCAAAAAACACTACCTCAACGTAAGAATATCGGCTAAACACAACTACATGCTATGAATTTTCCTTTGTATCTTGGGTTTAGCGTCCCAAAATCACCATAGAATTACGAGAGACGCATGCTATAAATTTGGTTGCTTCTCCAGTTGTAGTGTTCTTATCATGGGTTATGTTAATTTCTTCTCCTTCAATGAAATTATAGACGTGCTGTGGTCATAGCTGCAAAACAACGTGAATGATTATACCTCAGTGCGCAGGCTGAGTCCGCCTCTAATCATCCTTTCATGAAAGCCATCTCAGTATTATCGCTTCTTAGTCACACAAGCACGCACTGTAAAGTCTTTTATGATATACCAAAGAAACAAATGGTTGCCGTGGTAAGTGTAAGAAACGTTCTGAACCAACTCGTTACCTTAATAACTTTCAAGCATTCAGTTTTCATATTAGTTTTACCGGATGCAATGAAAATGTGCTTAGCAAGTCTAAAACTACTTTAGCTGTCACTTTGGGAGTCACCACAGGGTATTTTAGCCTTATAATTAGGTCAACACCGTGTGAACGTTAGACGAGGAGCTTCAGATATACCTGTTTTCAAGGAATGGCAGTAGGGTACTCAGCAGGGTGTAGCACATTGACATGAAAAAATGGTGCGTTATAATTTACCTTATTTTTCTAAGAAATGATTGATATGTGGGGTTTAACGTCCCAAAACCACCATATGATTATGAGAGACGCCGTAGCGGAGGGTTCCGGAAATTTCGACCACCTGGGGTTCTTTAACCTGCACCAAAATCTGAGCACATGGGCCTACAGCATTTTCGCCTCCATCGGAAATGCAGCTGCCGCAGCCGGGATCCGATCCCGCAATCTGCGGGTCAGCTATTTTTTCTAAGGAGTCTAGCGCACAAATTTAGAGTGTTCAACTATACGCTAAAACTATAATACGTGCAAAATAACAACAAATTTGAACGCTGAACATCAACAAATGTTTATTTCAGAAGTGTGCTGAAAATCAGAAATTAAGAAATGAGCATAAGCCGAAGAAATAACGAATATGTTTACCTTCTCCTTTAACTAAATGTACCTAATATTTTTGATTTTGGTGGCACTAAGGCACGACCCTATTTTTTTTCTTCTCGCTTCCTTATGGAATAATCGAACATTGATTATTAAGCGAAGTTTTTAAGTAGTTTCTATTCCACTACTTTTCCAGTGCACATTTATGAGTCGTCACTGCCATGTCTTTTCTGATAAAATATGTTTTGTGCCTGATATTTATTAGGGACTTGCATGTGTTGATAATTTATGTCAACGTGACCTAGATACTTGCATAGAACTTAGACTTCGCTGAACGAGGCAGTTTAAGGTTATTGGCACCTATCACCTCCTGGGGGGGGGGGGGCTCTTTTTATTGTTTTTTGCCTGCATGGATGAGGTAATTCGGAGTGATTCAAGGCAAAATCCCGTTCCTGCAATGCGCAATGTCCGTGGTATTTATCCCAAGATCGGGCTCAATCAGCTCGTTTCCCGATGGCGTGGTGCAAAACTGTGCCAGGCAATGAATTTCTCGCATCAGGTTGGCATCCTGCAGGCAAAAATTGCGAAAGGATTTGTTCGTGCAAAATGAAGTGTTATGGTGTTGTTGCTGTGTAATTTTAATAATTATTTGCGTTTCACAAGCTGTTAGTTCAAAACGGAAAAAACAGTGTTTACATAAGAAATAACACTAGTCTGTATCACCCCCACCTACGCGCTATATTCAACTTTATCTCATAGCAGCACGTTATACAATATCTGACACAGCCACATAATGATGGCTTCAGATTTTTGAAGAAAACAATAAAAGCCCCCGTTAACCCTTCGATGCCCGCAGCTGCTCTGAGGCAACAACCCCAAAAATAATTTTTTATTGTAGGCGAACACACCCAGCTCCGTGACACTTTTGGTGCTATATGAAGACAAACACTGCTGAGCTTCTTGAGCTTGAAAAAATACGTAAATAAAAATTCATCGCGTTTTTGTAGTGTTTTGCTCGAGCGTCTCACAGATGGTATAAGAAGCTCTATACTCAGAAAGAAGTTTATTCGACTTTAGCAAAACAAGAAGCTCTTTTGACATTTTTTGTACTTAAGACGACTCACCTATGCACTTAAGATAACACCTATGAGCACGCTGATTAGCGTGGCCACAAGTTACACATAGATATCTTTATACTAAATGGGTTGTTGCTCACGAGCAACATTGGACATATATGGAGTACAAGCAAACATGGGAAGAGGCGATTGTACTAATTTTCAGTGTGCGCCGCTGTTATATTCGATGCTTTAGGTGTGAGAAAGAAAGCAAATTATCATCATTAAGAATCAGTTCGCCCTCATTTCATCCTACTCTTTCTCGTCTACGTCACTCCCAGAACAAGCGCGCTGATTTCTCCGGCATAAGAAAAGAGAGAAACTTTGTTTTTACAAAAATGTCTGCTTAGGTCAATGTCTTTTTTAGTTTTACAATATTAAATTTAAAAAAGATTGTTTTCACTACAAAAAAAAACGAGAAGATATGTTTCCTTTCTTAGTTTCGAAGTGTTTTTAGAGGCTATCCGACTCAAGGCCCGTCCCCCAGGGCAGGTATAAACCAAAATTTCAGGACGCATACATTTTTGCCTCAATCGTGGATAGTGCAACGTGCATCTACACCTTATTCCTGGTCACTACTGTTGGAAGGCATTCCATGTGAGGTAGTACCATAGCTGCCCAATGTTGCTCAGGAGCAACAACTCATTACTCACCTCTCAATAAATTAATTTTTTCCCTGAAAACGGTACAGGCATCTTTCATCATTTTCTTACGCATATCAAAGTTTTATTGGTGTTGTTCATCGAAACAAAATTTTGGGCATCAACTGATTAACCTTTATAACGTGCATTTCAAGCTCAACAAGCAACGCCCGAAAGTATAGTGCACTTTTTAGAAAACAGATAGCTTACCAGGTATTTTGCCAGCTCTGGCTCCTGTAAAAATTCAATAGCACTTGGTTAAAGCCATGAGAATAGACGGCGTGGCTCAGCTAATCAGTAAAGCTCCTTCTATAATGTAGATACAGTGAAATCTTCGACGCAGAAAATCTCGAGCACCCCACTTCTCACAAAAGGGCCATCTGCTACGGCCAATTGTAAGTGTTCGTTCAGTGTTTAATAATTCAGTTTCGAAAGTATCTTATACAGAAGACAGTCATCATCTATAGAATCAACAAAAAACGTTGAACAAACATCAATGATCCAAAGAACAGGGTTATTGCCTATCAAAAAACTATTAATATAAATGATTATCTGCCGCATGCGTTAGGTGAATCTTACTACTCACCCGTGGACCACTAAAATGAAGAAGGCAACAGTTAAATTTAACAAACGGCTGGAGAGCGATAGTGAGCCGGAGACGCCAAGTACGTACAACCAGACAATTCCAAGGAACTGGAAAGGGAACGGCAGCTACGAGAAGACCCCGAAGCAATGGAAGGCCTATACGTCAACGATGATGTGCCCAGGCATCTACTAGAGCAGCGAACGCTTGGTTTCAGAGAGCGTTTTTGTCTGCGAAGTTCTGACAACTGTGTCGTGTCTATGACTGTCTGTGGTTTAACTCGAAACTTTCTGCACTAGGAATGAACGTAGACACAAGGTAGCATCGCATTGCTAACACCTAGCAACTGGGCTGGCCCTACGCCATCTCCTGACGCCGACAAGAGCTCTCGCCAGTGGTGCCCTGTCCTCGGACTCCTGCTACCGTCTCCATCTTTTCTGTCTTCTTCTCATTTCCATCGTTCGCTGTCCCTGCGCCTCGCTCTCTCCTTCCTCTCTCTCTAACTCTTCATCTTTTAATCCTGTCCTTTTAATCCCTCCTTTACCCCCACCCCTCGTGAGCTACTGTTGAGGTGTCCTCACACTTTTCTCATCACACACTTTTCTCATCTTTTCATTTAACATCACTTCTCCAACAACATAAAAGCAACCTAGAACCTTAATTACAATAATGAGGCCTACAAACGAATCAAAGGCAACCAAATTAGTCTTCAGACTCGTTCAATCTCGCTGTTTTAAGCCTTGCACGGCTTGGTGCAAGCATCGCCATTTTTCTTTCTTGGCCCCGTAAGCATCACAGAATACAAGAGCATGACCGAGAGCTAATGTTTTGAATTTGCTCTTTACACTCAGATGTAAGTGAACTGACATTTCATATAGTGCAAGACTTGTAGGGCTATCCTTACTGTCATATTAGTGAGCTTTAGAATAACATTCGCAAAGCGTTGTTGGTGTTCGCCACAACTGCGTATGCGCCGTACACTAACTCGCTCCCATTAAGTGGCAAAACCAACGGCGGACTACAAACACCGCAAAGCTTGGCGTACGTCATTTTAAATCTCCCTGTAAAGAGGCCAGGGTATGTGCGACAGTTCAGCCAGCAGTCGCTCCAAAACAAAACCGACAGAGCCATTCTGCAGCACATGCTTTAAAGCTGTTCCCAGACAGTGAAACCACTTTCTCTCACATTATTGGGCCATCACTATTTTGTCAAAAAGAGGGACTTTCATAGACGATTGTGCACTTTATCACGCAGTGTCTGTAGAATACAGACAGCAACCGCACGGTTCTTCAAACTCATTTAGATACCACGTATTCACGGCACTGATCGTTGGTTCTTGACACTTCACCTCTATGAAACCAGTCACCATCATTTCAAATCAATCATCGTTGCTTCTGACGTCACACTACTTAATTAATGTCATTGGTGATCATACCAATACTTACGAATAATTCATTAGTAAATTCAATCTGAATTCTACCTGTTACAATCACATCATTCAATAATTATAACTGTTGGGATTTGAAGTCCTAAAACCATGATATGTGCATGGGAGACAACGTAGTGAAGGGCTCCGACAAAAGACAGAGGCAAATGTTGACGACAGCAAACTGCTTATTTGGTATTCTTACTGCGGGCACATTCTAAAGCAGACACCGCAGCTATCATTCATTATACTAATTCACCATATTATTGAACACGTCACTGAAACTTGTGGTTCTGACCAAGTTACGTTATAAGTGACGTAATATCTCTCACCTTTGGCGGTTCCATAAACTACAATCACACCTATATGCGTGATGACATTTCGGAAGCACGTTCAGCTATGTTCTCCAGCCCTGACCACTATGACGGCACAGCCCGCTCTCACTGCGCAGAGTTGCAAACAAGTGTGTCATTTATTCTTGACACTTCAGTAACAACGCCTGTGATTTCAAATACGTAACAATGAGATTTGCAAAAAGCTAGAAGCGGCACCACATTTTGTGCATGCTTTTACCTATTGTCAAGTAAAGTTTCATATCAATTGCTTATTCCGCATCCAAAAAACGGGGGCTGTACTTACCTTAACTACAATCAGAATATGCAAATTTTGAAGAATAACACAAAAACGTGATTAGTCTTTAAAGTGTTTCTATATAGGCCTCAAAATTACAACCTAAACAAACGAGAACGAGAGCTTCCAATTCTGTCTTTGGGCACTGAACTTACCAGCTGACCCTTTAGGCACAAATTCATCACAAGGCAGAAGTCGTCGCGGCACTGAAGCACGTCTGTTCTGAGGTGATCAAGCTGTTGCACCAGCTGAAAGGGAATTTGATGCTTTGCAATATTTCCTTCCTTTATCATCAAAAAGACAAACGATGATACTTTTTTAAAGACTATAGTCTTTCTTGAGGACCTTCGATACACAAATTTCGGTCTGTCTGTTTGTCTGCTCCTAACGGTACTAAAAACGACAGCAAACGATACCCCAAACAGCGGACCCCATCCACAGCACCCACCAATATTGCTCAAGTTTGAGCGTTCATACTTGTGCAATTGTCCAATAAAGAGCTACTATTGCGCATATCTTAGGCACCACTACAACACGTCAATGTTCTGTATGTGTGCCTTTATACTTATAAAGGCATACATAAGTAATTCTAACGACCATAGCGTTTATCACGCTGCGCTGACAGTGCAACACGACGCTCAAAAAGGCAGATTTTTCCAACGCTTTGCTAAGACGACATGGTGGCGGCACCTACCCGTCGCCTTGCGTTCTACACCTTATCGCCTCCAAGACGGGTGCGCACGCCACGCGCTTCGTTTTCTAAGATGACTGCCAGATGGCACTCATGTCTCACGTGTGACGTGCCTCAATGCAGTCGTTCGCCTCCACTGCAGGCTCGAGGCACTGTGACGCAGCGCCTTCTGAATACCATTCACCTATTTTCTCGCGCAGAACATCAAAGAAACGTTTTGTTCACTCTCTCCAGACGCAAGAGTACGACGTCTTTCGAAGACATTCGCAGTGTAACATGCAGATACGGGGCCAATCTTTTTTAGGGCGAAATGTGCTAAGGCACAAACTGTGTCATGAAAGCACTTGCTTCAATTGAGAAATGTGCAACTATGCTTTTGAAGCATTCGTTTATTGGCTGTTTTTTTTTCTTCACAAACGCCGCATTTCACAACATAACGTAGTGAGCTGTGTACCCTAAGTACTGTGAATTTCTATAAAGCAAGGTTCCGTCTTCAATATTTTTTTTAGATTCATACTTAGCACTCTTTATGCACACATGTTTTGTGGACCTAAAACACGTTTTTCCGCCAGATGTCTTTAATCTTTTTCTTACCACGCTTATAGAATGTGGGCCACCACTAATTCGAATGCACCAAGCAGGAATTTAAAAATACTGGCGCTCATATTAATTACTTGTACCATCTAGCTTATACTGTAAGCACTATTGCTTTGTTTGCAGTATAGTTAGGTTTCTTTCCTGTGTAGCGGCAATTTTCGAGCACAAATCGAGGGATAAAGGATTACTTGGTTCGTTTGCGAAGACAGTATAAATGACCTGATGGCGAGACATTCTGGGAAATCATATTTTTCAAACAGTTCTGTCGCACTCACAAGTGATTTTTTTTTTGCTTTTTCTATAGCAGAAGTGACAATCAGGGTGGCGTCAACTCATGGAAATGAATTTTTGATCATAAAAAAATATGGAAGGAGATAGGGAAGTAGTCATGTAATTATCAGTACATCTCGTTTGCTGGCACATCGGTTGTTCATGCTGATTCAGATGTTATGGAAATGTTGACACTGATATATCTTCCATTTATAGTGTCTCACCCGTACATTGGTGAAAATTTGATTCTATCCCTTTCAGACTCCTGAGGGTGATGTTCAGCCCAAGAAGGTTGTGCAGCCGTGGCCTCAGTGTAAAGTTGAGAAGTGATAGATGTCACAAAGAATCTCGGCGTTGTGGGGATCTTTGTTGTCAGGGAAAGTCAGAGACAGATCTCGTGCTAACACAAATCAAGATCCGTGGTTGAAGATCCTGTAGATGCCATTTTATGCCGAAGATTATGGTTATTAAGAAATGGCCAAGGCTGCAGAAATGGTGAATATCATTTTCCTACTGATTATTTGGGCGTTGCCTAGCTTCCACGATTACACTTCCTCAAAATTATCACATTAAGTACAAACTCTACGGAATTATGAAGCGGAGGTCTGATAAGTGCTATGAGGACGACAAACCTGACTACCAGACAAGTGCCACTTGTCAAAGCTGTTGTGCTCTGGGAGACACCAACCATAAATAAATACGTTTTAAAGCTTTCAGACATGGTTCCACCTTATTCGATAATGTCAGGCACTAAAATTTGAACGCGTTTTTGTAGCTTACGCCATTAGAATAATATCAGTGTATGCAGTGAAGCCATACATTAGGATATTTATTGCAATGTTCAAATTTACTTTTTCGTACATGAATTTTTTTCTGTGATGCTACCTAGCGTTATTTGCTAAAATATCTATGGAGCTAAATAAAAATTTTCATCATCCTAATCATAATTCTTGTATCACTTTCTCTGGAAATTTTCAGCAAAACAAAATATAACCTTGTAACCTCAAGCAGTAACACAGTTTTCATTCGACTGAGATTAAAATAAAAGTAACTCGTAGCGTTTTCGTGCCAGGTGATTCAAATTTTCTAATATTAACAGAAATGGTTGACAAAACATTTTTAATTATTCATAATTTTTCCTGTTGGCAGCACTACATTATAAGTATAGTGCGATGTGGTCAATAATTTTTTTATTTTCATGAATATTCTTGGATATTATGTGCTAACAGAACTTTTTAAAATGAAATATTTGCGAACTGAAAAAAATATGTTTCTTTCAATTGCTTCATAATTGCAGACGAGTTTCTTGAAGGGCCAGTTGGTACATGATACTGAGGGGAACAGCGCAAAAAATACGGGACGGGAAAGATTGAACGCACTTAATAATATTTATATCATGTATATTGCCATTCATAAAAAATAATACCTACAAAATATGGTCAACTTTGCCAGGGTATCGAAGCAGTTAAACTATATCATTTTAAAGCAGCTCCTTTTAAAAGCATACACGTAAACAGAATCTTATCCGACAAAAAGCTGTGATTCATCCAGGAAAAAAATATTTCGTAACCACAGTAGCGATCCAACGTCATTTTACGCCACGCTGACACCGTATACTCCTGCTATTGCAATGTTGTCAGAGAATACGCACACGTTTAAAATTGTTTCCCTCTAAACCTATTTCCTGGTTGGCTCTTACGTACCGAATACGTCAATTCTACAGACAACGTTTGCTAAAACGTTCATGTGCACTCACCAAATCGGATGCAGCTCCTCGTATGCACAGAAACAGGATTCTCACATGGAATCTCTGGTACGGCAGATCAGGAGCTGTTACAGAGACGTGCGAGCAGAGGGTTCAGTGAAAGTGAAATTGAATTTAGGGAATGTACACTTACTGCACAAGTCTAGAGGTGACGTCAGGGCAAGACTTGTTTGTACAATCCAAACACAGATCAAAAGCCTCATTGCTAGTAAAAAGGCACTGCCTGTCGACGAAGCTGAGAACGAATGGAAAGTGCAATGTTTGCAAGGATTTCTCCAGCCAACGTCAGCGGCGACAACACTGAAGTGGAGGTTTTGAGTCATGCTGAACGAAGTTAAGATAACCACAAGTGCAACACTATAGTAGATACCTAGGGTGCTTTTCCTTAAGAACACGAGTGCATATGATGGGCCACCTTGCCATCGCAGTAACTTGGGAGAAAAAAAAACAGAAGGAGGAATTTATCTAGCAGATCTACCATCAAGCATTTTCGAGGGAAAGAGAAGAATGACGAGATTATCGCATGAAAGGAGCATTGTGTCATAACCTTTTGAAAAATGATCGAAAATTTGAGGCATCTTTAAGCATAGGCCGAGGAAGAAAGCGCTCAACAGGGGCACGTGTTTGAGCAGGTATGAAGTCATCTTTGGGGCGATTTGTGAACTTTTCTTAAATTAAAGGACGGCATAATCAGCATCACGCATTAGGCCTAATGTTATATAGATAGAACACGAAGAAGGCGTGACGAAAATTTTGTCATACCATTTTTTGAAAAATGATGAATAATTTGAGACAATCTCTACCATAAGCCGAGAAAGAAAGTGGAGCTCAGTCAGACTCACTTCACTCAGAATTATACTCGCCAAAATATCAATACCAGACTCACTCTGCTTCAGGCTCACGGTTGCATTTGAGTATAAGTGAATCTGGGTAAGTGGCCTCATCAGGGCGCTAGCATAAGCTTTCATCTTTTTTTATCATAGTGTCAATGATATTTAACACCAATATCTTACATTATCGGCGCTCTACGATGTATTTTTTGGTCTCGCACCTTCAAATAAAAATTGTGGAGTTGCAATTCAGTAGGGACACTTTTATTAAAGCCACGACTCACAGCAGATATGTTTAAAAAGAACTTCTCGTGAGAGATCTTCATTAAGGAAATCAAGATAGCCCTATACCTCTTTCTCTCCAACTCATGCTTCTGATAGATAAATATTTAGTTGGCGTATGAGCGCTAGTCCATTGAAATATGTTTGAGGAGACTTGTGAGTGATTGGTATAAACATCGCCTGACGTAAGACAGATAGTAATGTCGATTATGACTAGATAGAAACACGATCTTCGCAAAAGAAGGTAGAGCTCACTCAGACTCTGCCAAGAAATATGTCTTGCGCTTTCAGATTTCCCTCGGAAGCACGGAAAGTTTCCTCCACCTAACTTACTCGGACTCAGACCCACAATTTTTTCCCCTCACTCACTCGGACTCAAAATTCTCAAAATGTTACTTGACCGGGCTCACTCATACGCAGACACTCGACTCTATAGGAGTCTAGGTTAGTCTGAGTGAGTAGACTTATGAATAAGTTTGCCTACTTATGTTATCAATACAGATTCATCAGAACATGCAGCAATTTCTTCCTCGTTGTTTTTATTTGATCTCTGAAACGACAAGATTAAGATGTCAGACGACTAAAAGCACTATAACAGTGGTAATCGTCATTTTTATAGTATTTAGGCAATTTACGGCCGTAGCTACCGTAGTTTTGTGAGTTATTTCTAAGATGTGCCAGAGCTAATGTGCATAAATAAGGTTTCCTTGACATTTAGGCATTACCCAAAGCACCATACGAACGTCACGCTCAGTAATTAATTTTGAAGATACTCAATATCTTGCAAGTGTTCTTTCAGAGCAACCTTATTTGAGAGGATAGAAATCAGTGTATTCTGATTTACTTTGTCGCAAGAAAACTAAGTTATATATGTCGGCAAACCCACTCTTGAGTCGATTCACTCGGACTCAATCAGACTCATATCGAGCCTTGTGTCCGAATCTGAGTATTATTTAGGCGAGTGAGTCCGAGTCCGTCCGATTGCTGAAATATTTTGTGAGTGTGAGTCTGAGTGAGTCCAGGTCAGGAAAATTTTGGTGAGTGTGAGTTTGAGTGAGTCAAAAGCACCAGTTATATTTCTGAGCGAATACGAGTGAGATCTACTTTTTTTCTTTCGACCTGTTGACCTATGGTCATATCTACACATCTTCACCCTTACTATCAGCCTTACCTTAATTCCCCTTCATACGTTTACTGACATGCATTCTGAAGCAGTATCGCTAACACAATTTCAGTATTTAGTGATCGGAAAAGTAAATTACGTAAGGGGTTGCCTTCATCTTTCCGCCTCAAGTTCCTTCAATAATTTTCTTGATAAATAAAGTTTACGTTGTCATCTCTTTTAAATAAAGTCATTGCTTGTCTAAAACCACTCATCTCTCGTACTCGGAGGTACTCTATCAAAAGGCGCCCAGTAGAGCACCGAATACGTCAGATATTGAGGTTGAATAATAGTCACACCAAGACGTGAAAAACTAATATTGACATCATGACCAGAAAAAACTAAATATTGGCTGACGGACCCATCAGTCGACTCACTCGAACTCACTCACTCAGATCAAGCCATGAGTATGAGCCTGAGTAAATCTGGAAGAGTAATATTTTGGTGAGTGTGAGTCCGAGTGGAAAATATATCTCATGAATAAGCTCAAGTGAGTTCAACACTTTTTTTTCTGACCTATCCTCAGATGTGAAGACATGTTTTTATGAAGGACCCAATTACTTAACTCCATTGTAGGAATGGTGCACCTGAGGGGCAGAGGACCATAACGTTGAAGTGAACGTCCAACAGCTTGCTATTAATGGATCGGGAAACGGGGCTTGCCTTTTTATATTTGATTCACATGCTCAAAACTTACATTTTTAGAAAGCTGCGGCCTTGTGGTATCACGTCAGGAAGGTTTTCGATGTCATACAAGAGTTTATTTAGGCTCAAAATAAAACATACTGCACAATCACGCGATGATGGTTGGCATTATTGAAACCTAATTGCGGCATGTTTGTTTGAGTTTATTTTATTTCTTAATATATGAATACAGTTAAGCTAGCGAGCACCTGGGCGCCTGGCATTTTGCGTATACACCTGATGAACACCAAAAATCTGAAACATGAAAATAATTGTTGCATAGTTTGACCTCTCTTACATGTGTTTTGATTTAAAATTCGGCTGGTGTTATTATTATTATTGTTCAACCCTGGAGCTTCCCAGGCGTTAATTGTTCCCTGCACTTAATGTATTAGGAAAAGTCGCGTTATTCTTACAGGTGCATGAATACAAAATGCATGCAATTTGTGTTTGATTTCTTTGTCGCTTGGATAATAATTATTGCGCGGGATGCGCAATAACATCGTTCAATCCTGTCAACTGATTTTTGTTTACTCTGAGACAGTACATACAGTCTGTGTAATCCTCTGTGAGCTATACTCTATGGCTTGTGGTATAGCGCAGACCCACTAAGGTGAACTTAGAAAACCAATATGAAGTTCTGAGAATTTTTTTCTTTAAAGAACGAGCACAGCTCATTTTTTTTGTCAGACCAGTTAAAAATTAGAAAGAGTACCTGTCGTTACCGTTTTCAATAAACATCACCACAATAAAAAAAGCTACTTTGGTTGGATTCAGGTGGTCAATTTTGATCAGTATAGATCACGAAAGTCTAACAAAACCATCATAAAGAAACATCCTCGTGCCCCTCCTGCCGGTGATGGTAATGACTATGAAATAAATGTAGAGACATTTATGAAAAAATTAAACATTTTGTTTTTACGCATGATTATACCCCGTGACTGACGTACCGAGTGCATTCCTTGTTTTAAATTGGTGAATAACCTACGATAACTTTGCAATGGTTATGTTATCATTCGCCGAGCAGCTGAAATTCCCCGTGCTAATCCCCACCTACGTTCACTTGTAACTTGAGCATGCAACAGAGCAGTAAATACTGTAGTATCAGCTACAGAAGTAAGGGCAGTGAGTACAGCTTTTGGCGACAACTGAAGACGCTATTTCTCTAAGCAAATTTTTATTGACAACGGTACGCTGTGTTCTACGTAAATCATCCGCTCAAGCACAACTAGTGCTTGCACCCTACAGCAGTGCATACCTTTCTTATAAGCCAACGTAGCTTGTGCCATACATAAAATACATGGCTGAAATGTTTTAGTAATCCTCAGCGCTTAGTGTATTTGTATCCTAAACATAAAAAGTAAATTTTAACACGAACAGCTATTATACCTTATTGTGGTCACCATTGAGTGATTTGCACTATAAGTTCACAGCCACTTCATCATCGATAATTATGAAACGTGTCATGGCACTAAACACACGAGATAACTTGAAGCTGAATGAAACCATCACTACAAAATGCATGCGAACTTAGGAGCGCAAGGACTTTGAGTAGTCGCTTTTGTTGAAAGCGTCTGATCGACGAATACATTTGGCAAAAGGTTCATCTCGCAAAACAACTGCAACGCCAGTGACATGACACCAATGACATGACATTGAGAGTCCCGTTACTTTTTCTTTGAAAGTGCGTAGGAGTGCAAATACTGCAAATGATCGTGTGTGGAAACCACGTCATGGAGCCCCACTTATTTATTCTGCACATTTCGCGTGCACAATCTTTATTCTTATATTTTTATTCTAGTCTAAAATGTAGGTATCACATACTGGTGATCACTATGTTCGTGCCGTTCTTTGCACGTACTGTACGGTTGTCCATTACTGCAGGACTTCTTTAACTCTTTATGTTCATTTCAATCGTGCGAACTAAATGACAAGCACACTCTAACAAAAAATCGAGTATTCGGGGAATATTTATGTCCCGGAGACATCATCATCATCTACATTGCTTACTTGCGTTGTCACCGCGGTCCCGGAGCTTCGCGGTCACCGATGGGTGCCGCTAATTTTGACAGGAACGTGGCTAGAGCCGGTCTTTGAAGAAAGAAAATACCAGCAAGTCAGATGATTATTACACTCTACAGCAGATGACTACTATTGTAGTGTCGCGGAAATATTTCCCAAATCTTCAATTTTTCTTAGTGCAACGCTGCTGGCATGGCCTCTCCTAACGTACAACTTCTGTTCAAACATCAATTAGTGAATTTTATTTAGTATTTCTAATTGCAACGTATACTAAACAATATTTTTCACTTTCGTACTGTATCTGTCGTCAACATCCGTTCACTTACTTTGTATCAAACCTCTTGCGAAACCATCACGCTGTCTCATACTGGTTTTTATGCCAAAACTAGTATTTTTTAACTGTTTAACACTTATTTAGTTCACAGGCTTGCTTGAAAATTTGCGTGAGTGAGTGCACTGTCGTTTCTATTTATCAAACTTACATTCAGGTGTTCGGGCCTTGACTACAAATACACAGCTTTTTTTTTCGCGAAGCTGGACATTTTTCATGGCAATCACTACTGCACTAAGCAGCCCTAAGCGCCATAAGCGCGCCTTCATGTCTCCAAACACCCCTCACACTACGGAATGAATATCTCTGTACGAAAAGCTTCATTTATTATTATAATGTAAATATCTCTGTGGTATTGAATGCCTGCTGTGATTTTATGCTACCGTAAGAGAGTAAATTAATGGAATGTTCATGGCGAATCGCATGATTAGTAACATGGTCGACCCTGCGTTTCTCTTTGGTCTGCCCTATGAATCAGACAGGAACTGATAAAAATTTTAGTATATGCAGGAGATAAATGCCACAGATGCGGATTATTCTGCACACTCTCAGGCAAAAGGGTGTTGAAAGGGTGTGTGGTTCGTCCTTTTTGGGACTAACGGGGCTGCCACAACCATTATTCTCTTTAAGGACTAACGACACCGGGTCTAAGAGTTAGTCCCCTCAAGGGACTAACAGTTAGGCCTCATATTTACACATTGGTGAGTAACCGTTAGTCCTACAGTTCACCCCAAAGGACTAACATTTAGTCCTCACATTTGCACCTTATAGAGCAACTGTTAATCCCCACATTTACACCTTACCGGGCAACCGTTAGTCCTCACAGTTGTACCTTGCCAGACGAACGGTTGATCCACTCAAATACTCCAATCGGATGAACTTTTTGTCCCCAGTTCAAACATTGTTTTTTTGTTTATTTTCCGCCAGGTCTAATACTTTTTTCGCCTGTTTTTCTGCACAATGGGCAACAAATTCCGCAGAAAAGAACACTCGAAAAAGTAGTTAGCCACCTATGTGTAACTGCTTTCACAGTCATGGCCAAAACGAAAGACGAAAGTGAGACATCGAAATCTTATATTTTTCTACATACACATGAAGTTACCCCATTCTTTTAAGTGATTTCATGGTGAAGTGTCAAGTCCAGTCTCGTTGCCAAGTTTTGTTCACTTCTTGGGGAGCTCCTCCGACAGAAGCGATAGATGACAGGCATTGCAGACTCCATCGCACGCAGCCTTATGCCTGTTGTGTTCCCATGGCTGCACGTACAATAATATAGTAAAAATAGTTGGACACACGCCACAGAAGATGAAGATGCACGCATATGACAAGTACGTGCACGTTAATATAAAAGCAAGCGTTAAAATATGACACACAAATAACTTTACCTTCACATCTCGTACAGTCCTTCTGAAGCTGCTCTGCGAAAGAGATGGATGATGGGCATCGCAGACACCAGCGCACAGTCTTCAGCACGGTGTGCGCCCACGAATGCACAATAAGCGTGTAAAATAGTGAGTCACACGTGACAGATGATGAATACAAATGCATATGGGATATACGTGCAAGGTGAAATGAAAACATATGTGAGATATGACATGCTAATAATTTCACCGTGATGTCACACATCGTCAAAGACTCATTTCGATCCCCGTAGCGCAACAGTTTAAAAGCGGCGGCCGCAGTCACAACTCCGCGAACCACCCTGCCGCTAACAAGTCGGCAAGTCCTAAACGAGCGACGTCGTTCAGCTCGAGCAAGCGAACGCGAGACCAAACACAGCACTGTACGCGGAGTGTCTGCCACCAGCGAACTTCGAACAGGAAAGCGAGCGTACGCTTGGCCGCCGCCACGAACAGCGCCGAGCTGGTTTGTAGCTAGCGCCGAAGAAATCGACGGTAATGTGACCCTTTTCCACAAAATCAAGCGAGTGCAGCACGCAAACGCGAGTCCACCGCCGCGGCCAACGGACTGCGCCAAGCTGCTTGCGGCCGACTGACGGGGAAGACAGCTGTAATGGCGACCTATTTTCGGTGAGTTCCGACGCTAGCGAAAGCCCGCTAGCCTGTGCTGGTGCACTTACTGCGCGCGACATACTACAACCAAGCCCTTTACGAGAACCCGCAACGTGCTTTCGACGACTCCCAACACAGCGACGAGGTCTCAGCCCAATATCGTCAGCACAGAGCTCATCGTGGCGGCGAAGACAGGTGAGCACTCGATAAGCGAGCGTACGGGTGGCCGATGGCAATGGTGGCCAATTTCCAGGCGGTCGCAAAGCACAGGCGAACTGCAGACGCCGAAGCTGACCTTCGCGATGCATTTCGTGCGTGCGATATACAACACGACTGAGCCCGTTGCCGGCAAGCGCGATCCGTATCGCAAAAGCGACAAGTAGAGTAGAATTAAGAATGACAACCAACTTGCCTTAGAATCCAGCGCTGTTTTCTGCCCTGAGTCAGACTGAAGTATATATCCGATAGGCCTGTTCTTCTCGTCCGCCATATTGGCCTTCCCAACTGTTGCTGTCGTGTGTTGGTCGTGGCTATCTTGAAGCCAGAGATATTCAGCACGGCGTGGTGACCTATCGAGGCTTGCTACAGACTCCATGGGTGCAGCGAAACGCTAATGCAGCAGCCCACGCTCATCCAGGCGTACACACAAGCACCACGTCGTAATTCTTAGATCGTCGAATCCAGGCGGCCGTGGTCGAGCACCCCGAGCGCGACGCTACGCAACCGCCGCCGGAAAAATACGGGAAAGACTGAGTCAGCAGAGGAGGAGAAGGACATGTGTTCTGTGGAGAAGGAGGGCTGGCCTCTTTGGCAACGCTTTTCGCGCTGCCTGCAATGCCCGGATGGTTCATCTCTAGTGGTGATTAAGTGGTTTCGCGCCACATGCTTCCTTCTGTGGTTGCTCCTCAACGGTCTATCCGTTCATCACGTGCGCCTATTGGGCTCCGTTACTCCTTTTTCGGGTAATTTTGCCTTAGAGTGCAAGGTGTTGGATTGCATAAATGCGTTCACAATGCGTGTGAGTCTCAGGTGCTATGGAGCTTTGATGCGAGCATCAAGCTTTTAGGCGCATGCAGCTTGACGTCAAACAGAAGATGATTTACGATGGCTATTGGCCATCATCAATTAAAAATTGTGATCTATTGGATCAGACTCGCTTGTTTACACGGAGTGCCGCTGCGTACCGGCGCCGCGTCCCATAGTGTTCTAACATTATAGAGTAAGCCTAACTCGCGGTGAAAAATCGCAATGAAAGAGAGACGTCGCGTTTAATTAGGCACGGTCAAGGTAACCTCACGTACCTTCTTTCCCAATATCCCTTCCATACGGAGCTTCCAACGCCGTTGTTGGGGCGATCGTCTCGACGCCGTGTGTCGCCGTCATGCAAAACGGAGGCACGACCAATCGTAAGGGAGCCTCTGTGTGACTCTCGACGACCCTCGACGTCTGGTGCGTGCGTGGCGGATCTTTTCGGCGGTCCTCTGCCCGGCGAAAGCACGATCTCCCTTCCTGGCAGTCGCCGTGGCTCAGGGGCTCACCTACCATCAACTCGCCGAATTCCTGGACAACCTGTGTCATGGCACACCACCGGCTGCGGCGGAAATGCCTCCGCTCCCAGAACATCATCGAAAGGAGTTGTGCGCGCCGCGACGCTTCTTTACCAGTTCAACGGTTCGCCGCAATGGCAGCGTGCTGTGTAACGAGGGCTTTACCCTTGGTGAGCTTCGACACACGCTGGTGTCACCTAAGCGTCACTCGGGGCCCAGCGGGAATGGAGTGACATACCAAATGCTCCGCAACCGGGACGACTTCCAGCTCCCTGTGCTTTTGGCTGCGTATAACAATGTTTGGCACATGGGCATGGTGCCACTGGAGTGGTGCAAAGCCATCATCGTTCCCGTGCTCAAACAGGGCAAGCCCGCAGCGGACCCGGCTTCGTACCGGCTGGTTTCGCTCACATAAGCTGCGCGGGAAAGCACTTCAACGCCATGACACTGAGGAGGCTGGAGCGGATCGCCGAGGCACTGGACGTCTTCCATCCCTCGCAATGCGGCTTCCGCCGAACTCGAGAGACTGCCGACGCCCTCGCCGACGTGATCTCTACGCTGAAGGAGGCGCGCCCAGCGCGGAAGCGGGCTACCTCGTCTTGCTGGACATGCTGTCGGCTTTCGACTCTCTACCACACTCGAGCATCTTAGACGGGGTGTGCGACATGGGAGTGAGCGGGCCTCTCCTCGCGTACTTCGCTGCCTTCCTCGGCGGCAAGACCATGCTTCTGCACGTTGGGGGAGCCCTCAGTGAACCGCGCCCCATGTGTGTTGTTGTCCCACAGGGCAGAGTTCTCAGTTCGTTTCTCTTCAATTTCACTTTAGCTGACATTGGGGACTACATTACCCGAACTTTGTCGACCAATGTGCGCGTCAACATCTACGCGGATGACATTGTGGTGTTTGCGGCGCGCCACTCTGAAACCGAACAGTATGGGCGGACTAGTTTCAGAGCGTGCTCGACGCCATTGACGCGTACATCAGCGGCAAGAGGGTGTGCCTCTCTCTGGTCAAAACGGAGGCTATGATAGTCCACCGCAGATGCGTTGCACGGCACTACACGCCTAAATTCATGCTTCGGAGTGTCTCCATCCCTTGGTCAAAACGAGTGAAATACCTCGGAGTCGTTCTCGACCACAAACTGAGGTGGAGACCTGCACTGTCTGCCCAGTGCAGAAACGCGTGAAGAGTGGCCTCTGCCGCACGTGCGCTTCTTGCGTGCGGCAACGGATGCTCGCCGACACTCGCCCAGAGACTCTTCCATGGCATGGCTTCGGCGCGCATCCTATACGGCCTCCCACTCGCATCAGCTCGCATCGCATCGGTCGGCATGCCGCTGTCGCTGCATGCCGAACGGCGTATTCTAAATCACATCGAGCGCATGCATCGCTCGCGACACGGTCGGCAGCTCGTCTTCCGCCTCCATGATATCCAGCACTCGAGGATGGGCCGGTGTGCCACACGGTTTCGCGCCCTCGTGCCGGGCATTCCGGATGTGAGCGACGTCGACGCCCCGCCCTGCTGGCATCGCCCATTGACGATCCGCACGTGTATCCCAAGCATGAGGAGCAAGCTCGCGACTCTTGTGTGCGCGCTTCGTCAGGAAACAGCTGCCACTCTGGGGGATCAGCGAGCGGGGCGCTTCTGAGTGTTCACTGATGTATTGGTGTTGGCAGACAGTTCGGCTGCTGCTGCGCGTGTGGTGCCCTCCTTGGAGGTGCACATCGAGTGTCAACTTGTGTGTGAGGCCTCTTTGATGGCCGCGGAGCTCGCCACGCTCGATCTCGCTGCGGACGCACTCCTGCAGCTGCAGGTTTCTTCGGTCGTGGTCCTCTCGGACTCGCAGGCTGCACTCCAGCTACTTGCGAGGAGCCCCAGGGGACCACCTCTCGCCGGGCGCATCGTGCGCACAATTGAGGCCGAGCAGGACTTCAGCTGCGACCTCGTGCTGCAGTGAATACCTGCCCACATCGGAATACATGGCAAAGAGTCTGCCGACCAGCTCGTGAAAGCGGCCCATGCAGCAACCATGCCCACAACATCGACGGTGAGAGAGAGAAGTTCAGAAAAGAAAAAGACGCAACTTCTGCTGCCCTAATTGGGAGCACGGCTCAGCTCCTGCAGGGGGCTGGGGAGAGGGCAATAAAGATGTGAAGAGAAAAGAAGAAAAGAAATGGCGTCCATGACCAAAGACGTGGCGGGCGGCTTTTAAAGCCAGTTGTCTAGCCCAGTGTCTTCAAGGAAGCGAGGAACCACCTGGAAGACCTGGGTGTGGTGCCATGCAGGAAAAAGAAGGTCCCTTTGTGTAGCCGCGGGCAGACCGTGGCGACGGAGTGCGGCGAGCAAAACGCCGCATTGTGTGCGAAGCGCTGGGCGAACACACAACTGGTGCTCGATGGTTTAATCGGCCCCGCACGCAGTGCACGCAGGGGACGAGGCTCTGCCAAGCCGACGACGCCGGGCCGCAGGCCAGGAGCAGCCGTTGCGTAAGCGAAGTAGCAGGGACTTCTATTTCCTGGTGAAACCCCAGTCAGGCAGCCGGGTTGGTGGTTCCGTCCTTGCTACGAGATCGTCAGCGTAGCAACAGCCTCCTCAATGGGAGCCTCAAAAAGTCTGAGGCGACCACGGTACGAAACACACGGATGGCGGAGTGATGATGGACGGCGGAGCTTGCTCGTGTCCCAGGATTCCCACTTGAGATGGGGCCCAGTGCAAAGAAACATCGACGCCACTTGCAAGCAGGGCATGCAGTTTGGTGACGAGCACCTGCATTGCGAAGCCTGCCCGTTTCGGCTTTGCCAAGACCAGCAACGCAGCTCTTGAGTAGCACGCGACAACCACGGGGCACGTTGGGAGGTTAGCTGCAAGAAGGTCAACTGCCAGGTGGAGACCGGCCGTCTCTGCAGTGGTAGAGCAGGTCGCAAAAGGCAGTCGGCTAAAGGCAGGCTGTCCAAACAAGTGCTGGAATAGCGCAGGAAGGTGTGGCCGAGCTGGTGTGGGGGATGAGGGAGCCGTCTGTGTACGAACATCGACGGTGAGCCCCTTCGACGTAGCTCGCTGATGGGTTTCCCTTGCCATCACCCTGCTTGCCATTACTTCCCACCAACCAGGTGAGCGCGCATCACCTTGCTTGCCATCAACGTGGCCTGCCATGTCCTCCCACCACCCGCATGAGCGCGTGGTGGCTGGCAAGCCACAATGCCCCCTACCCTGGAACCGGATCAGCGAGGAGCGCGCTTTCCTCCCCCGCCTACGCGTCGGTCAGCCGAGCATGGTGGAAAGCTAATGGGAGAGAAAAGCCCGTCCTGCTCGCATTGCCCGCAGCCAGAGACGTTAGATCACATTCTGCTGCAATGAGCGCCGCAATCTCATCGCTGCGTATCAACGACGGGGACTCGCCACTTCCAACAAGGAGGAACTCTTGTTCCCAAGGACGCACGCGAGTGTTTACAAGCGTCTGCTTGGTGCACTCATGGCGTTCTTCGTGAACACGGCACTCTTCGAGCGCATGTGACTTCGTGGACGTCTGTGTCTGTGTTTTTTTTAATTTTCTTTTTCTTCTTCATCACACCGAGGTCCAGCGAACTCTCCTCCGTTAGTTCAACAGACCTTGATTTTTACTTAGCCATGGTTGCGAGCCCTGAGCTCCGCACTCACCCGACATCAAATGCGCCTACACGGCTCGTCACACCTTTCCCAACTCAGCGTATCTACTTTTCCCGGTCTTCTCGGCGGCCTTGCTGAATGGTTGTGTGTTGTGATCGTTTGGAAACGCGCTGGTGAAGAGGAATCAAATGCGACCTTCTTAAAGAGGATAGACTTTCTTGGGGACTTTCTACGGAAAAATTTTGGTCTGTCTGTCTGTCTGTCTGTCTGTACACTTGTCTGTTTGTCCGCCCTCAACGATACCTCAAACGACACCAAACAGCCGACCCCATCCGCAGCGCCCACCAATATTGCTCAAGGTTTAGCGTTCATAGTTGTGTGATTGTCAATTAAAAAGCAATGATTGTGCATATCTGAGGCGCCATGCTAGAAGAGGCACACACAAGTAACTCTAAAATTTTAAATTAAAAAGCAATTGTTGCGCATATCTGAGGCGCCATGCTAGAAGAGGCACACTCAAGTAACTCAAAGGACTGTAGCATTTATCGCGCTTCGCTGACAGTGCAACGCGATTCTCAAAAAGCTAAGTGTTCCCAACGCTTTGCTATGGTGATACGGTGGTGGCACCTGCCCATCGCCTTGCGTTCTACATCTTATCACCTCCGAGACAGGCGCGCATCTTTCTCCATGGGCGCGCACGCCTTCGTTTTCGAAGATTACTGCCAGATGGCGCTAGTGTTTAACGTGCCTCGATGCACTCATTTGCCTCAGCTACACGCTCGAGGCACTCTGACGCAGCGCCTCTAAAATACAATTCACCAATTTTCTTGCGGAAAACATCAAATAAAATTTTGTTCACTCTCTCCAGACGCAAGACTATCATCTTTCGACGACATTTGTAGTGTGCCATGCAAATGTAGGGCCAATTTTTTTCTCCTCGACTTCTCTTCCTTTTTCTACCTTTCGACTTTTATGCCCACTACCCCATCTCTTGTGCCGACCTGTAGAGGTGTCGCCTAAATGATAGACAGTTACGGGCGGCACTTTTCCTTTCACTTACATAATCTCTTAGAGAGAGAGAGAGAGAGAGAGTCGGGGCCAGAATAGAGAAAGGTTGCTTATGGCGTTTGACAAAACCTTGTAACCCCTCTCGTTCTCGACTAGCTCGAGAAATTTTTGTGGTAGTCGGATTCGATTTGTGAGGCAATAAACGCCGATACTAAGTCATTTGTTGATTATACGTTAAGGTATTTGATAACCTTCATAAGAGAATCTAGTCTTTGTCCATGCATCTCAAGCACTTTATTTTTCTTGTGAATACGCCACGTTCTAATAATGTTACTTTTGCATGGCGCGATAACAGCGTGTTCTCCTCTTCTACTTCTATGTTCCTCAAGCAGGCACCCGAACATCGCATGCCTGCATTTGAGTCGTCCAAATCATGATATCAAAGTTTGGGCTGCCTAAAAAAAGAAAACAAATCAAGATTTGACGGCAAGTGTGCGGCAATGAATGCAATAACAACAAATTGCACTGTCAAACGAAGTAAGACTACATATAACTCTTCTGTATTTGATCTCGCGCAACTCTGCAACTTTCGCGTAGCATTAACTGACGTAACGTCGTAAAGGCCAATGTAGAGCGGAGCCGAGGCTTGGTAAAGAAATGCAAAGTGAGTCTAAGCAGGAAAAGACGGGCATGGTTTAACACTGCAAGAGCCTGCTTCAACCCTGGCCACCAGCATAGATCTTCGGTACCCCCCACTCACCGCCCTCATCCACTCACCTCCTCTATATTATGACGTGCCCGCCCTTCTACTGCCCCACTTTGCCATACTATACCATACCTGGCTATGTTTTGTGTTAACGCCATTCATTTTCTGTGTTTGGCGTCAAATCATACCGCTCTCTTGTGCCCATGTCTAGGCGCAAAAGCTTTTTTCGCATCAGATGCTCTACACAAATAGGAACGATAGCTATGTAGGTGCCCTATGAGCAAGACCATGAAAATTACTGCTGAGCTTCATGCATTATTGCTTAATATCTGTGACGAATATTGTAATCTGACGTCATACTTTGTTTAACAGCCCGACCTTGGGCGAATGGTGGCTGGGAATTGTTGTATGGATTCCCAACGTTATAAACTGCTTTTTCCTTGAAAGAAATAATGAGTGCCTCCAGTTAACTACAGATGTATGTCCACTTGCTAGTGTTATGGCTTCCTTTCTAGCTTTCAACACGACAAGGATTTATATCGTTTTGATACACACTTTTTTACACACCTTTTAGGAGAGAAACTACTTATAGCGAGACCTGGTCATTTGTTGATTGTCGATTCATGCGGCGTACCCCGCAGTGTTTCCTTATCGTACAATAGAAGACGCTGTCCCATCGAGATGCATGCAAACTGCAGTTGGGTGATGATATACTTGATGACGCTGTACGCATTCTGTGTCATAATCTCTATTTGTTGTCTCGTTTCTGAGAGGGCGCTGGTCGATAAACATGCGTACACTATGGCGGTTGGGTGAAGGCACGCTAGATGGCGTTGGTGGTGCATCTGCTCTCCGATTGGCTGCTGCATGGGCTGTGCGTGATGGCACCGGGCGGCGAGCTCTCATTCCCTGCATCTTCGTCGTACGAGTGCGCTTGCCGGATTGAGCGGCTTGGCGAACCGTTGACGACGAGGACTGCCGGGTACGGAAGGCCACTGCGGCTCGTGCTCGTCAGTCGAACCCCACCACGGACAGGGGAACGTGCATAGACGTTGTCTTTGCAAATTGTAGTGTCACGCCCCTGCAAGAACCCCTATCGCTCCATTTCACCGACCACAAGGTGGTAATCATGAAGGCGAAAAGACATCCGGACGTTGAAGTTTGAACAAAATTTCACACAACCTATCGCTTTGATTACTGCTGGGCGAAACCACCTGAAGATTTAACGATACAACCATGACTGCTTCACGACCTTCGCCCCAAACTCTTCATCATTCACCCCGTGGATATGTTGTGTGTTTTGAGAAAACTTTTCTGCGCATTCTTCTGCAATATCTAATGAGAGACGGTGTTAAACATTTCTCCTAATATTTTTGTCTTATCTATCTCTTCATGAAAAATAAAGTGATCTTTACAGTAACGCACCTGGTTTACCTCCCTGCCTTTCCTCTTCTTGTTTTTTCTATTCACAGTAACGCATGATGTCATAGTGATCACTTATTTTTTGCCAAGGGCAAAGAGTCAAGTGTTGCAAGCTCGCGACAGCAATGTCTTCGTATCCTGCAAAATTGGCGCTTATAATTTTTTTGCAATTGCTTCAGCAATAGCTGATCACAGACGCAGCGTAAGCGAAGGAAACCTTTATACACATACTCACGATGTGGCGTTTGTCAATACAACTGGTGAACGAAAGCTTTCTATTTCCTTGAGACTCTTTGCTGCGCAAACAGGTAAACAATAGTCAATGGCTGTAAGACAATAGAAACGCCTACGCAGCTTTTTCGCTGTTCAGAAGACGCATGCAGTTCGTGTAATTTAATCGCATCACAACGGAGAAAAAGAAATAAATATTATACTCTACCCAAATTATTAATGGGGTCAGCCAATGCAGGGAAAGTGAGAAATTTCGCAGCTGCTGAAATAAATAGCGATGGCATCCCTTCGTGAGGTTGGATCGAATAGCTTCCACAAGCTGCACGTCATCAAGCGCGTTCTGAAGGCAGATCCGTTGCTGCGCATAAGCTCTTGAAGCTCGTGAAGATAGAAGTTGCCGCTGGTCGTCGGTAGTGATAGCGCTATGAGTCACTCCGGTTCAATGAACCACTCCAAGTTGGCGGTGCACTTCTGCAAAGGTTGTATCCAGAACTGACAGGAGGATAAAAAAAAAGCAGGATGCTGGTTTACTGTTAGCTGAGATGCGAGTGGACGCTTGTTTTGTTCCGGGAAGAAAGTGCGTACATTGTGCCAGTGCATATATATATATATATATATATATATATATATATATATATATATATGTATATATATATGTATGTATATATATATATATATATATATATATATATATATATATATATATATATAAATAAATGTATATATAAATATATGTAGCCGCAGAGCAAGCATACGGCGCGTGTCACCGTTGTCCATTGTCCAGCATTGTATATTTAGACTTTTAGCTGTTTTTTGGTTTTTGGTAATGTCCTCAAATTGTGGGAATGTATGTACGTATTTCTAGTAATGAGCTGGTGTACGGGTTAATTGGGAGAATATATACAAAGGCCCACTTCAGATATCAGTACAATTTGCATCCGCGCTGCTACTTGAAGATTCTGAATCAACTCATTCGGTGCCAACCAAAATAAGTTGGCTGACTAGAACACCCATGGCCTCATCTCGTGAGCTCAGCGCAAGGAGGTAGATGCGCCCGCATGATTAGCGTGTACCTAAAAGGAAACGTCGACGGCAGATGAGCAACATCGCTATCCGTAGGTGGTGCCAACTGGCTATGGTGGTGACCTTCAAAGTCCGTGAGTTTGATATCGGTCGCTGTGGCCGAATTTCGATGGAGTGAAACGGAGATATCTTTGAAGGTACTTACTGATTAGCTACACTTTAACCGGAGTGTTACATTACAACGTGTCTCAAGTTAAAAACAAAGGTAAACGAAGACGTGCTTTTCGCTTGGGGCCACTTCATTGGGACACAGCGACAGGAACATCTGCGGGGCTCTCTGCGAATTCATATATAACACAAAAAGATTACCTTGCTGAGTCAGCGATCAGCTCTGGAATTTTACTAGCCACACTACCACTTATTATTTAGCTGATACACTGCAATAATTCAACTTTCAGGAGAATTTCATATAACGATTATACCTCAGATATTCAACAAATTGTATTATTTCTCTCCCCCCTTTTTTCCTTTTTTTTTACATTGCGCCAAATTAATTTCATAGTCAAAACACAGTAATCATATTCCCCTAGTCTAGAAAATCTAAAGGTACTGACTTGCAATAACCACCGGCTTCCTGGCCAATCCCCCTTAGTGGGTGAGAGCCACAAAAGAAAGGAACAAGAAAGCAAGCAAGCTCTTCACATTCCATGCGTAAAGATGTGCCCTGATTCTAACACCTTAGTAATGCTGACTAAAAAGAGATAATTTCCTCTGTGGGCTAGTGTTCTTTATTGCTCGCTAATCGTGGGTAGAGTTGGCTAGCACAGGATCATGTTGGGCAAATATCAATCTTGTTGACTACTGCTAGGTGGTGTTGGCTAGCATTTCATAATGTTTGCTGCAGTACAATGCAGCTATCTACTCATATGAAACACACGTATTCTTCCATGGTAATTTCACTTATATATTCTGTCACTTATATATGCCAGCCGAAGATCCCGAGAGAGCAGGAATGGCAACGGCTGCTACAAGAACACCCCGAAGTGATGGAAGGCCTGCGCCAAGGACGACGTGTGTGTAGATTTATGAAGGGTGCGAACGCTTGCTCAAGAGCAAGTTTCAGTCTCTGATGTTTGGATAACCATGTCATATCTGTGACTGTCTGTGGCTGAAATAGTTGAACCTCTCTGCGCTGAGATTCAGCCTAGGAACCACCTAGCTTCGCCTGCTTAAGTCTAGCAACGACTTAGACGTGACCTATAGGAACAAACCTCACGTAGCCATATATGGCTTTGAAACAACCGGGAAGCAGACAAAGTGTTCCTAGATATCGTCCAGTTTTGCTGTTTCTATAGCCTTAGGTGGCTTAGCGCCAGTTTTGCTATTTCGTTTTTTTTAAATTTGGAGCTATTTATTCCAACTGTTCGTCCATGCCGACCGATCAAATAACTATTACCATCCTAAACTAGCACTTGCTATCTCTGTTTTCATCTTCTGATTTGCTTCCAGAACGCGTGCGCCAATTTGTCCGTCATAGGATGCACTAACTCTACTGGACGAGAGAACCAGTACATAGAAATAAAAATATTGATTGAAGAAAAAAGAGAAAAAATGCCAGGTCCCAGGAACAGTGAGAATCGATAATCGATAGTCATGTTGTTCCATTACATGAATGTTATTTTCATCATGTTTGAACCTGTCGTTTGCATTCGTTGTCCATTCGCGTCACGTAATACCAAATGTGGTATGTGTGAAGCTAGCGAAACGGTTCTTAGCACATCATGAGCGTGGCATGTAGTCATGACTTACATGACACGCATGTCATGATTTCCCCGTTAGGGTCTGTCACTTGTCTTCACCATGCAGTCATATCATACCGTACCAGTTTTGGAACATGTTATGTGAACGAAACCACCACAAGAGCCACAAGACCATTAAATGTAAATCATGACATTCATGTCATGATTTTTAAATACGAAGAATGTCTTAACGAACTTCGAAGACTTTGGCCGTATCTATCTATCTATCTATCTATCTATCTATCTATCTATCTATCTATCTATCTATCTATCTATCTATCTATCTATCTATCTATCTATCTATCTATCTATAATATGTGGGGTTTAACGTCCCAAAGCCACCACATGATTATGAGAGACGCCGTAGTGAAGGGCTCCGGAAATTTCGACCACCTGGGGTTTTTTAACGTGCCCCCAAATCTGAGCACACGGGCCTATCTATCTATCTATCTATCTATCTATCTATCTATCTATCTATCTATCTATCTATCTATCTATCTATCTATCTATCTATCTATCTATCTATAATATGTGGGGTTTAACGTCCCAAAACCACCACATGATTATGAGAGACGCCGTAGTGAAGGGCTCCGGAAATTTCGACCACCTGGGGGTTTTTTAACGTGCCCCCAAATCTGAGCACACGGGCCTATCTATCTATCTATCTATCTATCTATCTATCTATCTATCTATCTATCTATCTATCTATCTATCTATCTATCTATCTATCTATCTATCTATCTATCTATCTATCTATAATATGTGGGGTTTAACGTCCCAAAACCACCACATGATTATGAGAGACGCCGTAGTGAAGGGCTCCGGAAATTTCGACCACCTGGGGTTTTTTAACGTGCCCCCAAATCTGAGCACACGGGCCTATCTATCTATCTATCTATCTATCTATCTATCTATCTATCTATCTATCTATCTATCTATCTATCTATCTATCTATCTATCTATCTATCTATCTATCTGTCTATCTATCTATGTATCTATCTATCTATCTATTTATTATTTATTTATTTATTTATTTATTTATCTATTTATTTATCTATCTATCTATCTATCTATCTATCTATCTATCTAGCTGCCTACGACTTTTAGCTCTCCTGGCCATCTCAATAATATCAATGTCAAATTGGTATGGTATAACATAATTGTATGACGAGCATAAACGACTAGTTAAAACATGAAAATTACGACATCTATATCATTATTTCACGATTTACGTGCGATGATCTTGCTGCTCCTACGGTGGTTTCGTTCACAAGGCAAACTGGTATAGCATGACATGACTTTATGGCAAACATAGGCTACTAGCCCTAACGTATTACTTATGACAAGCATGTCATGTAACTAATGACTACATGCTGGGCTCATAGTGCGCTCTTGACCATTTAACTAGCGTTCGCATATACCAAATTTATTGTTCCGTGACATGAATGGATGACGAAGGTGCAAAATGATAACTGGTGCAAAAATTATAATCATCGTATGCGTTTCTTGTAAGAACATGACTACATACCACGCTTATGATGCGTTCGTGTACGTTTTGATTGCTTCACATATAACAAATTGGTAATACGTGACGTGAATGAACGACGAAAGTAAATGACACTTCAAAACATGATAATCATGATATGCATGTCATGTACAACATGACTACATGCTACGCTCATAGCGCGCTCACGGACGTTTCGCTACCTTCACATTTTCCAAATTTGGTGTTACGTGACGCGAATGGATAGCGACTGTATATGACTGGTGCAAAGATGATAATCATGACATGCGTGTCTTGTAAGAACATGACTTCAAGGTACGCTGAGAGTGCGGCTACGGCCATTTCGCTAGTTTCGCATATATAAAATTTGCTGTTACGTGACATGAATGGATGACAAAAGTATATGACTGGTGCAAACATGATAATCATAGCATGTGCGTATTGTAAGAACATGACAATATGCCACGCTCATAGCGCGCTCTCGGCGGTTCCGCTAGCTTCACCTCTACCAAGTTTAGTATTACGCGACTTGAATAGACGACGAAGTAGATGACATATCCAAGCATGATAATCATGACATGTGTGACATGTAAGACGAGACTACATGCTACGCTGATAGGGCACTCACGGACGTTTCGCTAGCTTCACATATATCAATTTGGTCATATGTGACGTGAATCGACGGCGAACACAAATGCCAGGCGCATACATGATAATCACAACAAGGAAGTCATGTACGGTGTAATTTACATGCCTACCACTGCTGGTGCTAGCATTGCAAAGGTTAGTGGTGTCGTCGTTATGCCACTATAAACAACATACGTGCATCTTATCTAGATACGTGAGGGCGCGTAGCATTTCAAATTGTGTTTACTGTGTACTACGTCTGTCCGCTTCGTAATGTGCTGATTTTAAAGTGACATATTAACCTTCCTCATTCGTGCTTCACATATCATCAATTTCCACTGAATGTGAGCTCTACCAATTTTCCTTGTTATGACGAGTCACTTAAGCTCATCATACAATCATGTTATGTCATACCACTTTTGGTATGGATACCATTATTGAAACGGGCAAAATAGCTACAGCCAGACAGACAGACAGCCAGCCAGCCAGACAGACAGACAGACAGACAGACAGACAGACAGACAGACAGACAGACAGACAGACAGACAGACAGACAGACAGACAGACAGACAGACAGATAGATAGATAGATAGATAGATAGATAGATAGATAGATAGATAGATAGATAGATAGATAGATAGATAGATAGATAGATAGATAGATAGATAGATAGATAGATGTGCTCAAAGTTGCCGAATATCACCAAGGAAAGCTTCGCATTTAAAAAATTGGCTGCCGATCAATGAAGCGAATACTCACGATAAATCGAAGCTACATCCTGAGGTACATATAGTAAACATTGAGTCATCGACGAGTACAAAGGATGGATGGGCGAATTCACGGACGGAGAGATGGATGGACGGATGCACAGAAATATGGACTTATGGAAAAACGCATGGACGCTTGGATGGACAGAGTATGGCCTATCTTTGTGAACGTATAAGCGCGCTATGGACGCTTTATGTGTATGGTATAGACGGCTGGTCAATGGGGACCTATGACGACGGCGTCGACGGACATCGTGCGAGCCTAAGGAGCTTCGATTCTAAACATTTTTGCTGTATACGACCACAGACTTTCGACGGCTGCTGATTTTATTCACCGACGCAACATACGACTGATGTCAAGAAGGAAAAGTGTTGGCGAGTAGCCCACAGACTCATCAGCTGTGGTTTCTGACTCAAATGCGGTGTTACACTGCCTGCAGTCAGTTATCCGACGCTGATGTCATGAACAGTTGACATATAAAACCTTCAACCTTTACCACCTTTCGTTACAAAAAGGCCATACCATTGACATTCAATGGTTACCTGGGCATAGGGTTATCAGCAGAAATGATTCCGCAGATGATGCTGCGTGCGCGTCACATCAAAAAGCAAACAGCTTTCCAATCGCTTTCATGAACAAATGCTGCCAGGAAGATTTGCGAACTCGCAGCGTCTCTATCCGGCACACATCGACGCGAAGCTTCGCTTCACTATTGTTCGGAGTTTCTTTCGCGAAATCACATACCTCGTTAAGCAGGGTGACTAACAGTGCGGCATGTGTTTGTGGCACCTACGAAAATATTAAACACCTGGTGCTTGCTTCTCTCCTCTATTTGCCTCAAAAAGACAAATACTTTTAAACGCATTGCGGCGACTGTATGACCGGCAACTTTGTGTGCAGGCGTTATTACAGCACCGTCTGAATTCCTCGACTGCCCAGAAAGCATGTGAAAGCCCTCTTGGGTTTTTTGTGAAAAACGGGCTTGTGTGAATGCTTCTGACTTATGGTGAACTTCTACACACTGCTGTGAATTAACTTTCTCTCTCCCCTTTTTTCTTCTCTTCCCTCCTCTCTCTTTATGATATTTCTATTCCTCTTTCCTAATTCCCTAATGTAGGGTAGCCAACCTCCCTATGCCTTCTCCCCTTCTCTTTGTGTTCTGCCTAACTTCCGTGTGCTTAGCCAATTCTTCAAGTAAATAAAAGTTTTTTTCGTGGGATTATCAGCATCCTCTTTTTGTCTGAAAATATAAACGTAAGACAAAACTTGCATCGTAAGGCTAAACGTAAAAATAGTTGACTAAAACCCAGAACTAAACGTACGCTACATCTAGACAACCGCTCTGCTCCTGTCGTTCACCTGTTCAACAGAGGCGTGCGATCTAATATTCGACCAAAACATAAACACTTCCTCTATGTTAATGCATATACATATTTCAAAATAATGCTTCATCATCTCCATCTAAAGAAACCGCCAGACCTGCGTGGAACGCTCAGTACAGTCACAGCGAAAGCTGTAGGAGCCGCCTCTCAAGCCTTATTTAAACACGTACACCTTGGGTAACTGCTGCAAGAACACTTGCAGGGTACCCACCACGCCACAAATCGTCATAATTTTTCTGTAGTAGGCAGGCATTCACTGTTCCATCTTTCTTCATTCTTTAAAGAAGCGTGGTACTCGCTACACACTTGAAGGAATTTTGTTGCAATTTTTAATGCTGTGGCTGACAACGATGAAAGTTATGCCTGACGCTATAGCAGTGGGGTGCGACACTACCACTAAACAAGTGGGGCATTCCCACTTGTTTCGCAAGTCCCGCTTGTTTCTCGATTCGCATTGCGTGACGCCTGGTTCTTCTTTGGTTATTTTAAAACGTTTTACTACTTTTATTTACGCAAATGCTTTGCCGATATCAATCGTGCCTAGCGTCACTTTAGAGCGAAGTTTGAAGCACAGGCTTCACTCAGTGGTAGAACCTTGGGTTGGCAAGGAGAGGACTCAGGTTTGAATTCCATCATGTCTTTAGTGTTTTTACCCAGACTTTTTAACAAGAAAGTGTTTTATTTATGGGTCCACCAACACTTCAGTGACGTTACTTCCGTAACGGATGAGACGTTATAACATTACCGCTCCCGAATGCGTAAAGATCATTCAAGGACGAGTTCTCCCACCGAGTGTGGAGCCTCCAACCCTTTAAGAAAGGATTAAAGGCACCCAGTTCTCTTCCAACTGAGCTACTGAGGCATTTGCGAAGGTATACGTTCGAACGCGCCTTATATCGTTCATGCATCCTCTCGCTCCGTGCTTACTGTTGGCAAAGTGGGGTGGTGCCGCCGTCTGTGAGGGCTCAGGAAAAGTAATGCGGTATGACGCAGTTATTAAAGCATGGCACGCTGGCGTGCAGTCTTGGAGGCCATCATGGAGGCCGTGACTAAAACATCTCGTAGTAGGGAAAAACCCTGACCGAGCGAGCATAGGATAGTCGATTAGATTATTTGTGGGGTTTAACGTCCCAAAACCACCATTATGAGAGACGCCGTAGTGGAGGGCTCCGGAAATTTTGACCACCTGGGGTTCTTTAACGTGCACCCAAATCTGAGTACACGAGCCTACAACATTTCCGCCTCCATCGGAAATGCAGCCGCCGCAGCCGGGATTTGAACCCGCGATCTGCGAGTCAGCAGCCGAGTACCTTAGCCACTAGACCACCGCGGCGGGGCAAGCATTGGAGAGTCGCCGACGCAATAATGTTCTTTGTCTTTCGCTTCGTGTTAGCGCTTGACAGCTTGTTGTTGAAATCGTGCAGCTTCCACGTGCGCAAACGATGTTTTCCCGCCGACTACTTTGAAAGTGATAGCACCGGCTTCTTTAATAAAACTTCTGCAGTACTGCTGCAGTAAGCACTGCAGCAAGGTGACGATGTCGATGGCCAAATTTCATGCTTTGGTGGAACGAAATTGAGGCCAGCAGAACCAAAAACGCGCGGCTTAAGAGCGAAGCTCTTTGTCTCGCGTTGCAGAAGCACAGTAGCGTGAACGCTGGCGCAGGTTTCAGAAGCGCACACCGACAACCTTTGAAGACGCACGTATTGAGTAGCTGTGTTTATTGTGTGCTTGTCGGTGTCATCTTTGTGTGCGATTAACGATACGTTATTTTCAAACATGTGCTACAAGCTTCAGTTACCACAACGGTTAAACCACGAACATGGATGGTAGTCCTTACCATGGAGACGTGCCACTATAGGTGCCAACTTGGCTGTGTCCAAGTTAAGCAGTGCTACAGCTGCGAAACGCCAATAAAAATAGTACAAACTATCATATATACCACTGCAAAATAAGCCCTACTTCTATGAAGACTCGTTTCACTTTCATGTTACGGTATATGGATTTTTAAGACGGATGAATCAGCCATGTTTTTTTTTTCTTACTTTGTGCGATAGTGGTGACTGACACCAGTGGTGGCGGCGGACAACTACGGCAAACGCGACCCTTCTTGTAATCTCTCATCAGCTTTCGCTGTAAAATATTGTTTGAGTGAGCAATGCTATGAGAATTACCTATACAACTGTCCAGCGGTGCGATCCTGTATAAGTAAGGCAAGACTGCGGACCTCGAGCATCCACTCGCTACAGTGGCGTGACCAGTTATAACAGCTGGACGCACAGCAACATATTTCACAAGACATTACTTCACTGCATACACAACAGTGGCCTAACGGCGCAATCCTATTACATGTGCATATATTAACCCAAATACGATGCCTTAACAGAAAGGGTATATTGCAGTTAAAAGAAAAAAGAGCTTGAAGTAACGGAAATAAGGTAACTCAACTTAAATTGGTTCTTCATGCAAGTTCTTCATTCGTTGGATGCGATAATAGTGAATTGAACCGACTTCTTTTTTCACAAGTCGTTTTTCGCTATATCATCATCATTATCATCACCACCACCCGTCTGACTGCGTCCACTGAAGGACAAAAGCCTCTCCCATGTTCCGCCAGTCAACTCGGTCCTGTGCTTGCTGCTGCCATCTAGTACCCAAGAACTTCTTAATCTCATCTGCCCACCTAACTTTCTATCTCCCCCGAACCCGCTTGCCTTCTCTGGGAATCCAGTTGTTACCCTTAATGACCAGCGCTTATCCCGTCTACGCGATACATGCCCGGCCCATGTCCATTTCCTCTTCTTGATTTCAACTATGATATCATTAACCTTGGTTTGTTCCCTGATTCACTCTGCTCTCTTTTTGTCTCAAGTTCACACCTACCATTTTCCTTTCCATTGCTCGCAGCGTCATCCTCAATTTAAGCTGAACCCTCTTTGTAAGTTTACCATATAGTTTGGGTCATATATCTAACGGCGCATACGTTTTTAGAATCCTTAATTTTTTGTAAGTTGTATAAACATTAAAAGGCAACGAAGAAAATGTTCCACACCACATTCTACATATGTGCTTTATAGACCACAAAGAGCAGAAGCTCCCGTGAATTTAAAACTCCACAAGCTAATGCTCCCTCTTAATGTTTTTTCCAGGCTGCTCTGCAAAAAAAAAAAACACTGACGAGAAATCACAGTAGACATTGAAATTTGCTATTCCCATGATGAAAAAGCGCACATGTGCTTACTTTGCACGTGTGCTCCGATACAAGTTTGAAATTTCAAAACCAGGCTGCAACACAGCTTTGAGGCAGGATGAACTCGGTGTCGCACGCGAGCAATACTAGGAATTCACATGAGATGATAGTTTTTTTATGTCAATGCTTTTTCTACGAGTAGCTTCACCCTAAACATCCGGCACGTTTCGAAAGGGTCCTACATAGAATCAGTGACACATCGGGGCTGGACCTTTGCCTCCACAAATATAATCAGCATTTGTAGCATATTTAATGCCGAGGTATTAGAATATTTGAATTGGCTTCAGTCAGTATCTATCTATTATATATATATATATATATATATATATATATATATATATATATATATATATATATATATATATGAAGCAAACTTCCAGTGGTCAATGGCGTCTCAAAGGGAGTCTCATTTATGAATCAACATTTCCGCGAAATGTCATGCCGATCGACTTCCAAAGAGAAACAACCTTGCTGGAACACTGCATAGAGAGACATAACTTTTTTTCACAGTTGGGCCACACAATTTATGCAATGTTTAAAGAAAAGTAAATTCGCCATGAAGGTACAAATGTCTTTACTGAGGTGTTTTAGAAATTAAGAAGAGACGCTTACCTTTTGCCCATAAAGAATTGAAAATAAGTATAAGTGCTCAATTTCATTCAAACTTTCAATAAATTTGAGCACTTTATTCATGACTGAAAACACGTTACGTTCCTTTTTAATATAACGGATGATTATTTTCTCAGATCGGCTGCCTCAGACATTAGTTCAGAGAAATAAAGGGTAAGAAATAATTAATCACATAGTTCAAATCAATAAAAAAATAACTGAATGCAAGCATGCTGAAATTAGCCAGAAAGACACCACGAGAAAAGATGAAGATAATTTTGCTACAAGTTTATGGGTGTAGGGAAACGAATGAACATAGCAAAGCACGTGGGTGGGCTAGCTGGTTTGCATCCGTGAATTGTTAGTAAGCGTGGACAGACAAGTGCGTAGAAAGGATGTGACATTCTGTCCATGTCAGTCCCCTTCTACGTACTTGTCTGCTTGCACTTAATCACAATTCATGCATGTAGGGATGGCATGTTAGAACTATGGAACCAAAGTTTAAAAACACTTCTATTCTGGACACGCCAGACTCAACATCCTATGGTATTTCATTGATATGACCCTATAAGTGTTTTGTTCTTCTGAAATGCTTACTTTTTGCATCGGAAGAACTGACAATATTCTGAATTATGACTGGCGTCTCGACGACCTCTCAGCACATTCGGAGTAACTGCGTTTGTCGCAGCACAAAGACATATAGGTGTGCGATCCACAGTTAAATCAAATTTGTTGTATTTCTGACAAATAAGCAACGACGAAGAATTAGTAAAGCCGCTTTGCTGAGAAAATGTCTCATTATTATTTGGCATGCCAGGCATTCTTTTCGAAAGTGCGCAATAGACTTGAATGATATCATAAGCAGAGCAGCTTCAAGTGTTGGCTTCTTTGTGATATCACGGAGGCTCAAGTCTGAGGTGCACCTGCTTGAGTCGACAATTTTCTCAAGGTTTAAATCGCAGTTTGTTATTTCAACTAAGTTACCGTTTTCTATTGTAGAGAAAAATTGAAATATTGTCTTCCAGACACAGATATCTTCGTCTGCGAGAACAATAAAGTGCCAGCCTCATGGAGAATAACACTGTTATATTTAAACATATTCAGAATATTTTTAACATAGTACAACGTTAAAGTGAATAATAGTTTTGTAAGCAATAAACTCTAACGAGACTTTGTCAGCAGGGTTAGCATAAAGCTAACGAATAATTTTGCAACTTTTTATCATTTCGCTTCAAATAATAGCACACAGATCTTATCAGAAGTAATGAAAATTTCATCCTTTATATATTTGTGTGCATTAAAATGAACTTTAACGGATTAGGAACGAGCTCCTGCAGCAATATATTTCGGCGCTTTCTTTTCTGCCCGAAAAAGAAGTCCTTTCACAATTTTTTCTCGTTGCATAGAACATCAGAGAACATTGATATATGAGTTTATTTTGCCGCTCTGAGCCTGTCCTAGAGAACACGTTGATCTATGTTTAGTTTTTGTGATTCGTACCGACAAAATCATCATTCATCAAAAATGCTAAAATAATGTTTTTTTAATTTCGGTCAGACAGCATGAACTGGCAAAATTGGCAAATATTCCGATAGCTTTCCCCATTGTGAACTATCACAGGGTGTACTTCTGTACTCCTACTGTCTGTTGAACAAAAATTATGTATGCATGCAGTTTCAATTTTGACTAATAATATACGTGAGATATTTTTCGGTATTTCTAGCTGTAGAATAATATACAAAATGGAGGCTGAAGTAGGAACTTCAGATCCTCATCTTTTACTTCCAAACGAGCACTCTCTATCTGTTAAATAAGCTTTTTGAAAAAAAAAAACAATAAATGTGAGGTGTTCGATACGTTTTTTGAGATCCATTTTTAGGAAATGCATTCTATATAGATGAAGTTTTTTTACCTACAAAATACAATGCAGAAGTCATGACAGGGGAACATGGCAAAGAGCTCAATATTGGTGCTTACTGCATACATATTGGTCATTAGCGTGCGACTAAATCGCGATACATAATCGTAGTTGCATTTCTCTCCCTACAGATTGCAGCAGGACATCCAACCATCGTTCTCGCCAGCACAATGGCGCAGCCACTGAGGTTACTTCTGGAACATCCTCGTCTGGTAAATAAGAAACAAACTGGACCTAAGAGCAGAGATAATAATAACATAACGCATTTGTTTATTTGCTGCTCTTCTCAGCAACAATGAAGGGCTCAGTAAGGGACACGTTGGATAAGTTATCGCTTGCTGAATGGTGAATTTGCGAAAAAAAAGAGTAATAGTGGGAACAACTTTGAACTTTGGCATTGTGTGGTGCAATTCAATTATTTATTTAGCTATTAATTTATTAACACAACCAAGTCAGGCACCATCGGTGCTGCTTAACATCAGTGACGTGGCCAAAGGGTTCGCACTGCCACGTCATTATCATAAGCCTGCAGGAAGTGTCACGTTGTTCGAAACAAAATACCATATACAAACCAAGACATACGAGTTATTTATGACGGGGAAATAACGTGAAAAATATGTTATTTCAACTTCCGGCGACGTCACAATTAACAGGTGCGCGTGCCATTGGCTTAGAAGCGGCAATCCTTGCAGACGGAGAAAGCAACATATGAGCACTCAATTCAAGAAATCGTGGCACTAGAATCACTATAGAAAGAACGAGCACTCAAGCTTTTGCGGTCGTAAGTGATTCGTACTATTTTTTTTTGTTTGTTTTTTTCTCTTGCTTTTTTTTACCGTGCGTGGGCCACCTGAAGGTGCAGCGGATGCTCGTTCCAACCCACGATGCGTCAGTTTTCTCTGAGAAAAATTAATAGGGTCATACATCATACGTGAGGGTGATACATGACACATGATACCCCACCAAACAGCTTCATAGGTTTTTTTTTATGCACTGTCTTTTTCACGCATTCTGTATATCCAGCTTCTTGAAACTGGAAAACATTTGGATTGTATAAAAGACCTAACAATCTGCACAGCAGCACCGCACAGCAGTTTCTGTTGTGCAGAACGAAGTTGTAATCATGAGGACGTTTTTGGTCTGCGCCATGCTCTTCACTGTTGCTACTGTGAGCTTCGCTCACCACCTCGAACTCTGTGGTGAGTATCGGAGATCGATACATGCATTAAACATGCTAAACGTACACTATCGTAAAAGTGCGACAGACTAGAAGCCGAACTGCCTCTGTATTGGAAATTAGTCGTAATGAACCTCCATTTAACCAAATGCTATATGTAAGGAATTATTTCTATTTTTTTCGATGTTATTTGAAAAGTTATCTCTGTATTTAATCAGCTCTTTACCAAAGCAATTTTGTCACACTGTCTCAACTTGACAATTTATCGCCTATATTGAAAATATAAATGGAGCGTGGGGGTGTTTGTAAAATAATTTTTCAAAATTTCAGTGATATTTGGCCAGGACGAGAAAAGTCACCTGTACCCGTCCATTTGCATGAAACGTACAAGCAGCGAGAACGCCATGATGCACTTAAGATGTGGGTGCATTTCAAACGACTTCAGATGATCAAAATTAGTCAGGAGCCCTCCACATACTGTGTCTTTCATAATCAAACCATGGTTGGGGTGTGTAAATCTACGCAATTACTATTAATATTTCTGCATTGTGAAATATTATCCCGACATAGGAATATTGTTATATTTTATATATAAATATAGACACAATCGCGGTGACATGATCACCAAAATTATTATATAATATTATCAACATCGACACGACAGCGTCAGTCATATCTACTTCCTGTAATCGTTTGGGTGGTTGAAGAAGGTCTCTGCTACAGCGGGGGGAGGGGGGGGGGGCTTTTTAGGTTTATTTAATGGTGGGAGATATTTAGGAAAACGGGCCTCTTGAGCGCGTCAAGATGTACCCTTCTTTTATACTCCCCGTGACATGCAGTCGAAACGCTCAGCGTGAACATGTTTGGTAGGCATTACAGTTTGGTCTGCAGCACTGGAAATTGCACCGCGGTACTGCTCGAGCAGCGCGGTGCAGAAGAGAGGCACAAGCACGCTCCGCACAAGTCCGGTAGTTAGAACAGCAGTTGGGTACAAAACACGTTCTGCCCATTTGCGACACCTATCATAAATTTGATGTAAACATTGTCAATAGATAATCACGCGAGCTATGTAGTCTGGCTTCAAAACAGCGCGACCATTCATGCCAGCAGGAAGACGCAGAATCAGCAGCTTCCGCATTGCTGCCGAGACATCTGACCCCGCTCTTCGTGGCGCCGTCTGAAAATGCACCGTTTATGAGCTGTCAGAGAACTGAGGACGGCCCGTACATAATATTACGCGGGACGATTGCGGTTTTCCACGCATTCAGGAGAGAGTGTCAGCACCTGTCTATGGTAGATATGCAGCATAACCCGAGTTTGGCTAAACTCGAGATCTTTCTGCGCTCTGGTGACGCCCTCTTTTGAACTATAGCTAAAAGTACCAAAGCATCAAATATCTCCCTGAGCAAACCCTGCGCTCCTTTCGTGTCGATGAAACGCGGTGTCACTTCAAAGGTGGTCTACAAATTCGGGTGGTGTTTCCAAATCAGAGGCATCTTTCATATGCTTGTCGTTCCACCTATAGGGCAGAAGTGCACACATGCAACTGTCAGAAACTCTTAATAAAATGTGTTTTAGAGGCATAGACCTATGAAATTTATTTGAAATGTTTAATACCTCCATTAAGAACTAGAATATTCAACACTGTGGCCTCTGAGATTAGTTCCGACCTAGTGTCTTAACACACTGTGGCCAGAGATAATCAACGAGGCCACGTGTTCAATTATCATGGAAAGCCTGTACATTCTAGCGCATTGCTCGGTTGGCACGTCCTTTTTGTTTTTGTTTTCTTCATCATCCGCTCGCTTCCTGGCCACATGCTTCCTAGCGCTCGCTTTCTTGCTGATTAGCTAATTGGCTGGGCTCTTTAGCTAAGTATAAAATTGGCAAAGACATGCTGTGACCAAGCTAATAATTAGGTCAAGTCAAGCAGAGACCGAGCTAATCAAGTTATATCTTACTGAGCCTGTGCTGATGAAGCCGTGTAAAGCTGATAACAAGCTCATCAGGACCATGTTAACTAGCATGACTTTCATTAGGAGCACGCAAAGTAAAATCAAGCTGATGAAGACGTTACTCACGAAGAGCGTGCTAACTTGAAGTATGCTAAATAGCTCCACGCTATGATCTTGTTAATAAACACAACATTAAAAAACCCGAGTTTGTTAGTGCTGCGGTAATTCATACATTTCCTGTTTAGACAGAACTATTCATTAACATGTTGAACTAGATATAGGTAATTTTGCCATCATAATTGAGAGAGTACGGATGCGCTCCTCATTCCTAAGCGCGCCGATCGAACTGAGACCGAGCTCATCTGATGGCACTAGTCTTGCATAAGTAGTGCCCTGCCATAGTGGCTAAGGTGCTCGGCTGCTGACCCGCAGGTCGAGGGATCGAATCCCGGCTGCGGCGGCTGCATTTCCGATGGAGGCGGAAATGATGTAGGCCCGTTTGTTTAGATTTGGGCGCACGTTAATGAACCCCAGGTGGTCGATATATCTGGAGCTTTCTACTACGGCGTCTTTCGTAATCATGTGGTGGTGTTGGGACGTCAAACCCCACATATCAATCAATCAATTAGCCACTAGCTCACCACGGCGGGGCAATGAAACATTACATCACCATTAGGCTGCGATGTTCGGCAAGCACCCCTGGTGGCATTCGTGGTGATAATGCGTGGTTACTATTTACTTGTTTGTAAAGACATTGCTTATACCGGTTCGTTACTTTACAAAATCTTCACACGTGCAAACAGCAGTGACCTGTCGATGTATTTATCTGTAATATTGGATAGAAGCGAAACGAGCTGCATGAGAGTGCTAAGTGTGCGCACTTTTTGCTTTGAGAGAAGAAATTTCCATACTGCAGGTGGAATGGAAAAACTCGCCGTAAAGAGGGCAAACGCACGCGAGCACGCCTGTGGGAGGAGCGACGTTCAGTGGCAAAAGAGATATTGGGACACTGCACTGTGTTGGTGCTGCACTGTTTACGCGTTTGCTAGGTGAGAGCGCTGACGCGTTCGCTCGTAGTGTTCCTTAGTCATCATCATCATCATCATCATCATCATCATCATCATCAGCCAGACTACGTCCACTGCAGAACAAAGGCCTCTCCCATGTTCCGCCAGTTAACTCGGTCCTGGGCTTCCTGCTGCCAATTTATACCCGCAAACTTCTTAATCTCATTTGCCCACCCATTCTTATGTCACCCCCTAACCCGCTTGCCTTTTTTGGGAATCCAGTTAGTTACCCTTAAAGACCAGTAGTTATCCTGTCTACACACTACATGCCCAGCCCGTGTCCATTCCTGTCTACGCGCTACATGCCCGGCCCGTGTCCATTTCCTCTTCTTGATTTCAACTGTGATATCCTTAACCCCCGTTTGTTCCCTAATTCACTCTGCTCTCTTCTTGTCTCTTAAGGTTACACCTACCATTTTTCTTTCCATTGCTCGCTGCGTCGTCCTCAATTTAAGCTGAACCCTCTTTGTAAGTCTCCAGGTTTCTGCTCCGTAGCTAAGTACCGGCAAGACACAGCTGTTATATACCTTCCTCTTGGAGGATAGTGGCAATATATCTGTTATAATTAGAGAGTGCTTGCCAAATGTGCTCTACCCCATTCTTAATCTTGTAGTTAATTGAATCTGATGGTTCGGCTCCGCGGTTATTACATGCCCTAGGTAGACCTTGTCTTTTACAACTTGAAGTGCGCTATTACCTATCTCAAAGCGCTGCTCTCTTGCGAGGTTGTTGTACATTACGTTTGTTTTCTGTAGATTATTTTAAGACCCACCTTTCTGCTCTTGTCTAACTCTGTAATCATAAGTTGAAATTCGTTCCCTGAGTTACTCAGCAATGCAATGTCATCGATGAAACGCAGGTTACTCTCCAATAACCCTCCCTAACTGTTCCCGTTATAGGCTTCTGAAAACCTTCTGTAGGCACGCGGGAAATAGCATTGGGGAGATTGTATCCCGTTCTCTTAAACCTTACTTGATTGGTATTCTGTCGCTTTCTTTATGGGGAACTATGGTAGCAGTTGATCTTCTGTAGATTTTTTCTGGATCTTAATCTATGCATTGTCGCCGCCATGATTCTGCAGTGTATGCATGAATGCTGATAATTCTACTGACTCTATTGCGTTCTCCTAAAGAGTATGTATTGAGGTACGCTGTATTCTGAGCATTTGTTTCTATTACCTGCTTGATAGTATGAATATGGTCGATTGTTCAGTAGCCTGTTCGAAATGCTGTTTGTTCCTTTGGTTGATTTAATTCTAATGTTGTCTCAATTCGGTGAGCAATTACCTTTGCAAATAGCTTGTATACAGTGTGCTAAGGATCTCTGGGTCCCGGTAGGCTGCCATTGGAACCTGAACTTGGCAACGTTTTTCGTTAGAACCTCATCTAGTGAGGCAAGTCTAGCTGCACTATTCTAGGAGCTATAGAGTGTTAAATGGGGTGTGATAGGGCTCAGTGAGGTTAGGAGAACCAATGAGGCCTTTACAGTGCTACAGAATGGGCATGTCCTTTGCTATCGTGGCATGGCTTACAGAAGAGAAGTCGGCGTGTTGTTTCTTATCCACAGAAATATAGCTGTTAACATAGAAGAATACTATAGCAATAATGAAAGGGTTTTAGGTATCGTAATTAAAGTCATTAAGAGGTACAAATGAAGCGGTTACATGCTTACGCACCAACATCCAGCCATGATGACGCGCTCGTTGAAAGCTTCTATGAGGACGTGGAATCGGCAATGAAAAGGATAAAAACACAGTATGTTATACTAATGCGCGACTTTAGTTAAATTGTAGGGAAGAAGCTGGCTGTAGGCCAGGCAGTAGGAGATAAAATCTCGGTAAAATAAATACCAGAGGAGAGTTATTTGTAGAATTCACAGAACGGAATAATTTACAATTTTTGAATACCTTCTACCGAAAATGAGGGAACCGTAAGTAGACAGGGAGGAGCCTTAATGGCGAAAGTAAGACCTAAATAGATTTTAAACTGAGTGCACGCCTAGGCGTTGCGCAGAATGTGGAAGTGCTTGGCAAGGTATGATGCAGGGGCCACAGAATAGTATAGGGTCTAGAATTCACCTAGACTTGAAGAAAGAACAACAGAAACTGATTGATACATGAGAAGCCAATCAATTAGCTACCACTGAGAGGGAAATTGCAGGAATTCAAAGTCTCGCTTCGTCACAGAAACTCGACTCTTATCGAGAAAACCAGCCTTAACGTTGACGCAATAAATGATAAACTGACGAGTATTATTACGGAGTGTGCAGTGGAAGTTGGGCGTATGGCAGCTATACAGGACACTGGCAAGCTGTCCCAGAGGGCGAAGAATATCATTAAGAAACGTCAAAGCATGAAAGCCTCAAACACAACAGACAAAATAGAACTGGCAGAGCTTTAGAATTTGATCACTAAGCGTAAGGTATACCATGCCAGAAGGTATATTCTGGAGAGAATTGAACATGCTCTAAATAACGGTGGAAACCTCAAAACATTCAAGAGGGAACTTGTGATAGCCAAAAACCAGATCTATACACTGAAAGACAAGGAAGTCAATGTAACCACCCATACGGACAGGATAGTTAAAATAGCGGAGGCGCTTCACAGAGATCAATACAGTAGCTGGGACAACTACCACCATAATGTAAAAACTTGCAGTAACCCAGATGACATCCCACCAGTAATGAGAGAAGAAGTCATAAAAGCGTTGGAGAGCTGCAAAGAGACAAAGCCGCTGGTTAGGATCGGGTAACATCAGATCTGCTGAAAGATAGAGGAGAGATTGTGTTATCAAGCTAGCCACCCTGTTTACGAAGTGTCCCCTCACGGGGAAAGTATGCCGGAATCTTGGAAGAATGGTAACATCACCTTAATACAAAAGAAAGGAGATTACAAGGACTAGAAGAATTACAGATAGATCACCCTTGTTCTCTGTCATTCTTTGGTGAACCGCATCAAATACGGCGAATGTGCTTGTGATGCACCGGCACGTTTCTGCAATTGCTTTACGTAATGCTGCTCCCTAGGTATCCGCACCATCTTCATGCCATCACCGCCTGCGGCAAACTCGGAGTGAACTCGGGTGCCCGAGAAGCTCAAGCCATCTTGCTTAACTCCTCTTGTATATTCTTACATCATGCCCCGGACATAACTGAGGAAGCTGTAGAGGGATATTTTTATGACTAAAATTTCCTATAGTTCAAGCTTAACAAATTCGCGATACAACGATGTTTTTGTTGCTTCAATGCTTCTCTGTTTTGAAGTTTGACCATATTACATGCGTTATTATTTCGTTATATTTCAAGAATTTCAGTTCCGTAATATGGCTGTCGTTGCCTCATATTATCGTCTTTCTGAACGGCAAACAAAAGAAATAATAAATCGTACTCTTTAGGTGAATGTGCAGGGTCATCTTGATAAACTTTCACAAGCACTGAGATGTTGGTTTATACAATCTTTTTTTTTATGTGTGAATGATCAGCATTCACATTCTAACTGTACCCTTAGCGATCTCTTTTGAGCTGTTTAAAAAAAACATTGGTTGGCGTGGTTTATCACGACATCGGCTAAAGCTTGAAAATGCTTTTGTTCAGAAATCTATTCGCAGTCAAGAATGATTTTCGTTAGTATAAAAATGCTGGACTACCAATTATCTCCAACTGGCACATCTTCAAGAATGTTCGGTAAAAAAAGAATACGGTGACAAATTTCACAATCTTTTTGACGTGAACCACTGAGAATAACACTAGAAATGGAACGTGTTTATGAGGATACGGGATTTACATATCAAGCAAAAAAGATCGATGACAAAAAGTGACGAGAACTATAGACTATACCTTTGCGATGTCGACAAAAATGAATTATTCAAACGACGTTGGCAGTGCCTGTCCGATAATGCCGTTTTGTTGTTTTTTTACGCAGGAAAGAATGACGAGCAGTTGAAGAGTGAACTCGAATGCATTCAGAGCATCATTTCACAAGCGGTAACGTGACTTCCTGCACATTTATTGAAATGAAATCTCAGCAGCACACTGTGAAATGGGAAAGCCTCAGGTGAAGAGACACATAAAGCGGGAAACTAAATATTCGACTTCCACCTGCAAGTTTGTAGTTGCCAACTTATGACAAAAACCACAGTGTCAAAGAGAAATGACAATAAATGTGAAATCTTAACAGTGAAGCGGTTCTTAGCCGAAGTTTCATGTCCGGAATGCTCGGTAACGCTGGCAGGCATCATAAATAGGTATGCGCCATAGGCGACAAGTTGATCGCACTTCTCACCAGTGGTCCTCTAAAAATGAAGGCAACCGTTCGTTCAACAAATGGGTAAGTGTCACAGTAATAAGTGTGATCAATCGGGAAACTGTCATCATTAAAAATGCATACGTGCCACAGGAACTGGGTAAATGCCGCTACACACAAATTTTACTATAAAAAAGATGGGAATAGTTAGCCCAACAAATGGCGTGCACGTAACAACTGTCACACGACTCTCACGTCGTACTTCGTGGTTTTGAAAATTGGTGCCTGTGTTACTACCTCAAAGCTTAACAAAGCATGTTCAACAAAGAGCATGTTGTGATACAACGCACCTGAAAGACTTGCAAAACATAGAAATGCGATAGCCTGAAAAAGGGACGACCACCAGCTTCGCTGTTTTATCGGTGTCCGCCAAGCAGGGCTGGTTAGTTTTTCTATAGAGACTCTGTTGTAGATGTGCGTGCAATCTTTTGAAGATTTGAAAGTCACGCCATATACCATAGGCACTGAAGTCCGCATTTTATTGGCGTAAATGAACGCAAGTTTCAGTTGACTCAACCTGGTAACTTGCCAGCCCCATTGAAAATCCTAACCGCCCACCTTGTGCAGATGGCCGCGTGGGCATATACGAACAAAATTACACGGTAGCATAACCCAAATTCAGGTTACTTTCCACATTTTTATTCTTGGGCAGCACACAGTAAGACAACACCTCAGAGAGAACATTGGACATGATACCAGTATTTGTCCAGTGTTCTGTTTCGAGTGCTGTCTTGTTCGCTGCGCAAAAATGAAATTAGCTGTCTGCGCCTGTCTTCAGCAATGACCTTTACGCAAGTGAGATACGTGACCAATACAACTGATCCGATGGTCTCTCTGCACATTCCCCAGCTCTTTCTAAATGAATCTTTTCGGGTAGACTGCTGGATACATTGAAGAGTCGTATTGGTAAAGGAGCAGAGGAAGTTCCGCATTGACAGTGGGTTACCAACGTTAATTTCTACATGCCGTCTGCCATGTGCAAACCAAAACATTTCGTTTGGATCGGCCCCGTATTTCTGGGTACCACTGCGCCATAACAACAAGCTGATATAAGAAATAATAATGCATTCCTAATCCTTTGTCGCTTGCATGAGAGGAGATAAATAATAATAATAATAATAATAATAATAATAATAATAATAATAATAATAATAATAATAATAATAATAATAATAATAATAATAATGGTTTTACGTCCCAAACGACGCTATCATTATGAGAGGCACTTTAGTGGAGGACTACAGAAATTTCGACCGTTTGGTGTTCTTTAACGTGCACTCACATCGCAGAGTACACGGGCCTCTTCCATTTCACCTCCATCGAAATGCGATGCGGGATCAAATGTCCGCCCGCTAATTACCTCGTTGCTTCGTTGCTTTGACACGAGCTGCGAGTTCCCATAAATAGTGCCATGTTCTGCGGATGACTTTGCGTGTAGATTTCACAAAACAGCTCATTTATTCTTTCTGCTCTCGTCTCTACAGAATTTAGCATACATTATGTTCGGAATAATTTCGTTTCCCTTGATGATATCGCTCAAAATAGCATAAATGTTTGTACTCGTACTGTGTTACTGTAAAAATAATGTGCTCAAGGAACAAAATAGTTATTCAATGGAAAGGTAAATATCCAGCTCTACGAAATGAGTGGGAGAGCAAAATATCTATGTGTTGCAAAATTAGTTTTTCTTTGAAGTTTATGTGACCCAGAGCATCGCATCTGCCTTGCTCAACACGTACGAGACCTAATATGTGTCTTTAAAAGTTGAATTCTGCATTACAAAAATTACCGACAGGCTTTCGTGTAGCCTCCATGTAATGCACCTTTTTTTTCTACTGCATGTAGTGGACGCACACACGTTTCTAAAGAATCTTCAAATTTTTATTGGCCCATTACTTATTACATATTGGCCTAATAATCATCTGGAACAATGTTTAAGAGTGTTTTATTACACCAAAATGTGTAATAAAACACTCTTCCCTGGAAATGATTTCATTTATTCTGTCCTGCAGGCCAACAATAGCTTCGACACAGCTCAGCAGTACCTCGGCTGCGAGGACAGAAGCTGCGTTATCCGAAAGCTGTGTGAAGGAGGAGACCTCGTGAGTACCTGTAGTCAGTTAGAAAGGAACACGTGTTCGAAACAAGTGAAATCATAAATATAAGGCGCGCAATACTGTCTGCTCACGTAAATCAAGAAGGTGGTTTTCTGAAATGTATGGTATCCCTAGCGAGCGACTGGTATGGTATCCCTAGCGATGTATGGTATCCCTAGCGAGCGAACTTGTATCCCTAGCGAGCGACGCACACTCTTGTGTGCGTCGCTCGCTAGGGATACAAGTTTTGTAAGTATTAGGCAGTATGGGCATGCAACGAGTGGGCATGTGAAATAAATAATTTGTTTTGTTTTCTCAAAAATTACTTCTAAGTAAAATTTGTGAAACATGATCAAATCTAGTATCAGCATGTGTTTGGTGTGATTTGCAATCATTTCTATACTGAAAGAAAAATATTATGAGAGCAATCATGTCGTGATTGTCATGTTTGCTGCAGTCATACACCTTCATCATCCATTCATCTCACGTAACACCGCATTTGGTATAAGTAAAGCTGACGAAACGACCACGAGTGCATAATGAGCGTGGCAGGTAGTCATGTTCTTAGATGACAGGCATGTTATGATTGTCATGTTTTCACCATCATATACCTTCGTCATCCATTAATATCACGTAATACCAAAGTTGGTATACGTGAAGCTAGCTACAACGACCGTGAGCGTACCGTGAGCGTGGCGCGTAGTCGTGACTTGCACGACATGCTTGTCATGGTTCCCACGTGCGGGCTTGCGACTTATGTTCGTCATGCAATTATGTTATACCAAACCAGTCTTGCGATATGTCATCTGACCGAAACCACCTCAGGAGAAGCAAGACTATGACATTTAAATCATGACATTTCTGACAAACATGTCATGATTTTCATGTTATGGCTAGTCACTTATGCTTGTCATACAGTCATGTTATGTCATACCAATTTTGGTATAGATCTCATTATCGAAATGGCCAGTAGAGCTAAAAATCGTAGGCGGATAGATAGATAGATAGATAGATAGATAGATAGATAGATAGATAGATAGATAGATAGATAGATAGATAGATAGATAGATAGATAGATAGATAGATAGATAGATACGGTCAAAGCCGCCCAAGTTCACTAAGAAATGCTTCGCAATTAAAGGACACCGGGCTTTTTTTGTCTCAGACCCAGCAGATTAATACGTTCTATTATTTTTTATTTGGGGCGTGGGCCTAGTTTTAACATTTTATTCAGTTTATTTTAAACGAACCACCTGCCTGTGTAAGACGATGGTGAGACGTAGGCTGCGCAGTCCACCCATGGCAGAAATTACTGAGCGTTGCGCCGTTCTTCGCCTAATCGGAATCGTAAAGTGACACTATGTAAAAGTCTCGTGATTATGTCATAAAAAAAGAATTGATATTCTTCCTCTGTGGTCCACAACTGATACCACCGCATTTATTTTCCAGTTGAGTGCCAGTGTCGACATGGTATCTAGATTGTTGCACTGCACCCGGGTTCGCTTAGTTATTAGGGGTGCCATAAATAAGTAGTGGCACTAATATAAAACTTTAGCAGATTAAGCTAAAACTGAATAGTAATAATAAAATAGCTAAGGTTTTACACGCTATAACCATGGTATTATTATGAGGGACGCCGTATAGGAAAAGGCTTCAGCAATTTTGGACCATTTGATGTTGTTGAACGTGCACTGAGCTCGCAGATTACACAAGACTCTGCTGTTTCGTCTCAATGGAAAATTCGACCACCGCAGCCGGGATGGAACGTACGACTTTCGCGTCCGCAACCGCGCCCCTAACCGCTACACCACCGCGGCAGACTAACCAGAAAACAAGCTCTTTCACGATGATGACAACTTTTGTGTGTATCGACTCATGTGGGAGATATTGCCATAATTCAATTTCTCAAGTGTAATCAACAAAACAAGAAAGAGAAAAAAGAATAATGATGCAAAGTCTACATTTTTTTCATGTGCTAAAAGGGCTGTCTTCAAATACCTAAATTTGCCACATTGAAGCTTCACCACTTCATGGTCTCGGGAGCTTCACGGGAAAGTAGTTCTGGCAAATCAATGTTATTATTAGTCACTGCATGGAATGAACAAAAGATGACCTGTACACGTTATGAATCGCACTCAAGCTTGATTGATTTGATTGATATGTGAGGTTTAACGTCCCAAAACCACCATATCATTAAGAGAGTTGCCGTAGTGGAGGGCTCCGGAAATTTCGACCACCTGGGGTTCTTTAACGTGCACCCAAATCTGAGCACACGGGCCTACAACATTCCCGCCTCCATCGGAAATGCAGCCGCCGCAGCCGGGATTACAACCCGCGACCTGCGGGACAGCAGCCGAGTACCTTAGCCACTAGACCATCCGGCGGGGCGAATCGCACTCAATCATCGACGTATATACATACATCATCAGTATATATATGGCTGGTTGTCTTCTTTTCCTTTTTTTAATATACATCATTACTCTTAACTTTTGAATATTTTTGTGGTGCTGCTTCATAATGTCACGTTGTCTTGACGTCGACGTAGGCAACAGTTGGCAAGTGCAAGATGAATCTTTTTTATTTCCCCGAACTTGTGACCGGGAAACTGAAGATGAGACTACAACAACACAAACTGGCACTGGTGGTAGCGAATACAGCATCAGCTGTCGATCAATTGAGCAACGGTGAAGCGCGTCGGCATATACACGTGTGCCACCGAATATTACAGCGTTATCGCTAGAGACCACGCAAGTTCCATAATAATCTGTAGCGTTCGTGTTGTGCGCGTGATCTTAAGAAAATGATCGACTACAGTACCCAAGCTTCTTGAAGACTTCAGGTGTGGTTTGTGATCAAGATTACTAACAACGTAACAGGGCGATGACAAAACTTGGGGAAGGAATGTGGCAATATCTTGGCCATAAAGTTCGAGACTGTGTCACTGTTTTTGAGTTTTCCTGAACGTTCTTTTTACAGGAGGGGGCTATGGCCCAATATTTCACAGTGAGTACCATCTTCTTTTATTCTACTTAACTGTCTTTCATTTGTGTTTTAAAGTTCACCAAACATTGTTAGTGACCTTCAACCTTGCGTCTACGGCAATCTGTGGCTTCACTTTCAATCAGAGGTCATACTTACTTACGAAAACGCACCATTAACTGAACTGTTAAGTTCACACCTAAAGTAATCAGGTAGCCAGTTGCGCATTCCTCTTGTGCAGATTTATACCTAGCCCTTCTGTGCATCTAGCCAGTATGCGTCAGCGCTTATGATTATTTCGAGCCGTGTGATAGATTCTAAAATACTGAAAAAGTCTTCCCAAAATAGAGAAAATAAATTCATTGGCACAAATATGAAACTTCTACAGATCATGATAATGACGTGCAGACCTCATCTCTTAGGTGGCACTGGGTGACATGGAATTACGGCATACCATAATGTAAGCTGAAATATGTCAAAGCTGGTTAGATTGACCATCACAAAAATGTGAACATCGCCACTGGGAAATGCTAATAAATGAATGTTTTTTTTTGCACCGCGAGGCAATATTTTGAAGCCGTATGCGAATGGCTTATCACTGATCTTGTTTTTATAAAATGTGACATGATATGTACCGACGGATAACGGGAGCAGCCACAAACGCAACGTCATTGATTGATTGATATGTCGGGTTTAACGTCCCAAAACCACCATATGATTATGAGAGACGCCATAGTGGAGGGCTCCGGAAATTTCACAAACGCAACGTTTAACTAATAAGTCGCCATTTTTTTATAATAGAAAATGACGCAACGTGTAACTAATATGTCGCCATTTTCTATTATAAAAATTCAAAATGTGTTTGACCTCCCAAGAAAAAAAAACAAGTTCGTGAAGCATTCTGACGGCATGTCTGAAGCAAGACACGTTCACTTCGCGTTTCTTTTTTGCTAGTAAGCCTATCAATTGCGTCACCAAATCTTGCCACCTATCCCATATTTCCTTTCTCAGAACTGGAAAAAGGGTTTTGTATTTACCGTGTAAATCAGTGTTGTTTATCAATAATAAGTCTATGCAAAATGAGAAAACAATAGTCCACCCTTCCGTGCTTCTAACAACAAGAATAAAATAAGAAGTAGCAAATATCTTGTGCATAGCGTGAAGTGATAACTAAAAATAAGTTTCCTCTCTTTTTTTACAGCAAGATCAAATCACCGAGATTCACAATGCTGCCACCGCATGTGACCCCGACGCTGAGAATGAAGATAACCACCGTTGAAAGCCGACCACGGATACAATATTTCAGAAACGGAAGTTACTGTATACTACGTGTGTAGGCAACCACAGAAATAACACCCATTAAATCTGAGCAGTCGCATTCCTTCTGAGTTGTTTGCATTTTTATTCTGGTATAAATAAATTCAAACTTGTATGAAATGCCCACACATACTCATTTACTATCCTGGGTACAACCTTCAGTCATACGATTCGCTTACGTAACACTCCCACAACTGCTAAGTCACATTTTAACAGCAAAGCTGTTCAGAAAGTCGTTACTTGTTCACCCCGTATCAAAAAACTGTCATATTTATAAGCTGGGTATGCACCACACAAAGTAGGGAAATCCTTCTATTCACCAATAATCTACTATACTCACAAAGACGACAGTTAGTCTGATTGCTTTGCTTGATATGCGAGGTTTAGCGTCCCAAAACCACCATATGATTATGAAAGACACCGTAGTGAAGGGCTCCAAAAACTTCTACCACCTGGGATTCCTTAACGTGCACATATATCGGAGCATACGGGCCTACAGCATTTTCGCCCCGACGACAGAGTCCAACAAGCGGGTATGTGCCATGTGCCGCAGTAATTTGTGCGGCCTATTAAAAAACTGCTGTATTCATAAACGGGCATCTGGCACAGAAATTGCTGAGTCCCACAATGCGCAATCTCAACTAAAATGGAAGAATGGATCAGTTAGCCCGACAAATGACTGAGAAGTGACGGCAGCGAGTCAAGGACCTCCTGGTGCGTACAACGGGTAAATGGAGGGGCGACGGAAAGAGATACGCTTATGACGACGAGCCCTTCTCGTGCCTGTGCCTGTCTCTGGTTTAATTCGAACTTCTCTCCGCTGAGAGTCAATGTGCGAACAACCTGATACCCTTGTTACACAGGCAGCCTAAACCGCGGTAACGCTAACCACGGTTACATTAAGCATGTTTTGCTCATGTTACACGGCACACGAAACCACGGTTATGCCGCTAACCGTGGTTTTAAGAAACCGATATCTGCAACCTCGGTTAGGCAGATAACCGAGAAAATGCCGGCGCTCACCACCGACGAGTGCATGCCAGCGAGCGCGCGCGAAAAATGAACGAGCTGGACCGCACGAACCACGCGTAAAGCCGGATAAAGATGCGAAAAAAGTATTTGAGTGATATTCGGAGCACGTCACGCAATCTCAAAGTGTACGTGGCAATTACAGCCGAGTTGAACGCCGAACTTCCGCCTGACGCAGAGCAGTTCACGCCAGGCAAGTCCGGAAGATAGACAATCTGAACAAGAAGTACCGGTAAGTACTTGAATAGACTAGGAGGCACATATGTCATATTTGCCTGGTTGCGGCCGAATGTATTCGGAGCATATATACGCAAGGAAGTGGCTCTGTTCATTGTTCTACGCCATATGACGTTAGCCACCTTAACCGAGGATGCTTTCGCGCTGTGTAACATCGGCGAACAATGGTTGGCGCTAATCGCGGTTCAACGCGGTCAACCGTGGTTCGTCGTAACCGCGTCTGCTTTGCCTGTGTAACATGGGTCACCTAGCTAAAGCCTAGGAAAAACCTACAAACAACCTGCATCACCTAGCTAAGGTGTAGAAGCAACCCAGAACCACCCAGATGAATAATCCCGTTGCACTGTTTCAAGGCTTGATTGATTGATTGATTTGTGAGGTTTATCGTCCCAAAACCACCATTTGATTATGAGAGACGCCATAGTGGAGGGCTTCGGAAATTTCGACCACCTGGGGTTCTTTACCGTGCACCCACGTCTGAGTACACGGGCCTACAACATTTCCGCCTCCATCGGAAATGCAGCCGCCAAAGCCGGGAATCGAACCCGCGACCTGCGGGTCAGCAGCCGAGTACCTTAGCCACTAGACCACCGCGGCGGGGCACTGTTTCAAGGCTTGCGCTGCTGACTGCAAGCTTCACCAAATTTTTTGTTACTACTTTATTTCGGTTTCTAAAGGGCCCTTCACAATCTACGAAAAAGAGAAACAAAAACTACCCCGTTGTTTTCTGGTGACGTTTCTAGTGTTTCTGGCGCACTTGGTAACGCAAGAACAATAGCTGCCCATCTGTCTTGTTTGGCTATCATACGCGATTCACTGATTTACTTTCATTTTGTGCGTTATCTACTGAGCAAACAGAGATAACAGCGTCTAGCCGAGAAGCGTGAAATCCTAGGTTGAACGCTTAGTGCTGCCAGTATGCGCGTGCCTCTAAAAACCGAATGCCGAGAAGGATACATAGCATGCAGGAAAAGTAAGGGTAGCGAACACAAGGAAAAAAAATCACGCTGTCGTCAATAAAAGCGGGCTGGTTACTGGCCCTTCAAGGGTCGTAGGTGAAAAAGAAGATTAGGGAGTTTTAGAATACCGTTTGCAAGCGCTGCGGGCGTTGCGGGCGAAGCGGGTGTCATAAAAGTTTTAGAATAGCGTTTGCCCTGCTGCTAACCGCAACGCACGATCGCAGCGACACCGTAGCCTGAAAACCAGCGCTTGCGGGCCACATGCGGGCCACCATCACGACACGCAATTTCGGATTTTCCGCGTGCGGTCTGCGAACGCAAACTCCGACTCGCGTTACGACGCATGCGCAGTGGCAGCGACCACACCTCAAGAGCTCGCGGTGCGCTATTCTAAAACTGCCTGTTGGTTCAATTCGCGACGTCCACTCTGGCGCACTGGCCTTGTAGTTCAGCACTTTTTCAAGCAACAGTTTCGAGGGTGCGTGGTAAGTCGCTCTAACTGGGCTTTGCCTACGTTTGTGCCTCCGAATACCTCAATGCTATATGCAGTCGCGCACATCGCGTGCTCCTGGCTAACCATTCGTTGCACATTCCGTATAGACTTGCACACCATCGCTGTAGTTTGTTCCGAAAGCGTGCCGGATAGAACACGTTGACGCCCCGTGGCACATTTCTATACAGATGAATAAGGCCCGTGTTGATAACTTAACCATCGGGGTGGTGGGTGTTAGTATATACCTGGACACGGTAATCCAGCACAAAAATGGCGCCAACAAAGACATAATAAACACTTGCACTCGATATTATTTCAAAGTGTCATCTTTTGAGGAGAGAAACAGCAAGGCTTGTGCCCCCGAGAAAGGGCAAACTGCACCTGTGATCATGCATGCACCCTCACAGTGCGCTTCAAGAACACGGGATGCAGAAGTTCTTAGCCCGAGCCATTAAAGCGCGATTAGCCCCGAGAAGTTGGAGTGGCGCCGCTTGGCGGATGACGTCATGGCATAGACTCCTGGATGCAAGCCGCGGCGCGTTTACATTATGATGCGCTCGTTTCGTGCGCTGTTCCAATGTTTGCGTTCGCTTTTTACTTTTCTCAAGCTGCAGATAAATGAAAAAAGAAACAGATTTAGTAATGTGTCTGGTAAAACAATAAAAAGTTTACGTTTGCTACTGCAAAACACGGTGCAAGAATACTTTAGGTGAGTGAACGGCGGGACTCTCCGGTGCTTGATAATGTTCTGCTTCGCAATGAGTCCGAGAGATGGCGCTACAAACTTTGCCCCAGCTCCCCTCCTCTCTTTTGATGTAGCAAAGCCACGTACGTGGGAAAGTAGCTGCGCTCATTTATTGTCACCACAACACCCTCGCTGCACTGTCGACCTCCTCCCTTTTCACCCCCTCTTTCGCGGTGCAAGAAGAGGACTGTTCCAGTTTTGAAGAGTACAGTGGTTTCCCTACCCTCCTCTGGGAACCAGTGCATGCAGACCATAACCACGGGGCAACTCCCTGCACTCCATACTGCCCCCAGACACGTCGCTCTCCCTACCAGCGAGACAGTCGACGATGAGGGCTTTCAGACAGTCCGCTCCAAGGCTGCCCTTCATCGTACCAGGAACCTGACTTTAGCCGCCCTCCTTTTAGACCCTAAGGTGGTGGGCACAGTGTTCTACCGGCCTGCTTCTGCTGGAGGCTCGTTCCAGAAATGCCCAAGACTGACCATAAACCAGGCGCTCTCGTCGCGCCCGGGAGTCGCTGTGTGTACGGATATATGCATATGCGTATATATATATATGTGTATATATGTGTGTGTGTGTATATTCATATTCATGTATTTTCCCTCCTGCTTGGACCCAAATAGGGTCTGCAGTATTGTATAAATAAATAAAAAAAAATTCGTGGTGACGCCAGCCGCATTTAGATAGGTATGAAAATCAAGTACATGCTTATGTTTGGATACAACAAACTCTATAACGTAAAACTATGTGATTTTGAGAAGGAATTAAGACACCATATTTACATTATAAAGTTGAGATGTGCATGGGCAATTCCTTTCGATTAACTCAGGACTTCTCCTCCCTAAAATAATATGTACTGTAGTTATCAAAACATCTATAGACAGCGCTTTCACAAGTGTATCAAGCCCCGTGCTCGCGTGCAGCATCGATTAACGCAACACATACCGGAAGGCGTTCGTCTTAGAATGCCGCCGCTGCTGTTGTGTGTTTTTCTCGTGAACTTTCTCAACCAACACGTTGTTTAGTTTCATGTTTCTCTCGCAATAATTTTGAAGCTTTAGATGGCCAAAACATTTGAGGTTAGAAAGCGCTGTTGAGGCTAGGTGCGAAATTCCAATTGCGGTCAGATTCTTTCTTCGTGCAGAATTGTAGCAACGGTGCAGTCACGCTCCTAACTACCAGTTTAACTAGCCACGTTTTGATTACCTGTTTACTGCGTTAATTACCTTGCAGTTGATTACCTGTTGGTGGACATGACGTGCTAGACCAGTCGTCGCCTTATTGAGGCGAAGGTTGTTTACATAGGTCCATAAGCCTATAGGCTGAAATTTTTGGGTTGGGAAAGGGCACCTACTTGAAATCGTAATTTCTCTCTGTGCATGAAAAAAAAATTTTTAGGGGGTAGGGGACAGGCCTGGTGAGCCATCTATTGGTTACGCCACTGCTTGGGCCACATCCCTGAATACGCTATAAAAAGAGTTAATTTCGACTTTCTGCAGTTTGTGTTGAAATCGTCGCTATCAGTGGAGCCCCCACGTGAAGCTCGCATTAGCGTTTCTGGCGTGGCGGTAGAACACTCCAGCATTTCACGCAAATTAGAATATAAAAATACATAATCCTTGGCGACTATTGAGAAGAAACCTGTACATAATGCCACAGGCATGGAACGAGGTTTAGCCATGCCAATGCGAGTATGTGCCATGGTGTGAAAAAAAGAAGAGGACTGTTGGTGTGCTCGTGCTCTACCGTTCGGTTCGGCTCGACGTCCAGCGCTGCTCCTGTGAACAGACGTTGTGGTCGTTCTGTAATCACGTGACATTTTCTGGTAGAGGTGCTGGGTAGTGTTGTATGCACTGCAATCAGCAGCAAGGTCCCGACACTGGTCGCGACTTGGAAGAACCAGATGACCTACGGCGTAGCAGGCGACAACTAGGCCTACCTACTGAATTAGAACCATTTCCACAACTCGGCAGTACTATGGCTAGTGCGGGAACGCAAACCCAAGAAACATCAATGCTGCCTCCTACATGGTTTTTCAATGCCCCGCGAACCCCGAAGCCGTTCCACGGTGACCCTTACGAGGACGTCGACGACTGGCTTGATGACTACAACCGTTGCGGCAGCGTCCACGAGTGGAACGAGCAGCGAAAGCTTCGGTATGTCTAGTTTTATCTCGAGGACTCTGCGCGCATTTCGTTCGAAAACCATGAAGCCACTATGACAACCTGGCCAGAGTTTTGCAACCAGTTGCGGAATACCTTCCGAAGCTCTGACCGAAAGGAGCAAGCGGAACGGCTCCTCGATTCCCGAAACCAGCGTCCGAACGAGAGTGTTGCCATGTTCGTTGAGGACATGTCGCGGCTGTTCAGGCGAGCCGACTCAATGACGGAAGAGAAGAAGGTGCGCCACCTAATGCGAGGAGTGAAAGAGCAGCTGTTCGCGGGACTAGTGCGGAACCCTCTCAGCACTGTAGAGGATTTCCTCCGCGAAGCCACGACAATGGACAGAATGCTGAGGCAGCGTTCGTACCAGTATGAACGTCCTGGCAGTCTTTCGTCAGTGTCGTCGGCCCTACCAACACCTGACGTCACGACTGTAAGAGACCTGACTGAGCTCGTGCGCAGTATTGTGCGCGAGGAGCTGCAAAAGCTGAACGTGGTGTCTTCTCCGCCCCATGTTTCTGCTCTAACGGATGTCGTTCGCGAAGAGGTCCGGCAGCTGGTGCACCCCGTGACGACTCTGCGTGCAGCCGAAGTCCAACCCATGACGACCCTGCGTCCAGCCAAAGCTCCGCTATTAACGTACGCCGAAGCAGCACGTACTCCTGCACCAGCTGTTGGCTATCCGTTCCGTCCGTCCACCCTGCAGACGGCGCCGTCATTCTACTCAGGACCACCGCAGTACGGCAACCTACCCCTTACACGGAAATCCAGTGTATGGCGTGCTCCCGACAACCGGCCTCTATGTTATCACTGTGGTGAACGAGGTCACATCTACCGTGAGTGCGCATACTGGCACATGGGTCTTCCTAGCTTTCGTCCGGATGCTCGTCAACCCGGAGATGGTGAGCGGCCCGTGCTATCGCCGAATACTTGGCAAGCCAACGATCCTCAACCCTTCCGTGTCGCCAATCCCAATCACCGTCTCCACGGCGTTCCGCGTCACCCGGCCAACAATCGACCTTTGCAGACGTCCTTGCAGGAAGATCGCCTAGATCCACAAGCCCGCGCCGGGGAAACTAAGAACAGCGACCTCTGGGGGTGAGGCCGCTGTTGATCGACCGTTACAAGACCCTTCCCCGATCTGCCTGCCGACATCCGACGACATCCTTTCACCGACGTGTGCCATCGACGACAAACGTGTATCTGATCGCATTTCTGTCCTTGTCGACAACCACCCGCTGACCGCTCTGGTAGATACGGGTGCCAATTATTCCGTTATAAGCGCTGACCTCGCTGCACAGTTAAGAAAGTTAACGACACCTTGGGGACATGGAACCAACCTCCGAACTGCGGGAGGTCACCTATTGACACCGCTGGGTATGTGCACTGCCCGCCTCCGAATTCGTGAGTCGACGTACACTGTTTCCTTCGTTGTATCGCACGAATGCTCCCAAAACTTGATTCCCGGAATGAATTTTCTCCGCGAGCATGGAGCCATTATTAACCTTCGCGACCTGCTCATAACGTTATCTAACGACCATACAGCCCTACGAAAGGATGCAGTTGCGCAGACCACAACACTTCGAATTGCTGACGACACCATTGCACTTCCGCCGCGAGCCAGTATGTTGGTAACTGTGGAGAGCGACTGTGACAACAAGAGTAGTGGCTTCGCGGAAACTAACCTCTCGGTGCTCTTGGCTCGGCAGATTTGTGTCGCGCGCGCCATTGTCCAACTGAAACTTCGGAGGATTCAGCTTCTGATCACAAATTTCGGTGGCCAGTAGCAACACTTGGCAAAGCGAACCGTGATCGCGAGCTTTGAAGCCATCGATGACGAAGAATGTCCACTATCGCTCCAATTGCCACTGCTGCCGAAGGTAACACTGCATTAGCCAGTACAGTTGGCGTGAATTGCCAGCTATCCTCTGCGCAGCAGCAGCAGATACGCATGATTTTACATACGTATAGTGACTGCTTTGCGTCCACCTCCAAAATCAAGCAGACCCCAACCGTGAAGCACCGCATTACAACGCACCCTACCGAACGGCCTATACGACAGCACGCCTACCGCGTGTCGCAAAAAGCACAAGAAGCGATATGTTTTCAAGTGAAACAGATGCTCGACGACGACGTCATCCAACTCTCGAACAGTCCATGGGCGTCACCTGTCGTACTTGTTAAAAAGAAAGACGGCACTCTTCGATTTTGCGTCGATTACCGGAAGCTCAACAAGGTGACGAAGAGAGACGTCTACCCTCTCCCACGCATAGATGATTCACTGGATAGACTTCGATATGCCCGATATTTTTCATCAATGGATTTACGCAGCGGCTACTGGCAGATCGAAGTCGATGAACGCGACAGGGAAAAACAGCATTCATAACTCCCGATGGCCTCTACGAATTCAAAGTATTACCATTTGGATTGTGCTCTGCACCGGCAACGTTCCAAAGGATGATGGACACCGTCCTGTCCGGTCTGAAGTGGGAATCCTTCCTCGTGTATTTAGACGACGTCGTTGTTTTTTCCAAAAACGTTTGAGCAACATTTACAACGACTTCAGTCCGTCTTCGTCGCTATTCGATCCGCAGGCCTATCGCTAAAACCGGAGAAGTGTCATTTCGGCTACGAAGAACTGAAGTTCCTCGGCCACCTTATCAGTCACGATGGCATTCGACCAGACCCAGAAAAGACCATGGCCGTTGCTGCATTTCCCCCACCTTCGAACAAACGGGATTTGCGCCAGGTTTTGGGTCTCTGCGCCTACTACAGGCGCTTTGTCCAGAGCTTTGCCAATATCGCTGAACCCCTTACCCGTTTTACGAAGGAGGATGCTCCTTTTGTGTGGGGTCCAGAGCAGTGAGCTGCTTTTTCCAAGCTTCAACAGTGCCTTCAGAGTGAACCCTTACTAGGGCACTTTGATGAAGATGCCGCCACCGAACTTTACACTGACGCAAGCAACATCGGTCTTGGTGCAGTGCTCGTCCAGTGGCAAGACGGTGCTGAACGTCCCGTTGCTTATGCTAGTCGCATTCTGTCATCTGCGGAAACTAACTACTCGACCATGGAGAAGGAATGTCTTGCTGTTATTTGGGCGATAACAAAGTTCCGACCGTATCTGTATGGCCGTCCATTCAGAGTAGTTATGGACCATCATGCCCTCTGTTGGCTGGCCAATCTCAAGGACCCTTCAGGGCGCCTCGCGAGGTGGAGCCTGCGCCTTTAAGAATTTGAGGTTACAGTCGTCTACAAGTCGGGCCACAGGCACACTGATGCTGATTGCCTTTCGCGCGCTCCCCTCACGACGACATGGAGTGACGATGATACCGATGGCCATTTTCTTTGTGCAGTCAGTGAATCTGACTTGGCCCAACAACAGTGGAATGATCCAGAGATGCGACAACTTATCAAATACCTTCAAGGTCACAGCTCAAGTCCACCATCAGCATTCGCACGTTCAGGGTCATTTTGTCTCCGCAATGACATCGTCTACAAAAAGAACTTCGAACCTTATGCGACTAAATACCTCCTCGTCGTTTCATCAGGGCTACGTGCTGACATTTTATCTGCCTGCCACGACGAGCCTTCCTCCGGCCACCTAGGATTCGCACGTACCCTTGCCCGGATTCGGACTCGCTACTACTGGCCAAAGCTCACCCAGGATGTCAAGCATTACGTTAAAACGTGCAGTCATTGCCAGCGCCATAAAGCCCCACCTGTGCACCCTGCTGGTTTATTGCAGCCTGTTGCACCCCCGTCACAACCGTTTGAACGAATCGGCATGGATTTGCTTGGGCCCTTCCCGAATTCACATGATGGCAACCGCTGGATCGTAGTCGCTACTGACTATTTAACGAGGTATTGCGAAACGAAAGCCCTACAACGAGGCACCGCCAAAGAGATTGCGTATTTTTTCATCAACAACATTGTCCTCCACCATGGAGCGCCAACAGTTGTTATCACTGACCGTGGAACAGCCTTTACAGCCCAATTGATGCAAGACGTCACGAGCCTTAGTGGAACAGCTCATCGCAAAATGACCGCATACAATCCACAAACCAATGGTCTGACGGAGAGATTAAACAAGACGCTTGCTGACATGCTGTCTATGTACGTTGACCACGATCATAAATACTGGGATGAAATTTTGCTATACGTAACGTTCGCTTACAACACTGCGGTTCAAGAGACAATGGGTTTCACTCCCTTCCGGTTGCTTCACTGTCGAGAAGCAATTACGATGCTGGATGCCATGCTCTTGCCTGACATGACCGATATTCCTACTGATGCGAACGACTTTATCCGGCTTGCCGACGCGGCCCGCCAGCTTGCACTCGAGCGGATAGGAAAACAACAACGCATCGACTCGCAGAGGTACAACTCCCGTCATCGCCATGTCATTTACGAACCTGGTGATCTGGTGTGGCTGTGGATCCCCGTTCGCCAAAGGGCCGCTCGGAAAAGTTTCTTCATCGCTACTTCGGTCCTTATAGAGTACTACGGCGCCTCACCGATGTCAACTACGTAATACTGCTTGAAGACACAGCTCGGTGATCTCGATGTTTTCAGCAGGCCGACATTGTTCATGTGTCACGGATGAAGCCACACTACCCCCGAGCCACCTGACACTGCTGCATCATGCGTCTTTGTGCGTGTACGCGATTACTTTAACTTTTAATCCGCATTGGTCATCGGGGTGGTACTTTTTTTCGAAGGGGGGGGCGGGTAATGCCACAGGCATGGAACGAGGTTTAGCCATGCCAATGCGAGTATGTGCCATGGTGTGAAAAAAAGAAGAGGACTGTTGGTGTGCTCGTGCTCTAACGTTCGGTTCGGCTCGACGTCCAGCGCTGCTCCTGTGAACAGACGTTGTGGTCGTTCTGTAATCACGTGACAATATGATCCCAGTGAACGGAAATATCTCATTATTTCCGAAATCGTTGTTTGTGCGGCAGTGTTATTTTGTTTGTTTCACGAATATGATGCCCCGCCGCGGTGGTCTAGTGGCTAAGGTACTCGGCTGCTGACTCGCAGGTCGCGAGATCAAACCCCGGCTGCGGCGGCTGCGTTTCCGATGGAGGTGGAAGTGCTGTAGGCCCATGCGCTCAGATTTGGGTGCACGTTAAAGAGCCCCAGGAGGTCAAAATTTCCGAAGCCCTCCACTACGGCGTCTCTGATAATCATATAGTGGTTTTAGGACGTACAACTCCACATATCAAATTGACGACACTCATATTCATGTGATGTCTCCTGCTGGAAAAAGCGCAGTTCTGTAAAATCATTTAGATCATTCGCAGATGCAGGCGTAACTTGCATGGTAAAGCGAAATCTATTTAGTGAATTGAAAACGCCCGAATTCTCACACTTCGGAACAAACATGCTCTAATCCCGGAGCCTATGCCTAGTTGTAATAACGTTAGTGCCATTCAGCATATTTTAAGCACCCATTCTGAGGTGTACGCAATAAAAACAACGAACCTCTTCTTCTGCATTACCATGTTCACAATAAATATTCCGTTTGGACGGGAGTCGGCCTATACTAAGCTAAATAATTGAAACTTCTTACAGCTTTAAAAACGTTCACTAGTTGTGAAACATTGCACCTTGTATATTGATAAATCTGCGTCACGAAATCGAGGAATAATCACCAACATTTCGCTAAAAAGCGTGTACACGGTGGACACAGAAAAAGGCGACAAGCGCCGGTGGAGCAGGCGAGTCCGTGATGTCACGTCGCCGTGACCGCAGCGACGCTAGTGTTCGTTCTCGTGGCTAATAGCTTCACGCTGGTGCCTGTGCCACTTCTCTAAGGTGCGACATTCGCCCGTCAACATGGTTGCCTTTCTGCAGCACTTACAGCCGCAGTTTTTAAAGGCAAAAACGTTATATGCCTCGATAACGTAAAATTAGACCATCGGTGTCTATCCACGTACAACGGTGTCAGGCACGAGTGATGAAAAAAACATAACAGTGAACTTTCGTCCGAACTCGGAATACAGTTCGGACCAGTTTCTTGGTGGCGAAGAAAAGCCGGGTTCGTTGCTTCGCGAGGATGATCACCGCCGTCTTCGTGACTTTTCCCCCGGGTGAAGACGTCTTCATTACTGGACATTTTACAAATAGAGCTTTAGGTATAACTATTTACATAACAGAGATGTCAGCAAAAGTATGACCCGCAGCGGGGCCTAAAAGGAGCGCCCGGGAAAAGACGAGGGGTCTTTTCGCTGCTAGGAAAGCTTCCCAGCTAGACACCGGCACGACCGCCTATCCCCCCGTCCTCGTTTCCCGTGGCCCTGGTCGACACTGGACAAGCAGTTTCATAGAAAGAGCAGGGTAGGCAAAGGAAGCTGCCGAGCACCGTTTCGTGGGAACGCGTCAGGCAAGCGAGGAAGGGCGTGCCACGCTGAGCCGGTTCCGTTTCACGGGAAGAACAGCACGCGTTTCAATCGGCAGCGTTGAACCGGGGCTTCAACACTCCAGGCGGTGCAGCTGAACTGCGAGGAGACACGGCTAGACGTGATTGCCGACACAGGCGCTGACGTGACAGTTCTTCAAAAAAGCAGTATACCGGATAACCTCGTCAAACCCCACGGTACCGTAGATCTAGTATCAGCCTTCGGTGAGAAGGTGGAAGTGAAGCTCACCGTCGCCCCTCTCGATATACAGGGTGGGGTTCCCCGATCCAGGACATCGACACCACGACCCCGGTAATGTGTGCGCTCACAAACAGATTGGCCTACGCGAACTGCTTAATATCGGCTGACGCATGGAAACAGCTGCGCGCCCTTCACAAGGAGTACAGGGGGGGGGAGGGGCACACGTGGCCGCGGTCGAGACACGTGCCCAACGAAATACCGGCGAAAAAAGGATGTGTAATGCTGGGCGAAATGCTGGAGTCAACAGGGCGGTGACATCCCTGGCCACTCCAACCCTTCAAACACCGCACGTGCTCTCCACAGAAGCATCCAGTGTAGCTGTAATTCCGTGCTTAAAGCAAATCCAAGATGATGGCTATGAGACGATCACCATCGGTAGAAGTCGGTTTACACCGACGCAGATTCAGTCGGCGACCACTCAACGGGAGGCATTCACAATAGTTCGGGCCTCAAAGCAATTCCAAGCATGTGGTCTCAGAGCTAGGATAACTGTCATCGCGAACCACTACCCGCTCTCGCACCTTACGTGCAGCATGCCCCAAGGCGTAAAGCTGACATGTTGGTGGGGTGAGTGAGAGACTGTGGTGTAGTATAGTGACGTGGTGGTGTCTGTGAAGTGTGGTGGCACCGTGGCGTTTTGTACAACGTGCTCGGAGGTGACGGCAGCGGTGCTTCTCGATTGAGCGGCGAAGAGACGATGATGACGTCGGCGTGAAACGTCACGCATGAAACGGCGGCCCGCCAAAAGGAAGAGAAAGTTTGCGCGAAAGGTTGCGCAGCGAAGGCATGAGGACAGAACGAGATTGAGCAGGCTGGAGTGAAGATCCTGGGTGTCGCGCGACTGCGGTGTCGGGTTTCAGACCCGAACGCGTGAAGTCAGGCAAGGCCAGGACGCTCCAGCTGCCCATGGTGTACTCGGAGGTACGTAGCCTTCCAGAGTTCTGGCCGTGACTGTTCAAGGTCACGTCCTAGGTGTCCGTTCCGGCCATGACTGTTCAAGGTCACGTCCCAGGTGCCCGGGCTTTGACTCCGGTCCCGAACCACCCGTGGAGGGTGGAACCTTCCGGGTGGTGATCACCTCCTCGAAATGAGCCAGCATCTGTAAGCAGCCACAGTTCTTGCGAGGGCAAGGGCTACCTCGTCTTCCACCAAGTGTCGCCGTGCTGGTCTGCGCATGACTCCAGCTGCCGAGACATCACCAGCGTCCACCGCCTCAACCCACCAAGCCAGCGCCACCTTCAACGCCACCAGTGACTGTTGATTTTCATAAACATTATAGCTGGACAACTTATAGGACATGTTTAGCTTGTCAGCTTAGACTCATCGTCTGCACATTGCAACTTTATCTATTTTTTTTCTTCTTAATGATGCTCAAAGTTTCTACTTTTCTTTTCTTACTTTAAACAGCTTCATCATTTGTTAGCTCTGAAGCTTTCTCTTCGAGCAACAATTTACTCAACCATAAACCTGCATCACATGGACCAGCCCGGACACCACCAGGGTCCTACGGTCTTGCGACAGGGAAGGTTCCAGGTGGTTCGATTTGCCTGAACCGCATGAACTAGTTCACAAGGTGTTGCACCTTGCCATTAGTTTCAGCGGTGCACCAATAATTACCTCTGAACCGTGCTATTTTTTCGAAAGGTGCTGAAGAGGTACAGCACTGGTTCACTATGTTCCTGCACCTCCTACGCGGATGGTGCCGGCTTAGTGCAACCATGCGTGTAGCTGAGCAGACGACGCAGCACTTTGGCGTAGGCACCGTACCCACCTTCACTAATGCGATGTGTTTTGCCAAGATGTTTGCACCTCATAAACTGCACGCATGTGCGGTTCGCCACCGGTCTGTGTTAGCAGAACGGTATTTGCAACTTTCACAGATGATGGCACCGCCACGCGGCATCCGTCGTAACTGTCATTTGGGGGATGCCTGCGCAGCCAGTCCGTGCCATCGTTCAGTCGGGCTCACTTTGGCAGCTTGCTGATGCTTAATATTTTGTCACTGGCCATTTTACCACGGTTATTCTGAACTCGGTAGTGAACTTCTGAAGTCGGACGGCTACTGCGAGTCGTAGTAGCAATGATTTGCAGGAATCACGAAATGTGTTTGATGCTGCTGTGCACACGCCATGCAGTCAAAGGCAAGGTTTCCTGCTTTGCACAAGCAGGGCCTCTCGATCTTCCCCGGCCGTGGCACGAGCAGCGTTTACATAGCTGTACGTGCATTCCTTAACACCGCAGCAGACGATGTGCCCGGCATTCAAAACTTCTTTTCCTTCAAAAATACGCCACACACGCGTTTCTCAACATGCCGTGTAAGATATAATACATGCTAGAGTCAATAACCTTCTCAGCAAAGCCATCGCAACACGGTGGCTGCAGCCGAAAATACTACGCAGTTCGTAGTGACGGGCACACCGGTGGCGGCTTGGCACGCTGGCTGCATGATCTCCGAAACGACAGCCGTGTTGGGCTTCCGCTAGCACCCTCTCTAGGCGGTGAAAGTTGCGATTAAACTAGGCGAACAGAAATAAGGCCTGCACCTTGTCGGCACATCGTCATTAGTTTGGAATGTCGCACTGTGCCTGCACCACTGAACTCGTGCTGCACAACCGTGAACTGGTTTCGATTGGTGCAGGTGAATTGAACAATTCTTTTGGCGCGAACCCCTTTTTTTGTTTAATTCGTTAAATTTTCTCACCGATGAACGAATTTTGGGTGGAAGGTGTAAGGTCGCGCTCGGCGTGACATCCCCCGCCCCCTTCCTTCTTGGTAGAAACAGTCCAGAAAAACGGAGCGTAACTGGGCGTGTGGCCGTTTCTGGTCTGTTTCGGTTTTCAGACGGTCTAGAGACGGAGGCTGTGCACGGTGGGACCGCACTAGCGGAATGCATGCGCACGCTGATTAGCCGACGCGATGTTCGCGAAGTGCTGGCAACCGTTTGGCAAAACAGAGGTCTTTGGTGGCAACTCTCAGACAGACGGCACAAAACGTATACTTTTGCTCATGTGGGTTCAATCGAAAGGAAGTACGTGCGTTACGTTCTCTTCTGCAGCGGCACTAGTTGCATGGTTGCAGTCGTGGACACTAGAAGCGCTACAAATCGACTTTAACCTGCGTGATTGTTGATATTCACTTAAGCTACCTTATCTAGAACGTAATTCGCCTATCTCCACTATGTTGCGTTCGGCGTGACATTGCAGTGCTTGAACGTGCCCGCGCTTCAGCTTGTTAAAACACGACGTTCCCGCACACGTATCAAACTCGATGATTCAGGTAGGGAGCGTGTGCTTGTCGGCAACATCGAGGCACGCTGACGACGATAAGGCCATCGATCGTGAGGTTACAGACATGTAGGTTGATACAGACACAGAAGTTAATTTGCTACCCCCCCCCCTTTAGAAACGCTACTCCTTTAGAGCAGCGCCATGGGCCGCTCTAATGAAAAGCGCAGCGCCAGCACAAAGCTACTGAGTCACGAACCAGGGCTCGGGAAGATGCTGCGGCCAGGCCTCATGCCCGCGCCCCCACACGACGTCCGAACCCCCCGCCCTTCATTGTGACATATTATTTAAAAGCGAACATAGCAGTTTTGTTCTGAAGCCGACTCTATTTTCACCTATGAACTTTAATTGCTTGTAAATTGCAGCTTTGTGACATTTGTGCTAAAAAGTCACAGCTTTCCCGCAAAGGCGAAGTAATGAACGCGATAGCAACAATATGAAAAGTCACACGCGAAATTGAAAGCACATCGAAACGTGCCTCGCGTTTCTCGCGCACAAGTTACGCACAAAACGTACTCACAGCTAGTACGGATGCACGCGAATAAGCCTCTCATTTGTTGCTTCGCTGGGTCTGAAAAGTGCGCGCTTTTCGCGAATGGAGACTGCAATGATTGCAGTGACCTTTGTGCGCCCGGTAACTACAGCAGAATTGTTCCACGTAAAGCCCGAGGCCAGCCAAGGCGTACGATCCTCCCCTCCTCGCCACCGCGAATAAGGGTACGCGAGGGAGCGTTGCTTTGCTTCTCCAAGTCGGGCGAAGTACGCGTAAGAGATTACAGCGGGTGGCACTCGTTGCGCCATTTTTCTGGTAATGCCGAAAACACAGCAGCGGTAAGTGGTAGATACAAATAGCTTGCTGTTGGAACGGTGAGAAACGTTCTCCGGAAAGGCTCACTGGTTAACTCCTCGCTATCACGACGCAGAGGTTCCACGTTAGATTCTGCGCGCCAAAGTGCTCCTTTCTGATTTTTTTTTTCTTTCTGGCACTTTGATATTTATATATACGTATACATATACGGGGCATGACATCAACGCCGACGGCAAGATCCAGTCGAGAGTGTCTATATAAGTGCTATCGCAATAAAATACCCATCACTTCTATATATCAATCTATTCCATTTTCATTTTTCTCAATTCGCCATTTTTTTCTTTACCTGTGCTGGATTCCTCATGCCACAAAACTGGGAATGTCAGCGGAGATAATTACAGGTAGTGCAATATTACGACTCATACACAGATAAATGGGCAGGCACACACTTTATACTTAAGACAAAGTACACATCATGAGACAGCATAAAGGCAAATATTCCTACAATACACGCAGATATGTTTTGATGCTTCCTTTACCCAGCGAAATTCACCCCAAATGACACAAACAAAGACAGCAATCATATGACAGTGTACAGTGGAGATTGAAAGAAAAATTAACAATGTGGTGTCTACATTCTCAAGTGTTATTCATTTCTTTTTCAGGCAGTTGTAGCCTGGATGGTGATGAAAAGCAATTAGATTCATTCACGATCTAATCAAAAGCCATACTAGCAACATTTCTTTGACACCAAGGTCAGAGTGTGATGAAAACAGCACGCTGTATTGTTAATGTTTATTTCCAACCCACATGTACATAGCTCTTCGCAATATGTCCATTGTAGCAGATGTTGATCGATGTGGTACTAAATGTGAGCTGAAAACACCCAGGGAGACTTTGAATTGCCGATTTCATTGATTTTCACACAGGGTAAGTATGTAATCAGTAAAAGAAGAGAACTTAAAGAGCTCGTTTTTCTCTTTAACTTAACCGTAATGAAAACCAGAAGTAAGCCGATAAAGGTATCGGGAACGTTAACTCTAGTGTTTTAAGTGTATCATAGCAATTGTGATATAGATGTGCATGACAGCAAAGTGGACAAAAAGATAATTTACACCCGAAAGCACCAAACCTGCAACCTTCAAATAATGCACCTGATGCTCTACTGTAGCTCAAGTTGTACAGCATTGCCCGCATTATTCAAATGTGGGAGGTTATGTCCCTGTTGAGGCAAGTTGTCTTTGCGTCCATTTTGCTTTATTCACAGACATATCACAATTATACATTCACATGGGTTCAATAAAGGTCCCCGGTACCTTTCCATGGCTTCACTATTTGCTGGTTTTCATTAACCTGCATAATGGAATGAAATGAAAAACCTTTATTTCAGTCCTACGGGACGCGCTTAGCGGGCGTCTCCCACGTATGGACCGCCAGGGAGTACCCGGCGGCCGCTTCGGGGGCCTGCTCGACGGCCCATTGCTGGTCGACGAGAAGTGAAACTGGAAATTTCGAAAGAAGAATGCAGCAGCACAAGAATAATTTCATGAATGGCAATGCAAGCTTGAATGCCACAATGGATCATCACTTGACCACTAACTGCGTCTGAATAAAATAATCGTATGGTCATCACATCTAAGTAATATATCATGTCCAGCCACTATTAATGCACATGATTGATAAAAAATTGAAGTCCACACATTTAAAAAATACCTCTTTGATTAGATGATGTTTACAACTATACATGTTATTTCAATTGTTTATATTTGATATCACAATTTCACCTAGCATACAACTACGATGTCATAATGTTTTTCCTTGTGTTTTTGCGCGTACGAATGGGATGCTATATGTGGTAATGCTATCTTTTGTTCAAGTGTACGTATTAATGGTTGGTATTTTGCTTGTGTAGTTACCTCATAAACTACTTCCGCTTTTGCTAGTAAAGTTATTTGCTTTTGCTGGTACATGTCACTGTATTGCTCCTCAATTGGTTGGTGCACGCTTTTATCCCATCTCCTCGTTTTCATTACTGCGCTTGATTCCATGAAAAGCAAACAGCAACGAACTTACTAGGTGTCAATAAACCAACTTCGCAACTCCATATGACATACTAATCGTGAAATTTTGAAATTATATGAGGATAGGCTATGTCAGCAAAGTAAATATAGTGCAGCACGGCGACTCACTAACCTAGGGTACATCGTGTCCAAGGACGGCATTCTTCCTAATCCTGCCAAGCTTCGGCCGTCGCCGAATTCCCCAAATCTTCATCAGTAAAAAAAAAACTGCGTAGTTTCGTGGGCCTGTGCTGATACTTCTGACGCATCATACGAAACTTTGCCACGATCATATCACCGTTGACGAAGCTCCTTGGAAGTAACGGGCCCTTCAATTCGTGGTCATCCGAGTGTGACGACGCGTTCGCGAAGCTCCGCCATTTGTTGACGTCGCCTCCCATTCTACGCCACTACGACCCTACAGCCCCAACGGAGGTGCACACGGACGCCAGCGGTGTAGGCCTAGGCGCTGTCCTGGCGCAGCGCAAACCCGGATTCCCTGAGTATGTCGTAGCATATGTAAGCCGTACGCTCACGAGAGCCGAGACAAACTACACCATCACGGAGAATGAGTGCCTTCCGATCGTCTGGGCCCTTACTAAGTTTCGACCTTATTTGTATGGTCGCCAATTCTATGTCGTCACCGACCATCACGCACTATGCTGGCTTTCATCATTGAAGGATCCCTCAGGCCGTCTCGCCCGTTGGGCTCATCGCTTACAAGACTACGACATCCGCGGGCTCTACCGCAACGGACGCCAGCATGCTGACGCCAAAGCCCTCTCGCGCTCCCCTCTACCTCAAAGCGACGTGCCCTGCTCAATAACCTCAATTGCTGTATCTGCCATCGTTGTTGACATCTTCGCTACCGAACAACGAAAGGATAATTGCATCGCCCCGCTGATCGACTTGCTCTCTGATCCGTCCGCAACACCATCCACACGTGCCTTGCGTCGTTGAGTTCACCATTTCGCCATCCGTGACGGCCTCCTACACCGACGCATTTACGACTCCGATGGCCGGCAGTGGTCATTCGTCATACCCCGCAGTCTGCGGTTGAAGATATGTGAATCTTTCCATTCTGATTGGCAATGTGCGCACTCTGGGGTATTCAAAACTTACCACTGCAATCGACAACGCTACTTCTGGTGCGGGTTGTACCGCTACGTGCAGCACTTTGTTCGCAATTGCCTCGCTTGCCGACGCCGCAAACCGTCAGCACACATGTCGCACGCTATTCTGCAACCGTTACCTTGCCCTGACCGCCCCTCTGGCCGAGTAGGTATCGATTTGTATGGACCACTTCCTCTGACGTCGGCTGGTAACCGCTGCGTCATCGTTGCCGTAGACCATTTAACGCGATACGCCGAAACCGCCGCTCTCCCGGCGGCTTCTTCTTGCGATGTTGCGTCCTTCTGCTGCATCGATTCATACTGCGCCACGGACTACCACAAGAGCTTCTCAGCAATCGAGGCCGTATCTTCTTGTCGGAAGCCATCGAAGTCATTCTGACGGAGTGCCATTCTGTCCACCGCAAAACTACTGCTTACCACCCACAGACGAATGGCCTCACCGAACGCTCTAACCACACCCTCAACGACATGCTTTCGATGTACGTCGCCGCCAACCACACGAATTGGGATAATATACTGCCCTTCATAACCAACGCCTACAACACCGCCCCTCAGAGCTCGACCAGTTTTTCACCTTTCTACTTGCTGTACGGAAGGCGCACGTCGCACACCATGGACTCAATACTGCCGTACACGCCGGATCCGTCTGAGTGTGCACCTATTTCTGAGACAACCAGGCTTGCTGAAGAGTGTCGCGAGCTTGCCAAGACTATTACGACACATGAGCAAGAGCAGCAGAAGAGTATTCGTGATGGCTCCACTACTTCTGAGTCCACATTTCTTCCTGGTTCTGTTGTATGTATCACTCTCCATCCCGACGTCTGTAGCTGGCCTCTCTTTCAAACTGCTTCACAAATACGAAGGCCCCTACCGTGTCATCGAGCGCACATCTCCGGTCAACTATCTGATCGAACCCGTCGAACAATCTTCGGACATGTGCCACCGTGGGTTCGACATGGTCAATGTGGAGCGCCTGAAGGCTTATTATGACCCGCTCATAGTAACAAGCTGTTAGGTCGTCAGGCGGCTCCCTCTTTGACCCCGGGGTGATTGTAGCAAAGCCTCTAAACTCTGAAATGGGTCGAATACTTGAGTACCTACTAGTGGGGCTACCCAACAAGGATTCCGCTCGCGCTGAGAGTCCATGCTTGGCCGTGACTGTCGCCATTGTGTATGCTCGCTGGTTGCCGGCTAATAAACGCCTTAACAACAGTTTCGCTTCACGTCCATCTATGAATCTTCAGTCAAAAAACCTTAACCTCTGCGGTTGGAGTCTACATGTAAGAAACAGAAAAAACAGTATTATTCAAATAAAAACTGCTCAGTCACTATGGAAGGAGCCAGGGCCAGGGGAGAGTTGATGGGGTTCTGACACCCTCCACAGCTTCTTCATGCTTGAACTTTTTCGGTTCTACCAAAGTATTTACAGGCCTTCACATCAACCACCAGTGGCTAAAGTTAGCCGTTCACCACATAAACACTGCCCCCCAAAAATTCCTGGGTTTAGCCATGGATCGAGCCCCTTTTGCAGCGCCCTGTTGGCTATTGCCGCTTCAGAGTTGCCAATTTATTTCCAATTATTGATTGCAAAGCCACATCTCCCATGGCCATATGTTGGGTCTCTCGTTAAGTGATCGCCAAACGACTCTTTCCGAAAGCTGCGTGCAATAGTAGTTGGAGTTATTGTCTCACTAACCATATCAGTTAAAAAAGTGTTTGCATCCTACTGGCTTCGGCGCAGGGCAACTGTTCAGGCGTGTTGCTATTTTGTGTAAACGTACGAGTTCATGTGACATGGGATGAGGTGCACGTGGATTTTTGCTCCTAGATCAGGTGGTTTGTGTATGGTCTTATTTTCACATACCTAAGGCTATAAAAGATAACATAGTCACATGAAGACGGGGGGCCCCTGGGGTGTTTAACTGAATCTTGTGCTGAGTAAATTTTGCAGATCGGTTCCAATTGGCTATACCTCACTTGCATATTCGCGCTTTGATGCACTCAATCCTGCTGCGTCAGCCAAACTAGCAGAACAATCTGCGAATGTTTCACTGAATTGGAAGAAAGGCATACATAGTGCATGTTATGAAGCCACACTACTCATGCACTAGTATTTAGTAACTTATTCCTTAATTTGTTGCCTGCATTTCACCCAAGGGTATTGCAGAAAGAGCGTTCCAGCAACAATAACGTTTGGACAGCACGAAGTGAAACAGTACTTACAATCTCAGCCTTACGAATCCAAACACATTGCTTGTGGAACATAATAATTGGCTTGATCGTTATTTGACTATTTTGAAAAAAAAACATGTAGCATAAAATAGTAACGAACACAAAATACACTCAGATACATTGTTGATTACAGTAGTGGGTGCTCAAAAAATTTATAAATATTCTGCCATGGCATTATCTCCAGGTAGTTTTGGGTAAACAAAATTTGAGTGACATGTAGCTTGCACAACTTCAATCAGCAGTTTTTCTATTGATTCAGAGCATGAAAGCACAACAAATTTGGCTAAGCCATGGTCAGCTGGGTTTGTTCGCTTTAACGTGACGAACAGCAACAAAAACTATCACCTTTTTCTTTAGTTAACAATTGTAGTAGGTTGATACAAGCCTCAAAGCATGAAGTTATCAACCTCTCTTAATTGTATTGCAATTTTAAAATCAGTCTTATAACAAAAAACTTGACAATGCATCATATAGGCACTTAGGATGCTGGGGCTGTTTTCCAATTTGCAACTCATTTCTTGGAGCATAGCTATGTATACTAACTGACCACACTCATTCAAAAGGCATGAGTCAGTATGAGTGCATGAAGAGTGGATAAGTAGAAACGAGTATGAGTGTGAGCGAGTACTCACAAGTGAGAGTGGGCATGAAGCAAATTTAAATGAAGTTATTTTCATTCTGTTACATACAAAGAACTCCAATGAAAATCTGTCTTCAGAGCAATTACTATTAAAAAATTTGATCCCAAGCGGACTTAACAGCTCTTAGCAGGGCACTTTGTGAGTGAAGGAACACCCACATGAACTGACAAGATCCTGCACTGATACTTTAGGTCTATAATATACTCCAACAATTTAGTGCTATGAAGTATAAAGTTCAGCCTCATGGCATGATGCAATTGTAGGCACGCTACAGATGGGTTGAAGTCTTTCATGTATTGCAGCCTAAACCTTACTGTGTGGGCTGATGGACTATGGCGCATCACTTCTCACCTGCTTTTTAAATTCATATGATTGCATGCATTCACTGTTTCACATTGCTTGTGGCATTTGGACTATATTTTTTCAGAGGTGGTTACTAACACGTGTTCAAATTCTTGGTGTTCACTGTTAATGCGTTTTGCTAAAACCTTACTGTTGCACGATTTCACTCGTAGCAAGCCATACCTTCATGTACCGCAACATTCTTGAACATTGTCCATAATTTTCACACTCACCCTAACAAAGACGAGCTGAGCTCATCAACACAGTTATACGTCTTCTACTGAAAACAAGTAGGCTCATCGAAACTGAAAGAAGTGTTTGGGATGCCACAATTAAGCTACTCTGAATACATTATCTCAGTTCATTGTTGTTCAGTTTGAACAAACAGTGCAGTGAGAAACTATGAAACACGTTCAAAGCGTGAATTTAGATAAACAAAGGAATGAATTCCGGCAAGGGCAAATTCAAAATAGCTGCAGCTCTCTTTAGAAAAAGAAGAAAACGCATGCTTGCGTGAGAATTGTGAAATGACGAATTTCACTTCTGCTGAGAGTGTGGCTCCAACTACACAGAATCGTCTTTCTTTTTCTAAATTTTATGATTAAAATTATCACCGCTTTTTAACGTCTACCAGCAGTGTATGCTGGTAGATGTAAACAAATCCCCACAGGCTTTATTCGCTGGCTCGCTTGTCCTTGCACATTATTTCTTAAATTTTAGTTGGACATCTTCTGCGCTGAAGGCTGGAGACATTAGGGCACTTTTTGTGGCGCAATGGAGTGAAATCAATCCTCTGCACGTTTCCAAAAAATTTGCTTTTTGTATAAAGACACATGAAATCAAATATGGAAATAAAAAAATCTGTATTTTCGTAGTTTCGGGCAAGAAGTGTTGTTGGAAAAGGGGTGATACCGATAACAAGCATGATGGAATAGCACCATACATAACCAAACACCTAAGTAGTGCTGGAATGTACAGTGACTCATTATTGAAAACCTAGAATAATTGTTTGTTGTATCAGACACTATGATAACTCTACTCATCGCTGTAACGTGAGTATCTGGGTATTTTAGCAGGCCAAGTGCTGTGCTGCTAAGCTTGAGGAAACAGTTTTGATTCCTGGTGATGCTGCCCACATTTCAATGGGGGCAGAGAGCAAGAGTACCAGTGTAACATTGTGAGCAGTACGAGAAAGAACACGAGTGGATAGGAATGGCTGTCCCCACATTATGTTTCATTATCACATCAAATTCACAAGCAGCTAGTGATACAATCTGCTGTTTTGTATGAGCACTAGCAACGTGGCAGTGGCAACGCTTAGTTGAACCATGGTGCCCTTTCTTAAAAACAGTGAACATAGCGCACTCTAAAAGGACAGAAAACCAGGGATGAAGCGTGACACGTGGATTTTCGCGCTTTTTCAGTGGAATAAATGGCAGTGTTGAGACGTACTGCTTGATCTCTCCAGGTCTATTCGTCCAGAAAACCCGTTAATCTACAAATGAAGTCTTCAGATTTTACACCCTTTCCAGTGTTTCCATCAGCTGCTGCCATGAACCATGCAACAGTGGGTTTGAGGCTATTCGCCAAGCACTCCCATATTCCCTGCCATAGTGTTCATAATAGTATTACTTCAGATTGATGTTATAGAGCACAAGAAGAATGATCCACAATATTCCTTTACAGTACGTAATAAATATACTATGGCCTATGCGCATAATGTCCAGGACGATATGCTGGTTTACTGGGCTCAGATTTGTCCAACAAAGGCTTCATTTATATTTTGCAAGTTCTGATGCTGCGTTATTTGCAATCAGAACCTAATGAAAGTATAAAACTTCCATGAAACAACCGTCTTGATTAGGCTCCTTTGTGACTGTGATTATCCTAACTCACCTGATCCTGCTTTGAAAGTAATGGTAGTAGCCATGCTATTGAAGTGACTTAATTGGGTGCTTACACACACATAGCTTTCTACCAAAATACAAATATACGTAAAACATCAAAATCAACTTTACAGTCCTCACCAAATATGTGTTCACTAGTCATCTGCTCTCACAAATGCCTGTGCTAAAAACCAACACATTTAGGCATCAGCAAGAACCAAGAAGTTATGATTCTTTAGTGTGCGAAATGTTCCAGTCTGAACACAAAACCATCGATTGCATATCGTTCAGTTGCATAACATCCACGAATAAAAATTGAAGGCACCCAAGTTTAAAATTAAAACACTCCTACAAGTAGTGTATAGACCTGTAAGCACAAAACAAATTAAGCCACTTTGTAGTTGCACCTCACCAAAAGATGACCTTGAAGCCCACAGGTAACTAACTTTTCATACAAATAGTACACGACAAAAGCAGACAAATCCAGCTTTTATAGTTTGATCAAGAAGAGCACATGACTGATTACCTGCATGGCTCAATCAGTAACACAAAAAACAGCACCTAAAGCTGCTGCAACTTACAGCAGGTATATGTCAAAGGACACTATCAATCCCTTGAAAGCTAATGCCGTCACCATAGAGCAAAAGAAACAGCAAAATAGCTCAGAAACAATAAAACATGCATGACAGCGATGAAGAAGCAATGAAACTAATGCATTTCACTGTGTACTCTGGACACCGAACGCTGCAATCCAATACATTCCACGTTTCTGTTCAATGAGCATAAGTCATATGTAGATTTGACCTGCATGGGATTACTTGAGAAGTTACCAATGACATGAAACACACACAACTAACAGCACCTGACACTCACGTACAAGCACACTTTGTGCCTTTCCATAGGTGATATTAAATCCAAAACCCAGCACTGCCTTGCTGTCTTTCGATGAATAATCCCCCAGATGCTGATGAACTCTTGTACTAAAATCACATTAACATTCATAATAGCTTCTTTTATGCAAACGGCGATTATGCCTCAGCTCATGTACAGTCACTTCATATGTGCGTCATGTTTCAAGTCGAGCACATCTGAAGACGTCTATTGTCAGTGCCCTTTTCTCAGCCATTCAGCGACACCACAAAATAGCTCATGGGAACATTTTACTGGCATGAGTAGTTTCAAGACACAGTATGCAGCACCAGGTGCAAACAAAATTGGTAATCAAAACGTACTGGAAGGAGCCTCCAAAAAAACTGTTTGGCTGATATGGGTCACTTTTAGCATTAAATAAAACGTTCCAGGCCAACAGGCTTGCCAATAACAGTAAAATGAGCAAAAGCCTATCTGCAAGGCACTGGACAGCTGCAATGTCGGCAACTCAGTTGCCTTTTGTAACTACCATCATAAATACCTTGAAATTTTGACACAAATTGTTGTGACAGTTGAAGGTGAACAGATTTTATATTGAACACACGATTTTGGTTAGTTATACTGTATTTTCCCTTGTATGCATATAGCCTTCAATTATAATATAGAAATTTGTAGGGAACCACAGCATCTTTTTCGCTTGACTATCGATAAGCTTTCCCTGTGGTTCGGGAACATTAACAAGACTTTTGCATCACGATTTCTCTTATGTAAAATTTTCTGTGTGTATTATTTTCACACGTTAGACATAAACACTACCTGAAGTTGTCATTTATGACTCTAACATTCTTGCACATATCTAATACAGCACTGTATGAAGGCAGTGCAGAAAGAACTTGAAACAAACCATACATGAGCTAGACAGGAAATTCAAGTTTGACAGAATTCCTGTATCGAGATTCCAGATACACACTCAAGCTCCACTGACAGCACCCATGTACGGCACATTTAAGAGCACACACATACCGCAAATAACTTTCGCGTCTAGCATCACTGCAGAGCATTGCAGGCTCGTACCCGGACCGGTATCTCGTGAGCAAACTTCATCAACTGGGGACACGATCGAGCACTTCGGACACGACCCGGTCGCCACAGCATTTTAACATTGTCATTCACACACAAAAGTGGGGAAAAAAGAAGAAAAAAGCGTTATGATATTTAACACTATTTTTCCTTTGTCATTTTCCTCATATATTTATAGTTTGTGTCCTTCCTGCAATAATCCCTAAAGGACTTGGCAGTATGTACTAAAAGATATTGCCAGTGGCAAAGCAGCGCACATGCTGCAGAACATTTCTAATGAATGCGATAAAGTTTATCGCCGCAGATTGTGTCATCACCCAGTACTTGTCACGAATGAACCATGCACGAACACGGCGCACATACAAATTACAAACGCTATTTGCAGTGATAGAACAATTTTGACGACAAGTATGTGTCATCCAAAGATGACACCTGCAGATGTTGATGTTCTGGTTCACAAGTCAAAGCGAGCGATGGCACGAAACAAACGAAATCGGCGGTCTCTGAACCTCGTGTAAACACAACTTTTCGTCGGGTTGCCCCGGCGATCGCAACGAGTGGTGATGGCAGCAAGGATGCGCCGGCTTGCTGCCTTTCGATGAATATATCCGCGGATGCTCGTTAACTCTAGTGGTAATTGCAATAATGTCCGAATAAGCTTCTTTTACGTGGCTGCTGACAAGGCCTTGCCACTCGCTTCGTCGCTTCAGCTGAGCGCCATGTTTCACGACCAGCTCTTGCTTACGTGATAACGTCATGCACCATCGTTTTTTTTCTAGCCAATCAGCAACCTAGAGAGCTTGCGGGCTCGTCCCCTCCGGCCAAAGCAGAAAAGTTGTCGGCGCATCTGGACCGATCGAAAACCGGGGGAAGTCCGTAATACTCCCGTACAGCGTTGCGATGGTCCGCGTCCAAGGTAGCTAGCTGGCAAGTACTTAACGAAGCCACTGCTGCTGTGTAGATCACGCGTGTCGATGCGAATGCATTGTAGATTCGCAGGGCAAGGGCAGGGGTGCAGCCGTGACCACGTGCGAGGAGGCTACGTGCAGCGCTGAGTACCTTGCGGTTGCTCGTCCGCAAATCGTTGACGGCCAGTCGCCAGCTGAGCCGGTGGTCTATGGTCACCCCAAGTAGCGCACCTTCGTACACCACTCGATGGGAAGGCCCCGGAGTGAGAGCCGAGGCGTGGAGCGGCGTGTCGACGCTCGCGGGTGGAAGAGCAGTGCCTCCGTCTTGGAGGCGGCGAGCGCCAGTACAATCCCATTCAGGAATGCGTCGACCGCGTCGATGGCCACCCGGAGAGAGTCGAGAAGGGCTGCCCGGTGGCGACTGGGGTCGCAGGCAAACAGTGCAATGTCATCGGCACAAATCGCCACATGCACTTCACACGCCGTGTTGTGCGGGATATAGTCGAGCAGCTTGGCAAGAGCCAGATTGAACAGAAAAGGGCTCAATATGCTGCCCTGGGGTACGTCCGCGGTGACGGAGTGGGGACCGCTGATTGTAGAGCCAACACGAACGCGAAGAGTGCGGTCGCCCAGGAAGCTCTCCAGGTAGTCAAACATTCGCCTGCACACACAGAGGTCACGAAGTGCGTCCAAAATCGATGCGTGTGGCAAACAGTCAAACGCACTTCTCACGTCGAGCAGCACGAGGATGCCGTAATCGCCGTGGTACTTGGCCTCCTCGAGGGTGGCGATCACGTCAGCCAGTGAGTCGAATGTACAGCGCCTTGGGCGAAATCCGCTCTGTTCGGGAGGGTTGCGTCGGTTGCGGTGGCAATCCAGCGAAGACGTCGCAATGCCATGGCTTCCATGATTTTTCCTGCGGCCGAGGTAAGTGATACTGGCCAGTAGAATAAAAGCTCCGTGGCCGGCTTCCGTGGCTTCAGGATGGGCACCACGAGCACCTCTGTCCAGCCGGGAGGCACTTCACTTGTGCGCCAAACTTCGTTGTAGGCTTCCAGCAACCAGGACCGCATGGAGGGGTAAATATTGCGCAGCACCTGCCTGGAGGGCGCCATGCTCGCAGAAGCGGGGGAAACTCCCATCTCTTTGCGGGTGACCCAGCGGACACTAATCATGTACCGTGGCTTGAAACCACAAGGCCGGGGCAGCTCCTTGTGAACAAGCTATACGCTCTTCCTCACTCATCCATGGGGTAGCGGGCGAGTGAGGTCTTGACGGTTGTGCCAGACATGCAGTAACCCAGCTGGCCAGTTATCCCACCCTACCGCCACATGCCTCTAGTGATCACGAAGACCATTGGCGGCATCAAAGCGAAGTCGCGCACCCCGCTGGTAACGATGCAGCAGGATTGCTCCGCCCTCCTTGACGAACAGCTGAACGGCCAGCTGCTTGTCTATGTCGACGGGTCAGTGCTTCGCGACGGCTCCGCGGCCGCCGCCTGCGTTGTGCCATCATTCGGCGCGGTTCTCAAGTGCGCCTCCCTTTTCTCGCCTCCTCCACTGTGGTGGAACTCGCCGCTATAAATTTGGCAGCCGATTTTCTTAGTGAGCAGACACCCATGAGCGCTGCAGCCATCATCAGCGACTCCCGGGCGGCCTTGGCCGTGATCTCGTGCGAGGAAGACGGCAGCCTCCTTGGGCAGAGAGTTGCCCGGAAGCTACACGCCATGCAGCAAAACAGGCTTCGACCTTTTGCTGCACTGGGTGCCTTCACACATCGGAGTACCCGGCAACGAGGCGGCCGACTGTGCCGCGAGAGATGCGCACGACCCGGACACCAGCGTCACCAACTTCGTGTGCTCTGCGGATGCCGGCTGTCTCCTAACCACACGCTACGTGCGCGAGCGTCATCCCGATCCTCGCGTAGCAGCTGGAAAGCCGCCTCGGTGGCTTCTTCTCAAGGGATTACCAAGAAGAGACCGCTGTTTCCTTCTCCGTCTCCGCACCAGAGACAACTACACCGCCGAGCGAAAACATCGGCACTCCGGGCGTGACAGTCCATACTGCATGGACTGTGGATACTCTGGACCACCTTTTGCTTCATTGCCCGGCTGGTGACGCAAGCAGACAGGTGATGCTCGCAACATACGGAGCTCTCGACCTGCCTCAGACAACAACTGAGCACCTCTTGTTCCCGAACAGTGGCCGCGCGCATATCAAGCGCGCCCTTTCAGCGCTGCTCGACTTTGTTGACGGAAGCGGACTGCCTGAGCAAATTTAGAGAATTCGAGCCCCATTATTTTGGTAGACAATCTGTGCGCCCCCCCTTCCTTTTCATCTCTTCGCTCAAGTCTATAACCCCCCCCCCCCCCCGCCATTCCCCTTCCTCTGTGAACCACTGCTGAGCTGTCGCACGTAGCTGCAGACATTTGCGGGGTTAACTTTTCTTTTCATTTCCAATTCTAAGAACCATTCCACCACCCCCCCCGTAAACCGGGCTCGCACAGAAAAAGCAGAACCGGGCGTGCTGGTGTACCATGGTTTGGCCTTTGTTTTCTCTGAACGCTTATTGTCTTCAGCGATGTCTGTGTCTTCGCCCACGAACGGACAGTGATCTCCGGGATGCCGCCAGCTACTGCATCTTGGGCACCCTTGCGAGCGCGACTGGTTCTTGCCTCCCCAAGAAGACGAAGTGGCTTTGAAAAGGGGAAAAGGAACAAAAAAATCGCCCCGGATCTGCATGTTACACTGCAAATTTCGTCGAAAGACGATAGTCTTGCGTCCGGAGAAAGTGAACAAAATATTTATTTGATGTTCTGCGCAAGCAAATCGGTGAATGGTGTTCTGGAGGCGCTGCGTTGGATTGCCTCGAGCGTGCAGCGAAGGCGAACGAGCGCATCGAGGCATGATATACACGAGCGCCATCTGGCATTTATCTTCGAAAACGAAGGAAGGCATGCGCGCCTGCGGAGAAAGATACGTGCCATTCTCTGCAACGATAAGGTGTAGAACACAAAGCGATGGACCGATGCCACCACCGTCTCGTTTTAGCAAAGCGTTGGTAACACTTGCCTTTTTGAGCATCGCGTCGCACTGCCAGCGCATCGTGTTTAACGCTACGTTCCTTAGAACTACCTGTGTGTGCCTTCTCTAGTATAAAGGCATACATACAAAACATTGACGTGTTGTTATGGTACCTCAGATATGCTCAACAATTGCTTTTTTCTTTGATAAGCGCACAAGTATGAACGCTAAACCTTCAGCAGTATTGCTGGGCGCTGCGGATAGGGTCGGTCGTTTGAGGTATCGTTAAGAGCAGACAAACAGACAAATGTACAGACAGACAGACAGACCAAAACTTTTCGTCGAAGTTCCCCAAGAATGACTATCGCCTTTGAAAGCGCAGTTCCGTTACTGCCTCTCTCAATGGGGGGCACCTCCACAGTTCTGCGCAGGGAATGGGGGTATGGGAATTAAAGAGGCAGAAGGAAGGGGTAAGAGAAGAGTAGTGAAAAGCATTCGATCGCTGGCATCACGCACGCGCGCGTAAGAAACCAAACGCCGCACACGCAATCCATTGAACACCGCCAAGAAGCGGGAGGTGAAGCGATGCACCCGTGAAGAACAAAACAAAAATCTACCGGACAAGTAGAAAGAAGTTAGGGCGCTTCACGACCAGGAGGGATGGGAAGAGAGCACGGAGGAAAGAAATATAGGAGAGGGCATGCCCTGCCGGCGCACTGCGTTAAAAATGTGGCGGAAATGACATCATGGCGGCGATATTCACTGGGCACAATGGCGATGTTGTTACGGTTACGTTTTGCGCAGTGGAGCCGGTATAGCAGTAAGCAGCCACGGCTGGCGGCGGCATGTGTGCCTCCCCAGGTCTCGTGCTGAACCGTGGCGGACAATATCCGCGCTCTGCGCCGCGTTATTGGTTACGAAGTGTTCTCCTGGCATTTACTGTACCTTTAGCAACGTTTACAAATCCTTTTGTCCATGAAGGGGTTTCAACAGTGCGTAGAACGAGTGCATATCTATTTGTAATGCGGCGGATGACGCGGATGAAGCAATTAGTGTTCAGCGAAATATCGTTGGGCACCATGACAACGTGGAACGAAGACGAACGCCTTGCAGGTCAGTGACGGTTGGGGAGTGCTCCTGCTTGTGACAACGGACGACGTCGTTGAGCCCAGCAAGACACAATGAGGACCATGTACACATACGTAGTTTCGTGTTGTGTGTGTACAGTAACAACTTGCATTTGCGTATTAAAACACCTTTTCTGCTCCGCTTCGTATACTCTCCCCCAGCATTGCATGTAATCTCAACGTAACAGAAACCACGTTCAAGTGTCACTTGCACCGTGCTCAAAGTCACCAGGGTCGCAGAATGCTGACACCGGTGAGTTTCACGCGGAACACGAACACAATGGCCGGACGCTGTGTCGGCGGCGTGGCGAAATGCAACCGTAGAAGGCACACGACCGATCGTGTTGTCTGTACAGTTGCTGAACTAATGACGTGAAAACACTCGCCGTTGTCAGTGCATCTAGCGCGCGTTCTCTTGTACTTGCTTCGTTGTCGGTGAGCTGTTACTAGCTGTTAATGTTCGGACGAAATCATTTCGCCGAAGGTGTCACGCTGGCCCAGAGTGTTGAGCCTCATTCCATTAGTTTTGGATCGTCACGACACACGCGCTGCGCAGCTCACGTGCTTTCCGAGCAGGAGAGAGAGTCGTGCCTTTTCCTTTACATTCGGATGTAAACAAGAGAGGAGAATTCGCCCAGCCAGTATGGCCGACTTCCGGCTTCATCGCAGCTTCACAACGAGTGACGTCAGAGCCTCTCCTACCTTTCCTTCCTCCGTGGGAGAGAGTGTCTGTTCCGACCACGCAACGCGCCCGCGGTACACTTCTAGTACACTCTACCCGCGAGGGAGAGGGAGGAAAAAAAAGCCATCAGGCAGCTCGGAGCAGCGTACCTAAACAAAGTCACGTAAGACTCCGAGGAGACGTGGCGCGCCGGGCGATGTAAAGAAACTCCGACACTTGTGTAACGGGCCTTTTTAGAGGCGCGTAAAAAGATCTGCGTCGCCGAAAAAGTCCAGGAGCACATGGAATGCCCGCCGGAGTGTCGCAACGTTAGCCGAGGGGAACAACAGGTGTTCTGGACTCACGTGTGGCAGTGTCAGTTGCGCGTAGGCGTTGAAGAGACGGCGACAAATATCCGAGTATCCCGGGCACTGGTACAAGGTATGTTCGACCGTCTCGTCTGCCGGACACTGCACGCACGAAGGGCTGCCAATGCCTTTCTGTCTGAAGAGTCGGTGGGCGGTTCGGCCGCATCCAGTTCAAAGACGCAGCAAGAAAGCACGAGCACACCGACCGATTCCTGTTGACAGCAGGCGTGCGGCAGGATTGCTGGCTGTTGTGCGTGGATCCGGGTGAAGAGCCCGAACATGGCGGGTGATAATCTGCCGCGCCACATTGAAGCTGTGCATGAAGTTTGTTGCGGGTGTGGACGGGTCGTGGGCGTCCTTTGCCAGTGCGTCGGCTGCCTCGTTGCCGCGCACTCCGACGTGTGAGGGCACCCACTGGAACGACACAGCACACCCACTTCGCACAATCACTGTAAACTTGCGCGTGAGGTGCTGCGTGATCGAAGGGCCATTTTCACCTTTCGCGAGGCTGAGGAGCGCCGCCCGAGAGTCGGAGAAGACGATGGCCGATGGCGGCAGCAGCTTGGCCAGCTGATCGGTCGCTAAGTTCAGTGCCGCGTGCTCAGCGGTCGTCGAAGTCACCGGGAGGGGAAAACGGCACTTCCTCTCATCCCGGAGCGCCGGAATGATGCTGGCAGCAGCAGCCACGCCATCCCTGTTCACCGAGCCATCGGTGTATAGATGCAGGAGGTTGGAGTACTGCTCCTCGATAAGAACACATGTTTCCTGTAGCAGGGCAGTCCGAGGTGTGTGCCCCTTGCTGCGCATGCCCGGAAGTCTGGTCGATATGGCAAGCCGGGAGTCCCAGTAAGGTGGAATTGGCAGGAGTCCGGCGATAGGAGCTCCGCAGATAAGGCCGGCGTACTCCAGCGCACTGTGGCCCATGTCAGTGTTGGGCAGCGACAGAAGCCGATTAACCATCGCCTTGGCCCCTCACGTCATGTGCATGCGCTCCACGTGGCGCAGAGCACAGTCCTTGGCTCTGAGCGAGAGCGAAACTGGCTGGCTTCAGTGTAGGTCATGCCCACTGGGGAAGATCAAGGCATTCCCAAGAGGCGGCGTATGACACCGCGATGCTCCGTCTTGAGAGTCTCCCATGGAGACGCTCGTAATGTGACCAAGGAGAACGCATAGAGGACCTTGGCTCCGGCGACGGCGTTGTACATCCTCAGGATGATGTGAGGTCAACAGCCTTGCCCCGCGTGAGGAGAAAGGATGCCGCTCCTGCGACTCTACGAGAGCTGAGGCGGTGGCTGGCAAGTGCTGGCTTCCAGCTCAGGTGGTGATCCAGCGTGATTCCGAGGTATCGCACAGATTGTCGCCACGGCAGAACGCGTCCCCGGAACGTGATGCGGCCAACCTCGTATCGCCCCTGAGAGTGGGGTGGACGAGAAGCGCTTCGGTCTTGACAGTGGAGAGCTCAAGCTCAATGCTCGAGATGAAAGCATCCCCGGCTTCGAGAGAGCGTTTGATGCTCTGTCGCACCTGTTTTCCGCACGAAGTGGGTCCACTCGGGAAGAGGGTGACGTCGTCCGCATATAAGGCAATGCGCACCGCGTACTTCAAGTCGCGTGCTTTGTAGTCCACGATGCACGCGAGGGTGAGATTGAACAGCATGGGGCCCAAAATGCTGCCCTGCGGAACACCAGCTATGGACAGCGAGGTGTGCTTAGGTTGCCACCAAAGCTGACACAGAAGGTTTTGCGACCGAGAAATTCCTCGACGTACCGGAACAGCCTGAGGCACGCACCCATTGCACGTAGAGCGTCCAAAACGGCCGCATGAGGCAGGCAATCGAAGGCACTCTTGATGTCGAGGAGAACCAAGTATCTGGCTTCATCGCGGAGCTTCGCATCCTCCAGGGTGGGGACAACGTCGGAGATGCAATCCGCGGTGGATCGGTGGCAGCGGAAGCCGCTTTGCACGTCCGCCAGGAAGTTTAGGGCCGCAGCTATCCATTTGAGACTCTTGAGAGCCATGGCCTCCATCACCTTCCCAGCAGCTGACGTAAGCAAAACCGGCCTGTAGGAGGCCGGTTCCGACAAGGGCTTGCCCTTCTTGCGAACCGGAACGACAATCACCTCCTTCCACGACGCCGGAAACGCGCCAGAGTGCCAGACGCTGTTGTATCCCTCGAGCAGGACAGGAAGTTGGCTTTCGTCGAGGTTTCGCAGCACCTGGTACGTTATGCCGTCACTGCTGGGCGCCGAACGGTTCCCCCGCGTTACCAGGATGTGACGAAGCTCGCCGAAGGTGAAGTCCTTTGTGCAGAGAGCCTTTATCTGCTGCACAATCTCCGACGTGGAAAAAATACCCCTCGGGAGCCAACAGTTCGGGCCGGTGATGCGCTGGCAGAGGGGGTGGCTGCACCGCGTCAGGGACAAGTACAGGGGCGTGGAAAGTATTGGCGAATAGTTCCGTCAGTTGGCCCGTGATAAGGTGCCGGCCGATAGGGGTGGAGAGGACCGGAGCCTGCGGGACCCATGGTCGCAACATCGCCCCAAACACTTGCCAGGCGCACCGGCTGTAGCGCTGCTGATCGAAGGAGCAGCAGAGGCTGGACCATCTTTCGGCTCAGCAATGGTGGGCGTGGTGCCTACACACCACGTCGATGCGGTTTTAAAACACACAGTTTGCGAAACCGTGAAAAGTTCACCATCAAGTAGGCGCGCGTCTTATCAGGCCGGGCGCAGAGGGGCTCGAGGCAGATGGGGTAGTGATCCGACCCCTCCGTATCGGGGCTTCGGGACCACCGGCAGCGGCAGCCTTCAGTGATGAAGGAGAGGCTATTCGCACTAGGAGCCAATCCGCGCCTCAGGAAGCTGTGCCTGCCATCGTTCAGGAGATGGAGACCGGCAGCGAGAGACGCATCCAACACTTGCTGGCCAGGATCGCTCACCCCCGCACTTCCCCACGCCGTGTGGTGCCAGTTGAAATCACCGCACACAACTGTCGGTGCACCAAGGCGGTCCACCAGTCGCACGATAAAGTCGGGGTTGTCCCAGAGTCGAGGGAAGCGGGCGTAAACACTGGCTATTCACGTGTCAACCGCACCAACACGCACTCGCACGGCTCCGCACTCGACGCCAGGGCACAGGAGATCAGCAATGTCAACTGGCGACTGCGGTAATCGCGCACGCACATAAATAGATGCACGGGAGGATCCCGGCGAATGTGACAGTTGCATGCAGTGGGGACTGACAAATTCGGTGCGTTCACACTCCGTTGCACTGTGGTAAGCCACGTAGCCAGGGAGATTGAGCTCCCCAGCACGAACGTGTGTTTCCTGAAGAGCCAGGACATCGAGTCTTACCTCTTTTGTATGTTCGCGCCCCTGTATCCGCCCATTGGGGGAACTTTTGTTTGCACAGCCCCTCGAACCTTTCACGGATTGGTTCTTCTCTGTTCGTGACTCCCGCTTTTCTGCAGGCACTACCCTTCATGGTAGCCTCCTCGAACGTCTGAAATAAACGAGCTAGCCGAGTGGCTGTCAGCTAGGCTTCACTTTTCCACATTTTACCATATTTCACCCCTTTTTCGTTAGACCGGCTTTTATCTGATTGGCGACCAAGAGCTCGACCAGGCGTCTGGAGGTGGAGGCACCACGGACTTCTGCGTAGAAGGTCAAATAACTCTCTACGCGAGTTACGGAAGCCCTCCATGTCTCCCGGCAGCGTTTAGTGACCAAGAGAAATCAACTCTGGTATTAGGCTGCTGACAGTCTCAGCTCCTTAAGTACAACGCTTTTGAGGGTGTAATAATCCAGATGTTGCTCGGATGTGAGTCGCGTGGAAAGGTATGGCACGCGTTGGGCGATAAGTGAAAAAATTATCCGACCCCGGAATTTCCTCGGCACGCTGTACGCCTCCAACGAGCTCTTCACTGACTCGAACCAGACGGGTATTTCCACGTTGGCAGGAAATTTTGGGAATGCCCCTGACGGCATTCGTGCATAGTATCTGAGGAGCTTCATTTGATCGCTCCGGGACGTTGAATCGCCCCCGACGTCTTGCGTTTGCAGTGTGCTTTCTTTTTGAAGTTGAGCAATCTTCAATTTAATCTCAAGCAATCGCCATTTTTCTTCGGCGAGCTTGAGCCCATACTCCATTTTTTGTCTTAGAAATGTAGGGGGCGGGCATGTCATGGTTTTGAGCACCCCCAACACTCTTGCTCTCATTACCCATCATGCTTTCGCGGTGATTGTCTGAGTTTAAATGCCCGTATCTAGTAACCATATATGCAGACAGTCCAAACAACACATAGCTCATCAGGAATGTGGCAAGAAAGGCTCACCCTGGCACTTTGTTGTCGGTAGTGTCCACCGCTGTGTCGGACTTGGATCACCGGTCCTCTCGGCACTGGCGTCGGTCGTCCTGGCTCGATAGCTGGCCGGCGTCGCGTCAATGATCAGTGCTTGGATGTCTGCCGGAGATCCTCTCGGCGTGGTCCTGGTTGGGACCACTGCTCTCGGAGATCACGATGCACTGCAGGTGAGGCTAGTTGCTCGCCGCCACTGCTGCTCCAGAGCTTGCAGCTTCTTCATTGTAAGGTCCTTGGGTCGCCTTGTCCCAAGAGCTCGTCCAGTAGTCGTTCATGAAGGGATGATCATGTGTGACTGTGCCAGTAAATTTTTGTGCTGACTCGGAATACGATTCGGGCCCGGTTCCTGGCGGTGAAGCGAAGCCAGATTCGCTGCTTCGCGAGGATGATCAGCACCGTCTTCGTGACTTTTCTCCTGAAGAAGACACCTTCACCACTGTACGTTTTACATATAGAACTTTATGTACAACTATTAACAATAGAAAGATGTCAGCAAAAGTATGACCCGCAGTGGGGCCTAAGGCGGTCGTGCCGGTGTCTAGCCGGCAAGCTTTCCTAGTAGCAAAAAGACCCCTCGTCGTTTCCTGCGCACTTCTTTTATCCCCCTGTCCTCGTTGCCCGTGGTCCTCGTCGACACCAGACGGGCAGTGTCATGGGAGGAGCAGGGTAGGCAGAGGAAGCTGCAGGGCGCCGTTTCTCGGGAACGCGTCAGGCAAGCGAGGGATGGGGTGCCACACTGAGCCGGTTCCGCTTATCGGGAAGTCGTCTTACCAAAAAGGAAGGGGGTGGACAATGTCAACCCGACCGCCACTTTACTATCTCGGTATTACGTCATCGTCTGACGTCCCAGATCACCGATGATTGTTATGTCATAATGAGGTCATCATGTCGTCACGTGATGTCATCCCATGGCACCATACTTTGTCCAAGATTGTCCGATCACGGAAGCAATGCAAAACCAGGTGAGGTGGTTTTGTTTAGGAAAACATTGGAAAGTTACGTTAGGTGCAGTAAGCTTTCGACGGGGTGGGGGGATGGAGAAAGATAATACATCTACTGAGAAAGACGCTGGTTTTCGCCTTCGAGTCGTCTTAAGTTATGCATAACAGGACCGTGTCAGTTTTCTTTTTTTGTAGGTGCTAGTGCGCTCCAAGCAGTGGGCAGCAGGGAAAGAGAATTGGTGTATGTGAAAGGTGCACCAATCCGACAACAACCCATCGCATACCAACACTAAATGAAAGGCAATGAAGGTATATGGGTGAATCCTCGATGTTCATGCTGCCAACCTCCCTCGCTGGCATCGATGCCCCCTCACTGCGTCGTCACCGAATCGCTACCTATCGAGGATCATGAAGTACTTAGCTTTGCCACTTTCGTACGGTGGCGCAGCGTGGCCCCGCCCGCGAACCAAGAACATCGCACAAGAAATAATGTATAAAAGATATAAGGCGCGTTCGGGGAGCCTCGTCTACGTTCGCCATTAGCGTAGGCGGGTCAAAACATGCAGCTACACACAGGAGTAAAAACATTTTTCTTCAAGTTACACACAGGGACACTATCAATAAAGACATTCACAGGGGAAAGACGCTTTTTGTCAACATGGGCGTCACACTTCTTGACATGCAAGAAGCCAGAAACAATACGCCATGTTTTTGCACTCTTGGCAAGAGGTACATTTTTGGGACCTTTCACATAGGACAATAAAAAATACTTTCCACTGGATCTCCACGGGTTAAGGTATCTCGCAGCATGAAATGATGAAGGGATCCCATTTGATGTAGTTGGGTTAAATGGTCTCCACTGTAGTAGCGTGCGCGAATGGTCGGATGCCACTTCGGCCCAAATGAGAAGCCATCAGTAATTTATTTTAGCCAAAGCAAGTCTTCATTCATTCAATTTAGCATAATACAAGAGATCGTTCTAGAGTAGTTGTCAAGGTTAGAACCTCTGGCAACACATAAGTATATTTAAGTTTTACATTGACGGAACAAGAAGGCATTGCCCGGTCAACCCCCAGATGACAATGCATGACAATATACCGGGTGTTCAAAATTAAGCTTTATGATTTTTTTAAAATTAGGCGCTCGAAGGCACGTGAGAACCACTTGTGCAAATAAGTTAAGCGGCCAGGGGGACAGAAAGTTAGATGATAATTATCGCTGTCAGCAGCCCAATTAACTAAAATTTAATAATTAACTTTTTACTGGCTGCGGTAAGTTGGCATGTTTATATTGAAAAAATGTAGGCAGTGGTGTTTGTACACAGTTTCAGTTGGAAGATTTTTTCTAGCACGCCTGTGTTCCGAGATATCCGGCTCCAAAGTTTAATTGTCTTTCGCACGATTACGCATGCAAGAGGGTGAGGGTCCGCGCAAAGCTCCTCCCTAAAGTGACGCATCTGTTGCGTGTGGTGTTTAGTGTGTGAAGAGGGTGGAAGCGTAGGCATAGGTGATAGCAATTACCCTTGCCCTCTTCGGCCGGCGAAATCAAAATGTGACAGCGCGGTGCGCCATGAGCCTTACGCATGATCCTGATGAACGCGATAACAGGAGACCATTTTTCGCGACGTTTTTTCGTGACTTTAGATCACACTGAGACATCTTCTTGTGAACGCGTTAGCAGGACCGTCCTGCACTAGGGTGCCTCCGGTTAGAGCACAGCGTCTCTGCATTGAAGGTCTACCAAGGAAATCCACGTGGAGTCCTTTCGAGCTAATATGGCTGCTTCTGGCGTGAGGTATTCTACCAAAGTAAAAGTAGACGTGGTGCTTGCAATGGCTGAAATGAATGGCAACGCTTCGTTAGCAATGGAGCTTTACGCGTCTCGCCACCCACACCGTCCCCTTCCAACAAGGCCCACTTTCACAAACCTGTTTCGACGCTTCTGCACAACAGGCTCTGTCCACCTTCCGAGACGGACCAGGAAGGCAATCGTCGATGAAGACTTTGAAATCGACGTTGTCGCGTGCGTAACCTCGATGCCAGAGCTCAGCATCCGACAGATTGCCGATCAGTGCGGTCGCAGCATCGGAACAGTCACAAATGTTTTAAGAAAGCACAAGTTCCATCCATATCACGTTTACCTTCATCAGGACCTAAATGAGGCGGACTTTGAAAGGCGAGTTGACTTCTGCAATTGGGGCCTCATCAAAACTGATCAAGAAAATGACTTTTTGCACAGAATAATTTGGACTGATGAAGCTCGGTTTTGCCGAAATGGAAGTGTTAATCTTCACAACGCCCATTATTGGGCACAAGAAAACCCACACTGGCTGAGGCAGCACAAGCATCAAGTTCGCTGGAGTGTGAATGTGTGGTGCGGCATACTCGGGGACAGGATCATCGGACCTCACTTTTTTGAGGACAACTTGAACGGAAAGATGTACACAGAAGAAATATTAGGTGTTGTCATTGATGATCTTGTCTGCAGTCTTTCCCTGAATGACCTGCGCCAAGTATGGTTTCAGCACGATGGAGCACCACCACATTTTTCTACCAGGGCGAAGAACTGGTTGGACAGACGTTTTCCACAACAGTGGATTGGGCGCGCAGGAGCGATGTTTTGGCCACCAAGATCACCTGACCTTTCTCCGCTCGACTTTTTCCTTTGGGGCTACGTTAAAGATCGAGTTTACGTAACAGAGCCCAGCGATGTTAATGACATGAAGGACAGGATAACATCTGCCTGTGCGAGTATTCCTGCAGAAGTACTGCGCCGAGTCATCGAGTCGACGCGACAGCGGTTCATGCTTTGCGTTGCTGCCGAAGGCAGGCATTTTGAACACTTTTTGGGGCATTGACGTCTTGAGAGGTGAAGAGTTTCGATGAGATTTGTGCATGACCGAAATATGCTTATGTAGCAGCAGGAAATATGCGTTAGCAAGGATAAAACTGTTTCAGTTATTATTGGTGGAGTTGTTGCTCTTGTTTCAATAAAAGTTACAGTACTCGGACATCAGCAGTCACGCTATTCGCGTAGCCCAGGCAACGACCACGCATGCTTCTCTAGTGATTATTACGCACGCGCACTGGCATCCAGATTCTCCGCTCGCACCATTATCTCGGCATGGTATCTGCCACTATCGTTAGAGGCTCTGCAGTTGCGTGTTACGACACTGGTTGCAAGCGTTCTTCGATTTTTGATTTCGACGGCCGAAGAGGGCAAGGGTAATTGCTATCACCTATGCCTACGCTTCCACCCTCTTCACACACTAAACACCACACGCAACAGATGCGTCACTTTAGGGAGGAGCTTTGCGCGGACCCTCACCCTCTTGCATGCGTAATCGTGCGAAAGACAATTAAACTTTGGAGCCGGATATCTCGGAACACAGGCGTGCTAGAAAAAATCTTCCAACTGAAACTGTGTACAAACACCACTGCCTACATTTTTTCAATATAAACATGCCAACTTACCGCAGCCAGTAAAAAGTTAATTATTAAATTTTAGTTAATTGGGCTGCTGACAGCGATAATTATCATCTAACTTTCTGTCCCCCTGGCCGCTTAACTTATTTGCACAAGTGGTTCTCACGTGCCTTCGAGCGCCTAATTTTAAAAAAATCATAAAGCTTAATTTTGAACACCCGGTAGTTAGGTTTTTGTTATTTTCATTTTCATAGCAGTGTTTTTGTTGTATGCAAGACCTTTGTTTTATAGGCAAAGAAGAATATTGCTTAATAAATATTGTCTACTTCCAGGTGAGTGTCCTAAATTTCAGCGTTGCTAAACCAAGATGTTTGTGTTTAGTGAGCACCTGCAAATCTGCCAACGCTTCTCAACATCACACGCATCGCGTCACGTTACCCTTAGTTCACTTTCTCGGCACGCGCTGCAAAAAGAAAGGGTTTGCATATTGTTCAAACTGCCTCTTGTTCAAAGTGGGCGTAAGAGCAAGGAGAATAGAAACAACCCTTCTTTCATAGGTTGTATAAAAGCTTTATAAAAAAAATCCCAACATATCCATGGAGTGAATAATGAGTGAGGCGAAACGTTCATCAGTCCATCTATCCATGTGTCCATCCATCCGTCCGTGTGTTCGTTCGTATGTGCATGCGTTCATGTGCCCAATCGCGTTCGAGAATGCAGACGGCGCGCGGGTAACACTGACAAGCCACGAGTCAAGGACGCCGAGCGCAAGCGTCTTCAACGCGCCCACCGCTCTGCTTCGCCCATGCCCCGTCAATGATCCGCCACGTACGGCACTATCCAAGAGACTTAGAGAGGCACTCGTTCTTCGCGTACCTAGGCACAGCCCACACAGCAGCCAATCGGAAAGTAGCGGTACAGGGCCATCTAGAATATCCTCACTAAACTGCAGCTTGTATGTACTTTCATGACACACCCTCATATGAGACAGCACCGTCTATTATACTGTTCGGGAGGTACTGCTTTCTTTTTTTTCGTCTCTTATCTTGGTTACGCGTAAGCATGACAAGGTTAGACTTAGAGGAGCTTCGCTCCTAAAATGAAGAGTGTTCGTATTCGCCAGTCAGAACTTGGCCAACTAGCCCGGCCAACTGGAACCTAAGCGAATAAGCAAAAGGATGTCGCATATTGCGAAGCATGGTGAGTTCGTTCCATGTTGTCAGACGGTAGGATTTTAAAGACTGCCAACACGGGACAAAAATTATAGAAATTCTAGGTATTTCACGATGACATGGTTATGACGTGTGCTGTCGTGAGAGTATCCGGATTAACTGTAACGACGAGGGATTCATTATTCTACCCATAAATATACGTACATGGAGGTTCTTGCATTTCGCCTGAATGGAAATGCGGCTGCCGTGGCCGATCTTAAAGCTTGGCTGCTATGCTGAGCCCTGATGTGTGTTAGCTTAACACGGAAGTTTAGCTGCTTAGCTGCTGAAGTACCTTGCAGAGAACAAAATACTGGGGCCCCAGCCAATCCGGTCTTCGACACGAGCCGCTTTCAGGGTGTGTGGCGGTTTCTTCAAGCAACCGGACTAAGTGACAAACTGCGTCAGTGTGCGAAAGATATTGCTGTGTGGTACTCGGGTAGTGCTACACGACCTTTTTATTTTGCGTACTGTCACAAACACTTGTTCTTTTTCATTCCTTTACACTCCTAGTGGCACGGGGTCTAGGTATCTCGAGTCCGAATCGGTCCATGGGCTGGGCTCGGGTAGTCCGACGTTTTCTCATCTCGGACGAGGGCTGAGCTTGCGCTGCGTAGATTTTCATCGAGCGAGAGCGGAGCCCCAAATATTTATGCCATACCTGATTTTTTCCAGCGTATAATGATGAGCACGCTGTATGAGCACGCTGTATGAGCTTCGCTATTATATTAAATGCAAAGCATTTCAACTTCGGCGGCTTTCAGCGTACATATATTGATACGCAACAGCCGACACAGCCTGTCTGCAAGAAACAGAAAGACGACGTTGGTGGCTGGTTGTTGATGAACTGTCGCAATATTGTTCGCCGAGCACGGTGCATCGTATTTCATTTATTAAATAAGTTACCTGTAACATTATATATATATATATATATATATATATATATATATATATATATATATATATATATATATATATATATATGAGATATAACAGACAGTAATGCCAAGGAATGTACAGGGGAAGTTATTAACATTAATGGAATGTAAATAAGAAGAAAGAAAAGTGGATGAAAAAAATTCATCGCGTAATTCAACGCGTAATTCAACGCGTAATTCGAAGGTCGTAGGTTCGATTCCTGCTTACAGTTGGTAATTTTTTCATCCACTTTTCTTTCTTCTTATTTACATTCCATTAATGTTAATAACTTCCCCTGTACATTCCTTGGCATTACTGTCTGTTATATCTCATTATTATTGTGTTAAAAACACGGAAAAACGAGCCCTTAAGTATACACTTCTTTCCCTTATATATATATATATATATATATATATATATATATATATATATATATATATATATATATATATATATATATATATATATATATATATATATATATATATATATATATATATATATATATATATATATTCGCTTACGTTTGGGTGCTCTCGTGGTCACCCCCTTAACTTTACGTGAACCAAAATTAGCATGGGAGGGTAAGATGGTTTGACAAATATGACACGCTGGGTAAGACATGAATAGTGTCGCAATCCCGTCGCGTACGTCATCAAACACTTCGCGCAAGACAGTGGCACATACCGAAGGGCGGGTATGTGCGCTGGTATGCGGGTATGTGCAAAAGGTGACTGACACTTAGTATCTACTGTTGTGCCACAGACATGTTCCTCGTTCGGGAGCACGTCTCACGAGATCGAGCCCTGTTCCGACGAACTGTCTCCCCCCCTCCCAGCGCCGCCTTCCGTGCAGAAGAACCGTGCAGTTCCGGGGATAACGTCGCTTCCTCCGCCGAACCACCTTGCAGTTCCGGGTATGGCTGCGTCTCCTCAGCCGAGCCACTGTGCCGTTCCGGGGAACTGGCCTCGCAGAAGAGTCCCAAAACGGTATTTAAGGCTGTGCCGGCCCCATGTTAGAAGATTTTGCCCCAGCCGACGCTGTCGTGCTGGCCGGCTCCGTACAAACGACAACCTGCTACAGTAAACGCTCCCTTTTGTTGCTGTTTTCAAAATGGATTGCTTCAGCGAAGTCCGCTCGACGGCTCGCCGCTCTTCGCCACCGCTACCATCGCGACAGAGCAAATTCCTAACACTACCTAGAAACAACGAGAACACACATTGGAAATTTTAACGCGCGAGCGTTCAGAAATACCCGACCTCGGTAGCGTCGACCTGACGAATGCAAAGAATAAATGTCAGAATCCCAGCTGGAATCGAACCCAAGCATTCTGCGTGGTAATGAAGCATTTCACCACAGAGCTACGCCAGGTCAGCGAAGTAATTTTCAATAGATGCTATATCTTCGTGAAACGAAGATAGCGTCTATTTGTGGTTGCCGTGCTGCCTACCCATTGTTATGAACCTTACATATGTACTCCTTTGATACAGCCGTCACGTCAGGTTAACGTCAATTGTGCTTAGTTGTCATACGCTGAAGTTGATTTATGTAGCAGTGTCCAGGGCCAGCATCCTGTCGAGCATCAGCGCTTCATATCAGCTTCTGGTGTTGCTAATACGCATCTTCCTGTTGGTATCGTTGCAAAATTGCAAACACCTGGTTATATAAACATCTGCAACTCTTCAAAATATGTCTCTGCGTGCAACATTTGTACAAATATGTAGCGTCATTTCATGACGTGTCGCTCAATACAAAATATGCAACACCGTCACCTTCCCTCCGCATGCTTCGCATAACGTCGATCCCAGGTACATGGGATCTGCCGAATTCTTTATCCATGGAATCGTCTCTTGTTTTGAATTTGAGGCACTAATGTTTCGTAAAAACACACAATCGAAATAAGCCAAGCTTGCAATGCCTGAGAAATATATACTGATGATACAACGAGCAGTGAACTAACGTCCAAATGGTGAATTATGTCGTGCAGGAACGCGACACTTTACTGAGGCCCGGGTATGGGCAGCTTGTTATTTTGATATATATATATATATATATATATATATATATATATATATATATATATATATATATATATATATATATATATATATATATATATATATATATATATATATATATATATATATATATTTATATATATATATATATATATATATATATATATATATATATATATATATATATATATATATATATATATATATATATATATATATATATATATATATATATATATATATATATATATATATATATTTTTCTATCTCTGGAGCCATTTGGAATTGGTTCCGTGCTGTCATTGTGCATTTGGTGATGATGTCGGCCATTTTGGTTAGGAGTGCATGTAGCAACCACGAAGACGCGTCGTGCCCCGCCACGGTGGTCTAGTGGTTACGGTACTCGACTGCTGACCCGCAGGTCACGGTATCAAATCCCGGCTGTGGCGGCTGCATTTCCGATGGAGGCGGAAATGTTGTAGGCCCGTGTACTCAGATTTGGGTGCACGTTAAAGAACCCCAGGTGGTCAAAATTTCCGGAGCCCTCCACTACGGCGTCTCTCATAATCATATGGTGGTTTTGGGACGTTAAACCCCACAAATCAATCGAAGACGCGTCGTGTCGCCCACCAGAATAGAATTAAACGTAAGGTTATTCCGCGTGCGGAAGAGAAGGACAACAGGAGGATAGGGCATCATTTCTGCATCTTGGAGAGCTGCGTTCGCGACAGTCAAAAGCTCAAGAAGCGGAACTTCGAGTGCATGTCTTGAAGCGACGGCCGCCACGGTCCGCGAGCGGCGACATTTCTAGATTTTAAAGATGGCGGCGCCTGCATTCCCAATGGAGGCGAAAATGTTGTAGGCCCGTGTACTCAGATTTGGGTGCACGTTAAAGAACCCCAGGTGGTCGAAATTTCAGGAGCCCTCCACTGCGGCGTCTCTCATAATCATATGATGGTTTTGGGACGTAAAATCTCACATATCAATCAAATCAATCTACTAAATTTTAAAGATGAGCTGGTGAGCGAAAAAATATTTGCACATTTTTAGCGGTCGTCTAAGTCGCATGCGCGTCAAAACCGTGACGTAAAGTACTTTTTTTTTGAGTAAGAAAGAGCAAATGCGCAATATTTTGCAGTATTTTTGTTTTTGAGTCAATAAACCGGGTTAACGTTAGAATATCGGAGCGCGTTGGAAGTGGGTAAATATAGTATAGCGATGGTCCTCATGCTATTTACTTATGTTTCAATTTTATATGTTCCATGACACGCCACATAACCGAAAAGCGGCATTTTGACTCAGCAGCAAACATACATATTGTCGGGCCGCATTGCTCAAAGCCTGCAGGTTCTCGCTTTCGTTTGTCGGGCCGGGCCAGGCGGCCTCGCACATCTATAGCGTCGGTCTCAGGCGGACCTTCGATGCAGTCAGTGGTTCCGGCTTGGGCTTGGGCTCCAAAATGTGGCCCTTGCACAGATGTAGATTACACCCCTTTGCTTCATCAAGTACAGAAGAGCAAAGTGGAGTCTTCTTCTGGTCACCCTCCCTATCCTTCCTTTGTGTTCCTCTTTCTCTCTTTCGTCTGGCTTGGACGACCAAAATTATCCACTGAGCCTCAACCTGTTGTTATTTGTCATGTTTTCTTTGCTCTAGTGGTCGGCGTGTTCAGCGGATGGTCTTATATATATGGTCACCTGAGCAGCTTTGTGTCCACTTCAGATGGGATTACTATGCACTCACTATAATATTCTAAAATTGGTAATTATTACATTGCACGTGATATCCTGTTACGAGACAAACAATGTAGTACTGTTTCACTTTGTGCATTTTATAGTGGTCCATCATAACACGAGTGTAAATAATTGTCTGCTGAGGTCAGTCAAGGTTCACTTTTCCTTAAGTATATAAATGATCACTGGCTGGAAGGTGCATGTTCAGTTTATTTGCTCTTCACGTGTACATCGAGAAACTAATCCAGAATCTACACACATAACCGGAGAATAACTGAGTGAGTCAGCATTATTTTGCTCCTCTGATAAGTGCATCGACCCGGACAGGCCACATAGACACGTATTTTACACTAAACATGTAGACTGCTATTATATAATAGTCGGTAGGGCATTATTTCCATACGTAAAAATGACATACGCCAGCTTTCGCCACATGACAAACGCTTATTTCCTAAGTCATTGTGCCTAAAATAAATGTCAAAACATCTTCTTTGCGTAGGCGACAGATACAGAGATGCTGTGGCAAACAAAAAAAAGAAAAAATGAAAGGATAGAGCTGCCAGGATTTCCTCATCTTTCAACTTCTCGTACGGCAGAATCGCTCTGTAGTGCAGCAAGAACGGCAGTTTAGCGAGAGTCCGAATGGTAACGATGCTAAAGCAATACCGAATTTCAATACAAAATATCACGGTAGTTTAGTGCCAAAGACATTCGGCTGCTGACCCGCAGGCAGCTGGATCGAATAAGGGCCATGGCGGTGGCGTTATCAATGGAGGCAAAAACTCTTGAGGCACGTGTGCTTAGATTTGTGTGCGCGTTTGAGAACCCCACGAGGTCAAAATTTTTGGAGCCCTGTACCACGGCGTCTCTCACAATATTATAGTGGTTTCGGGAAGTAAAACCCCAAAAATTAATAATAAAGAGCCCGTAAGCCCCCTCCGATATTTTCCCAAACATTTCGAGTAAACATTAGCATCGCGTGCAGAATTCCATTGCGATCAACGATGCCACACGCCGCCGAGCTACAGGTAGAGGGCGCACCACAATTTCGAAAAAAAAACATAAGCTTTTCCTTTCAGGTCACCGCTATTCCCGCCACTGACATGTGTGATATCACCAGTGAAACTCGACGACGTTCCCACTTTTGATGCTTGCGATCGGCTGAGTGATAACCGAAGACTTCCTATCACTGCTCAAGCAGCTGTCAGCGCGCACCTTGCTGTTCTTGGTCGTGTTGCCGCTTGTGAATCAACATCTGCGGCCCGTAACGCAACACAGGGTCCATCGTAAGGGTACGGGCCGACGCGACAGCAACAGCGGTCAGTCAACGATCAGAGCACCCAGATGACACACACAACGCAGTTGACGTTGAGCTGGGTCGTCGGATTGGCGGATCGTGGCAACCGGAAGTAGACGCTGTCTCGAACAGCGCGTCAGCGGTGACGTATGCCACGCGAGATGAGGATGGGCTCTCAGGTAACTCAGCTAGGAGGGGCCAAGCGGTTTTGAGAGAGGGTAGCGTAGGAAAGAGTGAAAGAAGCAATCGTCGCGTTTCAATCATCAAATGCGTGTAACTCCGCTATTACGGCGCCATTTCGAAAAATTCTCACGGCTACGTGTTCGTTGTAAACTCTAGCACAACTTCCTCACCTCAACTAAATTTCGACCGCTGGGTGGTTTAGGGGCCCTTTAAAGGTCAATAGCACGTGAATATTCATCAATATGGGCGTTGTGTGACTTCCACTATGAGGTCAGTCTGTATAGCAAGCACGCCCAATGAGTTTCAGTTTCAAGTTTTACCAATGTCACATAAGCATGTAAAATGCTACATGGTGGCAAATCAAGTAAATAAAAACGTTCTTTCAATTTCTGCATGACAAGACATTTTACGTCCCAATCAGTTCATCAACATCATCATATAAGCATGAACGCCCCGCCGTGGTAGTCCAGTGGATAAGGTGCTCGGCTGCAGACCCGGAGGTCGCGGGATCGAATCGCGGCTGCGGCGACTGCCTTTTTATGGAGGCGAAATTAATGTAGGCCCGTATTCTCACACTTTGGTGCAGGCACGTTGAAGAACCCAATGTGGTCAAAATTTCCAGGGCCCTCTATTACAGCGTCTCTCATAATCATGCACGTGGTTTCGGGACGTTAAACCCCACATACTTATGAATCACATCAACGCGAACGTGCCATGTGACCAACGAAGATTATTACATAGGGTACAACATATATCTATGAACCTATCTGTCTTATTGATTCCTCATTATCCATGAAGCGGTTTAATGTTCAGTTAGGTGTCTCAACAACTGTGTTTTGTACGCTCAATAGAAAGTTCTCAAGAATGCTTTGAGGGCGAAAAGAATCTTCGAAAAAAAAATTATGGCAGCATCACCTGTGCTGCGCGGTGCAACATCCAGCCCCACACAGAAGTGGCTCGTTCGCCGCACGAAAGTTACATCACTTTAAAAATTATTACTTAAAGCTGCCTAACTGTATAGGTTATTGTTGTATAATACGTTTAACCTACAAAAAATGCCACTAGACATGTGTTTGTCGAGTCAATTAGCCTATATTTGTTAAATTAAACACATATCACAAGCATGGCAAATACAGGGGCACCATGGGCACAGCGGCTGCGAAAGGTAACCACATAGTGACTGCAGTGGCAAAAAGTAGTAGCTGCCTGCGATGTGTTGTGGTGGTAACAGCCTTATTGAAAACTCCAGAAAACTCGTGGCCTGGGCCCAAAGAGGACCGGCGACTGTGTGTCGTCGCTGCCTCACGGGATTGCTGAATACCCAGTTGATCCTGGAGGCTGGAGCTAGCGCGGCCGTCCACCGTGCCGCAGCTTTATGTGGGTGTATGTGCCATAAAATTTCTCAGTATGAATTGCAGATTATTGTTGTTGAGCGCACTTCATTTTCTAGATTGCAATGCCAGGCGTGGTGGTGTCGTCGAAGGTGAAAGTGGCCTTGCTGCAGAGTTTTGCTTGTCGCGAAGGGCAAGGTTGATAATAAAATAAATGCTTTTGCACAGTTCACGTGTGACTGTCCGGACGCACATGCATGAAACCCCAGTGCGTTTACAAAGTGTTCTTACGAAGCCTCTGATCTCCGAAAGCCAAAAAGGCTCTTTTGCTAAGTGCGAACACGTACGGCCATTCTCATCCGTTGCTACATAAGTGCTCCCATGCGGTCACAGACCGTGCGTGTTATTCAACAAACAGACAAGCTGTTTTGTAGTTAGATACGCCGTCAGCACTTGCACTTGGGCATCGTTTATCGAGTGCTGATCGCCTAAAGCAATACAGTGGCACGTCAGGCCTGCTGGTTACCCCGTCAGGTGATGACGGTATGCTGAGCGGAATAAAACGTTTCCTGTTCTATATTCGGCGTGGCTACGTTGCAGTGCACTTTTCTGCCATCAAAACTTTGATAAAGCGTGAAAATCAACATTTCTGACGCGTGTGCCGGAAAAACCAATGCAGCCAGCTGCATTTCAATTTTTCGTGTCCCTTTGTGTCTCGCTGATTAAGAGCACTAATAAATATAGCCAATTCTGCGAGGGTAATTAAAGATCCAAGACCCAAGGGCCTGTGCACAGGACCACCAACAGTAAGTTAGGCTGACGGGAGGCCGATGAGGAGGCGCAAATGTTAAATCAATACTTGCGCAAAGAAAAAAAAAGAAAAACAACGAATGCGATAGGGCTCGAACCACCAACCTCCCCTGTCTTTTATGTGTCGCGCTAGCCAACTACGCCACAGCTGCCAATAGGTTGGCGAAGTTTAACAAGCCGGTTTTGTATTGATGTCACGCTGGACGTAACTAACATTTTTTTTATTTTTACGCCTGAACGTTACCTTAACGGCTTCTATCGTTACGTCTAGACGTAACGCTAGACACTTCGACTATTCAAATGATGTGCCTAACCGGAAAAGTGCATGACCTCACTTCCGTGCAGTGCAGCAGCCGTTTCTGTGTGGCAGCAGTCTCTACCAAAATTATTGATGAAGTATACACTGCGGAATTTTAAAAAATTGCTGGTGGAATCACACCCATGTCTATTAGACGTCGTGCTTCTACTAGAAAGATATGACTCACTGTAGGTAACAAATAAGCGAAACCCACCACACACAAAATAAAAGAGGTGAAAAGTAGTGGGATAATCAGGGTGAACAGTGGAAGTGCCTCCGACAGGCTGGCCGACGTTACGATGGGAGGACCTATCTTTCTCACAGGCGCTGTGTCATCCTTGACGTGTTAGTTTTAAAGGGGTTAGTAGTGACGTCATCTCCTGGTGGTGGCGCGTGTCCCTGTCTGAAATAATCGCCGTCTGAAAAGAAAAAACTATAAAGCAGAGAAGTGCAGTCCTCGCCTCATTTCAAGTTAGGTGGTAGTGAATTCAGAGTTTTGCTTCAGAATCGATTCGAGGCACTAAATGGGATAACCAACGTTAGCGTTGACACAATGAACGATAACATTACTAGTACTATCAAAGAGTGTGCAATTGAAGTTGGAGGTTGAGTCACTGAACGGGAAACTGGCAAATGATCTCAAAAGATAAAAAATCATATATAGGAGATGACAAACGATGAAAGATGACAAGCGATGAAAGGCAATCTCATACCAATATGAATAGGATAGTCGAGATGGTGGAGGAGTTCTATGGAGAGCTGGACAGAAGTCAAAAGAACCAAGATGGTATTGTGAGGAGCTATAATAGTCCAAGAGAATTCGATATCCTACCAGTAACGACAGGGGGGAGCAAGGAAAGCCCTAGAAGGAATGCAAAAAGGCAAAGCCGCTGGTGAGGATAAAGTAACAACGGACCTCCTAAAGATAGCGGAGAAATTGTGTTAGAAAAATTTGCCACATTATATACAAAGTGTCTCTTGGCGGGAAGGGTACGAGAATCTCGGATGAATGCCAACATCATCTTAATCTATAGGAAAGGAGACGTCAAGGACTTGACAAATTACAGGGCAATCAGCTTACTCTTTGTTCTCTATAAACTATTTACAAAAATAATAGGACATTACAGTTCAATCAGCCAAACAACCAAGCAGGATTTCGTACCAGCTACTCCACAATAGACCATATTCATACTATCAATCAGGTAATAGAAAATGCGCTGAATACAACCAACCCCTACACATAGCATTTATAGATTACGAGAAGGTGTTTTGACTCAGTTGAGACATCAGCAGTGATGCGGGCACTACGAAATCAGAGCATCAAAGAACCCTACATCGACATACTGGAAGAAATATACAGAGGATCTACAGCCGCCATAGTTCTCCATAAAGAAAGGGAAAGAATCCCTATAATGAAGGGTGTAAGGCAGGCAGACATGATCTATTCAATGCTATTCACTGCGTGTTTACAGGCGGCATTCAGGACCCTAGACTGGGAAGAGTTAGGAATAAGAGTTAATGGCGAGTACCTTAGTAACCTGCGATTCCCTGATGACATTGCCTTGATAAGTAACTCAGAGGACAAATTACAGTTCATGATTACTGAACTGTACACGGAAAGCAGGAAAGTAGGTCAGGAAATTATTATGCACAAAACTAAAGTAATGTGCAACAATATCGGCAGAAAAAAGCACTTGTTGATAAGTGGAGAGGCACTGGAAGTTGTAAAGGAATATGTCTACTTGGGACAGGTAATAACCGCGGAGCCGAACCGTGACATTAAAGAATAAGAATGGGGTAGAGCACATTTGTCAAGCAGTCTGAAATCATGACTGGTAGATTGCCTCTATCCCTCAAGAGGAAGGTATCTGACAGCTGCATCTAGCCAGTAGTTACATAAGAAGCAGAAACCTGGAGGCTTACAAAGAGTGTTCAGCTTAAATCGAGGATGACGCAGTGAGCGATGAAAAGGAAAATGAAAGGTACAACTTAAGAGACAGGAAGAGAGCAGAGTGGGTAAAGGAACAAACCTGGGTTAAAGATATCAAGCCCCAGGTCTTCGTGCCCGAGGAGAAGCCACAATGCCGAGTTTCCGATGAAGACGGACGTCGGACCGCCACACTGTGCGTCTCTGACTAATGGGCCGCCGACGCTCAAATCAGCGCCAGATGTCCAGGCACTGGCCCTCAGGGGCGCCTAGCGCACGACTACCGTTCGACAAAGCATGGGTGGTCGGCCCGAGCAGCGAGATGACAGACTCATTACACCACGCTCGCTGGAAGCGAGATTCGCCGCAGGAGACAGCATCGCTGGGACCATAGACGTGTTTGGTTTGTGTATGTGTGTATGTTGGGGGGTGGTGTCGGCATGATGACCCTCGTGTGTGCTGTAGGACCTTTCATTGGAATGTGCATGCGGACCTATTATTCCCTAATCGAAAGATCTGGACAAAAAATAAACTATTTATACAGCCCTCGTGGGCTGCTTGGTGTGCTTGTTCAATGGAGAACCTTTTAATGTAGAACTTTTCAATGTAGAGCTTCGGGCCATAGAGCTCTTGCCTTGTACATAATTTAAAACTCCCTCTACTAAGTTCAACTTCCTCTCACCTCGACATCTTCATAGCTAATTTTTAGTGCCTGCAAACCCCGGTCACAACAACTGCACTGCAGCGTTGGGATGAGACTCAGTGACGAAGAGCGACATGAACTGGAGGTCAGCTGAAAGCCCTAGCCCTGGAATTCGGTGGGATTGATGCAGCGTACCACGACCACACGTAATAGGGTGAGTGCATGGCTTTGTGCTTGACGACCATTTATGGTATACTCAAAGCAAAACAGGTGTATGAATACAAGCTATTACTTTACATTTATAAAAATAAACTCCACACTATTACGGCACAGGAAGGCGCACTCAAATACTCGCTCCGTAGGCAACAAATTCGCGTTTCTGCTACTAGGACTGGATATGGTAGAACGCTAATTGCATACCGCACCCCACAGCTTTTAAATCATTTAGTTGAGCAATTAAATTTTAACCTCTCAATAACGCAATTCAAATATCACATAAAACGTCTTCTCATTAATTGAGTAAAGTAAACATCATGTTTCCAATAAACTTCTGGCTAGGTTCTACATATACTCTCATCTTTAGATACAAAACGCGGGTATATACAGTAGTAAGTATGTACATAAGGGCAGATGTATGTTATGAAGATATTAGTGCATTATACGATTTTAACAATATGTATGTATGTGTCTTTTTGGATATGTAATGAAAAGAGCCTCGATGTCTAATTCTGTGTGTCTATACAGCCTCTTTTTTGTATTTATATGTCACCTAATTTCGCTTTTATGCTATTTCTGTGTTCTGTTAATATGCTGCTCCTTGTATTGTTATAATTATTATTCAATGTAGCACTGTTTGCTGAACTTCTATCATTTCGCCTAGCGAAGCTACGTCAGGCCAAATGGCCTTTAGCTTCACTTCGTTTTTCTGTATCTCCCCAGAAATAAAATCTGTTCGTTCATTCATTCAAGAAGTACCCCGTTAAAAGATCTATATAACCTACAACTGCCTAGCTACAATGGTTGTTATCTGAGCACAAAGCAGCACTCATTTTTATCTGAGGAGGAAGATTAAGCAGGAAAGCTTAGGTAATTCAGTATGAACGTGAGTTTTGCGGTAATTTTATTCAGGGTGCATTGCAGGAAAGTTTTGGGATGTTGAAGAGAGCAAAGGAGTAAAAAGAAATTAGAAAAAGGTAAAGAGGGAGGTTGGCCATGTTGTGTTACTTGTGTGCTCAGCTTTTGGTCTCTGCTGTGGGATTTGGCAGTCTTCCATTTCTCCAGACCAAGAATTGAAACTGGTGGGTTTGTGTTTTATCACAGCTGAGCCAAAGTTGAGTAGTCGCCATGGACCTCAAGAGATTAACGAGAAATAACCTGCTAAACTTGTGTTGGGACCTTGGTTCAGAATTTGACGATGGTATGTATGCCTGCATCTAAACTCTGTGAAGTAATTTTCGAAAGCAACAGTAACAGGGAAGATATCGAGTACTTCGAGAATATGTACTTAATTGAAGAGGAACGGATAGGGACAGAGAGAGAGAGAGGAAGAGAGAGAGAGAAGATGAAGAGAAAACAGGACGAGGAAGTATAGAGCGCACATAGAAAGGAAGAACACAGGAAGGCGATGCAAGCGTTAAATGAGGAGAATGAAAGACTAGATCCCAGGTTAGATACGAAACAGCATTGTGGCCAATCTGTTCAGGTAGCGCACGAGAAGTGCGAGGAACAATTGAGTGTGGTGCGAATCAGAACCACACATGTGTTGCTACCAGCAAGTTCACGAGTGAACCGAGGTTGACAGCTGATTTGATTGATTGATGTGTGTGATTTTAACGTTTCAAAACCACCATATGATTATGAGAGACGCCATAGTGGAAGGCTCCGCAAATTTTGACCACCTGGGGTTCTTTACCGTGCACCCAAATCTGAGCACACGGGCCTCCAACATTTCCGCCTCCATCGGAAATGCAGCCGCCGCAGCCGGGATTGTATTCCTCGACCTGCGGGTCAGCAGCCGGGTGCCTTAGTCACTAGACCAGCGTGGCGGGGCCCAAAGTTGACAGCTGCGAAAGATGCTGCGCTAAGAGGGGAGGCCGATGAAGGATAGAGTAAATGCGGCGAGGTGCTATGCCAGAGAAATTCCAGTAAGACAGCTAAGATAGTTTTAGACCACCTGGCACAGACAAAAAATGAGGGTGTCCTGATGTCGGATATTGCCTGCGAAGTCCAATGACATTCCAATCCACTAGGCAGGAACACCAGCATTAGACGAGCAGAGTGTATGAAAGTAATTCAGAGTAGGTGTGGGCAGTTCCAAAGCTTGTGAGCTTGGTACACGTGAGAGTATCGCTACAGTGTATCCTGCATACGGTGTCCAAGAGGATTTCAACCAGCTTGGCAGGAACACCAGGGTGAATTCAGGAGATGAAGAGAAAGTAGAAATTAGTAAATACGATGCAGTCATGAGCCGCTCTCTGGAATGCAAGCTAGCTTTTTCGGAAGAAAACGACTGCAGTATTACGATACATGTTAAGATGTCCGCAAGTCTGGCGAGGGAGGGAGAAGATAATTTGTGTGCAAATAATTTAGACTGCGCGGGCAAGATAGTTAACGAAACCAGCAAGAGTGCTAGAGGGCGAGAGAAGCAAGCTTCAGGCTCAGAAATGCACCCGAAGAAGAGGCGTAAGCGGAAGCGGCGTCGTAAAGGCAGGAGTGCGACAAAGAGCACAACCTGCTTTAATGAAGGCAATAAGCGTTCAACATAGTAAGCTTAGCGAGGTGTTTGTCATCTGAGCTGAAGTGGTGTTGCATGCGTCCGAGCCACCAAACAAAAAGAAATGCACGTCAGGCGAAAATGCAAACAAAAGGAACGGGACGGTCGGCCTCCTGTCATTCTATCCATGGCACGTTTGATGGGACACGAGAGCGCAAGGTCGCTGGCTCGCAAAAAGGAGCCGAGCGAGGGGAACAATGCAGGCCGCGAGCGAGGAGCTTAGCAGGACTCGGAGACGAAGGAAATTATCTTTGCCATTGTTCCATTCACCGTTCGCCAAGAAAGACCCACAGGGTGTGACCACCACGCATTCGCCTCAGAACGAAGTGACAGCGGTAGGCATTTGGGAAAGCTAGTAAGCATATTTCTTTATCTTCCTTTGACTTTTGTTTTGATGCTTTATTTTATTTTTGGTTTTCTAACATGTTCTCGTAAGCATTCCGGCTGCTAGATAGAGTTAAAGTAACAAGTGGTAGGTTTCGTTTGTTTTTTAAGCTTTGTAATTTTTAGTTTTAAAAGTAAGCGTTGTGCCATTGCATAATCACACGCCTAGGAGCATTTGTCGAGTGAGAGCGATGTTAGAAACAGATTTTGAGTGAGCGGGGAGACGCAAGAATATTTCTTGCGAGTTTTTTCAGGGTTGATGCAAAAGTTTCTTTTTGTTGTTTTTTGTTTGGTTCGCATGTGTCAAGTGTGGACGTAAGGAAAGTGAGTTCGTTAGTTTACGTGTATGTTTTAGGAGTGTGGTAACCGCAAGGTAGAGTTAATTAGCAGTTAATCCACGCAATAGCACTAGGATGTGTAATGTGGAGGTTTCTGATGCAGGTGCAGCACGACAGTTATCTGTTCGTCTACTCAGGGGAAACTGACGACTAGCTTTGGCGGCACAAAATTTTGGGGACTAAAGGATAATTGATTGATATGTGGGGTTTAACGTCCCAAAACGACCATATGATTATGAGAGACGCCGTAGTGGAGGGCTCCGGAAATTTCGACCACCTGGGGTTCTTTGACGTGCACCCAAATCTGAGCACACGGGCCTACAACATTTCCGCCTCCATCGGAAATGCAGCCGCCGCAGCCGGGATTCGAACCCGCGACCTGCGGGTCAGCAGCCGAGTACCTTAGCCACTAGACCCCCGCGGCAGAGCGGGGACTAAAGGATAGCCTGAAGCAAAATGCTTTATTTTATGAGTATGAGGCCTGCAAGGTTACAGCCGATTTCTAACGCTGGTACACAAGTATACCATGGAGAGCGCATTGATTGGGAGTTTATTTTCTTAAAAACAGTTTATGGGGAAGATTGTTCTTAAATAGGGATTGGGAGCTTCAGCGAAAGCTCAGAGAAACGATCCGATTGCTGCCTAGTGTTTGATTAAAATACCTAAAGGAAGGTTGGATTAAATGATTCTCAGACTCAACGTGTCTCAGTGTGGGTAAGGCGGTCTCCCGTGCCTGTGATTGTGTGTATTTCTGCGTAATTCCAGGGAGGAAAGGCCCATGAATCATAGAAAAATGTCGTATTGCGTCATCGGCAGTAGCCTGGAGGAAGCCACTAAACAACGACGCTTTGGTCTACCTGTACTAGTAGCTCGACCGATTTTCTTGCCGGTGGACGAGCTGTTACGTTTGGCGAGCCACGCTTTTTTCGTGGCTGCCGAAACGGAAGAAGGGCTGCCGCCTCACTTTGTGTAGATAAGGATCAGCACGAAGACGCCCTGCTGTTTCGATGTACTGGGCGGTGGGTGGTTACAATTACTCGACGGAGCACTTCTGTCCTTCAGGTTGGCACGGAGGTGCGACACGTGGCATCTTCGCGCCCCAGGAGAAGCCACAATGCCGAGCTTCTGCTGAAGACGGATGTCGGACCACCACGCTGTGCGTCTCTGACTAATAGGCCGCCAACGCTCCCAGATGTCCAGGCATTAGCCCTCGGAGGCGCCTATCCCACAACCGCCGTTCGACAAAGCATCGGTGGTTGGCCCGAGCGGCGAGGTGAATGACTCAATACACCTCGCTCGCTGGAAGCGATTCACCGGAGGAGGCAGCATCCCCGGGACCATACACGTGTTTAGTTTTTGTATGTGTGTGTTGGGGGCGTTGCCGACATAATGACCCTCGTGTGTGCTATGGGACCTTTCATTGGACAATGCTGTATGGACCAATTCCCCGATATAGAGATCTGGAGAAATGAACTTGTATTTAACCAGCCCTCGTGGGCTGCTTGGTGTACTTGTTCAATGGAGAGCCTTTAATTATAGAGCTTTTCAATGTAAAGCTTCGGGCCATAGAGCTCTTGCCATGCCCATTAAGTAAATAAACCCCCTCTACTGAGTACAGTTCAACTTCATCTCACCTCAACATCTCTGTCCTGGATCTCCGATGCCTGCAAACCCCGGTGGTAACAGGGCTGAGAAGGAGAGTATATTATAATTATCTATAGCGGCCTTCGTACACGGCGTGCTGCTAAATTGGTGGTGCAAATGATTTGAAACACTTACAAAACTTTACAAAATGCTTCGGGGTTCTCAAAGTAAGGATGTAGTTAATATGCTAGTCTATAAAAAAGAAAGCCTTAATTTATATTGCTTCTTTTTTTTTTGCTCTTTGTGGTCTGTTGCCAATCCTACTAGCCGAATAACACAACATGGTTATGGTGGCTAGAAGGAGAGGTGTCAGCATTGTCCCGGCCGCGACATTACATTTCAGCACCGTTCCAGACGGGAGCTAATAAGAGTAGCCTCCCCGCTAGGTGCTTTTCTCACGACCACGCGTGGCCTAGGTGCCAAATTGAGTGACATCTCTAGGCATTTTAGTCCCTAGCGGTGCGCCCACGCTGGCTGGAGCGGTGCAGATATGTAAATGCGCCGCTGGCTGTGTTATGTGTGTGTCAGCGCTTCCTCTATTTCGGTGTTGTGCGCCGGTTTGTATTATTACGATATTATTCCTTGCGAATATGGTGATGCTTGAGTGCTGACTGTTCTGTGTGAACGTTAGTTCTGAATGCGCGGTGCGCTCTGACGCGCTTTAGTGAACGCTGTCACACGGGTACTTGCTGCATGTGGTCACGCTGCGCTGTATTTGATCCGGACCGTGTAGCAGTGACTAATACCGGTTTTCTTCGAGAAATTTTGATCGCGCGCAACAACTTTGTCACTGCTGCGCTGTACAGCATCGATTGTGGCGCAGATGCCCTGACCGCGATCACAAGTGTCTGTGTGACACCGGGGGTATGATAATCGCATTATTTTCACTACTCGCACATGTAGTCCAAGTTGCATAGAGAAAAAAAAAAGCTGTGACTGCGATATACCCTGTCGGTGATCACATGTGAATGCTTATACCAAGTTAAACCGTACAGTTCTGTACACTTTTGTGGCCTCTACTTCTTTGGATGCTGCTTACATGACAATGCAAGAAAAAAGCGGTTTACTAATTACATTAAAATTACGCAGAAACGGTGCATCATACTTAGGCAAGTCTAGAAAATATAAAACGCCTGCAAAGAAGCCCATGTACATGTTCGGTCTTGCAAACAAGCTGATTAGTCACGCTTTTGGCAAATTTTGTTGTTAGGGTTCTGCTGACATGAGCCGCAGTGGGCCACCGCATTATACATATATTGTATGATTGGTGTGTCAAGTAGTCACCTGAAAATTGCGATCTGCATAAAAAGCGAGGGCGTTGCCTTCAGCGCAACTTCGGCTTGCTCCCTTTTGTTTAACACCTAAAACTAAACCTCGTCGTACATTGAAGGTGTCATCATCATCAGCCTGACGACACCCACTGCAGGGCAAAGGCATCTCCCATAAGCTGTCAATCCACCCGCTCTTGTGCTTTTCGTTGCCATGTTATACCTGCAAACTTTTTAATCTCATTGACCCACCTAACCTTCTGTCTCCCTTCTTGTGTTTGCCTTCGCTGGGAATCCAGTCAATTACCCTTAATGACCAGCGGTTATCCTGCCTACGTGCAATGTGCACGGCCCATGTCCATTTCCTATTCTTGATTACAACTATGATATCCTGAACCCTGGTTTGTTCGCTTACCCACACTGCTCTCTTCTTGTCTTTTAAAGTTACACCTATCATTTTTCTTTCTTTCGCTCAGTGGGTCATCCTCAAAGTAAGCTCAACCCTCTTTGTAAGCCTCCGGGTTTATGCTCCTTAGGTAAATACTGGCAAGATACGGTTGTTATATACCTTCCTCTTGAGGGTTAGTCGCAGATTACCATTCATGATTAGAGAATGCTTGCTGAATGAGATCAACGCCATCTTTATTCTTCTAGTTACTTCACTCTCATGGTTCGGCTTCGCAGTTCCTACCTGTCCTAAGTAGACATATTCCTTTACAACTTCCAGCATCTCTCCACCTATCCTAAAAGTGAAAGCGCTGTTTTCTGCCGAGATGGTAGCACAATACTTTAGTTTTGTGGACATTCATTTTCAGACCTATTTTTCTGCTTTCTATGTTCAGTTCTCTAATCGTGAGCTGTAATTCATCTCATAAGTTACTCATAGAGGCAATGTCATCAGCGAATCGCAGGTTACTAAGATACTTTCCATTAACTCTTATTCCTAACTCTTCCCAAGCTAAAGTCCTGAAAACCTCCCGTAAGCACGAGATGAATAGCACTGGAGAGATTGTATCTATCTGCCTTACACCCTTTTTTACTGGAATACTGCCGCTTTCTTCATGGTGGCTGTGCATCCACTGTATATTTCTTCCAGTATGTTTATGTAGCGTTCTTCGATGCCCTGATTCAGTAGTGCCTGCATTACTGCTGATGACTTGACTGAGTCAAACACCTTCTCGTACTCTATGAAGGCTATGTATAGGTGTTCATTGCATGTGAAGGTGTTGTTTGATATGTTTATGGCACGTGATAACGTCAACGTTTTGGTACATTCTACAGTGCAGTTAAGTGCGGCGTTTTTCAAAAGGTGCATCTTTTTTTCATGATCTAGCAGTAATTTATTTTGTGCAAAAAATATCAGTTATGGTCTTGTTGCTTTTTCCCTCTTCATAATGCAAACAATTTATTAAAATACCACATCTCATACATTATTAAAAGGACCAGGTCAGTGGAGGGCCTTGACACTTTGATCATGCACTACCATATTGCAATTTTCAACTGGAACTCAAAGACCATTGCGTGGCAGATTTAATGCATAATAAATTCTATTGTTATAACATTTGTCTGTGCAAACTTTTGGTTGTGAAAACATTCTCAGACGATAGACAACAGCTGGTCCAATAGTTTTTAAAAAGCACTCAAATGGTACTCCATGCCTACTGACTATAGCACAGTGTAATAGCACAGCGTTGTCTAAAATATGTGGTCAATAGGTACGAAAGAACAGCTGCAGCACTTTAAGCAAGTTATTTACAGTTAAATAAAAGCTGGAAGCACTTGATCACAGCACTATTTGGAGTTTGTCACCATGTACAGATCTTTTGTAAAAAAGCCTTTGCTAGTCTTTGGCAATGCAGTTTTAATGCCCTTCGCTAACACCAAGGAAAGCCAACGGTTTTTGTAGGTCTTAAGCTCTTTTGCTGGCATCTGAACAACGTTATACTAAGCTCTATTTTTCCTCTCTATAAAGCTTCTTTCCTATCCTTTTATAACAAACTGCTAATACCTGAACAATAAATGTCTAGAAATTTAAATACTTCTGAAGTCAAGATTGTCACAAATTATTCAGATTTTTTTAGCGTGTCAGGATGGTGTCATAACATATTGAACTTCACTGTAATGAATGGAGTATTTTTGCTTTGATTTAACAGGTGCCGTTTCAATTGCTATGCATTTGCACAGATTGTCAAACACATCACAAATGATCTAATAACAAATGCCTCCACTCAGTAAACGGAAAACTTGTATATTTCAAATGTGGTGTTTTATTGTATCTCATGAAGAGGGCAATATCATTCAGTAAAAGCATTGCTGGTGATCTCCATAGTCATAGAACTAATTGAGTTTAAGTAATTAGTATTGAGGTTCCACTTTGTTGCATGTACATGTAGTGGCAGCATATTTATCCTCTTCTTTATGCCTCTACATTTCATTAAAGACATTTGAACAAACCGGACGTGTCATATTATTGCTTGTCTTTGTTATTATTGCCTGTCTTTGTCATTATTATTGCCTGTCTTTGTCACTCTGACTTAGCATAGTATTTGATGCTAAATGCCAAAAAAGAGATTAATATGTCACTTCTCCCATTCACCACGAAGAGGTTTCTTTATAAGCTATTGTTCAAGGCAGTGATGTTATTCAGCATTCTTCTGTAGAGCATATGAGCAATACTGTTTGTTTGTACAGGACGCTATACCATCGGTCGCATATAGATGCTTTTTCGGTCTACACATGTAGCTTTGAAAATCATCAGTGTAAATGCGGCTGTCTTTATCTAAGTATGAAATAGTGCATTAAAATAAAGAAAGTCTGTATCTCTAATCTGACCCTAAGGTGGAGGGAAATGGTACCGTACATTTAGAAGTGTGGCAGCTTGGGCTAGTTGGTATGGCATGACGATAGTTATAGCGCGAGAACAAAACGACGACACAGAGACAAGAAGGACACGAAAGACACGAGCGCTAACTTCCAACTGAGTTCATTGCGCAGAGCACGAAAATATATAGAGGAGACAGTGACCATGGCACAAGAGCAGAACATGAGTAATAAAACCAAAAACAAACTACACAAATACAAAGGCACTGAAAAACAGCAAAGAAAAACCTAGAAGAAACTGAACCAGAAAGGTAAAGCTACCTGCCCGCACCGAATCCTTCGAGGAACCTGCGTTCCTTCTCGGACTAAGCCACGGAGGGCTTGCTAATCCAAGGCACCTGTTCGCGTTACCTGCCCGCACCGAATCCTTCGAGGAACCTGCGCTCCTTCTCGGACAAAGCCACGGAGGGCTTGCTAACACAAGGCACCTGTTCACGTGCCATCTGCGCAGCCTCGACAATGACCCGGGTGCTTACATCTCTGTGTTTGTACAACGTCGCTGTTTCCTCGAAGAGGGGAACACACTTGCACTCAGTGCAGTGCTGGGCAAGAAAACCATCTTTCCCATTTTTAACATTGTTCACGTGCTCTCTCAGCCGATCGTTCAGACACCTTCCGGTCGTTCCGACATAACAAGCACCACATGAAAGGGGGGTCCTATAGACGACTTAGTTTGAGGAATTTTCTTGACCTGGTTTTGCTGTATCTTACGTCTACTTTCGTTCAATGGAATGATTGCATTTATCTGCAGAAAAAGGGTGTTTCAATCGGTTCATGCATAGCACCTCTACTCAGTGATCTTCTATTGGCAAAAATGGGCAAAAAACTGCAGGAAAAGTTAGAAGGCTCGCATGTCGTTAAAATTTTTAGATACGTGGATGATTTCTTGGTTATTCTAAATTGTAAGTCTTCTATGTTTCACTCGTTGGCCACTCAAACTATAGGCGTGTTCGAAAATTGTTTGCAGCCTCTTGTGGTGACACATGAAATGCCCGAAATGACAAATTACGCATTTTGGATCTAAATCTGGTTTTTAGCCCACAGCACATCTGTTGGTGTTATGAACCACGTGCGCAGAAACCTCTACTCCCCTTTTCTTCTGCTCACAGTAAGATAGTTAAGCGAGGCATAGCACGAACCTGCCTTGAGAATGCTTTAAATAGGTCTTGCGCCCACAATATCTCTGCGAGCTTTAAAGCTCAAGTTTCCCGCCTTAAGGCTTCAGGCTTCCCCGAGGCGTTTATCGCGTCGGTTGCGGAGACGATCCTGCGGACTATTAAGGCGGAGCAGAGGACGCGACAGAATCTGATCAACACGGATACAGAACGTGAAAGGATAGCCGTGATTCCATACATACACCAGATATCACATAGGCTCAAAAAAAATGGAAAACGTGTTGGAGTTCGTGTCCTGTTCTCAGCACCGTTCAAATTAATCAGCCTCACCAAATCTACCAACCCCCTGAAAACGAAATCATCAACAGATTGCAGAGTTCAACATCGAAACAGGTATGCGGCCTGCTCCCGGGAAGTCGTCTATAGGACCCCCCTTTCATGTGGTGCTTGTTATGTCGGAACGACCAGAAGGTGTCTGAACGATCGGCTGAGAGAGCACGCGAACAATGTTAAAAATGGGAAAAATGGTTTTCTTGCCCAGCACTGCACTGAGTGAAAGTGTGTTCCCCTCTTCGAGGAAACAGCGACGTTGTACAAACAGAGAGATGTAAGCACCCGGGTCATTGTCGAGGCTGCGCAGATGGCACGCGAACAGGTGCCTTGTGTTAGCAAGCCCTCCGTGGCTTTGTCCGAGAAGGAGCGCAGGTTCCTCGAAGGATTCGGTGCGGGCAGGTAACGCGAACAGGTGCCTTGGATTAGCAAGCCCTCCGTGCCTTAGTCCGAGAAGGAACGCAGGTACCTCGAAGGATTCGGTGCGGGCAGGTAGCTTTACCTTTCTGGTTCAGTTTCTTCTAGGTTTTTCTTTGCTGTTTTTCAGTGCCTTTGTACTTGTGTTGTTTGTTTTGGGTTTTATTACTCATGTTCTGCTCTTGTGCCATGGTCACTGTCTCCTCTATATATTTTCGTGCTCTGCGCAATGAACTCAGTTGGAAGTTAGCGCTCGTGTCTTTCGTGTCCTTCTTGTCTCTGTGTCGTCGTTTTGTTGTCGCGCTATAACTATCGTGGTACCGTACAGTCAGGGGTGGATCCAGCCAATCATTTTAGGGGGAGGGGGTTGCTTAATGTAACAGTGAAGAGAGGGGCATGGTCATCACTTTTTGTTTTTTTACTTGCTTAAAACTCTATCATAACATAAATACTATTAGTGTGTGCCTAAAGTAATCCCAGTCATTTGTCCTAATTGGTGATAACAGGTGGACGGCAAGCACTGAAGACAGGGGGAGGGGATACTGACAGGCTTTGGGGTGGGGGGCGATCGCCTCTAGCGCCCCCATTCTGGATCCGCCACTGCGTGCAGTTCTGCACAAAATCACAAGATTGATTCTGAACCACAGTAGTCGCATTATAATAGTTGTAATATGTACTAGTGCCCTAGTTCCATGCACTCAGAGAAATTATGAGGCCGAAATAATTCAGCTTTTACTTGAAACAGTGCATCTCATAACCAGATTTTAGTTTTGTGACATAAAACCATCGAACTTAACTTTATTAATTCTTCTCTAAACCAGCATAGATGTACAGTGCTTGCAAAATTCTGCTCCCAGATTTTTTTCTCATGTGAATGTGTGGTTCATCACAGAATCCATGGCATTATTTAGCAGTATAATTTTTCATGGCCTTCCTTATTACCATGACCTTTTTTTTTCACATTTGTTCAAACCAGAAGACAAGTTCACCAGGGAACATTTACTGCATGGGAGGATGTTTGAAACAGTTGGTTATGTGTTCAAGTTAGCCCATAAACACACATTTTGCAAATCAACAAAATTTCTTCATCTTCATTTGGCAAACTAATTCTATACAATCGTGCAGCAGTCATGCAGCTACACTGTCAAAGAAATAATGTTCAGGACAAATAGATGTGTTTAATAAAAGTTACTGACAAGAAAATGTTAAGTTAGGCATCTGTCATGATTATATGGTGGTTTTGGGACGTTCAACCCCACATAACACCGAAAATTATAAGGTAACCTTGCCTGAAAAAGTTGCTTGTTATTTACTGCTCGCTTCAAGGATCATTATGAATTTTCTGCAACTAGAGATAAGTGCAAATCTAGAAAAAAGTGCATCTTAAAATCAAACGAGAGAGCAGATAAACATTAATGCCACTGAGCACTTTTACTAAATATCCTATCCAAGATTGCAGCAAAATAAGCACCTGCAAGCTTATGCGTTAGTAATAACAATGGAATGCTCAGCTCGGAGTTTTTGATGCAGGAAAAATAAAGCAATTATGAAAACAACCACATGTTGCATGATGAAGCCAAGACAATACTTTAATAGCAGTTTTTGAAATGCTTATCTTGTGGTGGTTCGTTTCAATAATGTTCCTGACTTAGCTCGTTGTGCACTTGGCTGGAGTGCAGATTCATTTCCACCACTATCACTTATCCTCCTTTGAGGTACTTGAGAGCAAGTACACCTACCTGTAACAGACATGGCAAATTACCCCACCTCCTCCATTATTTTCCTGGTCAATTCAAGCAGAAGCCTATCTTTCCACTCCTAAATAAAGGTGGCGGTGAGTAAGCGGTGCCTGCATGAACTTCACTGCAAGACTCGGGCAGCAATTCAAAGCATGAACTCTCATAAGAAACTCTAGTAAGTGTCCACTTTGTTCAGGCTTAAGATATTTAAGCAAAATTGGTTGAAACACAAAAATATCAAAATACGTGTGCATTTTTACTTTAAAGTATCGCACAGTTAAAATAGTGTGAAGAGAACACTCGCAGATAGAGCAGCTGAATTGGTGGCAAGCGTTCCTTGGTTGTACGGGTTGTCACATTCAATGGGCCTCTTGTGCAGCCCTGGAAATGCTACGAAAAAAGCACATGCTAGTGCCTCCATTCCAATTTAAATCGCGAATGGGCACTGTAAAATACAGAGCAAGTGCCCCCTTACCTCCCGATTTTATTTTTCAACCTGTTCTCCACTACGGAATCCTGCAGCAGCAGTTCTTTGGAACCAAAGTTCTGAGAGTCCTTATATATGCGCAAGATTTTTTTAACACTTTTACAGTGTGATGTCTCGAGGCTGCATTCTGAGTTGTCACAAAATGTCTGAACATTTGTAGAACATCTTTCCCGCCTTGTCATAACACCTGAAATATCACACAAGGATTCTCCTCGGGTCTGTAAAACAGTAAATGCGTCTGTATTCTATACAGGATTTCATTAGAAACACAGGTGTATATTATTCCTAAACGCACTTTTATATTGAATTAATGTCCGAGACCCAGCAAGGGCCCCCTTCCAGATCATCTTTCAGCGTCGAGGGGGTGATTTCTCGGGATTTTACAGTAGTATGAAGTTGGAGGTAGTGCTTGGGCCAGTGTGCATCTCTCACTTTAAAGTACTAAGAACCTGGAAGCTTGTACCCCTACGCAAAGAGAAGAAACACAGCATACCAAATACGTTTGCACTGTTTCAAGCTTTAGTTCACCACGGTGAAACTCGCGTGTCCATCAAACAAGTTGTGTAAACGAGCGCAATCTTGAGCCATGTGTAGCCTTTGAGCTTGTGAGGACACAATTCCCATGTTATCAGTCATAGTCAGCATGGCTATACAGTCGTCCTTTATGACAGGGAAAACGTGAGCATGTGGCCTGCGCTCAGCGGCGACTGGCTACAGTACCATCAACTTACAGCTGAAGAAAGCGTGCCTGCTTCTGTTTTTATCAGTGCCTATTCAATGACCATAATTCACTCTTTTGTTTGCCAATATATGCCTTCAGAAGGCGATGTGCTTTGTTTAGCGCTTGTTTTGGTTGTTACAATTCAGTTAGCAAATAATGGTAAGAGAGTACCAACACCAAAACTGGACGTGTCATTTCTTTTGTTGCAATGAGTGGCTAATGACCCAGTTATCTTGACTGCAAACCTTTTTTAACAGAGCGCACAACAGTTAAATTGTTTAAAGACATTTTCATAGTGCTCTGCTCGGGCGTATGAACGTCGCCTCACAAGTTACCACAATGCTGCAGACTTTTAAGACTGCATATTTTTTTTTGCTTGTTTGAGAAAAGCAGTGCACGGGCTCGTTTAAATGTACATGTTGTGTGTCTGTTGTGATAAATTGTCCTCTGTGTCACGCTTCCTATCATTCATCCTCCTAGGATTATATGCATTCAGATGTGATACACCTAACATTACAACTACACTGACTTTCATTTCTCTTTGGGCCAGGTGAATGAGCTGGTCAGCTACACTACGTCATTCTTGTTAGTTTTTTTTTCTTTGGGTGTTGAAGGAACAATAAGGAGCGAAATAATTTTTCTCATACTATTGAAGCATGGTTTCCCAGCATTACTCTTACCATGACACGACGCTTGGCAAATGCGAAAGCATGCAAAGAAAATGTCTCAGTAAACACTATGACATCATTAATTTTGATGGCATTTACTGGGTTCTACATAGCTTATAATCCATACAAATAAAGGACATTGTCATCTGTGGGTGTCATAGACTGAGAATACGAAGTTTCAGAAAATATCATCGAGCCAATCGCAAAATTGTGAAAAAAACATTTAAAAACTTTTGAATTCACGCATGGGCATTTCGACACATCTTTCAATAGTGAAACTTCAACCTTAATTTTCTCAGCTAATAATGAACTTGGGATAGTGAAACATATGGCATTGGGATGAGAGTTCTCAGAGTGCAGTTTGTCAATCTAGACAAAATTGCTGTTTCTCTTCGGTATCCTTGAAATGCTTTTGTAAAATACACACAAGAATCTTGTGAATCAAGGGAAAAGCTGCACAGCAAACTGGTGTTGGGAGTACGGAGTTTGTATAATGTGATTTCACCCATGTCGCATTGCTGCAATGAAGGGAACCAAACAGCTCGAGACCATAGCAGCAGAGGCCTATAAATCCCTCCAGAGTTTCCTTCCACAGTTTCAACGACATGGGTTCAACAGTGGCAAAACATGAAATTTATTCCACTTGTTCTTTACAGCTCTATCATGAACAGAAACTAACACATGCATTTTTCTTGGTTTAAATGTTGTTTTTTTATCTTTCAGTGGATAAGTTGCCTTGAGGTAACACTGATAATTTTGAAAATAGAATCATCTTGAAGAATAGATTCAATATATCTGCTGCTATCCTCCTTTCTGACATCCATCATGACAATTGCATTGATTGGAAATTGTAAGAAGTTTCACCCTAGTAGTAAATTTACCATGCACCACCCTTTCAGCAAAATTAACTTCCTAGATATGATGGTATCTATTGAAACATTCTTTAATGTGAGGTATGAAAATATACAGCTAGACTTCCCTCCTAGGGAAGTCTAGCTGTATTGTGTAGGGAATACTATAGCATTAATGAAAATGTTGTAGGTATCGTAATTAAACTGAATAAGAGATACAAGATGGAGGTGGTACAGGCTTACGCGCCTACATCCAGCCCTGGTGACGCTTCGGTTGAAAGCTTCTATGAAGACGTGGAATCGGCAATGAGTAAGGTAAAAACACAGTATACAATACTGATGGGAGACTTTAATGCAAAGGTAGGGAAGAAGCAGGCTGGAGAACAGGCAGTAGGAGATTATGGCATCGGTACTAGAAACGCCAGAGGAGAGCTACTAGTAGAATTCGCAGAACGCAATAATTTACGGATTTCGAATACCTTCTACCAAAAACGAGGAAACCGCAAGTGGACATAGAGGAGCCCTAATGGCGAAAATAAGAACGAAATAGACTTTATAATGAGTGCACACCCAGGCATCGTGCAGGATGTGGAAGTGGTTGGCAAGGTACGACGCAGAGACCATAGAATGGTACGGTCTCGAATTCGCCTAGACTTGAGAAAGGAACGACAGAACTGATACGCAAGAAGCCCATAATGAGCTAGCACTGAGAGGGAAAGTACAGGAATTCAGAGTCTCGCTTCAGAACAGGTACTCGGCTCTTAGTGAGGAAACCAACCTTAGCATAGATACAATGAATGATAATCTGACGAGTATCATTACGGAGTGCGCAGTGGAACTTGGAGGCAGGGTAGTTAGACAGGACACTGGCAAGCTTTCCCAGGAAACGAAGAATCTCATTAAGAAGCATAAAATCATGAACGTCTCAAGTACAACAGACAAAATAGAACTGGCAGAGCTTTCGAAGTTGATTAATCAGCGCAAGGTATGTGATGTAAGAAGGTATAACATGGAGAGAATTGAACAACTTCTGAAAAACGGTAGAAGCCTCAAAGCAGTGAAGAGGAAACTTGAGATAGGCAAAAATCGGATGTATGCACTCAGGGACAAAGAAAGCAAAATAATTACCAATATGAATAGGATAGTGAAAATATCGGAGAAGTTTTACAGAGATCTGTACAGTAGCCGGGACAACCACGACTTCAATACTATAAGAACTAGCAGTAACCCAGATGAAACCCCACAAGTAATGATAGAAGAAGTCAGAAAAGCTTTGGAGAGCATGCAAAGAGGCAAAGCTGCTGGTGAGGATCAGGTAACTTCAGATATGCTGAAAGATGGAGGACAGATTGTGTTGGAAAAACTAGTCACCCTGTTTACGAGGTGTCTCCTGACGGGAAGAGTACCAGAGTCTTGGAAGAACGCTAACATCATCTTAATACATAAGAAAGGAGATGACAAGCATTTGAAGAATTACAGGCTGATTAGCTTGCTCTCTGTAGTATAAGAGCTATTTACAAAGGTAATTGCTAACAGAGTAAAGAAAACATTACAATTCAATCAACCAAACGAACAAGCAGGATTTCGAACAGGGTACTCAACAATCGACCACATTCATATTATCAATCAGGTAAAAGAGAAATACTCAGGATATAACCAACCACTATTTATAGCCTTCATAGATACGAGAAGGCGTTCGATTCAGTAGAAATATCAGCCATCATACAGACACTGCGGAATCAGGGCGTCGATGAAGTATATATAAACATCCTGGAAGAAATCTACAGGGGATCAACTACTACCATAGTACTTCATAAAAAAAGCAACAGAATACCAATCAAGAAGGGTGTAAGGCAGGGGGACACAATCTCCCCAATGCTATTTACCACGTGCTTACAGGAGGTTTTCATAAACCTAGAATGGGAACAGTTAGGGACAAGAGTTAATGGAGAGTACCTTAGTAACCTGCTCTTCGCCGATGGCATTGCATTGCTGAGTAACTCAGGAAACGAATTGCAACTCACGATTACGGAGTTAGACAAGGAAAGCAGAAAGGTGGGTCTTCAAATGAATCTGCAGAAAACGAAAGTAATGTACAACAACCTCGGAAAAGAGCAGCGCTTCGAGATAGGTAATAGTGCACTTCAAGTTGTAAAAGACTATGTCTATTTAGGGCAGGTAATAACCGTGGAGCCGAACCACGAGATTGAAGTAACTAAAAGAATAAGAATGGGGTGGAGCACATTTGGCAAGCATTGCCAAGTTATGACAGGTAGATTGCCACTTTCTCTCAAAATAAAGGTATATAACAGCTGTATTTTGCCGGTACTTAGCTACGGAGCAGAAACCTGGAGACTTACAAAGAGGATTCAGCTTAAATTGAGGACGACGCAGCGAGCACTGGAAAAAAATGGTAGGTGTAACCTCAAGAGACAAGAAGAGAGCAGAGTGGATTAGGGAAAAAACGGGGGTTAAGGATATCATAGCTGAAATCAAGAAGAAGAAATGGACATGGGCCGGGCATGTAGTGCGTAGACAGGATAACCGCTGGTCGATAAGGGTAACTAACTGGATTCCCAGAGAAGGCAAGCGGGTTAGGGGGAGATAGAAGGTTAGGTGGGCAGATGAGATTAAGAAGTTTGCGGGTATAAATTGGCAGCAGCAAGCACAGGACCGGGTTAACTGGCGGAACATGGGAGAGGCCTTTGTCCTGCAGTGGACGTAGTCAGGCTGATGATGATGATGATGATGATGATAATGAAAAAATACAAATCCTCTGCCCATACCATAAACATATAGCAGGCAATGCCCATTAGAAAAGAAAAGTGAATAGGGCAGAGCCAAGTGAAATTTCGAGGAGGAAGAATGTGCAGAAGAAGCGGACTCCACCCCCAGTCAAACCGGAAAAAAAGAAGAAAAAAAGATCTTGATTTGGTTTACAATGTAGTTCTTGCTGCTAACATGTTTGGCCAAATTTATTCTTCTGTGGTGAATTCTTGTGATGCGCATCTTAATGGGGGCTGTCTTAGAGTTCTTTCTTTTACAGAGAAGTCATAGGTTACGCTCTACATAATGCCAAAGAATAGCCAACTATAATACAGAGACTACACAAGCCATCATCTATGACACGGCAAAGAAGAAACATTCATCAGACAGGGAAAGCGTTTAAAAAGCGTCTGTAGTGACAACGATCACTATGCTCACCAATTAAGCAAGTCAAAGGAGACATTTGATGAAATGACCTGCACAACACTCTGAACAAGATCCAAAATAAAGCTTGAAAATGAGTAAATCATCACTAGCTGAACATGTCCCTTAGAACAGCCTATCCAGCCGCTAGCCTTTGCAATCAAATACCGAAATGCACTTCCAAACTTAAATATTATCTTTTGCAAGTATTACCCAACATTAACTAGCAATGAGCCGCTTCGGAAAATGTTCCGCGACATGCCAGTGCATGCAAAAGTAAACCCACTTTTTTTTGTACACATAATACCCAGTTGTAATCTAAGAATAAAGACCTGCAAACACCTTCAAGAATATGTTAGAAATAAAAGCACTAAAAGTGATTTAGGCATAGTATAAAATCTAGTTTTACCTGCACTAGTTCAAACATTATCAACATGATTAAATATACATATTGTCACAAACAGGACATTTTAACATGGTGTAGTAGCACAACTTCGATAGGGACACAGGGTACAAGAAAACATGACACTCCATTTTCTTGTCCTCTGTGTCCCCGTTGAAGTTGCCCTACTACACCACATGTTAAAATGAGATCTCACCAACTAGCCCAGCTCTCAACCCTACTGAACAAACAGGTCAACCTGTTAATGTTTCATTAAATAGGCATCAAGTAAGCGTGGCAAATAACTGGAAGCAATGGCGCAGCAACTTATAGTCGCAGGACATGTTTTCAATGATCTTAAACCTTAGATACGGTAACCAGCTTTTCGAAAAAGAGAAATTGCCGCACTTTATTCACAAGTTTAATACATTCCAGCCAACAAGTATAAATGTTTGAAAGGGGGCACTTGAACCAATTTGACATGGCACATACACAACGAAAACCTATAAAAAATAAGCCATTCTTCAAGAAATATCTAAGTCTAATTATCCCCATTGCCAGGTTGTGCTTCTTCGAGGCAAAGATAATTCAACAAATATCTTGTCCTTTTCTACCCATCCATGCAAAACACTTGCTCTCTCCTGCCCCTCATTTCTTTCTGTTTCATGAGCTTTTGATTGATTGCCCCTTTTACCCTGGCACAACCCATTAGGGGGGATCGGCTTTTAACTCACCCAATTCAGCATGCATACTCCTCTTTTTCATCTCCCCGTTTTTGCATGTGGCCTTCCCTGCTTTGTTTAAGTTGGAAGAGAGGGTATGAAGAATATACAAAGTGCACTAAGGTAGGCAAGGGATGACTTTTGGCCTTGATGGTGCAACATATGTGAAATGTTTTGTGGTCCTTTGCTGATTGTTAGCACCAGTGTATGTGGGTTCCCTTCATCTTGATGAATCTGCCCTACACAATTCAGATAGGTCGGCAGTTGCAGCCTTGAAGAAGTCTGCATGTTGAGACGATGGATCTAGCGACAACCCGTGTTCACAAATGTTTAATCTCTTTAAGCTTGTCTTCTTCTCAACTTCTGTGTTTTTTTGGTTTCATAACATGACATTTCTTATTTTAAAAAATAATAAAATTGGTACTGCCTTGTACAATCGATGTTAATAATAGCTCATTTTTGTCTGTATTGTGGCAGATTTTCAATGCACCCACTGTCTTGGTATCTTTTGAGCAATAATTTGACTGAGTTAGTGAACCAACGATTGCTTTTCATGATTTATTTCCTGCCATATTTTGTTTATTTCTTGCCATCTTGCGTCTACAGACTAGTACGTACTATACAAAGACTGAAAATATGAAAGAAAGAAAAAGAATTATGTTTTTACACTGTAGCACCGAAATTAGGATGTTTAGTAATTGTGTCTTTTTATTTTATTACCAGCACGTCAAGTGCCGGTGGCATGACTGCTGGCTAACCAATGAAGAGTTCACTCCAGGGCAAAAGTGAAAACATTTTACCCCCCCCCCCCCCGCTGACGCTCATCTGCCATTTTTTTGGTGGTTCATTAATTCAAATAGCATAATAATTTGAAAAGTGGGCCAAATGTGATGCATCACCCAAATTTGTTATGCAGCACTGAGCAGCTGACTCGTCCATCACTCAGTGTCAGCGCAGCCGATTTTACCTGGTTGAAACGCTCCAGCTGCAGATCGGGCACAGCAGAAGAGTGACACGTGATCCTAAAACCAGCAACGTGTTTAAATTACACACACAATAAATGTACACCATGGGTACACGCATCGCAACAAGAGAAATACGCAACACGTACGGCGTAAGCACGGTAAACAATGGAAGTCTTACTTTTATTGTCAAGATCTGTATTAGCCTTTACAAAAATCTCATCAGGCTGCTGTACAAACTGAGCAACCTGTGCAGCGAGAACATTTTCGAATTGTGGTACATTACCACAGAGCGGTATCACCATCACTGCCACAAAATTTATGGTGCAAAAACGCGTTCACCCGGAGATTAGTTAGAGGTTGAAAGCTCACCCGTCCTTGACACGAGGTGCGCTATGAGGCTGTGAACATTTGTGTTCATCACCGTCGTCACTGAAGAGTAGATTTATCGCGAGGAAGAGTGCTTGCCGCAAATAAACACGTAGCTTAAACTTCGCGCTGGTCCAACGACAAACCCAGAAGCCGCCATGACACTTTTCCTCACAGGAAAAGGACGCGCTGCCAACGAGCTAACGTAAGCCTAAGTTGTTGCGAGCAAAATCAACGCCTCCTAGGTTTCCCGTGCCTGCCGGATTATTGACGGTCACTTGGAAAGCGGCGGTCGTCGGAACTACGGTGGTGGTGTCACTCAAATAGAGATGTTTTCAATTAGGTTTTTACGCTTTTGGAGCTTATATGCAACAGAAGTAACGTAAAAAAGTTTTAAACAGGCATGAACGTAATTAAAATTAACCCTACAAAAGTGATGTCGTCATTCAGCAAGCAACTTCTTTATTACGAGGCATCCTCTAAATGTAGTAGCAAACGCTAAACTTGCCGATCTCAAAGGCCAAGTACAAAAACCTTTACCCCTACGTAGGCAGCGCCGCCATAGATGACCGGCGTTTTGCGCTCTTTCGGGAGGCACGAGAAATCTAGGAGGCGTTGGCAAAATTCAACGCATGCAGCTACCACCTCAAATACAGCAGCGATGACCGGCGATTCGTGCTTAATACGTTTTCGTGTTTAGTCTTTCTTTTTAAATGTTTGACGAAAACTATCTGTTCAAATGCCTGAATACCGTAGTCATCATCATCAGTAAGCCCGTCAAAATTGAATGCGGAACTTCAAGGCACTCAAAAATACCTATATTATTATTAATATTATTATTATGATTGTGATTATTATATTATTATTATTATTATTATTATTATTATTATTATTATTATTATTATTATTATTATTATTATTATTATTATTATTATTATTATTATTATTATTAATATTATTATTATTATTATTATTATTATTATTATTATTATTATTATTATTATTATTATTATTATTATTATTATTATTATAACATGCAGAGAGATCACAAGGATCCTCTCAAAATGGAGCAGAGCCACAGACACACGCATTCTCAGCACTGCCTTAGAACACTCGTATGCGAGGCCTTAGAACAAGAAAAAAATTATGACATAGAGTGAATGAACAAAACCATAACCACATTGATTCCTAAAACGCAACTGCAGTCAGGTTAAAGCACTAGGGCAACAAGTAAGCAAACTCTCCCAAATGACAAAAAACGAAACAACAATCTACAAAAGCTACCCACTCAAGATCTAAAGTTGAATTAACTGAGCTAAAAGGGCTGATTAAAAAAAGAAAAATGCCGACTTGTGGATTTATAGCACCAAAAAATTAGATGAGTTCAAAGAAAGGACAGAGCCTGACAACAGAAAACTAATTACGAATGCACACTCCAACAAATAGAGTAACATAATCAGCAGTCTCAACATCTATAGTAAGGTGGCAGAAGACTTTTACTACAGCTCACGAATTAGCCACCTAACAGAGAAAGAAGTCAAAGTTCAACAAAACACTTAAACTCCATGAGTGAATATAAAAAAGTTAGAAAGAAACATAAAATCAGAAGCCTAACCAAGAACAAATCTCCTTGGTTACACTACCCTAAGAGAATGGAATAGAGCCCTACAAAACATGACCAACGAAAAATCATGCAGCGAAATTGTTGACCCGATCAAAGATGGAGATCTCGTATTTAACAAGCTTGTGACACTTTCTGCACAATGCCTCACGCATGGTCGAATCAAGTGTACAACCAAACTGTAAAAATGCCAATACCAAACAAATACAGAAAAAAAGAGATGAGAAAATAAGAAAGATTTGAAGAATTATACACAGATCAACAGATGTCCCACTGCGGATCATAGTCATGAGCTGTCAAACTGAAAAATCTGCAAAACAGAACACATTCATTTGCTTAGCTTGCAGAGGATAATAAAAGGCATTCGACTCGGTAGAGATACCAGCAGTCTTAGAGTAGCTAGTACATAATGCATGCATGAATACCCTGGCCAACATCTATAGAGAGTCCACAGCAGACAGACAGACAGACAATGAACTTTATTAAGGTTTTCAGGGGCGACAAGAAAAGTCCCTTTATGGGGGAGGAGCTGTCGCAGAGCAGAAAACTTTTATTCGTGAAGTGCATCTGGCAAGGAGACGAAATTTGAGCAATATTTACAGCATACTTAGCAGAAGTATTTGAGCCACCATGTTGATAAGAAACACGAATAAGCGTTTACAAAAAATATCTCGGTACTTACGCTTTGCAAATGACATTTTGCTTTTCAGCAGTGGTGCCGTTGAACTACAATGAACTGAGGGTCTAAACCGAGAACGTGTTCAAGTAGGGTTACAGATAAATAAGTAAAAGACAACGATATAATGTTACGAGGCCAAACAAGAAAGCGAAAGTTCGCAACGGCACACTAGAATCTTTTAAGTCGCAATGGCACACTAGGTATTGAAGTCAGATATTCACAGGACACAATACTCATGAAAAGGAAATTCCCCAAATAATATGAATGGGCTAAAGCTTTAATGGCAGACATTCCCAAATCATAAACGGCAATTTTCAACTGTCCCTAAAGAAGAAAGTGGTCAACTATTGTATGATGCGAGTACTAACATATGGTGCAGAAACTTGAATGATAGTAAAAAAAGAAAAAAAAGTCCAGAACAGCAAAACAACAATGCAAAATAGAAACAGAAAATGGTTAGCATAACATAGAGATATTAAAAAAGCAGAGCTCGATAGAGAACAAACAGGGCTAGATGACATTCCAGCTGGCATTAAGTAAAAAAAAAGGTGGACCTGGGCAGGTCAAGCAATGTGAGGGAGAGACAAGTGACCAGTCAGAGACATTGTGTGGCTACAAAAAGATGGAAAAAATAGCTGAGAAAGGCAGAAGGCTAGATGGAATTTGCACGCATAAGATCGAATAAGCTTGCACAGGGTTGGGAAAATTGTAGGTAACTGGGGGAAGCCTTCGTATATCATTGGACATAAATAAAGGCTGATATACAAGAAGAGCATGTGTTATCGAGCTGTTGCACATTGCAGGTTGGTTTCAATACCAACAGGTTATTCAACTCACATCGCAGCGCTTCCGCTTACGTATTGTAGTTGTACTACCAACTGCTTTTCGACATATTTCTAGCAATGTTGAAACATATCTAGAACATTTCGCAGAACCACGTACAGCCATGTCCCCGACTCTGTATAGCGCATTTGCAGCCAGGCTTAATCCATGGTACCTTGCGGAAGTTGTGGGCTCCGACGTGGTGTGCCCAGGAGCATGCGTGACCTAATAGACATGCTGCGCTGCTTTGCACAAGAGTGACCATGTTGAAAGGTGTGCATGTTTAACCGTAGATGCATGGTTCTTCAGGGCGCTTTCAGCACGTGAATTATGAGAGATGACGCGTTTCGACTGATAACACATGCCTGACAAGGAACTTGTTATTGTGCCTGGTCAAGTATGACACGGTTGGCATTGCAAAACTTCTTTAGCACCAACCACTCCAGTTTCAAATTAAAGCACATTGCATAAAGGAGGTAAAAAAAATAATCTCACCTGCCACCACAATTCGGATTTTAAAATTTTACATATTTGATAACACGACTGTGATGCAGGTTTACGGTTTAATAAATTGTTGCTTGGAGAGAAAGCCTCAGAACTGAGAAATGACGAACCCGTTTAAAGTAGGAAACGAAAAGTAGAAACTTTAGGAAAATAAGAGGGAAAAACGATTAGGTTGCAATGTACAGACACCCAGTCTAAGCTGGCAAATAAAAACATGTCCTATAGGTTGTCCAGCTATAAAGTTTATAAAAATCAACAGTCACCGGTGGCGTTGATGGGGGTGGCGGCTTGGTGGGTTGAGGCAGCGGACGCTGGCGATGTCTCAGCAGGTGGAGTCACGCGCTGACCGCACGGCGACGCTTGGCGGAAGACGAGGTATCCCTTGCCTTAGCAAGAACTGCGGCCACTTGCCGATGCTGGCTCGTGTCGAAGAGATGATCACCTGCGGAAGGTTCCACCCTCCACGGGTTGTTCGGGATTTGAGTCGAAGCCCGGACACTAGGGACGTGACCTTGAACAGTCACGGCCGGAATGAACACCTGGGACGTGACCTTGAACTGTCACGGCCGGAACTCTGGAAGGCCGCGTACCTCCGAGTACACCGCGGGCAGCAGGAGCGTTCTGGCCTTGCCTGACTTTACGCGGTCGGGTCCGGAACCCGACACCGCAGTCGCGCGACACCCAGGATCTGCACTCCAGCCAGCTCGATCTCGTTTGTTTGTTTGTTTGTTTGTTTGTTTGTTTGTTTGTATCCTCTAATCCATGGCTCGTACCCACTCTGGGGGATTGGCCAAGAGAACATGTAGTCTCATATGGACGATAACTGTATTATTGCTTACAACGAAAAAAAAGGGGGGGGGTTGTATATTGAAGACAGTATGTTAAAAAAAGAAAGAAACCAAAGATTTAGATAGTGAGAAAAAAGAATCAACAACAAAGTAGACACTAATAGCTACAACTTGATTTTGGGAGCCGACCAGACAGCTGGTTTTGCCAAACCCGATTAATTTGGTATGTCACAGATTTATCCAGAATTGAAAAGTACTTTTCGACCCGGGTTTTTTTAGAGTATCTAGTAACCTGGCCTTTATGTTCAAAAACGTTAAGAGTCTTGAATAAAATTACATACCGCATCGAATGCATCTCTGTGGCAATTTCCCAAAACAGAGGCACCAAAACTTTGAACATTTTCTGTGGTTAAAGTTAAACCTAGCTTCGCAAATGGAATATCTAAAAGTCGTTTCCTAATTAATGCATAGTTCGATCTCATTCTGCCCCCGAATCGTCTTCCTCTTCTCCCCCTCGTGCATTGGCAGCGCAACCTTTCGCGCAAACTCCCTCTTCCTTTTGGCGGGCCGCAGTTTCATGCGTGACGTTTCGCGCCAACGTCGTCATCGTCTTTCCGCCGCTCAATCGAGAATTCTTCTGCACTTTTTTTCTCGTTTTTTCAAAAGAACATTATTATTCTTCTTATCTAATTTCTCTTTCTTTTTTAGCAAGCGTTGTAAAAAATATCTAATATAAGGTACAGTGTGGTCAATCCCCCATGTGGGTATGAGCCAAGATCTCCTAGGCGACAAGACACGACAAGAAGCACCGCTCCTGTTGCCTCGAGCACGTTGTACCTAACCCCACGGTGCCACCACACTTCACAAACACCACCACGTCAGTATACTACACCACATTAGGCCCCTTTTTGGGAAAGTTTTTCTGCACAAAAAACTGCTGCTCAGTTCTTAAATGACGTCACTCAAAACACACACTCACACAGCTCACTACATCGTCCAGAGGTCCACATTCACTAACCACTATATAAACACGAAGCAAGAAAAATTATGAACTCATCTAGCAGATAATGAAAATCCCCAAATTAGCCTGTTTAGTACATCACCTTTTTTCATATATACCCCATTAATTCAAAAAAGAACTACACGTCAAGTGAATGTTACATTGCATGAAACTTCTTCAACTGTTCACATGAAACACCCTTCCATGGTCTGCAATCAAGATCCAAAAGAAACCACCTGGAAATCGAACTTGACGCTTAAGTTATAGCGTCCCAAACAAGGCGTTTAATGGCTCTAACCAATTGACAAGGGTGAGGAATTCGACGCCGGTGGAAGAATTGTCGACCGTAAGCTCGTCTGAACCTAAAGTTGTGTATCACCAGACGCCCAACCTCTAAATCACAAGCATACACGCTGGAATAGCTGTACGCCAATCGGAAGCGTTGCCTCCAGGCGTGGCAGTACAACCACGTCTGAATGATTTTATCCTTCCCAGGAACGCCTTGCTTGAGCTCGTAAGTCGACAATGGTACAGACACCTTTAGAGAAGCGACCTCTTCAACCGAAGATGCCAGAGAGCACCAGTACGCGTCCTTCCTCGTACAATGACCAGCTGGACCATTACTGCCTTCGGGTTCACTTTCCATCACTTCAGCTTTTTGTCTTGCTTGTTCATCAAAACTTTCAACCCTTCTGCCTGGGTCATCGTGACTACCCTTATTACCACACAGAGCTGACCTACATTGCAACTCTACCCTCTGTTCTTCAACACGTGTTTCTGCATTTTGCTCCAGTTTTCTTATGAAAGCATCATCTACAATTTCTCGAGCACTCAAGCCCTCTCTGGGGAATGGCCGCTAGAGGGCCACGGTGTGCGGACGCGCGTCGCATCGGCTCCGCAGGTTTTCTATGGTTTTCGGTGATTTTTTCCAGCCATTCAGTTCAGAGTATTCCCAAGTGACTGCGAAAGTCCTGCGGTCTCTCCCGATACCATTTGTGCAGGTGAGCACGTGTTTCGATCACTTTTCGAAGATTGCCCGTACCGCCACGCTGGCACGACAGTCAAGCCAGTAGACAAGGCACGGTAGGCCTGACAAGTCGTCGGAGCAAGCGGGTGCCCCATCCGCTGCACCGGCGCCCGAAATGGAATTCGTGTAAGTCGAAGGGGAGGAGATATCGCCGACAGAGTTCGGAAAAGAGCAGGGATGGTGCGAGATCAAACGAAACACCAAGAAGGCGGGTGGAGACGCCGACCCGGCGAAGAACCAGCAAGCAACGCCAGCGTCTATCGAGAAGGTGGCGTTTATACAGAAAGCGACGCAGTACGTGCGGAAGATCACCATGACGAGCCGAATGCCCAACCTGCCAATGGATGACTACAAGATCATCGTGCGACCCCGCGATGGCTTCAACGTATCCCACTACCAGAAGGACCGCGTCCACTGCTGCATACGCAACGCTGCGGGGGTGGGGCGCGAGGTAGCCGAGGAGGACAGCGTCTGTATCAATGAGCGACAAAACGTTGTTGTGGTAAGCACGCCGTCAGAAGATCGCGCTAGACGATATGGAGGCATTTGCAAGCTGCGAATTGGCGACCGTGAGTTCGAAGCGAGTGCCTACAGAGCGGCTCCGGAGAACACGTCCAAAGGCCTCATCAGGGGCATATCGCTAGACGAAAAGCCGGCGGACGTCGTGAGAAGTCTGGTTAACCACCGCAACCCGAACGTACTGCATGCCAAGCGCATGGGAAACACGACCAACGTGATAATCCTTTTCGACGGCTACTACGTGCCTCGTTACGTGAACTACGGCGGGATGGTGATAAGGTGCACTCTTTACAAGAAACATATCGATATGTGCTACAAGTGTGGTCGTCTGGGACACAGGGCCGACGTGTGCCCCAACCCGAACGACAAGAAGTGCCGTGGGTGCGGATGCGGTAACCCGCCCGACGATCATCGGTGCGAGCCGGTGTGCCAACTGTGCGGAAAGGGTCACCTCACCGGAGACCGCAAGTGCAAAGCTAAGTACAAGATACCCTACCTAGTCAAGCGCCGACAGTAGGAACGCAGAATGCGCGAGGAGGCTGAGGCCGCCTACAGCAGTAGCAGCACCGTCAACGATGGGGAGGAGGGCTACGGACGACGCCACGCACCGAGACGACGTCGCGGCAACAGTCGATCGGCCTCGAGGGAGACCCGCGCGTGGAGCCGCACTCGCTCCCGTACTCGTTCTCGAGCCGGCTCTCGCAGCGTCTCCCGACCCCGTTCAGCGAAGCCTCGCAGCACGTCGACGGCCCGAGCCAACCACACAGCTGCAGCCAAAGGCGGAGGAGAGGTTGACCCCCATAAATTGAGGTGGGTGGACGTCGCCTCCGGACGCGCGCCCAGCGCACCGCTAACGCGAACCGAGAATGCCATTGATAGAAACCCAGATGTAGACAGACGCGGCAGCTCTGCTTACAAACGCAACAGCGACCCAGAAAGTCTAGTGTAGAAACGATTGGATCAATTCGAATCAATAATCCAAGAACTAAAGCAGGAAAATGCAAGGTTAAGAAACGAAATTGCCACGTTGAAGGGGGAGGCCCCGACAGTTCCCTTTCCTCCTCCTCCTCCTCCTCCTCCAATTAAACCCGTCGCAGCCGACGCGGCTGCTAGTACAGCCGAGAGAGTGGACGAAGTCATGGAGGCTCAAGACGCGCACCCCGCACCCACCAAACGTAAGGCACTTGACCCGGAACAATTCGACGTCAAATCGCAGAAACGCGAGGAGAAACTCCGCGAACGAGTCGATAGACTCGACGACAAGGTAGACGCGATGATGACCCAACACGTGCAGCAAACCGCGCAACTTAACAACGCAATCAGTCAGCAAACCGCACAAACCGAACAGTTGAGCATTGCAATATCTCAGCTCACAAAAATGGTCGCGACGCTGCAAACGCGCATAGACAATATCGGAATGCGACTTCCGGGCGCAGTGGGTCGCCCAGTACGAACGACTGGGAAACCGTACTTTAGGCCGTTACCCGACGAAGAGGCGCAGGATCAGCCGGACGGCAAACCATAACACGTACAGTCACCATGGCTCGACACGAAACCACACAAACACAACGCCCACAACAGCATAACACACGGAACACGTTCACTATCTGGCAGTGGAACTGCAGAGGGTACAGGAGGAAACAGGCGCTTCTCCAACAATTCTTACGTAGCCGGCAACGACCGGACGTAATACTATTGCAGGAAACCAATGACCCGGTCAAGCTGGCGGGGTACAAATCTATAGACGAAGCTGTGACCACGGGAGCCCCACCGGCCGCTGCAACGCTAGTGCGACGCAACCTCACCGTGGTGCAACGCGAACTTATGAACGTTAGCATACCGCATGTATTCATAGAGCTCATCCCGACGAAAGGGCGCGGTCCCGGCCTGTTTGTGCTGAACGTGTATAGCAGACCCAAAGCCAGACACCGCTTTAGCACGTTACTGCGAGAGGCGCGCGAGGCAGCTGCCGACGGGCCCTTGCTCATCGCGGGCGACTTCAACGCGCCCCACGCGGCGTGGGGGTACGGCTACGAAACGCCAAAAGGTAAGCGCCTTTGGGACGATGCGCAGAATGAGGGCCTCGAGCTCATCACAGACCCTTCTGCGCCTACGCGCAGGGGCAACAGCGTATGTGCAGACACCTCACCCGACCTCACATTTACCAAGAACGTTGCTAGCGCGCGATGGCACAATACACAGGAGGACCTGGGTAGCGATCACTCAGTGATCGAGATCCAGGTCGACGCTGAACCTCACCACCGCGTTCATCGGGAAGGTACCAAGGGCAAGAACCACCGGCTGGTGGATTGGGACGCGTTTCGCAAAGTCAGGAAAGAGCAGAATCGTGGCAGTGCGGCTATTGAGGATATAGATAGCTGGACTGCGACGCTCAAGGGGGATTTAGAAACGGCGACGCGGGAGGTTCCGCCAGAAGCACAGCTCAAAGTGGTAGACAGCAAACGCCTACACATGTGGGAAGCCAAGCGCAGCCTGCAAGACAGGTGGAAGCGTCAACGCCACAATCGAACGCTGCGCAGACGCATAGCACGGCTAAGCAGGGACATGGAAGAGCACGCGTTACAGGTATGCAAGACGCAATGGGAAGAGATCTGCAATGGGATGGAGAACCAGCTGGGACGGGCCAAGACGTGGCATCTCCTCTGGCACCTCTTGGATCCGGAGGAGACAAAAACATCGCACGCACATAAGCTTAACAAGCTGCTGCATGACTACAAAGGCACCCACGCGGAATTTCTAGATGACGTGCGAAGCCGTTACTTTCAGTCACGTAGCCCCCTCGCACACTCGGCATACGCCTGGGAGGGTGAGGGTAACACGGAGCTAGACGAGGACTTCAGCGTTGCAGAGGTGAGGGCGGTGCTGCACAGGCTCAACACAAAGTCGGCGCCAGGCCCGGACGGGATAACCAACAAAGCGCTACGTAACTTGGACGATGAGTCGATAGAACAACTGACGGCTTACATGAACGAGTGCTGGAATGCGGGCGCTATACCGAACTCGTGGAAAACGGCGCGCATAATTATGATCCCCAAACCAGGCAAACGAGTACAGATTGACAACCTTCGACCGATATCCCTGACGTCCTGCGTTGGTAAGGTCATGGAACATGTGGTTCTCGCTCGCCTTACCAACTACCTCGAGGACCGAAACATGCTCCCACACACGATGCTGGGGTTCCGTCGTAACCTTTCCACGCAGGACGTTATGCTTCAACTCAAGCACGATATCGTAGACAATCCCACACGTTCCACCAAAGCGATACTCGGGCTCGACCTCAAAAAGGCGTTCGACAACGTTAGCCATGCTGCGATACTTGAAAGTATACGAGCGTTGGGACTGGGCGAGAGAACGTACCACTACGTACGGGATTTTATTACGGGCCGCTGGGCCCGATTAGCGATCGGCGGATTCGAATCGCAGGACATATACATGGGTTGTACGGGCACGCCGCAGGGCTCCGTAATCTCGCCCATGCTCTTTAACCTCGTGCTTGTCGGATTACCACGAAAACTCGCTGAGATAGAAGGCCTCCACCATAGCTTGTACGCCGATGATATCACCCTCTGGGTTGCCGAGGGAAATGACGGCCACGTAGAGCAAACGCTGCAGGAAGCCGTCGACGTGGTGCAGGACTACCTTCGCGACACTGGCCTCGAATGTTCCGCCGCTAAATCGGAGCTCCTGCTCTATAGACCATCGCGCAGGGGCCGTAAACCCAAGAACGCCGATTCCGCATTCGAGTGCGCATATAGAGAAATTAATGTACGCACATCAGACGGCGCTGTCATCCCACAAGTTAACACCATTAGGGTACTGGGCTTGCGTCTGTCCGCCAATGGCCACAACGGCGAAACCGTTCGCAGACTAGAGGGCGCGCTCAATGAAACAATCCGGTTGCTGAAACGGATAACAAATCGGCATAGCAGAATGAAGGAAAGCAATACCATTCGCCTGGTACACGCTTTCGCTATGAACCATATAACGTACGTCGCCTCCTACCTCAATTGGCAGGCGACTGAGCGCACCATACTAGATTGTCTCATGCGCAAGGCGTACAAACGCGCAATCGGATTACCGGCCAATACCAGCACGGAAAAATTTCTCGAGCTGGGGTTGCACAATACTCTAGATGAGATAATCGAAGCACACAACATCGCCCAGTACGAACGTCTGGCGAAGACCAGAACTGGTCGACACATCCTCGAGACACTGGGTATCAACTACCATACGCAGCGCGGCGAAAAGGTCGGGATACCCAGACGTATTCGCGAGCGCATCGTCGTTATGCCGTTGCCTAAGAACATGCACCCGACACATCACATCAGTCGGCGCAACAGGCGCGCCTAAGACCTTGAAAAGAAATTCGCCAATAGCAAAGACACAGTTTACGTGGACGCGGCCCGTTACGACTACCACCGCGGCTTCGCGGTCGCGATCACGGATCATGTAGGAACTTGCGTCACGAGTGCGACGATAGGCACGGAAGAGACGGAGGCGGCCGAAGAAGCTGCCATAGCCCTCGCGATGGCCACCACGGACGCCGAGGTGATAATAGGCGACTCGCAGGCGGCGATACGCAACTACGCCAGCGGCCGGATCTCCCGCGAAGCGGCCCGCATTCTCCAAATTCACGAACGGAACATCTGCCACAAAAACGACAGTTTCCTCGTATGGACCCCCGCCCACACGGACCCTCCGCTTGCGGGCAACGCGACTGCCCACGCCGCGGCTCGAGGACTTACACGCCGAGCTGCGACGCCTGCCGACAGTCCCGATGTCTCGCACACTTCGACAGCGATGCGGGAATGGACGTGGGGGGATCGCATGACCACTTTCAGAGACATCACGCAACACTACAGACTGAACAGATGCAAATATCCACCACCCCACGCCAAACTAAACAAGAAACAGCAGGTTGCCTGGAGACAACTACAGACACACACGTACCCGAATCCCGTGATCCTTCACCTCTGCTACCCAGGAATTTATACGTCCGACGCGTGTAAGGCGTGCGGAGCCAGAGCGACGCTGCAGCACATGCTGTGGAAGTGTACCGGTAACGCGCAGCAGTCCCCTACGAACCCGGTAGACATGGCAGTCTCGAACCGCAAGGCGCGATGGGAGGCGGCTCTGCTCAGCCACGACCTTGCCGATCAACTGTGGGCCGTCCGGCAAGCCCAGGATGCCGCCCGGGTCCAAGGACTCGAGGCCGTCACCTAGGCCGGGGTGCTTGCAGCCCCACCCCGCTCAATGACGCCGGACATGTTCAATAAAGTTTTTACTCACTCACTCAAGCCCTCTCTGTGTAGGGGCGAGTTATATTCATCGTGAAAAGCTGCGTACGTAACGCCTGTTGCTACATCCAGTGGCCCGAAACAGTAGGCAGAAACTAGATCGGAGCTTTCATAACGGCATTTGCCGGCGTTAGCTAGGAGACCTTCTACTGCTCCTTCAGTGGAGCTCTTCAGAGACAATGCTACCTCTGCATGAAGTGTGCTTGATTTTTCGCAGGTTTCAACAAACCCTTCCCTTTGAATAGAACGTTCTTGTTCCATGCTCACGAAGCATGCCCGTGCTTCAATAAGCTCCTCGAGTCTCCTAGTTTCTTGGCTACCCACCTCTCTGTCATCTTCCCTAGTTTCATTCTCTAGCGAAAGGTCATGACGAGGTACAGGGTCAGCCTGACATAAATTCAAATCGTTCGTGATGTAACTGCTGTCAGAGCACACCTCAGCCTCTGGTTAACTCCTTTGTATCCCGAGCTGCCCCATTCTTGCCATCGCAAGCTCGAGTCACTGCTCGAGTTCTAGCGTCTCTAATTCGAGCTTTTCTTTCACCGCCTTTCGCTCTGCAGCCCGTAGCTCACGCTCTCTCTCCATCCGCTCCTCATACCGCAGTCTGAAATCCGTTCCCTTCAGACCCAAGCGTTCAGCCAATTCTAATATCTCCCACGTGCTGATCATGGTTTGCACCGCCTCCGACAAACCAGATGAAAAACAAACGACTTTGTCCGGTCGTGGACGCCAATTTGTGATGCAGGTTTACGGTTTAATAAATTGTTGCTCGGAGAGAAAGCCTCAGAGCTGAGAAATGACGAAGCCGTTTATAGTAAGAAAAGAAAAGTAGCAACTTTAGGCATAATTAAGAGGAAAAAAGATTAAGTTGCAATGTACAGACACCCAGTCTAAGCTGGCAAATAAAAACATGTCCTATAAGTTGTCCAGCTATAATGTTTATAAAAATCAACAGTCACCGGTGGCGTTGATGGGGGCGGTGGCTTGGTGGGTTGAGGCGGTGGGCGCTGGCGATGTCTCAGCAGGTGGAGTCACGCACTGACCAGCACGGCGACGCTTGACGGAAGACGAGGTAGCCCTTGCCTTAGCAAGAACTGTGGGCGCTTGCCGATGCTGGCTCGTGTCGAAGAGATGATCACCCCGCGGAAGGTTCCACCCTCCACGGGTGGTTCGGGATTGGAGTCGAAGCCCGGACACCTGGGACGTGATTTTGAACAGTCACGGCCGGAACAAACACCTGGGACGCGACCTTGAACTGTCTCGGCCGGAACTCTGGAAGGCCGCGTACCTCCGAGTACACCGTGGGCAGCTGGAGCGTCCTGGCCTTGCCTGACTTCACGAGGTCGGGTCCGGAACCCGACACCGCAGTCGCGTGACACCCAGGATCTGATGATGATGATGATGATGATGATCCTTGATACTCTGGCGCACACCCACAAAGGGGGATCGGCCAAGAACCTGGCGGCAGGATCTTAACTAAAAGGCTTATGGTTTTTCAAACACAACGTAATTTTGGGCTGAAAAAAATATATAGAAAGGAAAGCCGAAAATCGAAAGAGGAGTATATCTGAGCAGGGAGCGATGCAGGCTATCGGATGCGATTTGAGACAGAGGTAATGGTGGGTTTAAATCATATATATATATATATATATATATATATATATATATATATATATATATATATATATATATATATATATATATATAGGCAGATTAACATGGCAATCACTTTGTTTCAATTATGTATTGAAATACCGCAGAGCAGACGTCCCTTTGGCTATAACCGAATTTAATGCTGCCAAACGACAGAATTACTGCCACATTTAATTCTAATCCCAATTTTTCAACTGGAGCTACCAGGTATCTTTTCCGCTGATGAGAATATCAGCGACAGAACAAAAAAAAGTGATCTATCGTTTCCATTTCTTCGCGATTCTTACATAAAGGTGATGCCTTTAGACCAACTTTATGCAAATTATAATTCAGTTGCGGAATTCTGCAACGCAATCTTGTAAAAGTAACTTCCAAGTGCCGTGTTGCACAACACTGTCCATTCCAGCGGCATCTTAGATGTGCGAAATCTCGATATTTATCCAATCGGTAGCAGTCGTATTCATGCAAACAGAGGTATCTAAACCTTAGTGCTGTCGCGTAAGCCGCATCAGGCAAAATCGGGATAAGGGGACCGCTAAGAGATACTGTGGCTAGTGCATCCGCCATCTCGTTGAGATATATGCCACGATGGCTTGGTACCCATAAGAGCTGCAGTTTTTTTCAAGTTTGTCGGTATGAGTTGTCCAAACATGTGCATAAGTGTTAAGTTGGCTCCTGAAGACAGAGCAGCACATACTGAAAAAGAATCTGTAATTACGACTGCTTCCGATTCGCCCAAAGGAAGTTTCCGTAGTGCCAGTACAATAGCAAATAATTCTGCTATGAATATTGGTGTGTAATCTGGGAGTCTAGCCGAAAATGACCAGTCAAGGGAACGTGAGAAGATACCTGCCCCAGCCTTTTCATTTGATACGGATGCATCAGTCGCAATTATGTTGTTCATGTTCACGTGTGCCAAGTAATCCTGCAGCCAATCATTTAAATATTGAAATGGCATTTGCTTTGCGTTAGAGGAATAAATATTCTCAAATTCTATCTTAAGATCTAAATTAACGTTTCTTGTTGAGAAAATATGTTTGATTTTGACGTTCAGTGGTTCTAGCAGCGCTTGAACGAACAAGATCTGTGGGCAGTGGAATCGCGACCACCAAGTTTCAAAAAATAAGCTTGGTTCTTTAATAAAAGCATAAAACAATGCTCTCTGGGGCTCAGGGTATAGTTTTAAGAATGTTTGGATAGTAAGCATTTTGAATCTATTCAACATTGACGGTAGACGCGCTTCCATGTATAGCACATTGTTAGCAACAAACTTGGGCAGTCCAAGGCACAGTCGTAAAGCCTCTCTTTCTAATAGTATTAGCGGTCTCATTTTATATGTCGCACTGCCCGAAAATAAGACACAGCCGAATTCCATGATAGGACGAATGTACATTTTATAGATTATTACTAATGTATTTCTTCGCAACCCCCCTTTTATGTTGCTGAGCTTCCGTAACCACCCCATGGGTCGTGTTGCTTTGGACGCAATGTGATCGATGTGGCTTTTCCAATTTAACGAGCTGTTATATATGATGCCTAAGCATTTGAGTGAATCCACCTGAGGAATCTGCTCTGTGCCATACATCAAGGAGATGTTGACAGGATCCCTGAACGAGAACGCTAGAAGCGCGCTTTTGTTTTCGTTTAGAGACATATCTGCACTCCAGCCAGCTCAATCTCGTTCTGCCCCCGAAACGTCTTCCTCTTCTCCCCCTCGTGCATTGGCAGCGCAACCTTTCGCGCAAACTTCCTCTTCCTTTTGATGGGCTGCAGTTTCATGCGTGACGTTTAGCGCCAACGTCGTCATCGTCTTTCCGCTGCTCAATCGAGAAGCACCGCTCCTATCGCCTCCGAGCACGTTGTACATAACACCACGGTACCACCACACTTCACAAACACCACCACGTCAGTATACTACACCACAACAACCAAATGAAGGCATGACTTCCCCGAAAGGCCATGTTCTCCAAGAAGCGAGTGCTCTTTGTGGGGAACTCCCACCTTCATTTGGTCATGTTACGAGAGTATGTGAAATCATAATTTGTGGCAGCAGGTGTGCTTTCTTTACCTGCTTCGTGCACTTTGCTTCAATTTGGACCTGTAGTGGCTGGCACTGAAGAAGTTTCGCAATGCCAAGCGTTCAGCAGCCCAATAATCTGCAATAATCCGCGCGCACCCTTCAGATTTGTGGCATGGGGGGAGCAGCAGAGCACCTTTTGTTGGTTTGGGGAATGCGACCCTGCTGCAGCGCCTGTGCCGGGTCCGGACTGACTTTCCGTCAGCCTCCGTGGCTCCAGGGCTCATTACTGCGTTCTGCGCGGATGGCCACTCGCGGCGTTGAATGACGAAGAAGCGGCGGCTGCGGAGAATTTCGCGGGAGACACCGAGCTGCGTGGAGACGTTGAGATTCGGTCTGGACATCGGCTCATCAAGTACCAGGAACCGGGGCAATTGGTTCGGCCGAAAACATTTCGGCACAACACTGTAAACTCCGGACGTTGGCCATTACAGGCGACGCACTTTGTCGGAAGCATCGGGACCATTGTTCGCCCGTAATTCACGTGTCTTGGGACAGCTCGCCCATCTCTCTCTCTGAGGCTTGAGTTTGTACATTGTTACTTGCTCGGCTTTGTTTGGGAGAGGTACTGGTGTGGGCCGCGGGGGCGGCTTCGAAGATGACACACACCGACTGACAGAGAAATGTGTCGTGTCAACAGTGGCAATTGGTTAGGTGCCATGGAGGGGCGGAGTCGGCTCCTACGAAAAGGGACTACGAGACGATGCGAGGAGAGTCAGAGATACGATGCGATTCGCTCGAGATGGTAGAGAGACGGAATGGAAAAGGAAGATAACGGTGCGAAGAGATAGCGATGAGAGGCGATGAGATGATGACTGGGGCAAGGACTGTACGATGAGGAATGAAAGTTAGGGATAGGAGGCGAGTGATTGGAGCGATAGGAAAGGGGGCTAAGATGGAAATCACTGAGAGGCACGACGAAGGCGACGATGACGAAGACGATGAAGACGCTGACGAATTGGACATTGACCCCAGGAAGGAGCCCTGAGCCCCGACTCGAACAGCCAGCTCCGAGGCCCCCGTCAACATGGACCTTTCGTGAGACGGAATTTATGCACCTTATTTAGATTAGCATTGCAGGAAGGGAGGTGGCGTGTTGAGACATTGCGGGTTTTGGTAACTGATAACTTCATCGTGTTTGTGTCGTCATACGTTTACTTTGTATCGTCGCACCATTGTATTCTCAAAGTTATTTCCCTTATGTACCCTGCGTCGCACGTCGCGAGTGTCTAAACCATGTGTTATAATTTTGTGTAGCGGTTGTTGTAAGCGGGCAGCATGTTCGTACGCCGTTTGCAATTGGTAATAAATGAAATGCATCAGTAAACAGGAACAGATCGTAGCGTCTCTTACTTCCCGGCCCCAGCACGGATCCCTGTATGTGGGAAGTGATTGAGACACATAGCCAAGAGGGAACCGGATAGACAAGGGGTTGAGTGGTCTTCCCTCTCTTCGGCAATCGGAGGCGTAGCGGGGGACGTCTCACAGTTAGGGACTATTGCTTACAAGACAATGTCAAAGCTCTAGCAAAAACTAGGGAAAAAGCCTCTTCGTCAGGAGGATACGTTAGTGGGTATTGTCATTCTTCAAGTGCAACAATTTGTGCCCATTTTAAGTGGATAAAAGTAGTCGCTCCGTAGTAATGAATGTAGATTTGTGTAACTTCAAGGCAAGACAAGCAGTTTACATGAACTTCGTCAAGTTAAAAGTCATCAAAACAAGAGTTTTCAAAAGCAAGGCAGTGGCTCTGAGTAAGGACTTGGACCTTGAACAACTATCAGAGTCTATTGCATACTGCAGCTAGCAAAAAGAACACCCTTTCTGTGTTTTTTATGACCAAGACGCATAAACCGAATGTTTCATTCAGGACATTTGTGAGTGATTGAGGTATCTGCAGAACATGATTAGTCCGTTTTTAATGAAGCGGCTAGACTCTGTTGGAATGAGAGACCCATTTTAAACTGGGAATTTCCCATGCATCATCCACTTTCTTTAAAGAATCCTTCGATGGGTACGTGTTCTTGGTAGATGTTGAGGACCTATTTTATTCTGTCCTGCACGGTGAATTATTTTTCTACACAAGAAGTTGCACAGACGAGAGAGAGTGGTGTGGTTGCCTTCAGAAATGCCACGGGCATGGCAGTATAAGCTTTTATGGGCCGTCTCAAGTTTTTTGTTAAAGGTAGCTCATATGTTGCTCCTGTGTTGTGCAATTTTTTATGTTTGACCGTAACCGCTTTTATTATGTTCCACCAACATTTTAATTATAGGGAGGTTTTGGAAGTTTTTACGTATGATGATAATTTTTTATTATCTTAAAGCAACTAACCACCATCACATATTAGCCCATTGTTAACAATGTTCTAGCAGGCTTTCGCATATTGAAAAAGGATCGGTGTTTACACATGAGGTGAAGGCTTGTGGCTTTTTGCAGTTTTTGGCTTAGCGCATTACCTTGCAGAGTCTTCACGGCTGTTGGCTTTGTTGTCTAGGTGTGCTGAAAAATTGCTTCCATATGAGTTGACGCATTCCAAAACTGTGAAAAGGGCCATAGCTGAACAATGCCCAGAGTATGCATGTGCAGGGTCGTGCTCACACGTTATGCAGAAGACTTTTCAAAACCAATTGGACAGGTTGTCTGTGGTTGGTTTCCTTCGCATGCTCGTTAACGCCGTAGCTGAGTTGCTCCACCAAACTATCAAGAGAGAACACCATGGTACTAGGGTAGAGCAAGAGCGCAGAACAGCGAGACTTGAGGTTCTACCATGTATGCACCGAGCTGCCCAAGACCTAAAAATGGTTGCAAACAGAGATGGCTTGCCGATTCTTTTTTATGCACAACAAAAATAATTTCAGCTCTCTCGTGTATACTATCTGATGGAAGCAACAAAGGTGGGTACAGTAAGAAGCACGCCAATCATACACAAAATGTGTCAACGTGGTCGTTTACGAATTTCCACTGTCCTATGGCAAAAGATGAATGTTGGCCGGGCATGAATATGGGTGAATGAGCATGCACAGAAACAAGAGCTTTCGTTAAAAGATAAAGATGGGGCACATTTGCTGACGCATTACGATTCTCATAAGTGTGAGCCGTACCTGGATAAGGTTTGGATTATTGGCAGAAGCAGGGACACAACTACTCGAGAATGCATGAATGCATTCTGTATAAAATCACCAGGTTCATTAGGTATCAGTGATACTTTGTCTTTCTGGTAGGTAGAGAACACGTTCACATATTGTGATTAGTTGGTATGCTCTCAATGTGAGCCTAGCTTACTCCAGACGCGTGCCTATAATTTTCGATGCAGGATATGATGAATAAACTGTGGAAACTTTGAGTTCCCCTAGATCCCTTTTCCCCTTATTTTGACATTAAAAACAGCCATATTTTTGGGGCTTCTACAAGAACATGAACCGATTAGAATAACAAAAAGTACTTCTAGCCTGACCTTTGTGTCTTGAAAATCCGTAAGCGCAAATTTGACATAGAAGAGGGACACGGTGCCTGGGTGAAGCAGACTAGGGAGACATGAGACTATGACAAGTTACCGATATGCAATGACAAGGAGAATGAATGCAGTGATTGTTCGAACATTGCAAGCTAGAAAAAGGCTAAGAGTGATCCTTGCTTTCTGTCGCATAAGCCATGAAATAACAAAAGCAAGCATCGTCACCTCTGCCACCATCTGGAACGTAAGAGCACTACAAAAGGCTGCATCCATTGTTCTTCCTGCACAGACTTACAGCGTGCAGCTCCATAAAAGTAAAGCGAGGGCACATAAATGCTCCAATGTGGTAGTGTCAAAGCGCATACTCAAATCGGTCTGAAGACAACGTTACATTCTACATATTCTTGCTGGTAAATGAAAATTCTTCGTTAGATTAGAAATTTCGCAAGATGGTTTTGCTATATAGAGTTTTATTAGTAATTATTAGTAAAAATTACACATTGGGGAGCCATGAAATTTTTGTAAACGGGGGTGGGTGCTGGAGACGACGTTTTGACAAGTGGGCTTGTCTTTTACAAGGCTCAACAAAATTTTGAGAAATTTTGTTCAATACAAGAACCATATTGCTTTATCATTGTGCCTATCACATGAAATGAAGTTATTTATATTATAGAGGAGCCGAGAAATGTAACTTGATGCTATTTAATATTGCACAATTACAGTGTTTACAGTGTTTATAGTGTGAAATTACAGTGTTTCCGACACATTATTGTCGACCATCTACAAGAGAAAGGATAAACTGCGGCAGCAGCTGCAGCAAAATTCGTCTTCCCTTTCACGGAAGCGAATATGTACGTCGAAATACGAAGACGTGGATGCAGCGCTGTTTAGATGGTTCAAGGGAAGTTAGGACAGAGAGCATCCCAGTAAGTGGCCCCATGCTCCAGCAAAAGGCCAAGTCTCTCTGAGCTCTTCTAGGCCACGATGACTTCAACCCACTTAACGAGTGGATCCAGCGTTTCAAAGATCGCCATGGCATCAGCTGCAAAGTGATGTGCGGAGAAAGCGCTGATGTCGACGACAAGTCTATCAAAGCCTGGCTTTGTTTAAACTTAAGGAATATGCAGACAGAGACATATACAATGCCAATGAAGCTGGTTTATTTTATGAACTTTTGCCGAACTGCACGTTTGCACTGAAAGGCGAAGCCTGCTCTGACTGCAAGACCTCACAGGAGCGCATCACTGTACTGCTTTGTACTAATATGGATGGAAGTGACAAGGGCAGCCTGTTTATTATTGTTAGATCGGCAAGGCCACGTTGCTTCAAAAAGCGAGAGTGCCTGCCAGTAACTTACAAAGTCAATAAGAAGGCGTGGATGACGCAGGATTTGTTCACCAGCTGGCTTTGCAAGTTCGACGAGGGTATGGTAGCAGAGAAGCGACGGGTAGTGCTTATCTTTGACAACTTCACGGCCCACAACGCCAAGCCGAAGTTGACTGCAGTGAATCTAAAATTTTGGCCTGCCAACACGACAGCAAAATGTCAGCCTCTCGACCAGGGTGTCATCGTCACTGTAAAAGCACTATACAAAAAGCGCCTTTAAAGACAGTTTTGCTGAGCCTTCAGCAGCAGCAGCCTCTTAAAGTAAATCTAAGGGGCACAATCGCCGTGGTGGTCACGTCATGGTAGCAAGTAAAGGCAGACACCATAATCAAGTGTTTTAAAAAGGCAGGTTTCGTGCGCAACGCAGAAGCCTTGAAAGTTCATGAGCAGAGCAACAATATCGCCAATGAGACTGTCAACACTGACGACGCGTAGTCCGGCCTTGTTGACAGCAAGTTCATAACTGCCACCGGCACTTTCCCAGAACTTTTTGATGCCGGGCAGTTGGAGCTACCTGTCTGCAAGGAAGCGAGCTCAGATGACACCATCATCGTAGTGGTGCACGGTAGTGCAGAGGTTGCAGCCGACGACGAATTGGACGTCGAGGACGACGTTGACTTAATGGCAGAACCCGATTTTCTATGCAAATAGGCATTGTAATACCTGTAATACCTGTTGTAGTACCTGTAATGTTATGTTGGTTCTTGCAATACTTACAGGCTATATTCACTAATTTTATTAATTAAGCAGTGTCGTTGTATTTTCAGAGTGAATTTTATATGAATGTATTAACCTTTTAATTGCTTTAGACAAGCAGAGTGTATCCTTCGCAAACTTTTTCTAAGCTAATTTGGATGAGCAGAGCTTGCCCTAGTGAAATATGTACTCCTGCCTAATGTTCAGGAAAAGAAGCGCTCATTTACGGCTTAGATTGTGCGTCATTCACTGGATGGCAGCACTTACTGGATGGCAGTTTTCCCCTGCGGCAAGAGTGGGTTTTTTGTATGGAAAGATGGCATGTGGTGGCAGTGACCCATGAATAGCTGGCCCATCAACACGAAAAAGAAGTTTTTCATTTTTGTCATCTTCTTTGAGTAATGGCTATTCAGATACATATGTTTACCTTGTGCCTGAAAGTAAAGACAACGATGACAGTGAATTGAGCAGCTCCTCCATTGATGCTAGAAACAGTTCGGAAGCGAACATTGCGAGTACTCGCCAGTGAAGCCACTTTGTGTTATTCCGTGTTAAGAAAATTATCACTCGCTTCCAAAGCTTTTTAAATGTGCTTTGCCTACACAAGTGAAGAAAGATGTGGCCTCTGCAACTGTTTTCTTTTTAGGTTCTTTATTCCTATTAGGAGCAGGTAGATGGTTTCTGATGTATTCTTCAGAAATAAACTTTGTTGCGTTGACTTGATCAAGTATGTGGTACAAATGTTTTTTCAACAAAAAGTGCAATCAGGTTTTAAATAAGAGACAAAAAATTGACACCCTTGGTTCGGAAATTTTCAAAAAAAAATAATATAGGCAAAGCACTTATAGAGTTCAAAGGTGGAAGTGCTGCGCCATTCTGCGCCACTCTGACCTGCTGTGCCTTAACGGCAATTTGCGCGTGCAACGCCAAATTTAGTCGACTTTTATCACACCAAGACATGCGTGTGGGCTACACAAAGGACGCAACCGCATCTGTATTAGATTAGTTCATTCGGTCACATCGTGAACAGAATGCATGAATCTTGGTAAGGTGGTGTTCGTGTGCATACTTCATTATGATTGATTGATTTGTGGGGTTTAACGTCCCAAAACCACCATATGATTATGAGAGACGCCGTAGTGGAGGGCTCCGGAAATTTTGACCACCTGGGGTTCTTTAACGTGCACCCAAATCTGAGCACACGGGCATCGACATTTCCGCCTCCATCGGAAATGCAGCCGCCGCAGCCGGGATTTGAACCCGCAACCTGCGGGTCAGCAGCCGAGTAGCTTAGCCACTAGACCACCGCGGCGGGGCTACTTCATTATGCAACTACATATGTTTTGAAAACAAAGCTGTTAGTCAAAATATAGAGATGGCAGTGGTATTGCAAAAAACTCGCCGCACTATTGCCGAGCAACCGCCGAGCACAGCACGGGCATTCGATCGAGACTGTCAAATCATATAAACTACAAAAAATTAAAATAAGCTTCACTGGTGAAACAATGATTGCAATAGCAACAATTTGTAATGTTCAAGTGGTAATCACGCATTTCTTTCTATTTTTATTACCGCACCATTACGCGTGTAACGTTGCCTTGTGCAAACCACGTTCAAATGACCAGGAATCATCTACATTACCATAGAACCTTCCGACGAGATTACGCGCACAAGCCGTACATTAGAGTTCGCTCTGGAACTTACATGGCCACTAGCGATAACACTGCAATCTTCGATGACACTTAAATCAATGCCGACGCACTTTGCTGTGTGGCAGATTATTGTTGGCCAACGTTCCATGTTCGCTGCTATCAGTCAACAGCGTGTATTGTTTTTAGAGTGGTGTTTCGTTTTCCGGGTGCAGGTTAGTCCAAATAAAAAGTTCACTCATGAAAATGGCGACTGCTGGCTTCGTCAATATCACGACCCCGTGAGAATACGAAGGCTGACAGCTAACTCTTCTGGATTCGACATCGTGACACTCACAAGAACAACGCTAGTGTAAGAGTATAAGTACGGCCGCTCTAGGGAGAAATTTTCTTATCGCACAATCTCTTCACGTTAAGAGTGCACCACGTACAACGGTTTACGAGCTGTGCGCTGATGCTTGCCGATATCGCGTGTGCTAGGTATCGCAACCACACCCTTAAAATTGAAGTTCACAGCTGCTGCTTGAGTGACCTTCCCCTTTCCCCCACATCTTTTCATGCTCGTTCAAGACGGGCGCTGTGTTTCTTCTCGGCTTGAGCATTTGATGGCAGGTCTAACACGCCGTGGGATCTATTGTGTTCGCTCTCTGAGCGACGGAAATCGGCCACCTTGTTTAATATCAGCTTGAGCAGCTCTCATCACCTCAGCTTGCACAATTTGACGAGCTGGTAGAACGTACGACGCATGGGCAATGTTACCAACTTGTAGTTTGTGCAAAACATGGCGGTGATGGTGAACACCTGTTGAGTGTCGATATAATTTCTACCGTAATAAAAAAAATTTCACTTTATTGCCTAGCAAGACATGGCGAGCGCATCTAAATTTTCTCGTGGTTCTCATGCTGGCTGTGGCACTTCAATGACCGGAACATAATTTTTTTACATTTCTTTTTATAGAGCTTTATTAGTTTATTGAGAAGAGTTGCTGTTCATGTTGGATGGGGTGTTCAAATTGCATTTTGAACATTTTAACATTTAAATCTTATCATTCGTATGTGGTCTAGTAGCTGTCCAGAATGCCGTTTATGTTTTTTTCTTTGAGTTGCTGCGGTTTCATCAAAACCACTGAACTTTATGTGTTTACCAGAAATCAAAAAGTATAATTAGCAGGGATGTTTAATCCAAGAAATCTGCCCCAAAACTAAATTTTGATGCTACAAAATACATCTTTTTGTGCTCCAGAGCTGTGCCAAACTCCCTTTTTTACTGCTCTAAAGCTGCTCTGAAACCACATTATTCCTGTTCCCAAAGCTGCTCGAAAAGGCTGAAGCCTGCTTCCACCCCCCTGGGAGTAAACACATACTTTGCACACAACATTGAACACAAAACATTCTCTCATCTCTTAAGAGCATGGAATATGCAGGTTGTGTTGTCTGGATTGCAAAAAAAAGAACAAATAAATAAACGGAAGTTTATTTTCAACATGTACTCAAAATAACTTTTAAGGTGTATGGTCAAGTGATGAATTTTTGTATAAGAAAAAAAAACTGAAAGGCAGTTTCATGTGGGGCACATTATTGCAGCTTTATTTGGTGCATATGCTGTTCTTGTGCAAACACAAGAACAGCGTGTCACTAATTGCTAATAGGTTGCACTGTTTATTTGTTTTCATTTGTTGAAAGACCCACAATGAAGTGGTTTTACATGCAGGATGGGCACAGTTTTTTGAAGAAAATGTGTTCCATGGACTTGTTTGAAAATGGTCTGACATGAAATTGTGTATAGCTTCATTGGAGGGATCATTCAAATCCATCGAATTCCTTGTGAAGAAAATGATCATCGGTGCAGAAAAGAAGTTACTATAATTAGGTGTAATGTTGTTGAGATAATCAGAAGAATTGTGGGCTGGTGTATGTCAATTAAACTTATGAAAAAAATGGCACGATATAAGTTAAGTTATAATAACGATATAAGTTATAAGTTATAAAAAGAAGATCAGCGTTGCAATAGAATTATTTGTGAGGACTAAATTAAAAATTCTTTAACTGCCTAGACCTATAGGTGTGCTTGTTGAACAGTGGGAAAGTAATAAACAGAAAGTTACTTCATGATCTTGCTTGAAAACTGGCACTTCTGTGTGCTAATAATGGCTTCTTTACAGCAGAATTGATCTCAGAGTAATAGCCACCTCCATTTTTTACAGCGAAAGCTGTTATGAGATCCCAACACAGGTCACGCGCGGCGCCGTAGTTGTTCTGCCGCCGCCGGTGTCCGTAACCACTATTGCACAAAAAAAACTCAAATAAAAATACCTAGGTCCACTGAGTGCCAGCCCAGTATTTTACTGCTTAGCCACTCCGATACTTGGGACTCATTCCCGAACTTACCTTAGGCAGCCTTGATGTCGGGAAAGAAATCGTGTTAATGTGAGTACATACTAAAGTGTTTTAGAATATGAGAATACAGCATTTTCAGGCATCACACAATGGAATTGGTTATCGAGTGGTTTCGTCCGATGCTCCAGCTCATTACAAAAGCTTGTTCTTTATCATCTATTAACCCTGGCACATACCCACTTCAGGCTTAATTCATGAACGTCTGCCACTGCTCGAAAAATAAAATTCCCACAAAATTTATAGCAAGTGTTTAGTAGATAGCATGCTTCTCTGAAGAATGATGAAGAATGGCATAGCGAATGCCTGCCTATTACACAATCAGGGGTGCAACAGCTGCGCCAATTGCGCCAATTTGATAAATTTTTTTATTTTTGCGCCGAGCTGCGGCAAAACCGTGAAATTTGCTGAAAGCGAGCCATGCTGTGCCAAAAATCCCAGCCAGCCTCAAAGTTTTCTCATGTGGGCTAATTTCAGCGAGAAATGCAGGCCACGTCGGCCACCTGCAGTTTGCACCATGTGTAAATGGGCGCAGACCCCAAGCGCCTAGTATGTATTTCAAATATGGCCGTATAAAGTAACAATATTGCGTCCCCATCGGTCCGTTGACCGCAGCGGATACCTATCAATGGGACGACGGAACATCAAAACAAAAATGCATTGCTGTAGCCACCAATGCTTTGCGGGAAATGTAAATTTCCTAGCCTGAAAACGTGGCTATGACTTGTTAAGAACTAAAGCTAGAAGTGTATGGCGCATTTTCCTAGTGCAAACAAGCTCTATGTGATGCGAACACCGGTGTTGCCAGCAACCACGTTGATTGCCTTTGCCGAGGCACATTTTTTTAATTGAAGTTGCATTGTCTTGGTCATAGTCCTGGCAATCTATATGCGGTACTGTCGCTGAGCCAACGGGCACGCGCTGTTGTTACTTTACCTGGTCGAATGTGCTTTCCAAGAGAGCCTAAGCGGCACCTAACCACCCGGGTGAAATAAGAAAAAAGGTGGGAGGGGGGGAGAAAAATTTCTTTGCTTTGGTGTTAACCCGTGAATAGAAGGCTGCTTAATCTACCTTTGCTGCAGTACATGGATGTCCAGTGTGAAAGCGTATTCAGATTTGGAAGGGGCTGTTAGCGCTATTCACGGGACAGTGCACATTTTGCTGGGTTACTCAAGTGTTTGTGCGCCACATAATTCTGAGTACCACTACGATAGCTGACGTCTGAATCAGCTACTGGCGATCATATGAAGCAGTGTATGACATCTCTGCTTCTTTAAAAAATAAACTAAATTGTGCGCCAGCTCTTTTTTTCGCCACCCCTACTCATAGTTTTTACGAATTTCCCGAATTTCAAGTTCGCGAGCTTGGCAGATCCATATTTGAATTCGCAAAGTCTGTCAAAGGATTTGACGGGTGCAGCAAATGCTGATATGGACTTTATAGTTATGGGCCTTCTTTGTTTGTACAGTGTGTCGTACCTTTCCAGTAATGACCCTCAATAGAGGGTTGACAGTATTTCTAAATAAGAAATTGGCCCCATATCTGCATGTTTCACTGCAAATGTCATCGAAAGACGATAGTCTTTTGTCTGGAGAGTGACAAAAACGTTTGTTTGTTGTTCGGCGCGAGAAAATCGGTGAATGGTATTCTAGAGGCGCTGCGTTAGAAAAGCTCGACGCGTGCAGTGGAGGCGAACGAGCGCATCGAGACACGTGAGACATGAGCGCTATTTCGCAGTTATCTTGGAAAATAAAGAAAAGAATGGCCTCTGTTATAGGAAGCACACGGCGTGCACGCTCGTTTAGGAGGCGATAAGGGGTAGAACGCAAAGCAACTGGTAGGTGCCACCACCCTGTCGTCTCAGCAAAGCGTTGGTAACACTTACCTTTTCATTGTCAGCACAGCGTGATAAACGCTACGGTCCTCAGAATTACTTATGTATGCAATATCTAGTATAAAAAGACAGGCCACAGAATATTGACGTGTTGTTATTGTGCTTCAGATATGCACAATAATTGCATTCTAAGTGACAATCGTACAAATACGAACACTGAAACTTGAGCAATATTGGTGGGCTCTGCGGATGGGTTGGATTTTGGGCATTTCAGGTATCGTTTCGGCGGACCGACTGATGCACAGACAGACAGACAGACAGACAGATCAAAATTTTCGCGTCAGAGTACCTCAAGAAAAACAATAGTTTTTAATAAATAAATAAATCACTTTGCTCAGTGAGGTGGTTCAAAATACTACTTTCATTGAAGTAGCAGTGCTCATGTTCACACTGCACGATTTAGGTGATGTTGAAAAATTTATATATGTCAAAATGTAAGCCTCCTTATTTATACTGCACCAAATTTGGTATTTGCTGATAAAAAATGTATGATTTTTTTTCTGCATAACCTGCACCAAATTTGGATTTTCGTGCTCCAAAGGTAACATTTTGTAGCTCCAAAAATTGCTCCAAATTGTATTTTGGCTAATGTACCCCTGCACAATGATTAAGGGCGTAATGGGTACCATGCAAGTGTGCTTGCAGCAGCTACCCAAAGAGTGTTAAAAAAAGGCTCCTAAATGCCGCTCTTATAGCTCTGGCTGTGACAGGGCTGTGCGTTCAGTGCAGGTCTGGCGGTTTTCTTTCTGTAGACATGAGCGCATGTTTCTGTCACTGCAATTGAAGCAGAAACACATATTTTGAGTCATGTAATGGACTTCTAGGTTCAGTACTACCAATCAAATACCTATCAATAGTACAGTCAAGTCTTGGTAGGACGAACCCCATATTAATGAACTTTTCAGATTAATGAACTTTTGAAAAATTTTATGTCGACTGCTAATAGTTTTATTGTAAAATTATTTCACTACTACGTACTTCAGAATACCCAACTTTTCAGAATAATGAGTGCTAATTTAGTTTTGCATTATATTGCCGCATTGAATATGCAGCACCAAGAGAATGACAAAGAGCAAGTGCAGCGAGAGAAAAAGACGAGGTTCTGATCCGATCAATTTGCCAGTGTTCTTGTACAATTAAAGCGAGTTGTCCAGTATTCAACTGCTGCTGTTTCTGTATTGTGACACTGGTGGATGTGCTGGAGGTACCGCATAGCACCGAAAGAGTGTGAAGCAATCCAGGAACAAGTGAAGAAAATGCTCGATGATGACGCCATCCAGCCGTCAAGAAGCCGATGGGCATGGCCGGTAGTGCTGGTTAAAAAGAAAGACGGAAGCTTGCGATTTTGTGTCGACTACCGCAAGCTGAAATGTCTGACAAAGAAAGACGTGTACCCATTACTGTGCATCGATGATTCACTCGACACACTGAGGTATGCACGCTACTTCTCGTCAAAAGTGGGTATTGGCAAATTGAAGTTGACGAGCGAGATAGAGAAAAAACGGCTTTTGTAATGCCTGACGGGGTTTATGAATTTAAAGTCTTGCCCTTCGGATTGTGCTCAGCCCCCGCAACATTTCAGAGACTAGTAGATACCTTTCTGTCAGGCCTTAAGTGGCAGACATGTCTGGTCTATCTGGACGACTTAATTGTTTTTTCAAAAACATTTGAGGAACACCTGAGCAGTCTCCTATCAGTATTCAGGGCAATAAGGTCTGCCGGCCTGACACTGAAACCCGAAAAGTGTCATTTCGGTTTCAAGGAGCTCCAATTTTTAGGCCTTGTGGTGAGCCATGAAGGTGTTCGACCTGATCCTGATAAGATTGCCGCCGTCGGAAAATTTTCGGTGCCAACAGATAAGAAAGCAGTCAGGCGTTTCCTTAGCCTATGCGCATACTAGCGAAGGTTTATTGCCAATTTCTCCCGCATAGCCTCGCCGTTAAGACGACTCACAGAAGACGTTTCGTTCACATGGGGCGATGATCAACAGGCGGCATTTGACGATCTCCGACAACGCCTGCAGACTCCGCCTGTGCTTGCTCACTTTGATGAGGATGCTCCCACCATGGTCCACATAGATGCCAGCAACGTGGGTTTAGGCGCTGTACTCGTCCAGTGGCAAGACTCAGCCGAGCATGTGATTGCATATGCTAGTAGGACGCTTTCCTGCGCCGAGTCCAACTACTCCACAACAAAAAAAGAGTGTCTTGCTGTCGTATGGGCGGTTATGAAGTTTCGTCCGTACCTCTACGGTCGTTTCTTTCACGTATTCAGCGACCATCATTCCCTCTGCTGGCTGACCAACTTGAAAGACCCGTCTGGTCGGCTCGCACGGTGGAGCTTACGCCTTCAAGAGTTTTATATGACGGTCGTGTACAAGTCAGGACGGCAGCACGCTGATGCCGACTGCTTATCAAGGTCACCAATAAAGCGTGACGATGACACAAAAGATGACAACATGGTGTTTATAGGAGTCATCGACACCACTACGATTTTGTGCCAGCAGAAGGAAGACAGAGAGTTGCTTCCCCTTATTGAGTTTTTGAATGGCCGGACAACAATCATTCCTAGAAGATTTGCAAGGAGCCTGCCATCATTCTGCTTACGTATTGGTGTTCTCTATAAGAAGAATTTTTCTCCCAGAGGAAGCACCCTCTTACTTGTCGTTCCGATGTCAATCTGTGAAGAAATACTTAGTGCTTGCCACGATGAGCCAACGTTTGGTCATCTCGGATACACACCAACATTGGCCAGAATCCGCCAGAAATACTACTGGCCAAGACTTCCAGCTATTGTGAAACCCTACGTGCGCACGTGCCTCTATTGCCAATGATGAAAGTCATCATCATCATCACCATCATCATCATCAGCCTGACTACGTCCACTGCAGGACAAAGGCCTCTCCCACGTTCCGCCAGTTAACCCGGTCCTGTGCTTGCTGCTGCCAATTTATACCCGCAAACTTCTTAATCTGATCTGCCCACCTAACCTTCTGTCTCCCCCTAACCCGCTTCCCTTCTCTGGGAATCCAGTTAGTTACCCTTAATGACCAGCGGTTATTCTGTTTACGCGCTACATGCCCGGCCCATGTCCATTTCCTCTTCTTTATTTCAACTATGATATCCGTAACCCCCATTTGTCCCCTAATCCACTCTGCTCTCTTCTTGTCTCCTAAGGTTACACCTACCATTTTTATTTCCATTGCTCGCTGCGTCGTCCTCAATTTAAGCTGAACCCTCTTTGTAAGTCTCCAGGTTTCTGCTCCGTAGCTAAGTTCCGGCAAGATACAGCTGTTATATACCTTCCTCTTGAGGGATAGTGGCAATCTACCTGTCATAATTTGAGAGTGCTTGCCGAATGTGCTCCACCCCATTGTTATTCTTCTAGTTACTTCAATCTCGTGGTTAGGCTCTGCGGTTATTACCTGCCCTAAGTAAACATAGTCTTTTACAACTTCAAGTGCACTATTACCTATCTTGAAGCGCTGCTCCTTTCCGAGGTTGTTGTACATTACTTTCGTTTTCTGCAGATTAATTTCAAGACCCACCTTTCAGCTCTCTTTGTCTAACTCCGTAATCATGAGTTGCAATTCGTCCCCTGAGTTACTCAGCAATGCAATGTCATTGGCGAAGCGCAAGTTACTAAGGTATTCTCCATTAACTCTTATCCCTAACTGTTCCCATTCTAGGCTTCTGAAAACCTCCTGTAAGCACGCGGTAAATAGCATTGGGGAGATTGTGTCCCCCTGCCTTACACCCTTCTTGATTGGTATTCTGTTGCTTTCTTTATGAAGCACTATGGTAGCAGTTGATCCCCTGTAGATTTCTTCCAGAATGTTTATATATACTTCATCTACGCCCTGATTCCGCAGTGTCTGCATGACGGCTGATATTTCTACTAAATCAAACGCCTTCTCGTAATCTATGAAGGCTATGTATAATGATTGGTTATACTCTGAGCATTTCTCTATTACCTGATTGATAGTATGAATGTGGTCAATTGTCTAGTAGCCTGTTCTAAATTCTGCTATTTCCTTTGGTTGATTGAATTCCAATGTTTTCTTTACTCTGTTAGCAATTACCTTTGTAAATAGCTTGTATACTACAGAGAGCAAGCTGATCGGCCTGTAATTCTTCAAGTCCTTGTCATCTCCTTTCTTATGTATTAAGATGATGTTAGCGTTCTTCCAAGACTCTGGTATCCTTCCCGTCAGGAGACACTTCGTAAACAGGGTGGCAAGTTTTTCTAACACAATCTGTCCTCCATCTTTCAGCAGGTCTGATGTTACCTGATCCTCACCAGCAGCTTTGCCTCTTTGCATGCTCTCCAAAGCTTTTCTGACTTCTTCTATCATTACTGGTGGGGTGTCATCTGGGTTACTGCTAGTTCTTATAGTATTAGGTCCTGGTTGTCTCGGCTACTGTACAGATCTCTGTAAAACTCCTCCGCTATTTTAACTATTCTATCCATATTGGTAGTTATTTTGCCTTCTTTGTCCCTTAGTGCATACATCCGACTCTTGCCTATCCCAAGTTTCCTCTTCACTGCTTTGACGCTTCCTCCGTTTTTCAGAGCATGTTCAATTCTCTCCATGTTATACCTTCTTACATCGCATACCTTACGCCTATTAATCAACTTCGAAAGCTCTGCCAGTTCTATTTTGTCTGTTGTACTTGAGACTTTCATGATTTGACGCTTCTTAATTAGGTTCTTCGTTTCCTGGGAAAGCTTGCCAGTGTCCTGTCTAACTACCCTGCCTCCAACTTCCACTGCACACTCCGTAATGATACTCGTCAGATTATCATTCATTGTATCTACGCTAAGGTTGGTTTCCTCACTAAGAGCCGAGTACCCTGTTCTGCAGCGACACTCTGAATTCCTCTACTTTCCCTCTCAGTGCTTGCTCGTTGATTGGCTTCTTGCGCATCAGTTTCTGTCGTTCCTTCTTCAAGTCTAGGCGAATTCGAGACCGTACCATTCTATGGTCACTGCATCGTACCTTGCCAACCTCTTCCACATCCTTCACGATTCCTGGTGGTGCAGTCATTATAAAGTCTATTTCGTTCTTATTTTCGCCATTAGGGCTCCTCCATGCCCACTTGCGGTTTTCTCGTTTTCGGTAGAAGGTATTCAAAATCTGCAAATTATTGCGTTCTGCGAATTCTACTAGTAGCTCTCCTCTGGCGTTTCTAGTGCGGATGCCATAATCTCCAACTGCCTGGTCTCCAGCCTGCTTCTTCCCTACCTTTGCATTAAAGTCGCCCATCACTATAGTATACCGTGTTTTTACCTTACTCATTGCCGATTCCACGTCTTCATAGAAGCTTTCAACTGAAGCGTCATCATGGCTGGATGTAGGCGCGTAAGCCTGTACTACCTTCATCTTGTATCTTTTATTCAGTTTAATTACAATATCTACCACTCTTTCATTAATGCTATAGTATTCCTCTATGTTGCCAGCTATGTTTCTGGGAATTAGGAACCCCACTCCCAGTTCTCTTCTGTCTGCCAAGCCCCGATAGCAAATGACCTGCCCATTCTGTAGCACAGTATAGGCCTCATCTGTCCTCCTAGCCTCACTGAGCCCTATTATATCCCATTTAACACCCTCTAGCTCCTCGAATAGTACAGCTAGACTTCCCTCACTAGATAAGGTTCTAGCGTTAAATGTTGCGAAGTTCAGGTTCCAATGGCGGCCTGTCCGGATCCAGAGATTCTTAGCACCCTCTGCTGCGTTGCAGATCTGACCGCCGCCGTGGTCAGTTGCTTCGCAGCTGCTGGGGACTGAGGGCCGTGAGTTATTTGACGTATGCATGTGGGAGGTAGTGGCCAGATACTGCACCAGGGTGGCCAATCCTTCTCTGGTGAGGGAGTGCGTTCCCGGCGGTGGTTACCGGTGAGGCTGCACCCCAGGCCTCCTAGTGCAGTTCCATCAACACGCGGATTTTTTTTAAATCCGGTTAGGAATTGCGCGGCACCGAGATTTGAACCACGGACTTCTTGCATGCGAGGCGGATGCTCTAACCACTACGCCATCGCCGCACCCCACCGTTAAAACCAGCTGGACTATTACAACCAATTCAAGTGTCCACGTTATCTTTTGCCCAAATTGGAATGAATCTCCTCAGACCATATGCAACTTCCCATGCTGGCAACAAGTGGGTAATAGTTGCTACTGATTATCTTACGCGCTACGCGAAAACAAAGGCTTTGTCAAGTGGCACCGCCGTTGAAACCCCATGATTCTTCATAAAAAATATCTTCCTGAGGCACAGTGCTCCGAAAATCATAATAACGGATCGAGGTACTCCTTTCACGGCTGCGCTCCTGAAGACAGTACTTGAGCTCAGTGGAACAGCCCATCGGAAAACCACTTCCTATCATCCACAAACAAACCGCTTAACAGAACGCCTCAACAAGACCATTGCCGACATGTTGAGTATGTATATTGATGTTGATCACAAGAACTGGGACGCCATTCTACAGTACATCACGTTCGCCTATAATACAGTGCAGGAAGAAGCTACACAAAGAACGCCGTTCAGTCTCCTTCATGGCCATGAAGTGACGACGATGCTTAATGCCATGCTACTGTATGAGTGCAATGACATCGATTTAGACGTTGCATCTTTTACCGAACGAGCAGAAGAAGCGAGGCAGCTTGCATGCGTCCGAATTAACCAGCAGCAACATTACGACGCCCAACGTTATAATATGCGACACCGACATGTCGTCTATCGGCCCGGTGAAAAAGTCTGGGTATGGAGTCCTATCCACCGCCGGGGACTGTCTGAAAAATTGCTGAAGAGGTATTTTGGCCCCTACACAGTTTTACAACGCCTGAGTGACGTTAATTACGTGGTTGTTTCTGACAGCCCCTCGACAAATCTCCAGCAAAAACCAGAAATCGTGCACGTTGTGTGAATGGAGCCCTATTTTTGGGACTGATTTGCACCATACATCTACTGCACCGTCTTTTGTAGAAGAGCATCGGGACGCTGCTCTCTGGAGGGGGGCAAATGCCGCATTGAATATGCAGCACTAAGAAAACGACAAAGAGCACGTGCAGCGAGAGAGAAAGACGAGGTTCTGATCTGATTAGTTTGCCAGTGTTGTGGTACAATTAAAGCGAGTTGTCTGGTATTCAACTGCTGCTGTTTCTGCATTGTGTGTTTCTGCAATATTGTTATGCATATGTGATTTGGGCATGAGCCTCTGGGTAGCGGGGAACAGGCAGATTAGGGAAGAGGATGTTCGGCTAGTGAGATAGGCCTCCGGTGGACGACCTCTTCAAGTCTACCATTACGCCACAGCGTAATAAACACATTTTGAAACGTAACAGAGAGGTGGAGGTGCTGGGTAGTAGGATGAAGAGGTAGGCGGATGATGAATAGTGTCGTCGACCAGTGCGTCTTGTCGCTGTAGCTCTTCGCGCACTATTGCCCTGATAGTAGCGGCAAGGTCGGCAGGCGGGCTTACGCCGATGCTGGCGACCGTCGTTATATTTGCCAGCCTACCAAATTTCGGGGCAATACGACGGGTCTTCAGCTTCTCGAAAGTACGGCAGTGACGTTGGATGGCAGAGATGGAAGTGAGGTCTTTCCTGCCTATCAAAAAATTGTAGTCGTCCTCTGCTATACCCTTCAAAAAGTCTCCGATCATGTTTTTTGCAGACATATACAGGTCTCTGATCTTGGAGAGCATCAGAACCTCCTCTATGTAGGTGGTACACGTTTCTCTAGGAGTGTGGGCTCTTTGACCCAACGTGCGCTCCACGCTTTTATTTTTTGAATCAAAGCTGCCGAAGCATTTCTTGAGTTCTTTGGCGAAACGATGCCACGTCGCTAAGGAATCTTTGTGGTTTTCGTACCATATCAAGGCGGTTTCCGTGAAAAACAGTGCGACATTTCCCAGTTGGTCGGTGGGATCCCAGACATTGTACCGGTGGCTCTCCCTTTTGTAATGTGTCAGCCACGCATCCACATCTTCCCCTGCTCTTCCCGCGAACGAGCGGGGTTCCATATAGGGATACCGAGGTGCAGCCGGCACTAACCTTTGCGTGGTTGAGAAGCCGTGACCTTCGCTCTCGGTCACGAGGGTTGTTGTCGGTGGCAGACCGGCAAGACGACGGCTCTGGTGAAGTTCAAACAGCTGTGGCTCCATGGTTCTTTGACGTGCTGTACCCGTGTAAAGCACCACATAGATACGGCGTACCATAGACCTCTCCGACAAAAGCCATACCTGGTATCGCCTTCGGAACGCGCAGTGATAAATGAACAGGTTGGAGAGATGCTAAAGAAGAATGTGATTCAGGAATCATGCAGTCCGTGGGCCGCTCCCGTAATATTGGTCAAGAAGAAAGATGAAACATGGTGTTGACTACCGCCGTCTCAACGCCTTCACAAAAAAGGACGTGTACTCACTACCACGTATTGATGATGCTATAGACTGTCTTTCATCAGCCCCCTACTTTTCGTCTGTTGTTTTGAGGTCAGGGTATTGGCAGATTCCAATGCACGAGGAAGATAAAGAGAAAATGGCATTTGTTACACCAGATGAACTTTTTGAATTCAATGTGATGCCATTCGAACTATGTGATGCGCCTGCAACTTTTGAGAGCTTCATGGACAACATTCTGTGTGGTTTGAAGTGGGAAGTTGCATGTGTTATCTGGACGATGTTGTGATTTTTGGGAGCACTTTCTGTAAGCACAACACATGTCTCGACCTCGTGCTGAACTGCCTAAGCAAAGCACGCTTGGTGCTCAACTCAAAGAAATGTCGTTTCGGAGAGCGCCAAACACTCGTACATGGACACTTGGTGAACAAAAAAGGCATACGGCCGGATCCCGCGAAAACGGCTGCAGTGGAGGCGTTCAAGCAACCTCACTCAGCGAAAGAACTATGCAGCTTTTTGAACCTCTGCTCATACTTCCGTTGATTTATTCCTGGATTTGCCAGTATCGCGCACCCACTCACGTGCCTGCTTCAGAAAGGCGCGCCAGTTGACTGGACTCCAGAATATACGTCCGCTTTTTCTGAGTTATTCCTTTTGACATCCCATCCGATTCTTCGACACTTCGATCCTCTGGCTCCCACAGAACTTCACACAGATGCTAGCGGTGTGGGTGTAGGCGCCGTGTTGGTTCAACGCTTGGATACCAAAGAAAATGTTGTTGCATGTGCAAGTTGCTCGCTAAGCAAGTCCGAGCGTAACTACACCATCACAGAACAAGAGTGCCTCGCAGTAGTCTTCACAGTGCAGCGCTTCCGGTCCTACCTGTACGGACACCCCTTTACCATCATGACAGATCATCATTCGCTCTGCTGGTTGGTCAATCTGCATGAACCATCTGGTCGACTAGCGCGCTGGGCACTCTGTCTGCAGGAATACGGCTTGACGGTTTCCTATAAAAGCGGTCGTCGTCACGCTGATGCAGATTGTCTTTCGCGACTACGGCTTCAATCAACAGACTGCGACGCGGGCAACTTCGACACCTACATCGCGCCATTGGACCTGCCATTTCCTGATACCAACGCCTTTAAGATTGAGCAGCAAAAGGACTGCACTACACAGGAGCTCCTTCCTACCGAGTCAAGATCATCGGCGACTCGCTTCTGCATACACGATGGGCTTGTGTACAAAAAGAACTATGCTATGACCGGCTTATTATATCTTCTCATGGTTCCGAAGAGCCTTCACGTTTCCGTCTTGCAGGCTATGCATGATGCCTCAACGTCCGGCCATCTAGGCACAGCGAAAACTCTTTGCCGGCTTCAAGAAAGATTTTACTGGCCGAAAATGCGCCAGACGATGGAACAGTACGTCTGTAGTTGCAACGAGTGCCAATGCCGCAAGCACCCTACCAGTGCTCCTTTAGGGCGACTACATCCTATTCCACCCCCTACAACTCCATTTGAGCAAGTTGGGATTGACCTTCTAGGTCCCTTTCCGGGGTCTTCTAATGGCAATCACTGAATAGTCGTATGTACCGATCACTTAACACGGTACTGCGAGACAGCGGCTATACCATCGGCAACTGCAGCTGACGTGTGTTTATTCATGCTGCGTTTTGTGGTTCTACAACATGGACCTCCTAAAATTGTTATCAGTGATCCTGGGTGACAATTCACTGCAGACGTGGTGGGAGAGATGCTTCGTCTATGCGCTTCAAGCTTTCGGCACTCTACGCCATATCATTCCCAAACAAACGGCCTGATGGAACGAACTAGCAGGACTCTCATGAACATGCTTTCTATGTATGTCACAGCAGATCACAAGAACTGGGATGGCGTGCTACCTTTCATCACTTACGCATTTAACACCGCACAGCATGAGACTACCAACTACAGTCCGTTTTTTGTTTTGTATGCTCGGCCCCCTCGTCGTACCCTAGATACTGTCTTCCCGTTTTTGCACCACCATGATTCCGGTATGTCCGAGATCATCTGCCGTGCAGAAGAAGCCCGACGTCTTGCTTACCTGCGCACCCTCGCTTCGCAAGATCGCTCGAAGACGTGTTGTGACCATCAACGTCGACACGTGACATATAATCGCAGAGACCACATGTTGCTTTGGACGCCAAATAGGAAACGTGGGTTGTGTGAAAAATCGCTGGCACTCTATGCGGGACCTTATGTTGTTCTAGACCGCATAAGCGATGTAACTTACTGCGTAGCACGTCTTCATTCAAATGGCCGACGATCTGCAAAGACTGAGCTTGTTCATATAGCACGTTTGAAGCGCTATATTCTCAGAGAGACTCTTTAACTCGCCCGGTGGGCTTCCTCTGCGCGGAGGGAAATGTTATGCATATGTGATTTGGGTATGAGCCTCTGGGTAGCGGGAAACAGGTAGATTAGAAAAGAGGACGTTCAGCTAGCGAGATAGGCCTCTGGTGCACAACCCCTTCAAGTCCACCAGTACGCTACAGCATAATAAACACATTTCTAAACGTAACAATATTAACAATGCCTCAGTACAGCGAACTCATGTTCTGAAATCTGTAGCGACCACCGGAGTGATACGCAAGCAGACGACACAGCGAACGAACGCCTTGCTTCTCATAAACACACACGACGGCGCAGAGGGAAAAAACAATGAAAGGATGACTTTATTTTCTTTCTTTTTGTTGAAACACTGACACCACAGGTTTACAAGTGCTGAGGTGAGGGGCGAGGGCAACATGGGAGGGCAAGGTCGGCAAGGCAGAGTGGGAGTTGCGGAGCAGGAAGCATGGGCACGAAAAACTTGAGACACCGAGAGAGCAGAAAACGAAACACCAGGAATCTTCTTTTTTAGCTCTTTTTTTATTCCGAAGAGGAGATGACAGCTATATGCTTGGGATTTTTCATATCTTTGTCACTTATACATCTGCCCCAGGAGGCCTTGTAAGTCACGTTCATCTCTTTTTGGTGATTACTTATCGCGTCCGCAAAGGAAGTCGGCGCTCGCGCTGCAGTCTGCAATGAGGCCAAAGGTTTTAGAAAAAGAGGACAGACACGGACTCACAACCAAAATTTGTTAGGAAAAACAAGCATATATGTATGTAGGTGATGTACATCATTAAAGAAAGCTCCAATATAGAAAAAAAAACAGAAAAAGTCTGATATCATATTTTGCAGGGCTATTTAAATACATAATTTCTGTGATACTGAGAGAAATTGATGGTAGGTTGGTATGCTTATCATCATTTATTCAAACATAGAAGACCTAAATGACTTTTCTTGCTATCTATTGTTATGGTGGGAGAGTAGCAGTATTTCACCAATGTAGGACACACAGCTACATTTCTGACAATGTGTGATGAGGGAAAACAGCTTTGTTGTCTGTGAATGTGAACATTCGTATGCCCTAAAAAAATGTATATGCATCTTCTGCGTACATGTAACTACGTAGCTTACACAAGCCGTAGCAGAAGATGTAGGAATGCTTGTTTTGGAGAACACGTATGTTTATTGTCAGGCACAAAGCTGTTTTCCCTTGCAAGATGTTGTCAGGAATGACTGCACACGTTTCTTTAACGACATAGTGATACTGTCCTGCCATAAACTATATATAGCAAGCCATATCAACCAGACTTTCCACATTCAAAAGAAAGACTGTTAGTGTGTCAGCCTTCCATCAATTACTCCCACTAACACAGAATTCATGTATTTGACCAGCACTGCAAGATATGATAAAAGGTGATGTGTTTTTCTTATTCTGTAGCTCTTTTATGACATCATACCTCATTTACATAATATGTTTTTGTTAATAAAATTGAGTTGTGAGTCAGCATTTGTCCTGTGCTTCTCAATTTTTCGTCTTCATCCCGTGTGCAGTGCACCAAACAAAGATGAATGCATGCTAACTAGCTGAAATTTCCATTCTTAAGCATTGCTCACATGCTATTGTAAACTCTAGAAGAGTTGTGAAGGTCTTATTGGCTGAATTGTATTTATTCGCTATCATTATGCAGAATTTATTGTTCTAGCTTCAGTGCTATGCCAGTTGAGTGAAAATCATTTTCTATATGCCTTACTATTTGTCATTAACTTTGTTGCTTTAGTATATTACTAATGTTGCTTATAGCAAGAGTGACGTTTTCTGGTTATTCGAGTAGTAAACAGTGTTTCATTGCAGACCTGGCCTTATAGAGCTGCTGGTCAAATCATCTATCCTAGTTGTTGTGCAGACAAAGTTTTCACTCTACCTTATAACTACAGTTGTAAGTCTCACTTCACTTTCTTGATCATGCATGTGTGTAGCTATGGTTCTTTCTCCTCTATTTTTGTTTTCTTTCCTTGATATTGACGCGCATGTACTAGTGGACCAAAAGGACGATAAGGGGATTTGGCGGACACCAGGTCGTGGAGCTCTGGCTGATCGAAGAAAAAGAAGGCGATCTTGCTGTTCGGCTGCTGAGAGTCGCTGTGTCAACGTTTATCTGCCTTTGGTTCGCGCTGTACCGTGACACTGGTGAAGGTGCTGGGGCGCAACCCCACTGCTCCATACTCCCACTGGGAGCCGTTCATCTAGCTTGGACGCATTGTCAGCCATTGCAACTCCCGTGCACCGGTTCAGTCGGCGGCTGATAGGCCTCGCTCCAGAGTTCACTCCTTCCACGGAACCTCGCCGATTACCTCTCCAAATGGCCAACGCCAGTCCGCAACCGGCGCCCCAAGGCCCCCCGCCAACACAGCCTTCACAGGTAACCATCTTTCAACCGCTCGTTCCCGATCACTTTAGTGGCAGCGCCCATGAAGACGTGGATGACTGGCTTGAGCACTATGAGCGTGTCGCCAAGATTAATCTGTGGACTGAACAAGAAAAACTCTCACGCGCCTATTTCTACCTTGACGGCGGTGCGAAAATTTGGTATGAGAACAGAGAAGGCAGTCTGTTAACTTGGGGCGACTTCCGACAACAGCTTGTCGATACGTTCACCAATGTTGATCGACGTGACCATGCGCAGCAGCTGTTGGAGCTACGGGTTCAAAAACCAAATGAAAGCGTTACTATGTTTGCTGAAGATATGACTCGTCTTTTTCGTCGAGCTGACCTGAACATGAGTGAAGATAGGAAGTTGAACTATTTCATGCGCTGCGTTAAGGAGCAACTTTTCGCCAAGCTACTGCGCCACCCTCCAAGTACCGTAGTTGACTTCATCAAGGAGGCTATGGCTATCGAGCGGGCCCTCCATCAACGATGCAGGCAGTATCATCGAATGTCTAGCAGCACCCCGATCAATGCTGCCGCCAAACCTGAGGATTTAAGCTCCCCGCGAGACCTCATTAGGGAGATAGCTCGCGAAAAACTGCAAAAGTTCCGGAATCCAGTTGCTCAAACCCCCGTTGCATCCGTCGCTGAACTGGTACGTGACGAAATCCGCCACGCATTTTCTACCGCTGGTCCTGGTGACGAGCACCGTCCCATGAGCTATACCGATGCTCTGCGACGTTCACGATCTGGTACATCGCCGCCATATCACCCAGTGCCGACGGCCCCTTGGTCACCGCCGCAAGAGCAGACCCTGAGCCGACCGCCAAGCCAACCGACGTACCACCAGGCGTCCACAGCAGCACCATGGACATCGTCGCAAGAAAGGAGGTTCAGACGTCCACCGCTCCCTAGAACAGACACATGGCGCACAATCGATCGACGTCCACTGTGCTTTAACTGCGGAGGTGCAGGTCATATTGCCCGTCATTGCTGACACCGCAGTGATTCGTTCCATCCTCTTCGAACATGGTCTGACGATCGACGTGCGAACGAAGAATACATACCACGCCGGGAGGACGCCTCTTTCCATGGAGCCCGTTCTCACTTTTACGAATACCGTACTTCTGATGAGGAGGCAATACCTACCCGCCAGCCAGGTTTGGGACGTCAATCCCGCTCTCCTTCTCCCGCTCATTCACCTTCGTCACACCGACGTACCTCCGCGGACCTTAACGCAAGAAGGTCACCCAGCCCATGCCAGGAAACTGAGGGCGGCGATCTCCGGGGGTAAGGTTGCAGGTCATGAAGATGATGACGAAAAGCCCCCATTACACGACGCTGTAAATCCGACAAGACGTGAGAGCGACGACATTGTGACCGCCGACCTGAGTGTTTTTCTTGACGGCCAGAAAGTAACAGCCTTAGTCGACACCGGTGCCGACTTTTCTATTATCAGTCAGGACCTCGCCATCCGCATCAAGAAAGTGAAGACGCCGTGGACAGGCCCTCAAATAAGGACGGCAGGTGGTCAGTTATTGATGCCCTCTGGAAGATGCACAGCGAGAATTGACATAGGAGGTTCTTGTTTCGTTGCGTCGTTCGTCGTTCTCGCCGCATGCTGCAAGGATCTAATTATTGGTATGGACTTCTTACGAGAGTACGGCGCCGTCATCAATATCCTAGACAGTTTGATTACATTCCGCAACAGTTCGGGTGCACCTGATTGTACACAGGCGCGACCAAACTAATTGCGTCTAACTGATGACGATGTGGTTCTCCCTCCTCGGTCATGCACGCTTGTTTCTGTGGCAGCCGCTGTCCAGTTTGACGGCGAAGGAGTAGCAGGCCGAATAACCTCGCTCCTCCTCACACACGGCATTTCCGTCACAAGAGGCATCGTCAGTGTCGCCGCTGGACGCACGGACTTGCTTCTGACAAATTTTAGTGATGAGCGCCGGCACCTTCCAAAAGGCATGGCCGTCGCTTACTTCGACGATATCACAGACGCAGAATGCTGCTTGGCAGTAGTCGAAGAGGCGCCAAAACTTGATTCAACACCAGTTCTCGACGTTAGCACTACTTTGCCTAAGAACGAGCGAAAGAAACTTCTTGAGCTAGTGGCCGAATTCAAAGACTGCTTTTCGACAACATCAAGAGTTGGCCGCACGCCTCTAACCAAGCATCAGATAATTACCGAGGACATGGCGAGACTAATTCACCAAAACCCCTATCGCGTGGCTGCAAAGGAACGCGAAGTGATACAAGAGCAAGTCGACAAAATGCTAGAAGATGACGTCATTCAGCCCTCAAAAAGCCCCTGGGCATCACCTGTAGTCCTCGTTAAAAAAAAGACGGCAGCCTGCGCTTCTGTGTAGATTACCGAAAACTCAACCAGGTGACAAAGAGAGATGTGTATCCACTTCCTCATATAGATGACTCTCTCGACAGACTTCGACATGCTCGTTACTTTTCATCGATGGACTTGAGGAGTGGGTATTGGCAAATCGAGGTAGAGCCAAGAGACCGCGAGAAGACTGCTTTTGTGACACCAGATGGATTATATGAATTTAAATCTTGCCCTTTGGTTCATGTTCAGCGCCTGCTACCTTTCAAAGACTTATGGATACCGTACTTTCTGGGTTGAAGTGAAAAACCTGCTTGGTCTACCCTGATGAGGTCGTAGTTTTTGCCGCAACATTTGACTAGCACCTTAAAAGACTTGAGGCAGTTTTACAAGCCATACAGTCTATGGGCTTGACGTTGAAGCCTGAAAAGTGCCACTTTTGCTATGAAGAGCTGCAATTTCTTGGCCACGTTGCCAGTCACGCAGGCGTTCGTCCTGATCCTGAAAAGATCGCAGCTGTTGCACAGTTCCCGGTGTCGACTGATAAGAAGGCTGTCCGACGATTTCTCGGACTATGTGCGTATTATAGGCTATTCATCGCAGACTTCGCACGCATCGCATCACCGTTAACCCACCTCACGAGAGAAGACGTTGCTTTCCAATGGAGCAACGAAGAGGAAGCTGCTTTTAATAACCTCCGCCAGCGACTACAGATGCCTCCAGTGCTTGCCCACTTTGATGAGAAAGCCCCAACGATGCTACACACTGATGCCAGCAATATTGGTTTGGAAGCTGTGCTTGTGTAGCTGCAAGGGGGCATAGAAAGAGTAATCGCCTATGCAAGCCGAACACTAACACGTGCCGAGACTAATTACTCCTCGACTGAGAAGGAATGCCTCGCCGTGGTATGGGCGTTCACGAAATTTCGCCCGTATTTGTACGGCCGCCCTTTCAAAGTCATCAGCGACCACCATTCACTGTGTTGATTGACAAATCTTAAAGATCCTACCGGGAGATTAGCGCGTTGGAGTCTCAGGCTGCAGGAGTACGACATGACTGTCGTACACAAGTCAGGGAACCGCCACATGGACGCCGACTGTCTATCCCTCTCACCCATCGAATTGGCAACTCTATCCGATGAGGAGGAAACAGCATTTCTCGGTGTGCTTGACTCAACCGCTATTGCAGAGCAACAACGTGGCGACCCTGAGTTACTTTCCCTAATTAATTACCTGGAGGGAAGATCTCAGAAGGCACCAACTGTTTTCGTAAGAGCACTGTCATCATTTTGCTTACGGGGCGGAGTACTATACAAAAGAAACTTTTCTTCGACAGGATCTGCGTATTTGCTCGTCATTCCAGCAGCCCTTCGCTCCGAAGTACTCAAAGCATGCCACAACGAGGTGACTTCAGGCCACTTAGGTTACACAAGAACGTTGGCCAGAGTACGGCAGCGCTACTTCTGGCCAAGACTGACCATAGCCGTAAAACACTATGCTCATACTTGCCTCGACTGCCAGCGACGGAAGTCACCGCCGACTAAACCAGCTGGCCTCCTGCACCCCGTGCAGGTCCCAAGAACACCATTCGACCAGATTGGCATGGATATTTTGGGCCCACTTCCTACTTCTACTGCTGGGAACCGCTGTGTTATTGTCGCGACTGATTACCTTACCCGTTATGCAGAAACAAAGGCTATCCAGAGAGGTACAGCAGCGGAGGTGGCACAATTTTTCATCGAGAACGTTGTCCTGGGGCATGGTGCACCAAGCATCGTAATCACAGACAGAGGAACCGCATTTACGGCAGCTCTTTTGGAACAAGTCCTCATGCTGAGTGGAACAATCCATCGTAAGACCACCGCCTACCACCCGCAAACCAATGGGCTTACAGAGCGTCTGAACAAAACAATTGAAGACATGCTTTCAATGTACGTAGATGTCGAGCACAAAAATTGAGACAAAATCTTGCCATATATCACGTTTGCATACAACACTGCCAAGCAAGAAACAACCCGGATGACCCCGTTCAGCCTAATTCATGGAAGGGAAGTACGAACCATGTTAGATGCGATGCTAGCGCACGAATGCGACGACATCGAACCGGACGCCGAGATGTTTACAGAACGGGCAGAAAAAGCAAGGCAATTAGCACGCCTGCGAATCCAGCAACAACAAGAGTACGACGCGAGCCGCTACAATTCTCGCCGCAGAACAGTCGTTTACCAGACCAGCGACAGAGTATGGGTTTGGACGCCCATACGGACACGAGGACTCTCTGAAAAGCTCCTAAGGAGATACTTTGGGCCATATCTAGTACTGCGACGACTGAGTGATGTTACTAACGAGGTCGTCCCCGACAGTTCATATAGTACGAGGCTTCGCCAGCACCGTCCTGAACTAGTTCACGTTGTGCGCATGAAGCCTTATGAAAGGTAGTGACTGCGCAAAACACTTCTTAAAGAACAGACAAAAAAACTGCACTACTGGTTTAGCATCGGGGCGATGCTCATTAAGAGGAGGGCAAATGACGCGTGTGTACAGGTGTACCAAAACGATGATAAGGAGATTTGGCGTACACCAGGTAGTGGAGCTCTGGCTGATCAAAGAAAAAGAAGGCGATCTTGCTATTCGGCTGCTGAGAGTCGCTGTGTCAACGTTTATCTGCCTTTGGTTCGCGCTGTACCGCGACAATATGCTCTGGTGCTTAGCAACAGTATTTAAAATCAATATTATGAGTTTTGTTGGCAAACATCACAGCTTTCCATGAAGTCCTTTATAGTTTCATCTTAAAATACTATCCTAGCTTTTAAGTGCCATCTTATGCTGTTTTCTCAGGGCAGTGCAGCACATTTCATTCCAGACTGAAGTTGTTTCTGAAAGCAGTGAAGCAAAATATTCATTTTTTCGTGCTTTGGAAAATACCATATTACTCTGTTTTCCATCTGTTGAATATCACGAAGTGACAGTGCATAACTATTCTCTTCAAGTGCAAATATGCAGTTTTGCGTGCCAGTTTGAGCTGAGGGTTCATGCTTCTATAGTTTTGATGAGCATTTTATTTGATCAAAAATTGTCTTATTTAGTGAAACAGCACAGGACAGTGTAGCTCTACATTCAGTGGCTCACACTGCTCTCTCTTGCTTTCTTTCTATATGTATGCACGTGCACGCGTGTTTGTGTGTGGAGAAAGCTTAAAAATGCCGTTTTTGATGACTGTTTAAATTTTAATGTTGCACTGAATGTTGAATACACTGTTACTTGGCAACATGAAGATTAGCAGAACTCATTAGGTTTGTGTCATTTGAGCTCCGTCGATGCATTTTATTGCAGTGGACATTTTTGAGGGAGCACCCTTCTTGGGAAGGTGACCTGAAGGAATGTGCACTAGAAGGACACAAATACATTAAAGAAATATCAGGTGAGTGCCTTCCTTGGCTTTTCTCTGTGTGTATATTTGTGCGTGTATGTCTCTAAACCATGTAAAAGACCACTTTCAGATAGTGTGCATACTCTAGAACAGTATTTGAGCAATATCATCATCCAAAACATGAGCAGGTGCATTGTGAATATAGTGTACAAAAATAAGCAATTTAGATACAAAGAATCACTGAAACCCACAATTTTAAAAACGAACGTTTATGCCCTCGATGGCCATGGTGCACACGAAATCTTAAAGGCCATGGTGTGGGATCTTCATTAAATCTGCTAATCACTGCACTGAAATTTTGTTTATATGATCTACACAGGATGTGGGCAGTTGTGTAGTGAAACCCCAATTATAAAACTTTGAAGGGGCCACACAAAACCGACGTACAATTGAAAAACTGAGAATACCGGCAATGACACTTAGCCTTGCACAAAAAACAGGTAGAGACTTTCTGAGTAAGCCCATGATGCCACCTTGTGCTTCTCCAAAGAAGGTAGATTAAATTATTCTTGCCAATGGCAGCATTAATTAGTTGAAGCAGGTGCGAGTGAATCTTTATTCTCAACTTTAAAAATTGAATTCAACACGCATCTTTCTCCCGATAAATTGAGTCCGAAAATTGCCTGTGCGTAAACATGAAACCAAAATCATGCCGCCAATAGCCTTCCATCAGTAGAGTTAGAACAGTGTCATCGCCATCACATTATGGCGATGGACCACGAGGTCGCGTATAATTCCTTCGCACTTGAGTGAGCTGTGCGCATTGCAATTTGTCGCCTTATGAAGGGCAACTAGCGATCTCCCGCTATTATAATGAATGTTGACGTCAAGTGAAAGTTATTTTTCACGGTAAAAATAGCTGCGTTTTGCCCTTTTGCGTGCTCAAGCTTCTGACTGAGTGCCACAAACATAGGCAGGAGATGAGCTGGGCAAGGTTTTGTTTAATGTTGCATAAGTCACTTGCCAGATTTGGGGGCTAGTATTGCCAGGACGCCACTGAATCTGGCCGCTATATTTGCTTATACAGGTCTAGCTTACTTGTAATGTTTTTCATCAGCTCTCGCTGGTCTTCAAGTGTACGTGGAGTGCCCGTGTCACTAGGGTGCCAGTAACCTACACGGCGCTTCGGGGTTCTCGGTATTTTGCCAGCATCTGTAATGAGCTTGAGTCGCCAGGGTCACCAGGGAGTCAGAGCAGCACGCATTGCTATGGAGGTATTCTATACTTCGGTGACAACAATGTAGCGCAACACTGCTCGTGCTGTGTGGGCCTTTGCGACACCATTCAGTTCGCCTGGTAAATCCGTCGTTGCGTGTAAGTTTTCTACTTTTGAGACATCATCGAGGCCAAAGGCGTAAATTTTTTACTTCCGAGGCATGATCAAGTCTAATCTGTGAATTGGAGAAAGGAACACACAGTGCAAAAAGGAGTCTTCAACTTCTGCAACACACTTGGGCATCAGACTGCACAAGCACAACTGATTGCACAAGAACCACGCAGGAAAGCTGGAACTGCAGGGGCCAACACCTCTAGTGTGGCAACCAACTTATACGACACTAAATAGAACCTTGCCATAAACCAGCTGTATGTTGACCAGGAAAAGTTTCTGCAGATCGAAAATATTACGATATCAGAATCTCAGAAATGAGCTTTTAGGCTAGCTGAAGTTATTCTGGAAGGAGCTTCTCTAGGTAAAGACCCCGCTTACGCACGCGATTGAGGAATATGCAGAAGTGCGTGAACTGCCAGGAGAATGAATTTGATATTCTAAGAAGACATTCTGTCTCAATGTCTACTTTTATAATCATCAACTTAGGGGAATGTCATCTGGTCATTGATAGCCATAATGACCTATGAAGAAATGCCAGAACTTTAGTTCCCCCGGTCTGTGATGTGAAGTATAGTTTCAGGTTTTCGTAGGTGGCTCAACTTAGTAAACTGAACGGTAGTTGCTGAACTAGTAATCACTTCGAAAGTAACAGGGGCTCATGTATTCTTTGGAGTTTGTCAATTTGGATCTCAGTGACGTGAAGGGTGCCTTGTCAATTTAAATCATAATCACTACTCTACACTTAAAAACAGCAAATAATGTCCCCTTTGGTTTCCCGGTCTTAGTTATCTATTAGTTTTGTTGGTTGTGTCTTACAGAGAAACGAGCCCCTCAAACTTCACTTCTTTTGTGCATACCTTGTGTTGGTAAATCTGACTTGGGTATAATCACACTGGTGTCACTGCACAGAACATTCACCTTGGGGTAATGTAAGATAGATTTGAAAAATTTGACGATACTGACGATACTAGGAAAGCTATCTAGGCAGAGAATAAGCAATCTGATAGAGGATGTTCATCTACCGTCTAGCTAATGACCCTCAGAATGGAAATAAAAACACCTTATCATACTGTCTGTCCAGTTTTTAATTATACCAGCGGTCTCTCTCTCTCTCTTTTTTTGCATGAGCATTGATAAGCATCAGTGAAAGTGCCACAAAAAGGACATTTCACAGTTACTATACCTGCTATGACTGTCTTCATTTGAATGTGACATGAGGAGCATCGTTTAAAGGGTAACTCTGACGATTTTTCGACCATGTCTGGGTAGTGGTGCTTTTATGTTCCTGAAACACTCTTGTCACGTGCTTGATATTTGAAGTGCTCAGCCACTAATATGCAAGAAGACGTAATACCGAAACCAAAGCCTAACTGAGTGTACTGTCTATGTATTACATGCTACTTGGTAAGAACAAAAAATTCTGCAAGGCATGCCGGTCCTGCCAGTGCAGTGTACGAAAACTGCAAAAGCCGGGAAGAGCAGATGCTCCACAGATAGGTGATCGCACCGCGCCTTGTCTGTGACTGATCATTCCATGTGCACGAGGTGCTCGGAGCTGTCAGACAACGACAGCTGTGATTTGGATGCATTTTGAGGTCAACGAGCATCGTCGCTCCTCCTCGATGAAATAGAACAAATTTTCATATCTGCCTGCCTGGTTGCACGTAATGCCAACAGGTGGCACCACTTGACCAGACCATCCAAGTTTGTGGCTGCAGTGATGGTCTAAAATGCTCATACCAAGAGTCATCGAACTATGATGCTTTAATATTGTCAAGGGAAGGGGGCATAAGTTTGTTGAGTGCAATATGATTTCGACAAAAAACATTATTAATATCAGCCAAGTAAGTATCTTTTTCACGATGCACAGCTTAACGTAACTGATAGATGCAGTGACAGTGGATCTGGCATTCGTTATGGAAAATGTTCTAGTATGTTGAACCTCGCGCATGTGCACACTGCACGATATTAGTCGTACTTACCATGCGGTAAGCTGGCAGCACTAGCTGAAACACCCTACATTTGAGACGTAGTGTAGCCATCAGCGGCGAATGTTCAGTGGCTGTTATTGTGTGCAGCCCCTAACAAAATACCACTTGCAACCCATCGCACACCCACCGAGATGAAAAAAAAATCACACTCTCAAACAAAACACTCTCAAACACTCTCAAACAAGTGGCACCTAAAGTCTGTCACTTCTGTCGCCTTGCCAAGCTTGACGTCACACAGTGTTGCCAATAATTCTAGCAAGCCAAGTGAGCATTTCGAGACTATCTATAAAACTGATTTGCAAACAACCTGGGAAACTCTCAGACCTCTAATTTGGCATAAACAGCAGAAACATCCCAATGAACGCATCAACTATATTTATTTGTGATTTATTGACTTCATAAAATTGCCAAAGTTGGCCTTTAGATCTTACGAAATTTTAAAAATGAGACCAATTATCTAATGCAAGGAGAACTAAAGAGAAATGGTACCTTTATTTAGAGAATCCTAATACAGAAAATAGTTTACTTGGGGAGATTTGTGAATCGGCACCATATGTGTCCACCACAGTGTTTCTGACACTCGTCAAGTGCCGTATATACATTGTGGTATTCTTGTTCCTCAGATGCAGGAAAACCAAGTCACGAATAAGAAACCCATTTATCGACGCATTACACATGCAGTGAATTTCCTAACAATACAAATATCCATTAAGTCCTATGGCATCTGCGAGAGGCTCGGCGCGTCGTAACGTGTAAGTCTGTCGAGCGTCACTTGTGGTACCGCAGAGAGGTAGCGACGATGCCAACACGAAGCGGACAGTTGCGGTGATGAAGTCGTGCACAGGTGCACGAGTAGACGAAGACCTGCCCATCGCAGAACATGCAGGCCCACGCTGGCGACGACCCACTTGAACGCGACACCACGGCCACGGTCTTAGGTCGGGTTGTGCTGGAAACCCTAGGACGTGGCACCGAGGGCATGATTTCGGCTCCTGGGCCGCACGCTTGAGCCCCACAGGAACAGCTGCTAGGCCCAGCTCGTAACGCTCACTCATTCCCGGAACACATCAAGCTCATCCCGGCATGTCCGGTCGCACTAGCTCTGTCCCTGTGGTCTCTCGGAACAGACGTCTGGCGCTCTGGCTGATTGGCTGCATTCTTTCAGCTCAGATACGTTCGCCAGCTCACCAGATTTGCGAGCATCTCCCTTGCACACATTGTAATCTTCTTCCGATCTGCTTTTTTAGTTGTAGGAAATAGTCTCTTACCACATACATCGAGAATTCAATGTTGACATAAGTCCATTCTTGGAAAAGCAGTGTTATATGCAATAGTCATTACCCATGATTATATTATTCTTCCACGATGTAGAGTTTCACTTCAGGTTGAGCACTTTAGAACTGTGCAAGCATTTTATTTGGAAGGCTGTGCCTGGTCCTGACAAATTTCAGGTAGCTTTTCTGAGTGGCGAAGCATTTAAGAAGGCCTCTCATGGGGTGCCACCATACTTCTATTGTCTGCTCAATGTTGAGCTGCTGAGCTGTTACAAAGTCCCAGCTTCTATTTTCTTCTAGCAGGTACTCTACTGAATGCAGTGCATTGCCATATTATGTCTCAAATGAACTGAGTTATTCGGTTCTTGGTTGCAGAGTACTGCAGCTATGTAATTTTGGTAAGAGACAAATTTTGATATTGTTGATATTGGCCAATGTGCCCTTTGAAAGTTGTTGCCCTTCGTTTGTATGTGGTATTATAACAGATTCATAAGCCTATGCTTGCAGTTTTCTACCTACTTGTCTGTCGTGCAAGCATTCACATTTTTTAAAAGTTTTCTTCACTGGTATTGTTTTGCTGTTATATTTTAACCAGGGGACTGCTTGACACAGTCTGAAGAAGGCCAGGAGTACGCAGAGGTGTACTGTGCATTGAGCATCTCATTAACCACCCTTTGGATGTGGTGATGACAGAGCAGAACAACGTCTACCCTAAAGGTGTGTGTTTCGGATAAGAAGGTAGTTTGCCTTTGAAATATGGACTGTCATATTAAACACGCTAATCTATCTGTTTTCAGCTGTGGTAGCAGCGTTTTATTTGGGTCAAAATACAAAAATGCGTAAACAATAAAGCGCTCCAGTTGGCAGAAAATAATATAGAGCTTTCCTAACGTGGTTTCTATAATAGCTTCATGCATCCCTATCGGAAAAAAACGAATGGTGGGCATGGTGGAAACCACCACCCACCATTATAGTGGATTAATGTAGTGGGTGAATGGTGGGAAACACCCACCATGGCGCATGGTGGGTATGGTGGGTGCTGCAGTGCCGGCAACACTTGAGCGCAAAATGACGTCATAATCACCGTGACGAGCTGCCACAAAAAATAAAAAAGAATTCTATAAAATCGGTATAAAAAAACACCCGTCCCGTAAAAAAAAAATAAGGCGCCACGGAGGATCGAACGTGCAACCTGCGGATTCCCATTCGAAGACGCTAACCACTGCGCCACACCAACATGACGGTGGTTGCGTGTTAAATACTTAGTTGGCATACAAACTTAAGGTTCAACTTAAGTTATGTTTGTCGTGTACACAACATAGACAAGATCTACACCTGCTACTAAAAATTGCACATTTATTAAACACAAGCAACTGCGCCCTGTAACGATTGCCACTATGTTATTGGCACTAGTGCTATTTTTTTTACAATTCACAACTTCAAGGAAAAAAAAAACCAAGTGGACTGGGGAGCAGCAACAATTTACCGGCGGGGTCTGCCAAGTTTAACATCCGTTTCGCGCTCGTTCTAAAGGGCGACATCTACTCACGCTTTATGACGCTTCTAGGCTCATTTCATAGATACGCCCGCCTAATTTATTTGATTGAGTATTGGGATGCCTTTCGCGCAATGTAGATGGCGGTCGCGCCAGCGCAATGCTGTAGCTCTTTCGCAAAAGCAACAACTACATAACGGCTTGGCCAAAACGAATGCAGTGTACCGGAAACATTACGCTATCATAATGGTTCACCAAGCACACGAATTGCCATGTCTGAGTTCTCGTACAAAAGCTAGAGAAGTGCCGGCGAGTGCGACCGGCGGCTGTCGGTGAGAAGACACTTAATTACGTTCTCTGGGAGTGCTTTAATCGCGTCACATCGATGTTTGTTGCTTCTTGAGCGAACACCATACACAATGAAAAATGCTTCATTTAGGTTAATTGATCCCATATGGCTGCGCTCTATTGTCATACTTAATCGTCGTAATCGTGTATTCTGAAACCCGGAAGCACGGATAACACAATTGTACGGGCTCGGTCAGTAGGCCTAACCTTTGGTGGAAATCATGATGGTAGAACATGTAATGTACAGATCCCAGCTTGGTACACTATATAATTTGCCCGCCATTATAAGCCCACCCATCATCTGCTTACTGCTTCCCAGCATTATCGCGATGGTGGGCAGAGCTTCTCAGCTTGGTACACCATGTGGCCCACCATAACAAGCAGCACCCATCATCTGCTTAGTGCTTCCCAGCATTATCGCAATGGTGGGAAGAGTTTCTCAGCTTGGTACACCATGTAGCCCACCATAATAAGCACCACCCACCATATGCTTAGGGCTTCCCAGCATTATCGCAATGGTGGGCAGAGTGTCCCATTATTGCCCACTATCTAGCCTCTGCTTCCCACCATCATTTCCACTTTACCCATCATCTGTACACCATACCACCCAGTATGTCCCGACATAACCACCATATTTTCCACTACGTCCCACCATAGCCATCATAATTTCCACCATGCCCACTATTATTTCCACTACGCCCACCATGTTTTACAGTATCCACCATGGCAATTTTTCCAATAGGGATGGCTTTGGATGTTTGATAAGACATTAGTTGAATCTACACTGTCGGTTATAGCTATAAATTCTAACTTATTTTCAGTAATATGTCTGAATGATCTTTAAGTAAGTAATATGTATATCTTACGTAAGCAAACGTTTCTTGTATCTCTTGGTGAGAAACATTTTCAGGTATAACTTGAATCAGCTTTTTAAGAATTGTGCTGTTAAAAATTGTGCAGCTGTCAACTATTCCGCTTTTTACTTTGCAGTGACAGCACTGTGGCATTGGGTACGGTGACTGATTCTCCATTCCAGAGGAAATCTTAGGAGCACTTATATCTGGAGGAAGTGCTGTTTCATTAATGTATATACAGATTGAGAATTTGGTAAAGTTAACATATTCAGGGATGAAGAAGTTAATTATACTGGAGCTGTATATGGAACATCTGCCTAATTTCTTAAGTGTCGCTGTCAATATGCAAAAATCCTCAGTGCCTTCTAGAGAGCACTAGGAGAACTACTGTACTTTTATCCATTAGTTCTTCTATTGCTTCTTAGAGGGCTCTAGGGGTTTTATCACTCTACAGCAGTGGTTCTCAGCCATGGACGTGTCCGGGACCCCTTGTGAACATGTGGAAGGAAGGGGGACCCCTGGCAGCGGGGGGAAGGGGGGGGGTACGTAGGTAAATTAACACAACTGGAGTGTGAAATAGGTGCCTTTTATTGCTGAAAAAAACATCAAACATGCCAAATCACTTCATTTTGAACAGTTAATCAATATGTGGCACAGTTGCGCTTAAACAGTTTCATATGTACAAAAAATAATAAACATGTAAAAAAGAGCAGGTGAGGGTTCTGCGGATCATAGAAATGGCTTCGCGGTCCGCGGACCCCCATTTGAGAATCATTGCTCTGCAGCTTCAAATCTGTATTTGAAGCATTAAATTATTAGTTTGTCCACTACAGCTGGATAATTTTGTTCCAGAGACTCTATATCCTGTCTTCCGTAATCAGTGGTACGAAATGCTGAGAATTGATCAGGGTCTTGACAAGGGGTAAGCTTTACTATGTCCCTCCGGGCAGAGATCTTACATTATCATTGTTCTGCAGCCTCAAGTTCTTTGTTTTGTTTTTTCCATGCAGCTTAACTAAAAGGCAGAACAATTTAAATAAATATACTAGTATTAAACTGATGCTATATACATCAGATTTAGTGGAGCCAACAAAATCTTCATGGCCTGTTGGCTTTATTATAACTCAAATTGTGTATAACAAAAACAGGCCCTTTGATCAGTTGGCCTTCCTTAATTCATATCTTCAACATTTCTCTTAAAAACTGAAAGACTAAAGAAAAATTTTAACTTTTTAGAAATTCAAAGGGGTTTCACTTTAAGAATGGTCTTTGCAAGCTGCGAGTACAATTTATATGTGCGTTTTTTACCTCTCTACTGCTTTGTTACAACGATTCAGTTCAGCTTTCTTTAGGGCTCGTATTTTGAAAAAAAAATAGCATATTTTGCACAAATTTTCTTATTTTCTGATAGTGTACAAGTGGGCACACTGCTCGGAGTTCATGCCTTATTTACTGCTGAATCTAACCTCTGTGTTTTTTTTCAGTCCAAAGAACATAGTAGAGGAAGAGCTCAACAAATGCTGCCTGCGTTGTGGCTGCATCCTTATGTCAGATGTCCAAGTATGCAGAAAAAGCAATGGCAGCCAAACTTCTGTGCAGCTTAGGAGCTTCTCTTTTTGAGCACTTGCAACAGTGCACACAAGTGAAACGGGATAGTAGCTATTACTTAACCGAATTCTGAAAGCAGAACAAGGTTTCTCAACACTAAAACTAAGCATTCAAAAGGCATCACTAGCATTATAGTTTGAAATGTCTGCGTTTGGTTGTGATGTTCTTGGAAACAGGGGCAAACCCCTTTGTGGCTCCTTAAAAACCCAAATAAATTGTAACGAAAAAAAATGGTGAAGCTTGCCGTAAGCAGCACAAGCCTTGAAACAGTGCATCTGGATTATTCATCTGGGTGGTTCTGTGTTGCTTTTACCCCTTATAGCTACGGGATGCAGGTCATTTCTAGGTTGTTCCTATAGGCTTTAGCTAGGTGATGTTAGGTTGTTCGCACATTGACTCTCAGTGCAGAGAAGTTCCAACTAAACTAGAGACAGTCACAGACACGAGAAGGGCACGTCACATTGGCATATCCCTTCCATCGCCGTGCACTTCATTCTCCCGCTGTATGCACCAGGGGGTCTTCGATGACTCGCTGCCGTCACTTCGCAGCCATTCGTTGGGCTAACTTATCCGTTCTTCCATTTTAGTGCTAGTTGGGCGTTGTGGGATTCACCAATTTCTGTGCCACATGTCAGTTTATGATTACAGTAGTTTTCTGATGGGCCACACAAATTACTACGGCACATGACACATACCCTCTTGTTGGACTCTGTCGTTGGGGCGAAAATGCTGTGGGCCCATATGCTCAGATTTCTGTGCACGTTGGCAGCTTACAGTAAGCCACGCAAGTATTAAAACAGTTCAACTAAATTATTCTGAAGACTAATCTAAAGAACCCCAGGTGTTCGAAATTTTCGGAGCCCTCCACTACAGCGTCTCTCATAATCTTATGGGGGTTTTGGGATGTTAAATCTCACATATAAATTAAATCAATCAGAATAACTGTCATCTTGGTGAGTGAAAGGCGCCGAGTGCTTTTCCAACTCAACTATTGAGGCAATTGCGAGGCTCAAACAAATGCGCCTTATATCTTTAACACACTAGGGAGTTTTAGAATGAAAGGTGCCTAGTGCTTTTGCAACTGAACTATTGAGGCAATAGACCTCTACCAGGGTACATCACAGCGTGACGTCACCGGTGCACATGCAAGGCGATAGTTGGCGGAACACTCCCACCAGTAGCTGAGTGGGGTACAGTCACTTGGTGCTTGGGGCAATTTGTTTTTTCTTTTTGAAAGCTTAATCTTCATCTCACAGTGGCAACATTAGCTGTGGTATGTGTGAGAGAACATCTAGGTGTGTGATAAAGTGCGTGATAAAATAGCGCCGCGCTGGCTGGCAGTTTATTTCGGAGAAGTGAACACATGTGGCGGCCTGTGCGAGGAACAGCAACATCGTCTTCGAAAATGTGCAGTATTGACCCTGGCGTGTAGTGTGCATTGAAAGGCATCGACAGTATTGGTTCACTTTTACGGACGGTGAAACAGGGAATATTGTGCGTGGTGTGTGCAGTGTGAATAACCCGATGCATCCTGTTTGCGATAACACTGGTATTCGTTGTGTGCCGGCTTCAGTAACCGGTTGTCGATGGAACTTCATGATTTGACATTGTAGTGAAGGTAAAATACATTCGACGCCATCATCTGCGAGTGGGTACATCTCAGCGTATGTGCGGTGTGCAGAAAAATAAAAGTGCATGATCTCCGGGTGATATATACGACTACGCATGAGCTATAAGCATGTTGTAGCGTTGCCAAATCTGCATATATGCTTCACCACGGCTATAACTCGTATTATCGAATACCTGATACTTGTTAATGGAAACAGCGGAGATTTTCGTTTCTTATCTGCTTTGTACTTTTACGGCGCGGATATATGCTTTGTACTTTTACGGCGGGGTTCTTATGAAGTGACAATTTGCATTAAAAATGTGTATCAGGCCTAAAGAAGCAGTATAGGTACGAAAACATGTTATAGGTGTCAAATGCAGCAAGGTATGTGCCAGATAATATTATATAATATTAAGATGTCAGGTTTTACATCACATGAATTTTCACTGGGTTATTGAGAAACGCAGCAGCAGAATTTCACTTTGATTTCAATGAGAATATCTCAGCCTGACTCACGGCAAGAAGTGTGTTTTTTTTTTCATTTATCTCCGATCAGACTTTTTGGAAATGCGTGAGAATCTTATCCGTGATGTCGCGCACAGCAGCTCACAACCATGTTGCGCCAATGCTGTACCTTGTTTAAATCTACATTGCACATGGCACAATAGAAATTGAATAAATTTATATCCATGCCATGCAAAGATTTCTCAAAGTGCCAGTAACCGTGTGCATTCAAAACGTTCGCTTTCGAAAAAGATCAGATTTTTTTTATGGCTGCCATCCACGAGGGTGAAGCTCACTGCGTGCTAGTCATGTATCTCAGTACACTAAACAAAGTTTCTCCATCCGTTCAACTACGATAGTGAATTTCCACACTATGAGCAGTGACCCTTTCGGGACCCCCTTCTTTCAAAGCTAGGACTTTAGAACATAGCAATGTAGAAATTTCTGTCGAATAAATGCAGACACGCAGCTCTGCTATACAGAAAGATGCCACCGGAGGAACTTTCTTGCCAACCAGCACCTGCTTCGAGAGAGGCTATGGGGGGTGGGGTGCCTGCAGTGACGTCACACTGTTTACAAACAGAGAGAGGTCTATTGCGAGGCTCATACAAACACACCTTATATCTTTCACAAACTATGGTGTTTTAGAATAACATACGTTTGTAGGTGCTGCGGGCGTCACTGGCATAGCGGGCGCCATATGAGGTTTAGAATAGCGTTTGCCCTCCAAAAAACTGCAACGCACAATCGCAGCGACACCATAGCCTCGATGCCAGCGTTTGTTGGCTGCACACGCAGCCGCTGTTTCGGATTTTCTGCAGGCGAGCCGCGAACACGAACGGCGACTCACGTTACGACGCATGCGCAGCGGCAGCGACCCTACCTTAGGTGCTCAGGGTGCGCTATTCTTAAACTCCCCACTTGGTTGCTCCATGTTCTCTATTGAGGAAGCGGGGCGGTGCTGCCGTCTGTGAAGGCTCAAGAAAAATAATGGGGCATGAGGCAGTTAAAGCATGGCATTAAAGATTGTGCGTCGGCTCGCACTCTTGGAGCCCGTGATTACAGCCTCTCGATAGCAATGAAAACGCTGAAAGAGAGAGCATCGGAGAGTCGCAGACGCAGTAATGTTTATTACCTTATTCTTCGTTTAGTGCGGGAGAGCTTGTTGTTGAAGTCGTGCAGCTTCCACATACAATAACCATGTTTCACTGCCGACTACTTAGAGTGTGATAGTACCGGCTTCCTTAATAAAACTGCTGCCGTAAGTACTACAGCAGGGCCATAATGCCGACAGGGGAATGTCGTGTTTTGATTGAGCGAAACTGAGGCCAGCAGGACGAGAAACGCTGGTGCCCGTTCGCAGCTCAAGTAAGAACCTCTGCGTCTCGCATTGCTGAAACGCAGTATTCGTGAGCGCTGACGTAGGTTTTACGAGCGCACACCGTCACCGTGATTTTTTCCCCCATAAGTTACGATCTTTGAAGACGCGCATATCGAGCAGCAGTGTTTAGTGTGTGCTTGTTGGTGTCACCTTTACATTAACAATATGCTGTTTCAGGTGCGTGTTAAAAACTTCAGTTACCACAACGGTTAAATCATGATAATAGGTGACCGTCGTTACCATAGAGACGGGCCACTAGGCATCAACGTGGCTGTTTCTACGTTAAACGGTGCTATAGACGTCAGACTCTGCCCAGGCGACGCTGCGAAAAATGCCCCCACCAGCACCCCTATTGCCATGCCGGCCATAAATGGGTAGTGCACAGTGAGCCGTTCGCAAGTGAACGTGCATAGGCCCTCCTCTTTCGTCGGTCTCTTGGCGTGATTTCCTGAAAATCAAGGGCATGACAAGCTTCTTCATTCAACCTGACCTTTCTTCATTAAAGTAGGAAGCTCATCAAAATGAAAAGCGGGCACAATGCAAAAGATGTTTCGTTTATTTCGGCGTTCTGCAACTGGCAATTTAAGTGCAAGCGAGTATCGCATGACATCGAGTTAGAGGCATACACTCTGACGTGTGTTCTGTACACTCTGAATCAGGTCCTGGTTAAATTCTGGCTATATCTAGGAAACTATAGATGAAAAATGTCCTGTTTCCTGACTATATCTAGCGTTTTAAGAGGGACCTATTAAGAGTACAATGCCTAAATGCGTTAAACTTTGGCATGCACATAATGCAGAAGCAATGAAGTGCATGCACGATCAATCTATGCGAACAGTAGTACGAAGCTCACTTTATCCGGCACGAATGGCCCTGGTGATTTTCGCTTTGCAGTTGCATTCTCCATCGATTTCTCGCTTCCTGTGCATTGAACTGTTTTATTATGCATGCTCGAATGCTCTGTTGACGATTGTCTTCAAATGAGGATGCATGCTTATCCACTTTCTGAGTGTACAACAAAAGACAAAACTGAAGCCTCCGAGACAGCTCCAGTAACCGCGGAGACCAACGAAAAAAAAACAAACACTTCATTGGGGTCACAATCATTTTGCAATTTACCTGTATGACGCACGTGTTCCTATTTCCTCGTTAAAGCCGGGACCTATAGATCCTTTAAAGCTCTACGTGCGTAATGCTGTGTGGTGGCGACAACTTCAGATTATCGGTGGTCACAGCGTGTGTGATGTTTAACACGGGCGTCGCTTGTTCAATGTTGCACGTCGCGCGCCGTGGTCAGAGGGTCTGTTAAGCTTCATAATCAAAGTTACTACGGTTCTCCGTCAAGGCTGCTCAAAACAATAACAGGAGACCTACGTTATCATACTTACTCAAGCGAACGGCTGTGGAGAACGCAAGTAATACGTTTGCCCAATAGAGTCGCAACGACCTGTATTTTAGCGCTCTCGCCATTCTGCTTTGCGAAAGCTGTGGAAATCAGTGAAACTAAAGTCATTCACGTCTGTAGCAATTCACAACGCAACATTAGCGCAGCGCAGTCAGGGGTCTTTTTTTGTAGAGCGCGGAGCTTTTGCGTCTGCCCTTGTTTTCGCCGTCGTTCAGGCGAATGAATCAGCAAGCACTTCACAACGGTTCGGTGACTCATCCAACTAGCGGAGAGAAAGTCGTAGCTCTTTTTCTGAGTCTTTAATGAGCAAATACACCTAATATTTAGTTGCACCTAGTTGTGCAGCAAACTGTGCAAGCATGGAAGAAGGCTCCATGTGTGCAAGGGAGTCGGGCTTTGCGCTACTCAAAACTGCGTCCACAAGTGGCGCTGCGTGTCTGCTAAACTCCAGAGTTTGATGTGTGTAGCTGCAAAACACCAATGGAAATTGTACATGCCCTCATATACCACTACACAATAGGCACCACTTCTATAAAGACACGTTTAACTTTCGTGTTATACTGATTCCTATGATAGAGGGATCAACCTTCTGCACACGCTGTTAACTTTCTCAACATTATCAATGTGAAGAGCGAATGTGGAAGGGAAGCGAGCTGGATCGCAGAGACACCGGTGACGTTGTGTTTGCTTGCGAAATGGTCTTGTATCACTGCTCACGATTTGTTTTGAAACAGGTGCTGTCTTGCGGAAATCGCACACTTCATATATCACTTTATTCAATCCGAAATAATTTCACGTCACAAAGAAAAGGTCCTCGATGATTATGATGCCGCCGCAAGCGGCGATGTCAGCAAATCCAGGCCAATCCAAGCTCGCTCCACTCCATTGGTTTGCCTTGCCATGGCCTCCGAGATTGCGGGGGCGCGGCATGGTTCTCTCCAGCCGTCACAATTGCCGCGCTCCCCAGCAAAACCAGCTACGGATCCACGGCCGGGCTAGACTGCACCTGCACGCTCTCTTCTTACGGCCTTCGCAACGGGTTTAGTAGAAGCCTCTCACCACTCTTTTGAGGGGGCGCTGCGACCCTGCCAGCGAACACATGAGTTTGGCTGCGCTTCTCCACTCACTACGCGTTGAAAAACAAGTTGTCTAATTGTTGAAGGCACAGAAATGGTTTGTTTTCACTTCTTATTTGTGCTAGGTGCATCGAGCTTAACATTATTGAAAAATGTGTAAATGTAAAGAGCCCGAAGTATAGCTCTCCGCCATCGAACGTGTAGACATTCTGAGGTCTGAAAATAAATACTTATTGCTCATAAGCACTGGCAATAGTTGAACACTTTCAAGTGAAAAACTTTGCTGGACTTCATAAATGTCGTGTTCACAGCATAAAATGCTTCCCAAGCAGCTTGTGTGTGTAGGCGCAAGGCTTGTCGTTTGCGTAAGTCAGTTGGTTTGTGTGGTTCACGAGGAGAATTCTTAGCAATTTTTCGGCTATGAAATTTGCGAATTGTCGGGAGTGGCTGTCGTCAACGCTTTCAGGGCAGCTTAAGATGGGAGTGCGTCGCAAGTAGGGCTGGACTGTTGTTTGCAAAACTTCTAGCACATTTCTGCGTGGCAGGTGTTGAGAGGCCTTATCAAAAAAGACCACTATCTGTCCAAAATAGTGAGAAATTCAGGCCTCGGGTAGTGTAGTTCACACCTCTCTTGTGCTCGCAGCAGCTTATGCTGCTGATTCTGTTTGTTGTTGGTCATCAGCAGCGCAGCACAAGAGTCGCATTCGAGGTCTTTAAGCTTGGCGATGTACAGGCCGAGGTATGCTAAGTCGCAGAAGGTGACCGATCGATTGGTATGTGTGGTTTAACATTTCAAAACCAGCATATGATTATGAGAGACGCCGTAGTGGAGCACTCCGGAAAATTTGACCACCTGGGGTTCTTTAACAAGCACCGAAAAGGAGAAAGTGACAGAAGGGGACTGACAAGCCTCGTGCTCCAACAAAGACCTCAGGTCCTTATCAAGTATATTTGATATCGTCGCAGCCTATTCCTCAGCTTCCACATTTGATAACTTGATTTCTTTCGGTCTTGGGATGTGCAATTTAGTGATGTGGTCCAGAGCAGCGGTGACGGCTCTAGCATCCAGCATGTCATTCCCGCCGTACATTGACCATACCCTTCCGAAGATTGCTTTGATGGGGTCACTGTTGAATTTCTTTGTCTGGACATAACTCACGCCTTGCTCCAGGAGGAATTCTGTTGTTTCCTCCGTCGACCTTGTTGTAAAAAGTAAGGCTTCGTGCGTCTCGTTGGTGAAACCAGAACTCACTAATCTGATGGAACTCTTCTGTATTTTTTTCCACATAAGAGATAAACTCATCTTTTAGCCATAGTAGGTGATTGTCATCACTTCTAAAAATGGGAGCTTTGTGGCCTCGTTCATTGAATGAAGTGTCATGAATGTCAAACCATTTCTTCATGGACTTCATGAAGAAAACAGTTGAACTTGATCCCTTGAAATCTGTGGCAGCGCCCGTGAAATTTTGCTGAAGGTGCTCTAAGGCTGCAGACACTTCAGGGGTGAAAACTTGAACTGCTCGCAGCGATTCATTTTTTTTCCAAATTGGAAGGGTGGACATGTTTCCTTATCAAACTTGGGCCACCCTCACAGTCTTGTGTTTTGATGCTCGTATAATTTCTGCATAAACACACCACTAATCACTCCTGTGCCATCTGTAAGTTCACGTTCGAGGAACTCGTTTCTAACGTTTTTAAGCACGTGGCATGGGTCAAAACTGAGAAAGATCATGCAATGGGCATCGTGCGGATGACGTACAACTGTGTTGCCGTTGCCCATATGCTTAAACATTGTCACGCTTGCTGAATAATTCTCTGTGACAATGCGAATGATGATAACGCCACATGATTCCACAGCAGCAATGACCTCCTTCGTCCATGCAAAGAGGTCTCTACCGCTCAGATGCTTCGTGAAGTAGTACGAGCATAGAATATTGTACCGACTAGTGATACCACGCAGCATAAAGCAGAGTACTTTGTTCGCAAGGGCTTCTTTCGCTGTATTTGTCATGCTACTCTCTGGCTTGTCCTTGAGGCCAAAGACTGCATCAGCCTTCCTATCATAGATGACCTTTTGTTTTATGCTAGCTTCATCTATTATTAATGAGGCCATATTGCCACCAGCATGTAGTGGGTCGACAGCAAGAGCGGCTCTCAATCTGGAGGAAAAAAAAGATCGCGTGCTTCTTTCTCTGCTGGAGAGCCAGCCACGACTGACGCACCGTCCTAGAGATTGCTACCCGGTGGTTTAATAAATCCCCCAGTACTTGTGACTCATCGTGACAAACTGGTGGAAGTGCTGGGTAGTCTCACGGATGCTGCAGACCCCCCCCCCCCCCAGGAAGCCGTGATACGAGTCCAGTGCCAATCAATACTCCCGTGCATCGGACCAGTCGCCGAATCAGGGAATTGCCTCCGGAAATCGACGATACTGCTCCAACCACGTCGACAAACATGACCAGCGCTTGGGTGCAAACCTTGTCAACAGGCACGGGAAGCACGACGTCGAACCGCTATACGTTGAAAAGCTCACGGGCACCGGCGACGTTCCATGGCACGGAGCACGAGGACGTTGAGGACTGGTTGGCGGACTTCGAGCGTGTAGCCAACTTGAGTCAGTGGGACGACGTGGCGAAACTGGGTCGTGTCTATTTCTATCTCGAAGACGGGGCACGTACGTGGTATCAAAACCGAGAGGAGCAGCTGACGACATGGCCCGAATCCTCTCGTAGACTTTTGCAGACCTATGCCAGTGCTGATCGCCAAGAACGAGCTAAACGAGCTATTCTGGCTCGCGTCCAGTTGCCAAACGAAACTGTGACCACGTATGTCGAAGACATGACGCGCCTCTTCCGACGGGCCGATTCAAGATTGACCGAGGACAAGAAGTTGCTTCACTTGATGCGCGGTATCAAGGACCAGCTTTTTGCCGGCCTCGTGCGCAGCCCTCCGAAGACGGTCGCGGAGTTCTTGTCCGAGGCCGTGACAATGGAATAAATGCTGCAGCAGCGATACAATCAATACGACAGGCAAGTCAGTGGCATGTCTACTGCCGACATTTTCACCACCACTAGAACCAGCAACGACCATCTACGTGAACTCATCCGTGATATAGTACGTGAAGAGTTGCAAAAGGCTGGTGTAACACCTCATCCTACGGTTAGCTCAATTGCAACTGTGATCAAGGATGAGCTGCACCAGGCCCTCCGGAACACCTTGCCTTCTGATACAGCTGCACCAGCTCCTGCTGAATACCGCCGTGAGACAACCTACGCGGAAGCCTTGAAACGCCCTGCTGCATCGCCACCATTACTCGTCCATCCTTTCCTGCTGTTGCACTCCAGTCAGCATAGCACATACCGTACTACGAAGGCACGTACACGCCACCGCCTTTGCCCTTTGTCCCTGGCGCTCCTGTCGCCCATCGTTCTGTGCCACCAGTTCAGTACATCGACAATCGGCGCACGTCTCCTCGGAAGTCTGATGTTCGGCGCACACCTGATCGCCGGCCTCTGTGCTTTCACTGTGGAGAAGCTGATCACTTGTACCGCCAGTGCCCATATCGCCGTCTTGGGCTTCACGGCTTCTCTGCGTACTCACCGCCACCCCGTTACGACCAGAGACCGCGCGAAATCGAAAACTACTTCGCCCAGCAGCATGCACCACCGTCTGCCGGGCGCCAGTCGCGCTCGCCATCACCGAGGCGATTTTCATCAACGCCCCAGCGGTATTATACCACACGATCTCCCAGCCCTCGCCGGGAAAACTAGCCCAAGCGACCTCTGGGGGCGGGGGCGCTGAACGTCGAAGCGCTGAAGACCTCCTATTAACGCAGAACCGTATAGAAACCGGTTCGACATCACATACTGCTGCTAAAGATGGCCGACTTTCACTCGACATAGCAGTGACAATTGATGATTGTGCAGTTAATGCGTTAGTGGACACCAGCGCCGACTATTCCATACTGAGCGGGAAACTGACAACGCAGCTGAAGAAAGTCATCACGCCGTGGCACAACTCGCAGATTCGGACAGCTGGTGGCCACGTTGTTACTCCACTGGGTGCCTGCACAACTAGAGTACAGATCCACGGGTATACATTCGTAGCAAGCTGCCTCGTTCTACGCGAATGTTCCCATGACGTCATCCTGGGAGTTGACTTTATACAGGAAAAAGGAGCTATCATTGATCTGCAAGAGCGCCGTGTCACGTTTTTAGCCCAGCGAGCAATCAACGTGCAGGATGACGGAAAGCGTGTCGACGTACTCCGTATTTCTGAACAGAGCGTAACGCTACCTCCACGAGCAAGTGTTCTAGTCGACGTAACATGCTGTGGTTTGGGTGATGGCGATGTGGTGGCCAAGACAAATATAGAACACCTCCGGCAGCAAGGCATTTGTGTAGCTAGAAGTGTAATACACCTTCGTGATGGCCGATCAGAATTGCTCGTAACCAACTTTAGCAACGAGCATCGACATCTGTTCCATGGCACTTCGATAGCGTTTGCCCACGAAGTAGCAAACGTCACCAACTGTCTCACGTCAGAACTAGTGGATACCACCGACACGTCAATGAGTAATATTGACATCAATCCTGATCTGTCCACCGATAACCAGACTGCGCTACGAGCGCTCTTGTTCGAGTTCAGGTCTTGCTTCGCAAGTTGCTCAAAGATCCGCTAGACGTCTACCACTCAACACAGGATCATCACTTACGAGGACGCACGGCCGATACACCAGAACCCCTACCGCGTGTCGGCTAAAGAACGTGAAGCGATTCGTACGCAAGTCAGCGAGATGCTTGGCGATGGCGTTATTGAAAAATCTAACAGCCCGTGGTCATCTCCAGTCGTACTTGTCAAAAAGAAGGATGGGTCGCTACGCTTCTGCGTCGACTACCGAAAGCTTAACAACGTGAACAAAAAGGATGTATATCCGCTGCCACGTATCGACGATTTGCTGGATAGACTTCGTCGTGCCCATTATTTCCCTTCTCTCGATCTCAAAAGCGGGTATTGGCAAATCGAGGTAGATCAGCGAGACCGTGAGAAAACACCCTTCGTGACTCCGGACGGCCTATACTGATTTTGAGTGCTCCTTTTTGGCTTGTGTTCAGCGCTGGCAACTTTCCAGCGAATGATGGACACTGTCCTCACAGCGCTCAAGTGGCAGACTTGTCTATTTTGATGATGCGGTGGTCTTCTCTACCACGTTACAGCAGCACCTTCACTGCCTGCGCAGCGTGCTGGAGGCTATCCGATCAGCGGACCTCACACTAAAGCCACAGAAGTGCCACTTCGACTATAAAGAACTAAAATTTCTTGGACATGTAGTTAGCGCCGAAGGAATCCGGCCCGATCCGGACAAGCTTGCCGCTGTTGCCGAATCACCAACTCCTGTCGATAAGAAAGCCGTCCGGCGCTTCCTTGGTTTGTGCGCCTACTATCGCTGGTTCATTCATGGTTTTTCACAGATAGCAGAATCTCTGACTCGTCTCACAAGGGACGACACGCCGTTTGGCTGGGAAAACGAGCAACAAGCAGCTTTCGATGAGCTGCGACAGCGCATGCAATCAGCGCCCGTTCTCGCTCATTTCGATGATGATGCTGACACGGAGGTCTATACCGACGCTAGTAACATCGGGCTCGGTGCAGTGCTCGTTCAGCGTCAAGAGGACGCCGAAAGAGTCATAGCCTACGCCAGCCGCTCTCTATCCCGTGCCGAGGCGAATTATTCCACTACGGAGAAAGAGTGCCTCGCAGTCGTGTGGGCAATCACAAAGTTTCGCCCATACCTTTATGGTCGTCCCTTCAAGATAGTGACGGACCATCACGCGCTCTGTTGGTTGGCAAGCCTGCGTGACCCTTCAGGACGGCTAGCATGGTGGAGCTTGCGGCTGCAGGAAGTTGATGTCACCATCGTCCATAAGTGCAGCCGTAAGCATGAAGACGCTGACACACTGTCACGCGGACCCCTTCATGTTTTCAGTCAGGAAGCAGAGGAAGACGAAGGCTTCCTGGGCGCCGTTAGCGCATTAGACTTGAGCAAACGGCAGCGAGATGACGCAGAGATTCGTCCAATCATTGATCATTTAGAGGGCCAGGGCGCTATCATACCACGTCATTTATCCCGCTCGTTGACGTCGTTCTGCCTGCGAGACGGTGTGCTGTACAAGAAGAACGCTCATTCGAACAGCCGTGCTTACCTCCTGGTGGTTCTTCGAGACATGCGAGACGACTTCGCTTGCCATGACGAACCCACATCCGGTCATCTGGGCTACTCAAGGACACTTGCCAGAGTGAGCTAGAGGTACTATTGGTCAGGACTTTCAGCAAGCATCAAGAAGTACGTCAAGAGCTGTCGGGAATGCCAGCGCCGAAAGCAACCATCTGTTAAACCAGCCAGTTTGCTTCAGCCCATCGAAGCACCCTGCACGCCGTTCGACCAAGTCGGCATGGACATTCTCGGGCCATTTCCCCTGTTTGCGGACAGCAACAAATGGGTGATCGTCGCGACTGACTATTTGACACGCTACGCTGAGACGCAGGCGATCCCACGAGCCACGGCTTCTGAGGTAGCACAATTTTTCATGCGCCACATCGTGTTACGACACGGTGCCCCTTCCAGTGTGATAACGGACAGAGGGACGGCATTCACGGCGCAGCTTACGGACAAAGTTTTCAAACTGAGCAACACCAGACACCGAAGGACAACTGCGTACCACCCGCAAACCAACGGACTTACCGAGCGACTGAATAAGACCCTCGCAGACATGATCTCAATGTACATCGACGTACAGCACAAAACATGGGACCGGATCTTACCTTACGTGACCTTCGCGTATAATACCGCCGTGCAAGAGACCACGCGATTCACGCCATTTCGGCTTCTCTACGGCCGCGAAGTGCAGACCATGCTAGACTCTATGCTACCGTGTCAAAACGAAGACGAGTTGGCAACTGACGCCGAAGAATTCGCAGAGCGTGCTGAGGAAGCCCGGCAACTCGCGCGACTGCACATCGGCCAGCAACAGCAGGCAGACGCACGACGCTATAACACCCGCCACAGAGAAGTGTTTTACAACCCCGGAGATCAAGTTTGGGTGTGGACGCCTGTCCGCCGCCCTGGCCTTAGTGAAAAGTGACTGAGCCGGTACTTTGGCCCATATAAAGTGTTACGCCGCGTCAGTGACGTGAATTACGAAGTGGTTCCGGACTCAACACCACATGCACGGAGCAGGACACGACTGAGGCCGGACGTCGTTCATGTGTTGCGCATGAAACCATTTATTGCGCATTGCTCGTAACTTTTCTTTTACCGTACATCATTGTTTGTGTTTTTTGTTTATTTGTGTGAACTTGCTTTCTCGTTCATTGACGTTTCTTATATTTGCACGCTCTTCAATTTTTACTTTCACTTTATCCGAATTTCCCATTTCTTTTTCACGTGCCTATGTAGTAGCATGGCGGTGATGCTATGTACTTTTCTTTCCTTTTTTGGAGACTTGTTTTTTTTTTCTTTTCGAAAGAGGGGATAATGCCACCAGCACGTAGTGGGTCGACAGCAAGAGCGGCTCTCAATATGGAGGAAAAAGAAGATCGCGTGCTTCTTTCTCTGCTGGAGGGCCAGCCACGACTGACGCATTGTCCTAGAGATTGCTACCCGGTGGTTTAATAAATCCCCCAGTAATTGTGACTCATCGTGACAATATGTTATTTGCTGCTTAGTAGCAAGGCCTCGTGAACCAGACGGTCCTTCATAGAATTGCTCATAGCGGATGATATTGGGCTTGGACCTATATAGCTCTTAAGAGTGCACTTTGCTGGCAGTGTCAGAATCCCCGAAGTGGGAGCGTGATTGTAGCCTTTTGGGGACGGAAAGCGCCATATCACACACTCCCTAACAACTTCTTCTGAGTATACGCTGAATGCTTATCTCCATAATATTCTATTTGACGCAAAAGAAAAATGGCTCTTTTCTCTTCTTTCTGTGCATCTGTTGCAATTTTCTTAACACATGCTCGGTGCTTGCTTTCACGATAATATGCAGACGCCTTTTTCTCTTCTTTCAACAACTGCGGCACCTTCTCACATTTCGAACGATGGTACGACACTTGGAAGCGTAATCTTCCTATCATAGCCAGGTATTGACCCACGCGATGAATATTGCTGTTCATTGTTTACGTACAAACACCTACTGTTTCTTGTTCAGTGAAAGCATCTTGTGAAGTCGCAACATTCAGGTCTAGTTCTTGGTCTCCGCTTTTCGCTTGCTTGATGTTTGGCGTTGGGGCGAAGCTCGTGAGGCAGGATCTTTGTGGGGCTTTTTTGCAGTTGGTCTCATGTAGAAAGGATAGTCCTCGAAGAGAGTGGATGCAGAGTCGAGAAGAAGTTTGCTGATGCAGCACGCAGACACATAGTCTACGCCGCGGAAGTGTCTGCTGCATACGACCGTCGAACCAGACTTGTCGTTGATGATGAGGTTCTCTCTCACAATATTCTTTTGCCATTTAGCGCACAGTTCAGCATTGCTTAGGAACCGGTGAAAAGAAACACCGGGTTTTCCCAGAACTGGACTTGCAATACAGAACACAATAATACACCATCACACATCTAATATAAATCCATAGGTACTGCTCGTTCTGAAGGTTGTACCACCGTCTTCTCGAGTAGAAAAATCACTGCAGACTGAAGACTAAGAAAGCTCTGAACAAAATGCAGGGCAAATACCAGAATAAAGCAAGTCTCACTAAAGGGAAATCGGCAACAACCTGTTTGTAGAGCCTCAAGGGAATAATAAAAAAAAAGCTGTTCACTTATTGAAAAGTTGGGATGTCAGTTTCTCTTCGTAAACATGTTCTTCCACGAACTCAAAGTATAGCGCAGAAATAATTTGCACTAGAGATTTATTTCGAAATCAAGCGGCTTGTGAGCGTAAGCAGCTGGATTATTCACATTATTCATGGATGTGGCTTGCAGTACGAAGGAACGCAAAAAAGCTCGGGGTCTCCGGAATGAATGTTTACTGGTGGTGTTCGCACTTTGACAATGCACGCCACTCTTCCAGGGCATGCCGTTGGAAGGCGTTATTCAGCAGCAAAAGTCCACTTTTTTACTTATATTTTTAACTGTTAGAGATACAAGTCATGTACGTGTATCAAAGAGCTGTCAAGAAGCAGACTGCAGCTTTTAGCCTTGAAAACCACTACAGATGTATTTGTAAAAATAAAGAAATATAAAATAGCTAGCAAAGAGAAGGTGGGCTTATCATTCCTGTAAGCGACCTTTAATTGTGGCCTTGTTGTTCAACGAGAACAAGTGCCAAAGGTGTTTGGTGCTTGCTGCTTGCAGATAGATTATCTCTCTAGCTCTCTCTGATCATTGCCTATGCTTTATGCATCATGCATTATGCCTTGTTAGCCAATCTTCCGCATTTTTACTGAGCTTCATCTTGTATTATCGTCTAGCACATGCACACCTAAATTATGCGTTGAGCTGTCTGATAACATTAGTCTTTTTAAAGAGAGATGATCACTCTACGCCCGACATCTTGAGTAATCCCCTCCCCCTCATCGTTCAGAACCCTTATTCCACGGTATCACATCGACAATCTGCCTTGTGTCGTGTGTGCGGCGCAGAAGATGCAATGGCAGGGTTGCTGCACCCCTACCGCTGATGGGTGGCGAAACATATTCAGAAACTCTCCCATTGTATTTGCCACGGTGGAGAAGGCAGGAAGGAAACAAGCGCGCGCAGATGCAGTCTAGCCCAGCCGCGAGTTTACAAAGGCGAGCAGCTAGACCCCCCCACAATGCACTGCGCCAGGCGCCTTCACAAGGCTCTCAGAAGCTGTGCGCTCATTGGTTTGTACATGATGTCGTCAGCAAATATGGCTTCGCCCTTGACAATGCCTGCAGGCAGCTACCAGGCAAGACTGAATAAGCGCATTGTGTTCACTAAGGCGATCTTGATCATGAAAAACACCTTCCAATCATTTGGAGGGACGCGTAAAAACTTCAAGTGTGCCGACGCTGCACTTCACTGCCGCTGGCAGTGTTGGTCTGTTTTCAACAACCGCAGGAGACTCCAAGAAGTGGACAGTTGTATCCAGTGAAGATTAGAAAGACGTCGAGATGCTGGTCTCGGTAAGTTCTTTTGTTCTTTGCAGTTTTGAATAGAGCCTAAAAATGCTTGTTTACGAGACCGTCGGTGCAGTCAAGTTCGCAAACGATGCTCGGGCAGGCGCATGCAGCTTCGGTTACTACGCTACCCAGGGAGAGCACGACTATTGCTGCTGTTGCACAGTGCCTTTAGTGTGCATAGATTTCAGTGGAATAAATAAACAACAACAACAACAAAAAATAACTGAGACCCAAAGCTTCGAGTGTTTGTCGAAAGCTTTATGATAATCGAAAATGTCCGCACACGTTTATTAAGGCTTCACTGCAATACTGCTAGGTATTTTGGTGAAGGCATGTGTGAATCTTTACAATCGAGTGTCCAGAGTAAGCGCCATGTTGCAAATCACTGCAGTTAGTGTGGGAAAGAGTGCAAGTATTACATCAAAACTGCAATCCGGAATTGTTAGTGGTTTCAGCTTGCATTCTTTACATGTCAATTAATTGACAAATGTCTTGGGAATGAAGAGAATAACCAGCTGCAGCTAAGTTGCACGTAGTGTTCAAAAATGCACCTTCCTTGGCATGCCTTTTTACAGATAATGCATGTTCACGTAAGGCAAAGAAATTACGATAGCCTGCAGAGTGCACATGACAGGGAATGCTACACTAGCTGTATGAACAGTTTATAAACAGTTTATAATCTGTTTGCAGCAACTTGCTGAGAAATTACATGGGCCCTTTGCAATACCGCTACTTATGGCTCCATAAAAAATAAAAAACATCATTATTGTGTGATTTATGCAGTTTATGCTGACATTGCTATAATTATACTCAAAGGTGTAACTAACAAAATGGTACAATGCTACACTGTTGACACATACTTGCTATGCATTAATTGTTCAAGAACATACTGAAATTTTGGTGATCTTGGGAAAGTTAGTTCACATTTTTCTTTCACATTTACACATTTTCGTTCATATTTTTCTTCTTGTTGTCATCATTAACTAGTTGATTTTAATACCTCAGTCCTCCCAGTTTCCTATGCAATAAAACATTTGCCTTTTGCAACTGCTTAAGCTTGCTTGACTTCCGCAGCACTTCTTTTCAAATCTCCTGGGATGATAAAGGGGTACTCACAGTAAAATTTTCATTTTCTTGTATTAAGTGAAAGACCCAGCTTTCAATGATCTAGAAAATGTACTGTGAAGTGTGAGTACACTCTGCAAAAGTAATTAAAGTTTGCTCTTAAAAGCTAGTTTCTATTTCAACAGTGCCCTGACATTATAACACCGTATGAGCTTCTCATCTTCTCAATATGTGCTTGTGTGAGAATTCGTGAAACTCACTCGGCTGCTACGCACTGTGGCTCCAAAAGCAGTCATTTTGATAGCTTTTGTGATGCTGAGTGGCCATTTTGGTACATGATGTCATTACAACCTGCCAGATTGTAGCATGAAGTCCCTAGAATTACCTGATGTGCCAAAGGAAACCTAACTTTAATATAACTGTGAAGAAAAAAACGCATTGTTGGCGAGGAGCATCGCCACCACTTGGGCACTGGGTTCTGGGCTCCTCTTGCTCGCCTCGTGCTGATCTTTGCCGGCATGCCTGAACGTTGCTCTGTCCCGATCGTGTTTTCATCGTAGAGCTGCCGTAGCAACACAGGCCGATAAACCCCTTTTCAATTGGTGGAGGGTGCTGACATTCCCTGTTGCCTGAACTTGAGTGCTGCCATTCGCCGTCGCCTAAACCTGGAGCTGCGCAACCGAACGCTACATCCCATCATGGCCATCAACAACGCGCCACCTGGCTCTTCCACTCCATCCTCCAGCACCCCCGGCATTCTCCGCTTGCGAGAGCCCAAGTTCTTTAGCGGAGCTGATGAGACCGACCTGGAAGACCCATTACGAACTGGTGAGCACAAACAACAAGTGGGATGACGCGGACGAGTTGACTAACGTCATCTTTTACCTCGCTGACATTGCCGAAATGTGGTATAACAACCACAAAAGCAACATTACGACGTGATCCATCTTCAAAATGTCGTTTGCTAATGTTTTTGGCCGACCCGCTGTCCGCAAATCCAAGGCTGAACAACACTTGCGGACTCGTGCACAGAAGCCATCGGAATCGTTCACCGGTTACACCGAAGACATTGTTAATCTTTGCAACTGTGTGAACACCGCCATGCCTGAGTCTGAGAAGATTCAGCACATTTTCAAAGGGATTGATGACGGCACATTTCAGATGCTCCTGGCCCATAATCCTGCCACAGTTGTAGAACTTGTCACTTTGTCAAGGTTTTGACGAGTTGAGGAAGCAGCGCGATCCACACTCGGCAATTTTTCTCACACACCGACTTGCTCTATAGTCTTACTTCTGTTTCCAATCACTCACCGACCGTGCAAGAGATTAAAGACTTTGTGCATGAAGAAGTAGCTCGGCAACTGTCGTTGATTCCCTTCATGCAGCAGCCCCCATCCTCTCGTCTGCCGTCACCGCTCTGCGACCTTATTGCCGAAGAAGTAGCTCAGGATGTTCCCGTGGCTGCCCACCAGCAGCCTGTGGCCACGCCTGTTCCCCATGCGTCGGCTATGCATCCCGTAGCCGCGCCTCTTACGTATGCCCAGGTGATACGCAGCAGACCCCGTCAACAGCATTTGCCACCAATGTCTTCACTTGCTCCTCACTCCGCTCCTCTTTCAACACCTTGGGCCGCACCGCGAGTCAGCAATTTCTGGCGCACTCCTGACAATTGATCGATCTGCTACACCTGCGGTACTCCAGGACACGTGGCACAATACTGTCGCCGTCGCTGCCAACCACTCCACGACGCTACTCGACCGTTCCCGTATGACCCTCAGTTCATGCACCTACCTGCTCCCTATCCTTCACCACAGTATGGCTACACTAACCTTCCCGAGTCTCAGTCACCCCAGCCCCCATCTCAGTCTCACTCTCCCTGATCTCTGTCTCCTTACAGGCGATCGCTGTACCCAATGCGTCCCCGACCCACTTTCTCCAACCAGGAAAATTGAACGCCGCAGTTCCAGAGACAAGAACTGCGCCATCGTCGCAATGCCCAAGTCCTCGCACTTCACCTGCTAACATCGTCGCCATATCTGTTGATGCTGTTTCACCCTTTGCCCTCGTGGACACAGGTGCTGCCATTTCTGTTATAGCCGCCCAGCTCTGCCGCTCCCTACGCAAAGTGACCATGCTGCTCTTTGGACTATCACTTCATACGGCTAGCGCACAGCCAGTTCGAGCTCTCGGCACTTGTACGGCCCGCATATTCATCCAAGGCTCTATGTATGTTGTCAAGTTCATCGTCCTTTTGGGGTGCTCGCATGATGTTATTCTCGGTTGGGACTTTCTGTCACATCATCATGCCGTCATCGACTGCGCACGTGCTGAAGTTCAATTTTCGCACCTGTGTGACGAACCTTTGCACGAAACTCTTGATCGGTCGCTAAAACTCGTCATGCGTGAGGACATTGCAATTTCGACAGCCTCTCTTGCCGTTGTCCCTGTTTTCTGCGATGATCATAACGATGCTATGGTAATGTTTACACCTTCCGACATTTTCATGAGCCACAGAGCCGTTTCCTTGCCTTTTGCTACACTTGACGCCACTGCTGGCCGAAGCAATATTTTCGTCCACAACCCCCTTTCTGCACCGCTTACGCTACTTGCCGGCAAATGTCTCATTTGAGTGGAGTACCTTGATTCTTCATTCTTCCTTAACATTCCAGACGAATCGTGCAGTAGCGCATCTGCTGAACTTCATGCCCTTTCCCCACTGGAATGCTCGTCGAGTGACACCTTCTCGAGTTCCATCGCCGACACCTTAACTGCTCAAGAACGCGCCGAGCTTCTTAATCTCCTCCAGCACTTCGCGAATTCATTCGATGTTTCTCAGCCACAATTGGGTCGCACTTCCGCAGTGCATCACTACATTGACACCGGTTTGCACCAGCCATTGCGTCAAAGACCGTACCGTGTCTCTGCTGCAGAATGTCACGTCATCAACGACCAGGTCAAAGAGATGCTCTGCCATCACGTTATTTAACCATCGCACAGTCCTTGGGCATCTCCTGTTGTTCTAGTTCGAAAGAAGGATGGATCAATTCGATTTTGCGTCGACTACTGGCGATTAAACAAGGTGATGCGGAAAGACGTCTATCCATTACCGCGCATCAACGACGCCCTTGACAGCCTCCAAGCAGCCGAATTTTTCTCCTCCTTAGAATTACGATCTGGATACTGGCAGGTTCCTATGGCAGGAGCTGATCACCAGAAAACTGCGTTCATTACACTAGATGGCCTGTACGAATTTGATGTAATGCCGTTTCGGCTTTGTAATGCTAATGCTATGTTTGAGCGACTCATGTACAACACACTGTGGGGACTGAAGTAGTCTGTGTGTCTATGCTACCTCGACGACATTGTCGTTTTCTCTCCCGATTTTTCTACCCATCTGCTTCGGCTCCAACTGGTTCTGACATGTTTAATCAACGCTGGGCTCCAACTGAACCTTAAAAAATGCCGCTTCAGCACGCGAGAGCTGTCCATCTTAGGGCACATCGTGTCCAAGCATGGTGTTCTACCTGACCCTGCAAAACTTCGTGCTGTCGCTGAGTTCCCGAAACCTACTACACTGAAAGAATTACGCAGTTTTGTCGGACTATGCTCGTACTTCCAGTGCTTCGTTCGAAATTTTGCGTCGATCGTGTCACCACTGAACAAACTCCTACGCGTTGACGCAGAACTTTTATCCTGGTCTCCTGACTGTGGCGTCACATTTGCCACGCTCCATAGTCTGCTAACCTCTCTTCCCATTCTTCGGCATTTCAACCTAACAGCTGCAACAGAAGTTCACACAGGCGCTAGCGGGGTTGGTCTTGGCGCTGTCCTCGCCCAACGCAAGCCGGGTTACTCCGACTACATCGTCGCTTATGCGAGTAACACACTCACTAAAGCTGAGGCCAATTACAGCGTCACTGAAAAAGAGGGCCTGGCGTTAGTGTGGGCGCTTCACAAGTTCTGCCCTTATTTGTACGGTCGCCCATTCGACCTGGTAACGGACCACCATGCATTTTGTTGGCTCGTCACATTGAAATATCCTTCTGGCCGCCTAGCTCGGTGGGCACTGCAAATCCAGGAGTACGACATTCGTGTCATCTATCGCAGCGGACGCAAGCACTCTGACGCTGATGCCCTGTTTCGTTCGCCTTTACCGCCCGACTCGGCCTGTGGAACCACTGGTACCAACTCCGTTGCGTCTGTCGACCTTGACTCCTTTGCCAGTGAACAACACAAGGACCCGTGGATCGCCTCCCTTTTTGACCGTCTCTCTGGATCGTTGACCACTGCGATATCACGATCTCTCCGACGTCCAGCTGCTCATTTCGCCATTCATGATCGGCTGCTACACTGACGCAACTACACCCCTGAAGGTCAAAAGCGGCTCTTGGTTGTCCCCCGCAGCTTGCGATCACAGATATGCGCCTCCTTTCAGGACAATCCCCAATGTGGCCATGCCGGAGTTTTCAAAACTTACGAACATATTCGCCATCACTTCTACTGGTGCGGAATGTATAATTTTGTTCGAAAATTTGTTATGGGCTGCCCTGACTGTCAGTGCCGCAAATCACCACCTTTGCACTCGTCCGGTGCGCTTCAGCCGCTTCCGTGCCCTGCCAAACCTTTGATCGGATCGGAATTGATCTCGATGGTTCTCTGCTGATAACATCAGATGAAAATCGGTCATTCATAATCACTGTGGACCATTTAACACGCTACGCTGAGACCGCCACCCTTCCAAGTGCCACTGCATGGGATGTAGTGTTCTTCGTCCTCCATCGATACTACGACATGGTGCACCTTGAGAACTACTAAGTGACCGAGGTCGAGCCTTCCTATCGTCATCACGGCTCTACTTTGTGAATGCCACGTTGTTCATCGCAAGACGACGGCATATCACCGGCAGACTAACGGGTTCACGGAGAGATTTAACGGCACCCTCGGCGATATGCTCACGAGATATGTGACATCTGAGCATACTAACTGCGCATTCTTCCATTCATCACGTTCGCATACAACACCGCGGCACAGTCTACTACTGGATTTTGACCTTTCTTTCTTCTTTATGGACGCGAACCTTCCCGCACCATCGACACTCTCCTTCCTTACCGTCCTGACGCACCCGAATGCCCATCTGTGTCCGAAGCTGCCCAAAAAGCAGAAGAGTGCCGTGAACTCGCACGCACCTTTACATCACAAGAACAGCAGCGCCAGAAAGAAAACAATGCCGACTCTGCACGAAGCCACAGCTATTCCCCAGAATAATTTAAAAGGCTGGCAGTTCTTTACCAAACCCTCGGCCTTTCCTCGAAACTCGTCCTAAATTACGAAGGCCCTTACTGCGTTTTGCCGCAAACCTCGCCGGCGAATTTTCTCATCGAGCAACGTTTTCCATTGTTGACATGCGCCGGCGTGGACGTGACATTGTCCACGTCGCCTGCCTTAAGCCATACCATAGCCCTCTGCCTCCAGACTCTTAGGTCGCCAGGATGGCTCTTTTTCGGCGGGGCCAAATTGGGAAGAAGAAAACACATTGTTGGCAAGCAGCATAGCCACTGCTTGGGTACTGGGTTCTGGGCTCCTCTTGCTCGCCTCGTGCTGATCGTTGCTGGCATCTGCCTGATCGTGTTTTCATCATAGAGCCGCTGTCGTAACACACGCCAATAAACCTCTTTTCATAACAAATATCTTATCACGATTTTATTTGCTTATCACTTGCTCAGAGTCATCTTTGTATTCATAAAATTCACATGGCTCAGTAAACTCGCCTTTAAAAAGTGGCATCGTACTCCTTTAGAATGTTGGCTGTGGAGGCCAATTCGAAGGTACTGTTGAGACCTTTGTACTGGGCAGTCTTTAAATTTTCCTGATGGCTTGCCATTATGACAAAAGAAAATGGCGCCTTGTGACTTGCAGCTGAGTTTCGCAATTCTTTCATCACTAGCATCAAGTCCTGAAACTCAATTGTTGGTACAGCTGTATTCTTTTTTTGTTGAAGTTTCTTTTCACTCTCTTTCTGTACTTAGCTTCATCCTCTTTAGTTCTTGCTATTGTCAGGCTGATCACCACTTCAACTTACAGTCACGTTGGCTGGTATATACTATGTTGCTTTGCAGGAGCAGTGAAAAGTCTGTTCATGAATGTTGATCTCTTGTTTTTTTTCCCACTCCTGCAATAGCTTCATTGAGGCTGCAGTATATAAAAATACATAAAAAGTGGTGTGCACCCCAGAGATGCTTTTTAGAGCTGTGCATGATGAGCTACGTCACTTAAAGGCAGCTCTTACATCTTTCCCAGAAGTGTGGACACAAGCTTAATTACTGATTTATATCTCAATTAGCTTGCTTCACTAGCCCATAACTGCCCAATGACTTGAAGCAGTAAACCTGAGTGCAATTCGTTGTTGGTTTGCCATTTATCGGGTTGATGACTCTGTATATCTGGTTCGCTGTCTCTCAGTAATACTGGCTTTTTGTCAGACATCTTTTAGTTTAGAAAGAGATCAGACTGTTGGTATCCCCTTTTCTGCTTTTGCTGCCACCATTTTTTTACAAGTCATGTCCTTTGGAGTTTTTACAATATTCTTCGAAGTTCGTGCGAATGAGCTCCAATGGTGCAGAAAAGTATTTTGATTGTACCATTTTTTGAGTCAGCTGCCTAAACTTTACCTTATTAATCTGGCACTCGTGATATGGTTGTACTTATCGTGTGCATTTTTTAATGCCAGATCATGCGAACTGCTTGGTAAGCTTCATGTACGTCCACCGGATGCCATCATGACCACTCAAATGACAGCGGTTATGATAAAGATGGAATATTTTTTAATTAATGTGGGTAGAACTGCGATCAATTATGCTTGTATCAGTTTTAGAGCTTCAGTTTCTTCTCAAAGCTTGACTGTTTTACACATCAGCAAGTGGGATCCCCAATATGGATACTGCATCATTGTTTTTCGTTGAAGCTTCTGGGTGCTTTTAGGATGGCCGGGGCTTCTTTCTCTGTTGTCATCCAATTCACTTCCACTTCGTTAAGTGTGTAGCTGGAGTAACCAACCACGCAAAGTTGGCAACTACTTGGCAATCTTTCATCTCACTAATAGAGTATCGCTCATATTCACTATTGCGATTCATCTGTATTCAGCTTGAATGGTAGACCATTCTAGTACGGGATCACGTGACATAATTTTTAACATTGCAGACCTCCCTATGCTTCCATTCCTTGAGTTCAGTCTTTGATTTAACCCCTTGTGCTGCCGTTGGTTCTTGTACTCGATGTTATGCCATCTCTGTGATGTTGACACACCTAAATGTGCAGACTTTTTCGTATGCAACTGTCCTGAAAAACAAGTAAAAATGTCGCTGGACAGCAGGTTGTTGAACTATGAATTCAAAACCATTTTGTTCTGTCCTCCCCCACGTAGAGGCTGGCCCCCAAAGCAATGTGGATAATTGACTGGAGCTGGAATGCTGCCGGATACTGCTGCTCGGCTCAGTGTGGACAAGTACTGCAATGAGGACAGCATCTGCCTTTGTGGACTTTTTCTGGAGACGTTTAGTACACATAATTTCTCATTCTGCTTGACAAGAAACTGTTGTGCACCATAACCTTTGCTTAAATTTGAAAATGTAGAATGAACCCATGAATTGCCAGAGCAAACCTGCTCCTATTAAGACTTCATATTTGCTTTAAATAGTAAAAATTGCAAATAGAGTTTGCAGAGCTGGATGTTCTAGCTTTCACTTATCCTAAAACAAGTAAACTCTGTCCTGTTAAGTCATCTGCAAGCACAGTTACACCAAAGTACTGTCTTTCATCAGAGGTGAAAGCAAAGGCGGACCAACCTGAACTTTTCGAGTGATGGGTGTAATTTTCACTGTGCAATGACTTTAACTTCTAGCCTGTTCATAATCCTTGAAATGAAATGCTTTTTATAGGAAGAAAGACAAGGCAATCTTGTAATATATATTCCAGTAAAAATGGTAATAAAACTATGTTCAGTATCATACATGTATTTTATTTTTATTTGTGGAATACTGCAGGCCAAAAAGGCCCAAGCAGGAGGGGCACAAACACAACCACAAGATCAGTACATGAGTGACACAGCTTCACTAAAATACATCTGTGTAAGAGGAGAGCGAGTAGAAGAGAAACATCAAAACAAAGAAAGCACGCGATCAGTACATGAGTAACACAGCTTGACTAAAATACATCTGTGTAAGAGAAGAGCGAGTAGAAGAGAAACATCAAAACAAAAAAATCAAGCGATATTGGGAGGGGGGGGGGGGGGGTCAAGACTCACAGAATAAAGCATTGGGTTCATCAAGATCGAAGGTTTGGAAGAAATCAGAAGGCAAGTTATTCCATTCTGTTACAGTTCTCGGAAAAAAGGAAAACCTAAATAAATCTGTCCGCGCAAAATACGGAGTTAAAGATAGGACATGAGAATGACGAGTTTGCCTGGTCGAAACTGGGGTAACGTAATTTGATTGGTCTAGCCCAAGTTTATTGTTAATTAGTAAGTCCAAGAATTTTAGACGGAGAAGCTGGCGCCGCGATTGTAGCGTCTGGAATTTGTTATCTCGCATTAGTTCAGTAACTAATGTACCACGACCATACTTCGAGTAAATAAAACGCACTGCTCGTCTTTGAATCTTTTCGAGGGAATATATGTTGGACTTAGTATGCGGATCTCATACAATACAAGCGTATTCAAGCTTTGGACGTATTAAAGTGTTATAAGCTAATAGTTTCACTTGCGACGGGTCGTCTCTGAGTTTGTGCCTAAAAAGACACAGTTTACGGAAAGCCGATGACGAAACATCGGCAATGTGTGCATTCCAGGACAACTTATTCGTTATCGTTATACCTAGGTATTTGTATTGACTGTCTTCTTTTAAGGGTTAGCTTTTGGAGGAATAGGAAAACTGAAGGGGATTTTTCTTGTTAGAAATTCGAAGGCAAACAGATTTACCGAAATTGAGCACCATGCCTCATTTGTTACACCACAAATAGCATACATGGCTATGAAAAAAAAATGGCTGCAGAATCTTGTACAAAAGGGGCTTTAATTAATGATACACCAGACAACTCAAATATACATCAGTGATAAATGCAAAAATAACTGTAAATATAAGAGAATACGAATATATAAATGCAGATTAGTTATGATGACAAAATGAGATGATGTTATTTTTAAGAGTATTGAATGACAATTATTTAGTACATAGTGATATTGAATTCCATAAATGTACGGCAGCATATATGGTAGTGTGTTTGTCGTAGTTAGTGCATCTATGCCGTAGTAAAAAATTGTTGTTAGAGGCCAACCTGGTGGTATTAGCGTTTACCAATTTAAATTTTTGCAAGACATTGACTGTTACGGAACCATTAAAACACTTAAATACAAGAATCTCCAGTTTATATTTGAATAAAGTGCACATTGTTAGTACACTATGTTGCTGAAAAAGTGGGAACACGCTGGTGAATCGAGTTCTGAATGTTTGGATGGGAATGGCTTGGTTTTGGATACGAAGTGGGAGGATATGAGATCGATAGGTGTTTGCCCATGACGTGATGCAGTACGTGATATGACTGGGAATAAAGGCATAGTATAGTTTAAGCAAAGTTGAAGAATGGTCATGCTTGAATTAATGTCCTGGGACCAGGAGCTATCCTCTGTCTTATAAGTTAAATGTCATGACGGTACTTTAGATGAGTATCTAGGGGTACTCCGGAGAATGTAAACATAGTGGTACAAAGATGTCTGTGGCCGTTGATAGTAGTAGCGGAGGTAGGTGAAAGAGTGTTATGACTAGAACGGAAGACAATAAACTGTGTTTTATTTGTGTTAATTGCTAAGCCATTAGCTGTGCACCAGTTCTTTAGTAGTAATGGTGTCCAAGGACTTCTGCAGTGCAGTTATAAGAGCTCCTTACATCCCATTGTTAATCCGAGAAAATGGGGAACCACAAGCAGGCCATTGTGAGCAGCACGTCATTGCTTTATTTTGACATTTGTTTCGAAACCTTCACTCTTACACCATGCTAGACAGCTAGGGAATGCAAGCTGCTCTAAGGATAAATGGGCTTTGTCATGTAGTCTCCATTAACAGTGGCACTTGTATACTGCTCCGCTTCACCAAATAGATTCACATTAAAACTAAAAAGAATGAGCTGTTAGTATCACATTTTTACAACTTTGAAGTTGTGCATCCACACATTTCTAAAAGATGAAATTTAAACTTTATCTGGATTTATAGATGTAAACATCTCTTGGACCAACATAAAAATTAGTATTGTCATGTGGTCATGATGTAGAAGGCTGCAGTAGTCGGCAGGATTGAGACCAAACTTTTAATTTCGGTAAATCTTTGCCTGAGGAAGAGAAAGTCACACTACAAGCACTACATGGTCTGCCCTAATAGTGGTAAACAGTGCATTGGCCATCAATAATCTGTCAAGCCCTACAGTGCATTTGCTTTTATACAAGTGTTATTGAGAATTCTTGGGTTATTGCTGGTGGCTGCGTAAGCACTAGACTATTCGCGTCCTGTCCACAAACTTAACAGTGTGATTTGAAGTTATCACAGAGCTCCTGAAAAACTGCTGCGCCGAGTGTTGCTTAATGTCTTTGTGGGTGAAACCCGACTTCATCGAAATAAAGCACACATGGCAATATGCATGCACTTAGTTGTCAGGCTTGTCATTTATTTGCTAAATTTATCCCAAGTAAAAATATATTTTTATCCTGAAAGGCCAAAAAAACATCTGAATGCGGCATGTTGTGCTGCATGTGTTATTGCTGTGAGAAATATATAAAGCAATTCACATAGCTGTAATAACAATATACGTGAGCTTCAGATTCCCCAAGCAGTTTGCAGTGGCAAGTAATTTTTTAAATTTCAATACATCTTATGACAGCCTTAATTAATCATCTCATATTTAGAATTCTCTGGCAAAAACAATTAACATATGGCATTTTCTTTTCTTATTTCAGGACAACATTAAAATGTTGATATGAGGTTTTACATTTCTTTTTATTATTCTTTTGCAACAAACACCCAGAGTATGTAGGCATTTAACTCAACTTTAGCAAGAAAATGGATGCTTCCAAAGCTTCTTAGAAAACGCATTTTATTGATATTAACAATTATAATTCATGCAGGTTGCCACTAGTGATTTAGGCAAGAATTTCGCCAATATATTGGCACTAACTGTATTTTCAGTCTGGCATGTGCTGAATAATAAAATGTACTTTTTTATCGTTTGCCTAGTTAACTTTATTCCTATCTTAGCAGAGTTATTTGTGCTATTTGACCTTGTGTTTTTATCATTATTGCACAATTAATGCAATAATAAACAACTAAGTTCTTATGACCAGGCTTATGCTTAGTTAACTGATATAAGCTAAGAGTAAAAAAGATGTGTAATAAACTGATCCTTCTTGCTAATGGGCGACAAGATTAAAAGCAACTTTCACCAAATACACTTATGTTTTTACTTGCATTGCATGTCACGAATTGGCATCACTTGTTGCCAGGTGCGTTTTCTTTTTTTCTATTTATGGACCTTGAGGCATGTGTAAGAGAGTGTTCAATGAGAGATGGGATACAGCACAAAAACAAAAAGCACTTGTGATGTTTACAGATGCCCAATCACATTCACACAAAATGATGGTGGGTCATTGGTACCGACAACACTACTAGGGGTGTGCAAATACTTAAATAACAGACCAAATAGCATTCGCTAGTTAAATTTAATTGTACATATATGAAATACCCAATATTTAAAAAATAATTGGCCCCTATGGGACAACTCTGAAGCAGCAAAACATGGGATCAGCTGAAGGTTTATTTTTTTGTAATCCCTGAACTACCACAATAAATGCAGCACAAGTATTGGCAGCACTATTGATTCTATAACCATTACCAGATAAAGCATTTTTGCTGCAAACTGCACTTTAACTCTGTTTTTATTACGATGGAACTGCATCACATTAATCCTTTCCTGTTTTTATCATTGAAGTTAGGGGCTGTGACTGCATTTAGCTTCACGAATAAAAACACATGCCAGCAAGTCTTTTGTTCATGTGAATTCTTCTTACAGATACAGCTTTCCACACTTGATTTTTATATGATATCAGTGCCAGGGTATATGTTGTGATAATTTTGTCTGTTCCAATGAATATTTAGTTGAATGCATGGTGTTCGGTTCAAAATTGTTTAATTTTTATGCTGAAATTTTACTTAAAAGCTGGCAACAGAGTTTCAACTTGAATAATGGAGTTGCTGCGATATTTTGACATACGGTTGATAAGTATTTCGAAGGCTCTGGTCGCTGCAGTATACAAGCTTATAACAGTTTTCATAATTGTAGTATTATTTGGTGACAGCTTGTGAATACTTATTGCAAACAAACTGTTGTGGAGTTCTAGGATTATTTTTAAAGAGGTTTGCTTTCTATTTGAAAACTATCAGAAGAGTATTAGGTTCATTTAAGCGTTATATTTAGTTACACCTATAATGAAGGAATGATGACAACAAAAGGGAACAGCAAGCATCATCGATGAGTAAGGCTCCACGAGATCGGCGCTCGAGCTCCTCCATCTTCCTCGTCCTGTCGCTATCTCTAATCTCCCACCCGCCCGTTTGGTTCGCCCAATAAACAACCTCTTTACATTTGGTGGATCGTGCGGGGTAACCACATCGCCTACAACCTGGAACTCCGATCCCGCATTCTACCATCGACCATGCAAGTTAACGCTGTCCAACAAACAATACCTCTCGCGGCCGCTACTTGCCCCGGCCCGGTTCATCAGCGAGACCCCCCGATCTTTGCCGGCACCGAAGACCAGGACGTCGAGGACTGGCTGTCGTCATACGAGAAAGTCAGTGGACCCAACAGGTGGGATGACGCTGCTAAGTTAGGCACTGTCAATTTTTATCTCACCGACGTAGCCAAGCTGTGGTATACGAACCACGAAACCGAGTTAGCGAATTGGTCCGCCTTCAAGGAGGCAATATGGGCCGTTTTTGGTCTTTCTGCCTTACGGAAGCTACGCGCCGAACAACGTCTGCGCACACGGGCACAGGAGCCAGGTGAAACTTTCACATCATATATAGAAGATGTGATCGATCTCTGCCGGCGCGTCGATGCTTCCATGAGCCAGAGTGCGAAGATACAGTACATTATGAAGGGCGTCGATGATGACGTTTTCCAGATGCTTCTCGCGAAGTCTCCTAGCACTGTGGCAGAAGTAGTGACTTTGTGCCAAAGCTATGATGAATTGCGGAGACAACGAGCTCAGACGCGACGCTCATTCCAGACAATCCAACCAGTGACCGCACTCGACGCTATGACTGACCAGACAAACCTTCTCGCACAAATGAAAGACTTCGTGCGAGAGGAAGTGGCTCGGCAGCTTTCTCTGCTGCCTTTTGCTCAACGCCAGGAGCTCTCGCACCAACAGCCACTGCGACACCCACCATCATTGGCTCCCATGCTCCGACATGTGGTCCAGGAGCAGATTTTCGAGGCTATGCTGGTGTCCTTGCAGCAGCCCCCCGTCACCGCGCCTCTTACTTACGCTGAGGCACTAAAGCGGCAGCAGCGACACCACCCCCCACCGTTCCAGGGACTGCCGTATACCTCAGCCACGACTCAGCCGTCCACCGCCTAGGTTCCTCCCATTGCCACCACAGCCTCGACTCACCCGTCTGCCGCATGGACTGGTCCCCTCATCGCCAATACTTGGAGAACGCGCGATAACCGGCCCATCTGTTTTGCGTGCGGCGGCCCTGGCCATATCGCCCGTTACTGCCGTCGTCGCATGCCGGGATACACAGACGCCCGGACACAGAACAGCTTCATGGACCTTTCTCCATCCCGTCTGGAAAATTTTGACCCTCAGTCAAGCTCGTCTTCGCGGGAATGTCCGCGTATTATGTCTGGTCGCTCACCTTCACCCCGTCGTCGCTCCCTGTCACCCATGCGTCGTCGGCCAGCTCCTGAACACGAGGGAAACTAACCGCCGCAGTTCAGGAGGCAAGAACTGCGCTGTCGAAATGCTCAAGTCCTTGGACAATGCCGTCGAATATTGTCGAAGTTTTTGTAGAAGGTACTCGAGCATATGCTCTAGTGGATACTGGTGCTGCCGTTTCCGTGATAGACGCTAAACTTTGCCGCAAGCTCCGAAAAATGACGACGCCCCTTAATATGATGTCCTTGCAAACAGCGAATGGGGACCCGGTTCAGCCTGTAGCCGCCTGTACTGTCCGACTGATGATCGCGAAGGACCACTACACTGTTGAGTTTATTGTCCTTTCGTCATGCTCACATGACATCATACTTGGATGGGATTTTTTATCGCGTAACCATGCCGTTATTGATTGTGCAAGATCGGAGCTTGAACTTTTCCCGTTTTACGACCAACCAACCAGCCGCATTCAGCCCACCGTACACAAACTCGTCGTCAAAGAAGGCACTGAAATTCCTCCGACAGCAGCTGTGTTGCTCCCCGTGTTCTGTGACGGCATTAGGAACGAAGCTGCATTCTTTGAGCCATCAAGCCTCTTCCTTAGTCGAAGATCACTTCTTCTGCCTTATTCGACCCTCGCTATTTCTGAAGGAAACAGTGCTCTTTGCCTCATCAATCCCCTTCCGTATCCCATTGAACTGTTTCAAGGTGAATCTCTTGGACACGTGCATGCCATTGATAAAAAACAAATTTTTACCATGCCGCCAGATTGTTCCGGTGACTACGACGCCATCAGTGCCCTCAACCCTTCCAATATACCACCTTGCGAGCTTTTCGATTCATTGATTGCCGACGGACTATCGCCATCTGAACGCTCTGAGCTCCTTCAGCTGCTCTACCAGTTTCGTGAATCCTTTGACGTTGCTCAACCTACCCTTGGCCGAACTCCCAGTTTTTTCCACTGCATCGACACAGGCTCCAACGCGCCAGTACGACAGCGACCATACCGTGTTTCCGCCACGGAACGTCAGGTTATCACCGAACACGTTGACGATATGCTCAAGCGCGACGTTATCCGACCTTCCCAAAGTCCATGGGCATCACCTGTCGTTCTTGTTAAGAAGAAGGATGGTACAATTCGATTCTGCGTTGATTACAGGCGCTTAAATAAGATCACTCGCAAAGACGTATACCCTTTGCCCAGGATTGATGACGCCCTTGATTGCTTACAAGGTGCCGTGTTTTTTTCGTCGTTAGATTTGCGTTCGGGGTATTGGCAGGTGCCTTTAGCAGATGGTGATCGTCCAAAAACAGCATTCGTGACACCGGACGGGCTATATGAGTTCAATGTCATGCCCTTCGGCCTCTGCAATGCGCCGGCCACATTCGAGCGCATGATGGACTCGGTTCTGCGGGGTTTGAAATGGAACATATGCCTCTGCTACCTCGACGATATCGTCGTCTTCGCACCCGATTTAGCAACACACTTTGTACGCCTGAAACATGTCCTCACGTGTATGAAGAATGCGCAGCTCCAACTGAATCTCAAGAAATGCCACTTCGCTGCTCAGACGCTCACCATTCTCGGTCACGTCGTATCAAAGAATGGTGTTCTTCCCGACCCGGCTAAACTACGCGCTGTTGCTGAATTCTCCAAACCAACGACTGTAAAACAGTTACGCAGCTTCGTAGGATTGTGCTCCTACTTTCGTCGGTTTGTGCACAACTTCGCCTCCATAATTGCCCCTTTGACCCAACTTTTAAGCAGTGCCAACGACATCTCATCATGGTCTTTCGAATGTGATCACGCATTTACCACTCTTCGCCGTCTCCTGACATCACCGCCTATATTGCGCCACCATGATCCCACGGCTGCAACTGAAATCCATACAGACGCCAACGGTGTCGGTCTCGGTGCAGTTCTCGCTCAACGCAAGCCTGGATCCCCTGAGTATGTCGTTGCCTACGCCAGCAGAACGCTCAACAAGGCTGAGGTAAACTACAGTGCTACCGAAAAAAGTGCTTAGCCATACTTTGGGCAATTGTGAAATTTCGCCCATACTTATATGGCCGCACCTTGTCTGTAGTTACAGACCATCATGCCTTATGTTGGTTGTCGTCGCTGAAGGATCCATCAGGTCGCCTTGCTCGTTGGGCTCTGCGACTTCAAGAGTATGACATCCGCGTCGTGTACCGTTCCGGCCGCCAACATGCCGATGCTGATGCGCTCTCGCGATCACCACTGTCGACTGAGGCTGCCTCTATATCTTCTATGGAACACGCGCTGTCCGCTCTTGACATCGACACAATGACCTCTGCACAGCGCGACGATCCATGGATAGCTTCGCTTCTGGACGTCTTATCTGGGGTACCGACACTTCCCACCACTCGAGCAATGCGACGCCAGGCTTCGCACTTTACCATTCGAGGTGGCCTCTTGTACCGGCGCAATTACTCACCAGACGGCAGGAAGTGGCTGCTCGTTATTCCCCGAAAGCAGCGCTCTACAATCTGTGAATCATTTCACTCCGACCCGCAATGCGCTCACGCCGGTGTCTTCAAGACCTACGAGCGTTTAAGGAAGCGGTACTACTGGCGTGGGATGTTTACTTTTGTTCGACAGTTTATTCGCGGCTGCCACGAGTGTCAGCGACGAAAACAGCCACCGAATGCAGGAGCACCTCCACTACAGCCGCTTGCGTGCCCTGACCGCCCATTCGATCGCGTCGGAATCGACCTTTATGGACCACTGCCATTGCCCACAGCAGGTAACCGGTGGGCTATCGTTGCTGTAGATCACCTGACACGGTACGCCGAAGCCGCTGCTTTTCCTATGGCGACCGCTCAGGACGTCGCATCTTTCATCCTCCATCGGTTTGTGTTGCGTCACGGCCCTCCTCGCGAGCTCCTCAGTGACCGGGGCCGTGTATTTCTATCCGACGTAATCCAAGCACTTCTCCGTCAGTGCCATATTGTACACCGGATGAGTACTGCTTACCACCCTCAGACGAATGGCCTGACTGAGCGGTTTAATCGGACCCTGGGTGACATGCTCGCGACGCATGTGGCATCTGACCAAACGAACTGGGACCTGGTTCTTCCGTTTGCGACCTACGCGTACAACACCGCTACCCAAGTCACCACCGGCTTTTCTCCATTCTACCTTCTATACGGACGTCAACCATCGCACACAATTGACACTTTGCTGCCATACGCACCAGATGTATCTGAGTGCACGACCGTGTCTGAAACCCCCGTCACGCCGAAGAATGCCGCCAACTAGCGAAGCAGTTTACTACGGCTGACCAGCAACGCCAGAAAAAGGCCCGCGATGACGACCACCCTCCTGCCGCCAAGTTCGCCCCTGGAACCCTTGTATGGCTGTATGTACCACCCTGTGCACCTGGTTTGTCTACCAAGCTACTTTCAAATTACCATGGCCCATACCGCGTGGTAGAGCGCACATCGCCTGTCAATTACGCCATTGAACCGCTTACGCCACCCGGTGACCATCGTCGGCGTGGACACGATATTGTGCACGTGAACCGCTTGAAGCCGTACTTCGACCCGCTCGTTCCCACTTGTTAGATCGCCAGGATGGCTTGATCTTTCTCGACGGGGGCAAGTATAATGAAGGTATGATGACAACAAAAGGGAACAGCAAGCATCATCGCAGAGTAAGGCTCCACGAGATCGGCGCTCGAGCTCCTCCATCTTTCTCGTCCTGTCGCTATCTCCAATCTCCCACCTGCCCGTTTGGTTCGCCCAATAAACCTCTTTACACACCGTTATTGAATTTATATTGAATTTGCTTTTGAAATTTACTACTCGCAAACCACTTGCGTGCGCGCGTTTGTAGTATGGCTGTGCTCATGCTGCCAACGCTTCACCGCTCTACATGCATGCATCGCGGTGAAGTGAGGAAGAAAAAAAAACGCTGGTTAGAGGCGGGTGCTTCACATGCATAACATACAGTTATGATTTCGAAGTGTATTCGGCCTAGAGGGAAGACGCTGTCACCCACGTCCTTCTCTTCTAATAACAGAGTGGCCTCTCGCTCCTCATGTGAGTGGAATTGCTTGGTGTGTTGATAGAGTGACACTAAGAAGATATTTGTTTGCAGGTCTATCGAGAAGCTGCTACAGATATTCGTGCTTCTCATTTCGCATCGCTATCTTAATCAGTAGCGATGGCATTCATTACGAGTAGCCTAAGATATGCCAGAGTGAGTGCAAGCTGAGCGATCGAGTGACATGTGCGACTTAGGCACTCAAGTGCTCCGAAACTGGCTCTTTGAGCTGCAACAAATGCTTTTCGAGTAACGAATATTGTTATATAGTCCACACATGAACTCTTCGAACCGTCATCATCCATTTTTCACTGCATATCTGCGCCGACTTCGTTGCTTTCGACGATCGTTGCAAATGGAGCGACAAGTCTTTCGGCAGCGTCGACACAGGCGTGCGCACAGCGTTTCTGTAGCACCTTGGTAGCACCCACTACTTGATAGCACTGTCTTCCATTCTTCGTAGGGGGTTCGCTAGTACGCGTGCGAGCGCCAACTTTGTTCTCGCCTTCGTTGCAGCGTCTTAATCAGCTGTGCCCCTGCCCAACACACGAACCCTGCAGCATCGTCTTGGGCGCAGCCATGTTTGCTGACAACATCACGACAGAACCAATGAGTGCGCAGCTTTCGAGAACCTTGTAAGAGCGCCTGGCAGTGTGCATAGTGGGGGGGGGGGGGGGGTATCCATTCGCCTTTCTATACTCACGGCCCGGCTACAGCTTGAGGGCGCGTTTAATGTAGATTTCTCGTGGAACCTCCTAACAATATAATGTGAAGACTACGCGTGGGAATATCGTAATAGAACAGAAGGCAGCAGAAAGGGAAGTGGCATTGGGGCATTCATTCATAAAAGTACAGACTGGCAAAGGGTCAAGCAGGAGTGCAAGGAACACTTCTGACTAAAAAAAAGTGGCAGGGCGAATGACACTCCTTGGTAGGATGTACTTGGGGATGGGAGCAAAGGCCAGAGAGGAATTAAACCAGGCATGGTAGAGTGTATATCAAAGGACATTGAGGAGTTGGGAGGAGAGTGCGAGATAATTATACTAGGAGATATGAATGCGCGCATAGAAGGTATAGATGAGTATACTGACCCAACAGGCAAAATGGCCCCGCCGCGGTGGTCTAGTGGCTAAGGTACTTGGCTGCTGACCCGCAGGTCGCGGGATCGAATCCCGGCGGCGGCGGCTGCATTTCCGATGGAGGCGGAAATGTTGTAGGCCCGTGTGTTCAGATTTGGGCGCACGTTAAAGAATCCCAGGTGGTGGAAATTTTCGGAGCCCACTACGGCGGCGTCTCTCATACTCATATGGTGGTTTTGGGACGTTGAACCCCGCATATCATCATCAACAGGCAAAATGATCATGGATATGTGTGAAAGGCATGATTTGATCATTTGCAACAGTACTGAAAAGTGTGAAGGGCAAATAAATGGGAGGAAGGAAGGCTGTAGTCGACGGTAAATTACGCGCTGATGTCACATAGGATGTATGTAAGCTCAGGGGAATACCCATAGATGAAGGTGGCTCCAGAAGTCTTGGTAGTGATCACAAACGTATCAAGCTAATTTTTGGAAGAGCAGTGAAAGTGGGAAGGAGACAAGATGAGCAGCTACAGGAAAATTTTCATTCAGTAAGGCAAATTGAAATAGCTACTAAACAAATTGAGAAAGTAATCATTGAGGATAATAAAACAATGTGAACATACACAAATATATTTAGACTGTTTGAGCTAGAGCTTGCTAAGACACGTGACAATTCACTCCGGATAAGAAGACATAAACCTAAGAGTTGGTGGGATCAGGAAGTTAAGAGAGCCATAGCAAAACGTCAGGAAACCTTTAGGGAACACAGACATGCTAAGCAGTGGATCAACCGACACATGATGTTGAAAGAAAATGGGAAATCTTTCTAAGCTGTAGAAGGGATGCATCCTTTCTGATCAATGAAAAGATTAGAAGAAAGGGAGCTCAGTGGCTGGCAGAAGTACATAAAAAGACAGAAAGGCAGCTGCAAAATTTTGGAACCATCTAAACTCCCTAAGAATGTGACGAGCCTAGGGCAGAGGTTTTTAACTACAGCTCAAGGTGCTAGGCTAGTACGGGACGAAGCTATTAAATATATAAGAACAAGGGTGACAGAAACATTTCAACAAAGAAGTGCCTTATGCACCACAATAGACAAGGATGGATCAAGTGGCGCAATGGCTCCATTTTCACAACGATAGTGGGAAAGGGCTGAGAAGAGGATTCCTAATAGTACATCAACAGGCCCAGATGGCATTAAAAATTATGGTGATAAAGACATTGGGTCTGAAGTCTAAAAAGACTGAGAGAGGCAGTGAGCAAAACAATCATCGATGGTGAAGTCCCCGATGGATGGAAACTTAGCAGGATGAGCATGATCTATAAAGGAAAGGGGGACAAAGCTGACATAAAGAACTACCGTCCTATAACAGTGACATCGGTTGTCTACAGGCTGGCGATGCAGATTATAAAAGAAAGACTGCAGGCATGGATAGTGGATGAGGGGGTGCTGGTGAAACTGCACATTGGGTTTTGGAAACACAGGAGGTTGAAATACAATCTGTTGTCACTGACGCAGTGCATGGAAATAGCAGAAAAGAAACACTGGTCCCTGTGGCTAGCATTTTTGGATACCAAGGGAGCGTACGATAGCGTGGTTCAAGAGGACTTGTGGGGAATACTGGACACACTAGGTGTGGAAGATAGAGTCACTAGTCTTTTAAAGTATATCTATAAAAGTAACAAGGTAGTTATAAAGTGGGAAAAACAGGTATCCAAGCCCACAGAAGTAAAACGGTGGCTTAGGCAGAGGTGTCCTCTGTCACCATTGTTATTCCTGATGTACGTACAAGAATTAGAGGCCAAATTAGGGGGAAGTGGACTTGGCTTTAACGTGTCTTTCGTCAAACAAGGAAAACTCAGCAAACAAGCACTACCAGCATTGATGTACGCAGATGATATAGTGCTAATGGCCGACAACAAGGAAGATTTGCAAAGATTTATGGACATCGGCGATAATGAGGGAGATAGGTTAGATTTCAGATTCAGTAAGGAAATATCAGCAGTCATGATTTTTAATAATAATGAAGGTAGTGAGCTTAGGATACAGGAGGTCACGCTAGAGATAACAGATAAATACAAGTATCTGGGCGTATAGATAAGCAATGGGACCGAGTACCTTAGGGAACACGAAGTATACGTGATGACTAAAAGTAACAGAAATGCAGCAGTGATGAAATGGGGAAGGAGCGTTGGGCTAGGAAGGTTTAAGGTTTTCAGCTACTTGTACATAAAGAATGTCGATACAAAATGGGGGAAGCGAACCAGAAAATTGACTGGTAAATACTTAGAAAACAGCAGGGGGCCAAACCAAAAAGAATTATCGGTTAAGAAGAAGGTGAAAGAAGCTGAGACCGATATGTGGAGAATTGGCATTATTAAGAACTCCGCACAAGAGATCTATCGAACTTTTAAGCAGGAAATTGCCATGGAAAGGATCTATGATAATACTTGGGGTAGTTCACTACTGTTTGAGGCCAGGACGGGAGTATTGCGAACCAAGACCTATCGGGCCAAATACGAAGGGGTAGACACGGTATGCAGTGCGTGTGGAGAGGAGGAAACTGCCGAACACTCGATAATGTTCTGTAAAGGGCTTCACCCTATAGTTCAGGATGTTGGCACAGAGTTTTTTAGAGCACTGGGGTTTAAGGACAGGGAGGGGAAAATAGGCTTTAAGCGGGTAGAATTAACTAGAAGGAGGTTGTCTGATTGGTGGCTAAAGTCAATGCACGAGTGAAAATTAAACCATTCACTGCAAAGTACCAGTCCTATACTTCACTATTTAAAGGAAAAAAAGAGATAAATGTAGTTTTTGGTTCACTAAGTATTACGGTTAGGTGGCGTTATCCGCCGACTGATATAAAGGGTACAGCCACATCAATTCATCCATCCATCCTCGAGCGGCGGAGACCCGACACAAGGTAGTAGAGCGCGGGGGATTTCAGAGTGCGTATATATATTTTTTTCTCGCGTGCGAGCGAAACTCACCGACAAATCTGGCTGCACTGAAGGCAAGTATTTTTTTCTGTAACTGCATTTATTTTGGTTCAATGAGCTAATGGCATGGTAACTGCAGATTTTTTCTTATATAGATCATTGCAATGAGGTACTATTTTGTATGTGACAGAAGCATTGTAGCTTTCCCTCTTCTGGAGACGCGTAAATGGGTGAAAACTGGGATAATTATCGTTGTTGAATTACATTGCCCTCCTATCGTTAGAAATCGTTTTACTATTTTATTGCGTACCGATATTTATCAGGGGGTGAACCGAATTCTACTTACGCTCTAAATAATTAAGTGCCGTGATCGTGCCACTTATTATTGTGATAAGTAATTTTGCTCGAATATTGTGAAAAGCTGCGATTAGCCGACCTACACTCACTCCCCACGACCTTAACAGTGAAAGTGCTTGAGTTATCATCGTCCCCTTTTTTCATCATCTGTCTTCTATGTTTTGGTAGCACAATGGCAATATCAGTATCGTATTCATTTACAGTAATCTCGACTGCATCCAAATCGAAGGGTCGCACATGCGGCCGAACGGCGTCTTCTAGTAAACCAAGTATTCGTCGAGGTAGACTACTGAAGAATAAAGAGTGTAAATTGTCACTGCTGTGGAACACGCAGTGTTTCATACCATATACACAAAACTCTGGATGCGTGTGGCGTTCTTCTCCAACAAGAAAAACATCTCGATGTTCGTTTTTACATTCCCCAACATATCCACTGAACACCGTAGACCTCACAGTGCGAAAGCGCACTTGTAACCAGCCCGTGGTCGTCGCAGAGCCGGTGACGTTAATTCAAGACGTAGTCTAGACTTCCTCCCTGTCTCCTGCTTCTGCGGCGCCACGGGAGGTAGTTGGAAAGAGAAACTAGGGAAGCCTCGCGGGCGAGGGCGAAGCGTTGCACGCTTTGAGAGTGCGGCTTTCGCGCCAGACTTGACGACGTCGGCACATTGCGAGGAATGAGCATGACAGTTACTGATGCTGAGAGCCGTGTTTGGTTGGCTCCGCGACCGTTCCTCTCCAGCGGGTGTTATTTCTTCATAACGCGCTCATGCTGCAGCCTTCGCATGGTTAATTTTCGTGCATGTGTCACTGGCATTCTGCATAGAGGAGGGAACATTTTTGAGTGGAAGTCAAAATGAATGTTTGATTATATTGTAGGGATTTATTAAGTTACCGACTGGTTACGGTTTACAAAACTGATGCTATGCCAATGCTGTAGTTTTCTTCCATTAGATAAAGTGTCGTCAGGTCTTGTTTCTTCCACTTTATTTCAGAAAGATGTCATATTGATGCGTGCCCTCCTGTACATTAGATAGGGAAAAAATAGGGAGATCTCACGTACAGTGGGAACCGATGATATGCGAAGCATGAATGAGGAAGTTTGATAGGTCACTTTTAAATCAGTACATTACGAGGCCGAGGTAAATTATACCGTACATGACTTCCATGTCATGATTATCATGACTAGACGTTCCATTTACCTTCGTTTAACGCCACTTGATACCAACTTTGGTATCATTGAGCGGCAATGAACGAGCTATGAGCGTAGCATGTAGTCATGTTTTACATGACATCTATATCATTCTTATCATCTTTGGACGTGTCATTTACATTCGTCGCCCTTTCCCGTCACGTAGTACCGAATTTGGCATATGTGGAACTAATGAAACGGCCCCGTTAATCGCTATGAGCGTAGCATGTAGTCATGTTTGACATGAAACGCAGGTTATGAATATTAGGTTGGGACGTGTCATTTACTTTTGTCGTCTACTCACTTTCCCTGATACCAAATTTTGTTTATTTGAAGCTAGTGAAACGGCGGCGAGCTAGTCATGAAAGACCCAATAAATTCCGACGCAACGTTGACGCGCGCGCAAGCTACGTGCAGTGACGCCACGCTATCCAAACGCGAACACTCTACAGTCCGACGCTACGCGCTACCGGTGTGACCTGCGTCCATCTGTGTGGCCCGGTGGTAACCGGCACGAAATGCGACATGCTGCATTTCGCGCCGAATTCGTTAAACAGACAGCATCACGTCTGCCTCTCTTCGTGACGGAGGGACGCCGTGTGAGCTCAAACGCGCATGCGTTGTGCGCAAACAGCGCGCCAGCCAGTATGTGGCAGGCAGATCCACGATGGAGGTCAGTGGGCAGATCCACTGATCTCTACTAGGGTGATATCGGTGCCTGGCGTGGCATTGCTGGCGCGCACGTGCGCCGGGTCACGTCGAAGTGAATTGGCGCCTTGAGTGTGGCGTGTAATAAGGTTCTCAAATGACACGCATCTCATGATGATCATATTCGCACCAGTCACATACCTTCGTCATCCTTTCACGTCCCTTAATACCGAATTTGGTACGTGTGAAGCCAGCGAAACAGCCGTGAGCGCATAATGAGCGTGGCATGTAGTCACGTTGTTACATGACACGCATCTCATGATTATCATGCTCGCAGCAGTCACATACCTTCATCATCCATTCACGTACCGTTATACCAAGTTCGGTTTATGCAAAGCTAGATAAACGGCCGTGAGCACATCATGAGCGTGGCATGAAGTAATGTTGTTAAATGGCATGCATCTCATGATTATCATGTTCGCACCAGTCATATACCTTCGTCTTCCATTCACGTCCCGTAACACCGAATTCGGTATATGCAAAGCTAGCGAAACAGCCGCGAGCACATCGTGAGTGTGGCATGTAGTCATGTTACATGACACGCGTGTCATGATTTTCATGTTAGGGCCTGTCGCTTGTGTTCCCCATACAGTCTTGTCATACCATACCAGGTCTGCAATATGTCATGTGAACGAAACCACCGCAACAGCAGCAATACCATGAAATGTGAATCACGACAATCATGACATACATATCGTGATTTTCATGTTATGACTGGTCAGTGTCACAAACGTCTGCAATCCTCGTTTCGCCCGCACGCACCATCGTCCAAGGAAGGGCGCTTTTGTGTTGGGAAGATGACATCCGGCGACTGGCGACGCAGTGGCGGCGCCGCTTCGTCTTCCCTACACCTGTACTAAAATGAGAAACATGTGTGGAGGAAAAAGAAGTAACCTCGAGAGGGGACGGGACGCCCCGAAAGAGTTTGGACTGCATAGGAATGGGCAGTTGATGTGCATCCAGCAAGAAGTGTGGCCGTCGGTGTCGCGAGTCTCGTGTAGGCGGCGAGCACGGAGCGACTCACGTAACGTAACGAGACGGCTGCAATACCGGGCACCTTCGTCGTCTACTAAGCTGGCGAGATCTTCAGCGACACCCCGTCAACTCCCCTACGTGTACGAAGAGGTGGCCTGGTCCGTATGGAACGTTTTATTGTGACATTTTTAAACTGTTATTTTATTATAACCATCTTTTAATTAATTGTAGTTGTGTGGGGTGCGTCGCACTTAGAAATTCAGAAACGTGACCATGACCGTTTTCTTGTAAATTTTCTCTGTATCTTCTTCAGTTTCATCATGTTAATATTTGATTAACATTCCATGTATGTGTGTTTTGTCTGTACCAGTTGTAGTGTTTTTTATAACATTTCTTGTTTTGTAGCTGTTCTTTTCCATCGCGTGTCAGTTTTCTTCCTCTGTAATTTTTGTTAATTGCGGCCTTGGCCCTTGTTTTAATTAAATGCTTGTTTTTGTGTAATCAAATGTCCGTGCCTCTGCTCTATGAGTACGTCGGTCAGGCTCATGCATCACCACACGTGCAACCCCGCACGGGTCGACCGACCTGCTAATAAATTTGATATGTACTACTTCGAGGCCTTTCAGGCGTCGCTGGCTGAAGCGTAAAGTGAAAGGCTGCGAGTCTGCCGCACGTCAATGTAAGATCGGCGGAGCCTCACCCGAAGTGTATGCCAGCCAGTTATGTTCGTCATACAGTCATGTTATGCCATACCAAGTTTGGTATCGATACCATTATCAAAACGGCCAGGAAAGTTAAAAGTCATAAGCGGCTAGATCGATCGATCGATCGATCGATAGATAGATAGATAGATAAATAAATAAATAAATAAATAAATAGATAGACAGATAGATAGATAGATAGATAGATAGATAGATAGATAGATAGATAGATAGATAGATAGATAGATAGATAGATAGATAGATAGATAGATAGATAGATAGATAGATAGATAGATAGATAGATAGATAGATAGATAGATAGATAGATAGATAGATAGATTTGCTCAAAGTAGCCATAGTTCGCCAAGAAATGCTTCGCATTTAGAAAGCTTGGGGACTGTGATGCAGGTTTACGGTTGAATAAGTTGTTGCTCGGAGAGAAAGCCTCAGAGCTGTGAAATGACGGAGCCGTTTAAAGTAAGAAAAGAAAAGTAGAAACTTTAAGCATAATTAACAGAAAAAAAGAGATGAATTTGCAGATGTACAGACACCGAGTCTAAACTGACAAACTAAATCATGTTCTGTAACTTGTCCAGCTATAATGTTTCTGAAAATCAACAGTCACCGGTGGCGTTGATGGTGGCGGTGGCTTGGCGAGTTGAGGTGGCGGACGCTGGCGATGTCTCAGCAGCTGGAGTCACGCGCTGACCAGCACGGCGACGCTTGGCGGAAGACGAGGTAGCCCTTGCCTTAGCAAGAACTGCGGCCGCTTACCGATGCTGGCTCGTTTCGAGATGATCACCACCCAAAAGGTTTCAGCCTCCACGGGTGGTTCGGGACCAGAGTGGAAGCCCGGACACCTGAGACGTGACCTTCAACAGTCACGGCAGGAACTCTGGAAGGCTGCGTACCGAGTACACCGTGGGCAGCTGGGGCGTCCTGGCGTTGCTGACTTCACGCGGTCTGGTCCGGAACCCGACACCGCAGACGCGCGACACCAAGGATCCTCACTCCAGCCAGTTCGATCTCGTTCTTTCCCCGACTCGTCTTCCTCTTCTTCCCTCTCGTGCATTGGCAGCGCAACCTTTCGCGCAAACTTCCTTTTCCTTTTGATGGGCCCCAGTTTCATGCGAGACGTTTCGCGCCAACGTCCTCATCGCCTTTCCGCCGATCAATCGAAAAGCACCACTGCCGTTGCCTTCAAGCACGTTGTACATAACACCATGGTGCCACCACATTTCACAGACACCACCATGTCACTATACTACAGCACAAGCACGAGACGCCAGCATGCGCAATGGCGGCGTCAACGGCGCCACCGATGCCTGGTTTGCGAGTAGGTGCGATTATAAAATGCTCCACATTTAATAAACAAAGACAGCCGAATCCACAATCGAAATCAGAACGCCGCATTCTGGGCTCACGGGTTACACGCAAATAAATGGGACACTTTCTTGTTCCTTTTGTGGAACTGCCCCTGATTTAAGTTGAACGCTGTTTAGAAAATTACTACAGGTGCACTGACATAATCGCAGCTGCGATGCGTAGCGCGGCGTGGTTTTAATGCTTTTAGGAACTAAGTTTTTTATAGCATCACTTGGTCGGTTGTCCTTCTATCCTGCGTAGCCAGCATATCCACGGAGTGAATGATATGATGAGTGGGATGAAGTGTCCGCCCGTCCATCCGATGCGTGCTGTAGTGTGATCGGAGTCGACGGACGCTTAGACGAACAAATGCACGGACGGACGGATAGATAGATGGCCGCTTCACCCCACTAATCATTCACTCCGTCAATATACTGTAATTTTGTTTATTTATTCCTCGTTCGCCGAAGAGTGTTTTGCTTGTTGACAAATTCCACTGAATGTACCTCTTATATAGGGGTGACTAGTTGTGGCAAGCACGGCTGGACGGCCGCCGTGTTAGCCCAAGAAGAGAAAAACGCTTCTAACAAGCAATAAAACCATGCCATGGCGCAGCTGTGATCACATTAGGGAATGTGCGAGAAGTCTCGAAACAGCGTTACAATTAATTAAAAGCAGCGCTAATTCAAGGAAAGCAAGAAGAGTGCGTCCTCCTCGCACTCTTTCTTTTCCCTCTTTCGTGCGATGCGGGGCCAGCAATTCCAAATACGCCTCCGGGGTCCGCATCGTCGCGCTGCATGCCGCATCGCATACAAAATCGCACCGTCTCCCGTTTTAGGAGGGGTTGGGTCGCGCTACGTGGGACTTCATAAGAACATGCCCACGCTTCGTTTTAAAAAGGACATTCGTTCAATACAATTAGCAAAGAGGAAAATGGGCGCAGCTATTGTCTGCAAATCCGCAAGCTTCACCAGGCACGTCTACGGTACTGGCTTGTGACTTAGGGTCTGATGTAACAGCAGCACTAATGTTAGAGTGCAGACTTCAGTTTTATGGAAATCTAAGTGCGCGATACGGTGCTATGGTGTCAATATCCGACGTGGCATTTGTTTGCGTATTCCTCAGGGGTTGAGCAAGGTTTGAACACCTCGCTGAGATAGCTTGCTGAGTCATAGAACGTTGAGGTTACATCATCGTCACCATCATCAGCCTCACAACGTCTACTGCAGGGAAAGACCTTTCCAATGTTCAGTCAATCAACCCGGCCCTGGACTCCCTGCTGACACCACGTACCCGCAAACTATTTGGCAGAATGCTGCAGTGGCAGAATGCTAGTGACAGAATGCTGCAAAAAATGAAGGAAAAAAAAACTTGACAGGTTCCGCAAACTCTTCAATTGCATCAGCCTACCTAACTTTGTGTCTCCCTCTTGCGCGCTTACCTCTCTCTTGGAATCTAGTCAGTTGTTCGTAATGACCAGTGGTTATAATGCCCGAGCGCTAGGTGCTCGGCCAATGTCCATTCCTTCTTAGTTTCAACTATGATATCCCTAATCCGCATTTATTCTCTGACCCACTCTGTTCGCTTTATCTCTCAAGGTTACAACTGTCGTTTCCATCTCCATCGCTCGCTGCGACTTCCTCAATTTAAGCTGAAGGCTCATTGTAAGCCTCCAGGTTTCTGCTCCGTAGGTAACTACTGGCAATATACAGCTGTTATATACCTTCCTCTTAAGAAAATGTGGTAGACTAGCATTCATGATACAAGAATGCTTGCCGAATGCGCTCCACCTTATCATTATTCTTCTAGTTACTTTAATGATGCGGCTCCACGATTACTACCTGTTCTAAGTAGACATAATCCTTTACAATTCGCAGTATCTCGCAACCTATCGCAAGACACTGTTCTTGTTTGAGGCTGTTGCCCATTAGTTTTATGTATATTGATTTAAGGACTCGATTGAAGCAGTGATGGCACACTTGTAGGGGTGCATATTTAATAATATTTCGACTGCTCTAAAATCTGAGCCGGCACTAGAGTCCCAATTGTAGTTAACCCGACAAGTTGCCTGTACTGTAGATGCCTGGCCTGTAGATAGTCATCAATGCCACCGCACTGTACGTTGCATTGCATCGACATGACGCATGCATAGTAACCTTTTCCAAAGCTATTACCAGACATGGCGTTGCTCTGAGGTTGAACACTTGACTATTAAGCAAAGTCACCTGTTCCATTCCTCCTTGGAACCTGATTTTTATTATTTTTCTCAGTGTTTTCAACGTGGCCAATGCCACATTTTCTTACTTTTTCACTTTGAAACTATGTCTGATCTCGCCGTTCCTGGGGACATATAAACTGTGAATCACTTATGACGCATATGCGCATTATATGGCTTGTGGTGTAAGGGCATATCTACACGTGTCCGGAGGAAACGCGTTCGTGGCCCGCACGACAGGATTTTAACGCGAGAGTGTTAAGGAGCTCGTTTCATAGAAATTCTGGAGTCGACATTGGTGTGGCTTTGTTGGCTGTGAGCGAAATATTATCATCTTTCCCGTGACCCAAAATTAGAGAAATATGCAAATAAAATTACTAATAAAGACCGTTGGTTCTAGTTAAAAACGAATTCCAGCTGTGTAGCTGGCAAGCAGGTGTTTCAGCGCAAAACAGCCCGAATCCTTGAAACTAGCTGTTTCAAAAAAAAATACTACAGGAATGCTTTGTAGTGGAGGGAAATAAACAGGGGTATTAAAAATATTCAGTGCCAATCGGAATTGAATCCATACCGTTTTCGGGGTAAGCAGGCTAATGATGGAGACCGTTTCAAAAAAGCAGTTGTTATATGAATGCCGTGTAGTCGAAGGAGTCTCCCTAAAGAATTAATAATGCAAACCTGTGAGTTGCAACGAGTGGGCGTTTTAAAAGCCCACCCCTTATGAAGCACTCAGATATATTTATTCGTCATCAATAGAAGGGGGGGTGTTAATAAAGAAATAAAAATGTGAGCACCGGCACGTTCTGCACCAGAGTGCGACACCTCAGCAGTAGCTCACGAGGGAATGGGAAAAGCAGGGAGTTAAAAAGGATAAGGAGATGATTAGATTGCGAGAAAAATTAAAGATTAGCAGCCGGCTGGAGAAGTCCGTGCACAGAGCTTCGATCAGGTGGTCATCGAAAAGAGGACATCACGGACGAGACAACATCTGTAATGAGTCAGGTTCCTTTTGATGGTGGGAATCCAACTCTATCCACTCTTCGCCCGAGATGCACCACCCGAGGTAGTATAGCAAAGTGGGAGAACGTAACGTGCTGCCGCTAAGCAAATAGCAGCGATTGACTTACTGGTCACTTGGAGAGGAAGCAAAAACGCTTGAGATGTTCAAGTAAGGCTGAGAAAAACCTATATTTACAGATTGTACAGAATCTACATGAGTACGGACATAAAACTTACGAAAAAAACACTTTAAAAATGAACTATTCTGTAGGACTACCCTACGGGATTCGGCAGAGCCGATGGTGCCTAACACCTCAAGCCAGGTTCAGAACGCCTGGCGAAACTTTGGGGCCTCTTCTTATTTTCTCGGTGCTCCGCTCTCACACAACTCTTTAGCGAATCGTCACCTGTTTGTTCTCTGATAGGACAGTGCACTTAGTAGATCAAAAACCCGTCTCACGGACGCCACCTTCGTGCACGTGAGGGCTCGTGACCTCTCCCCAAGTAATGCAACAACCAAAATGTAAATAAAGCAAAACTAGAAGCAGCCGCGCAACCACTTACCGCGGTCCTACAACAGTCTTGCACGAAATACGCTGAGCGACTCATCATCACTTGCAAAAAACATCAGCAGGGTGAACAGCTACAAATAGGTAAGCGATGCATGCCTTAGAAACGCGTAGTGGGCCCTTGACTGGTTTACGATAGATAGATAGATAGATAGATAGATAGATAGATAGATAGATAGATAGATAGATAGATAGATAGATAGATAGATAGATAGATAGATAGATAGATAGATAGATAGATAGATAGATAGATAGATAGATAGATAGATAGATAGACATGAGTGAAGGGCGATTTTTGAGGTAACTGTGCAGTTTTTCTGAAAACTCTTTAGAGTGTGGTTGTTCTTTGGATGTTTTAAAACCCTTGATTGCTATATTAACGCGATTCCTTCCCCGATAAGAAGCCTGCCTAAGGCCATTTGAGAATCCATTTCTAAGCACTGGTGTGGCTCAGTCATTCTTTCGTCGGCACTCACGCGCGTCGGACGCAAAAATCATGTGCTCCGTAGGAGCGGCGTTTGCGGCACATACTAGCCGCGGTAACAGGATGACCGAAGACCAAGACACAGGATATGGGATTATTTTTCCACCACTGCCCAAGGGACGCGTCGCGCAAAACACCGTGTTTTTACACGTTGATGTGCGCGGCAGACCGTATCGAGTCGAAGATTTCCGAGACGCGCTCGGACCTACAGGACTGCTGCCGGAAGTGTTGGCACTGGGGGCCTACCAGATAAATCATGTCTGGGCAGTCACCATGAACAACGCGGACGCTACGAAACGCTTGCTGGACGTGAAGGAGCTGAAAGTAAAGAGTCGACGCTGCATCATCGTAGACCCCCAGGATCAGCAGGTGCGGCTGCGTCTTCATTGGCTGCTGTATGGCGTCAACGATGAAGACGTGCGAACGGCGTTGGCGGCTTATGGGAAGGTCGTTCAAGTCACCAGGTAGAATTGGCGTGTGCAAGGAGTCAGCGACAAGGGGTCAACCACACGGACTGTGCTACTTAAGCTCATTGGTGGCGTGAAGGTTGAAGATCTCCCGCATCAAATCAGGGTGGCTGGTGAACTGGCACTTGTGGTTGCACCTGGGCGGCCAATGCAGTGTCTGCGCTGACAGGGTACCGGCCATGTTAGAAGAGAGTGTAAAGTACCCCGATGCTCGCGTTGTCGGCGGTTCGGCCACAGCGAAGATGCGTGCTTGCGCACGTACGCATCAGCTATCGAATCAGCCGAAGGCGAAGACACAGCAGAGTTGGTGATGGACGTGACCGAGGCTGAAGACGCGGCGAAAGGCGCAGGCGACGCGGTGAACCCAGAAGCTTCAACAGGTACAGTTACACTTACTGGTGGTGATGAACCAACAGCCAAAGCAGACATAGCATCTGGGGAGGTGGTTACTCAAGAGCCAGCCAGCCAAGCCGAAGAAGGCTTCACAAGCACCCCATCGAAGGAGCCTGAGCCGGTGGAATTAACTGAACTTCCAGTGTCGTGCGAGAGTATCAGTGGTGGGGCGCCAAGCAAAAGACCCCGCGAGCAGTCTGCAGGACGGCGTGAAGCGTTCAGCGAAAAGCAAGAAGAGGGGCCACCTGCGAAGGCGACTTCGTTCAGACGCAGCAGCACAAGGCTGCGTCCCAACCCGATATCGGACAAACACTGGCCACCTTTGTCCTCCAGTGGCACGGGTCCACCTGGAGGCTCCGAAGATGTCTAGCTCTATGCTAGACGCCGAAGGTAAGCACCATGCCCCGGGCTAACTACTTCACTGTGTAGACATGGCTGTTGCACCGAAACTTAGAGTGGCAACGTTAAATGTACGAGGTCTTGCCGCCAAGCGGAAACAGAGCCAAGTCTACAGGCTTCTTGTGGATCATGATCTGGATGTACTAGCTGTACAAGAAACAAAAGTAGACGGTGAGGAGGAGACCCGGGGCATGGTGCTGAGGTTTACGGCGCGTTACCACGCAATTGTAAGCCAAGCAATATAGGCACGTCTGCAGGCTGCGTTTTGTTCATTAAGAAGTTACCGGGTCTTGTAGTGCAAGATACCTTCTCTTGCCCGTCTGGTAGATTGGTTTCCTGTGATTTAGTATTCAATGAATGTCAGTGGCATATAGTGTGTATTTATGCACCAACCATTTGCGAGGAGTGATCAATTTTTTTTCAAGCCTAAAGCAGCACTTCACTTTGGAAAGGAAATATGTATTACTGGGTGATTTTAACTGCGTCCTCAACGGGCGAGATTGAGCAAATGGACGCGCCATTTACGATAAAAGTAGTAGGACGCTAGCGGACGTAGTTACTGAATTCGAGTTAGAAGACGTGGGCAGCTGTATGGAGGGAACGCGGGAAGTGCGTTTCACACATTTTCAGGGGAATAGCCATGCGCGTCTTGATCGCATTTACGTGTCGCTTGAATTAATAGCCCACTGTAAGACATATGCTGTCTACCCAATACACTTCAGTGATCATTGTTTAGTTAAATGTGATATGGGAGAGAATACAAAAGGTGGAACTTTCTCATGGGAGCTGTGGAAGATGAATTCCACTTTGATCACTGACGAATACTTCTTAGATCAGGTAATGAACTGTATCAATGAAATAAAAATGGATGATGAAGTTAAACTTGCAGAACAATGGGAAGAGTTCAAGCAGCGAATAAATATAAAAGCTATTGATCGTTCTTGCGCATTGAGTTACGAAAGGAAAAAGAAAGAAAAAAGAACTCCGAAAGACTTTGGAAAGACTAATAGACTTGGAGTGCAAACAACCGGGAGAGTATAAAATTGACATACGCAATATTAAGCAAAAACTTGCTCTGTTTGACAAGGAACGCTACCGCGGTGCTCTCGTCCGTGCTAGGGCTGAGGCATTAGCGGCTGGAGAGACGCCGACCAAAAGAGCGTTTGGCGTGGAAAAAACGAACGCTCGACGGAATCATATCGAAAAAATAGAGAAGGACGGTCACGAAGTAACCGATACGGACAGCATTTTATCCGTATTTTCAAGTCATTTTGAAAACCTTTTTGCGTGTATACAGGTAAACCTAGAAAGATTTAAAGAAGAATATTTAGGACGCATGCCGCAAGTGAGTGAGGAAGTGAAAAACGCTTTGGAATTATCTATATCTGCATCTGAAGTTGAACGGGCGATTGATAAGTTAAATCCCGGGAAATCTCCAGGACCAGATGGTCTTTGTGCCAAGTGGTAGAAATATTTTAAAAGTGAATTGTCTTCAATACTTGCGGGCGTTTTTAATGAGGCAAATCAGGAAAAGAAATTACCACCATCCTTTGGTGAATCGCGTACCGTTCTGATTCCGAAAACAGACGAGGTTGAAAAACTCAGGCACGTCACAGCGTACAGGCCAATCGCACTGACAAATGTAGACTACAAAATATTAATGAAAACTTTGGCAGCTAGACTTCAGTCAGTAATAAAAGATATCGTTGGTCCACACCAAACGTGTGGAATCAAAGGTCGCTCCATAGCTACAAATGTTCATAAAATGCGATCCGTGCTCGAATGTGTTGACACCAGTCAAGCTCGTGTGGCCATACTCCAGATGGATCTGGAGAAAGCGTTTGATTGCGTTGCCCACGCTCTTTTGTTTGCAGTATTGAAGCACATTAATGTTGGTAAGATAATTATTGACGGAGTAGCCATGGCATACCGGAATGGTAGTACGAGACTAATTATTAACAAGACTTTGGGCCCCCCCATTAGAATTGAGCGCTCAGTGCATCAAGGTTGCCCTGTTAGTCCACTTTTGTTTTGCATCTATATTGAAACTTTATGTCGGTTGATATTGCAGAATGACATCATTAATGGGTTTAGAGTACAATCTTCAGAGGTCAAACTACTCGCATACGCTGATGATGTTGCGATTTGTAGCACTTCCTATGTAGGTATTGAAGAATGAATCAGAGTTTCTAAATCTTTCGCCGAAGTTACAGGAAGCCACATAAACTGGGGTAAATGCCTCGGCTTCTGGCATGGATATTGGCCTTCAACACCAGAATTTTTTGCAGCCATTAAATGGACAAGAACGCCAGTTAAATATCTCGGAGTACCGCTTGAGTCATACAAAAGTACTGATGAATATTGGACACAGCAAACGAAAGAAATTAAAGAGAAAGCGAATAGGTGGAATGCAACCTATCTGTCCATGTTTGCTAGGGCTACTGCATGCAACTGGTTTTTTGTGTCTAAGCTGTGGTATGTGATGCAAGTGCTGTACTGTTCGCGGGTCAATGTGCAAAAATTACATCGGGTGTTTGCAGTATTTGTGTGGGGTTCTAACTGGGAAAGGTGCAGTCGCACGAATTTGTTTAGACGGGTGAAGTGTGGAGGCCTTGGGCTAGGTCATCTGTTCATCAAGCAGTTAGTAAATAGGTTTTTCTTTTTTCGCGAGACAAGAGATCCTTTCCTACTAACAGTGTGTCAAACAAGACTAAGTAGACGGTTGCCCGAGTTTGTTGTGAGCACTCATGTTACCACAGGGGCTGTGCAAGGATACATGAAGGAAGTTCTGGCCAGCGTGCGGTTTTTGTGTGTTCGTTTTTCAACTGACTACCTGTGGTCTGTTGGAAAGAAAAAACTGTACAAAGATTTATGTGACACGATGCTCCCCATCCCATTGTACAGAGCGCTATATACAGCACGCAAGGGTCAGAATGTACTTAAACGAGTTAAAAAAATGCCAGCAGCTCCAAGTGCGAAAACGTTCTTTTTCAAATTACACACTGGAACACTTCCTGTAAGAACCTTCCTAGAGGAGCGTGGGTTTTATATGCCTTGGGGATCTCACTGTCTAATCTGTAAGAAACCGGAAACTATTGACCATGTTTTTCTGCACTGTTGGGAAGGTGTTTATTTTTGGGACGTATTACAAAGGACAATCAAGAAAGAGTTCCCGTTAGATCCTCATGGGATCAGGTATTTGGATATAGAGAATGAGGATGGATTACCTTTCGATTTTATTATGATGACTGCCTTGCACAGTATATGGCGCTCTAGAATGACTGGATTTCATTGTGACCCAGACAGAAGACCAGCAAGAGAGTATTTTAAAGAAAGCATCTCAAGATTGCTCGAGGTAGTAAGAACAGACGAATGTGCACCTTTATGGGTAGAAAGGGTAGAAGCCCTACTGACCATGAAGGAATTCTAGAACGTGATGTGTTATAGTAATGCTTGACGGGCTTAGTTATTTTCAAGTTTTTTGTATTGTTCGTTGTGAATTGTAATATATTAAACGTAGCAACCCATTTGTGAAGTTTACCGGAAATAAAGAAAAAAAAAACTGGTGTGGCTCAGTGGTAAAATACTTGGCTGGCACGCAGCGGACCCGGGTTCGAATTCCTTTGCGTCCTGAGTGTGCATTATTTTTTTCTTTTTTTTCGGTACTGTTTACGGAAACCGGTGGTGGCGGACAGCTACGGCATTGCCCGTGACCCGTGTTCCAATCTCGTAAGAGCTTTCGCTGTAAAAGCTACAAGACTTGGCGAGAGCAAAGGAAACCACAAGTGCTTCTTCATATACATTAAGTTGCACATGGCCTCAAAAAGGTTGCTGGAATATATGACTTCCTTATCGCATTCTCAGTCCCTCGGAAGATACGTGATTTATGCACAAGCACTGGTTGTAAGAAGAATCCACTGTGAGGTAAGAGGCATGGTCCAACCATTGTAGATTGTGTCGTTGGTGTTGTTTGTGATACACCACTCATATGTGGGGTGGTTTAGATAGGTCATACTGGTCTCTGTATAAATGATAGGACATAGGAACATTATAAAATCATTAGAAAAAAGAACTGAATCACATTTGATTTTTCATTATAAGGAGTGAAATTGTGACCCGTTGCTTGATCGCATCAAGATTTTGGGCAGACGCCACGGCAAAGTGGCGCTTGCAATACCTGAGGCCTTTCACAAAGACCGGAAAGACAAAACATGTCCATCTTTCCTATCTTCTCTTTACTTCTATATGTGGGTCTCTCTGTCTCTGTCCCTATCTCTATTCCTATCCCTTTCTATCTTCCCTATCTCTTTTAATGCCTCCTTACCCCATCCCTCGTGAGCCATGGTTGAGGTGTCGCACATGATGCAGACAGTTACGGGGCTCACTTTTATCTTTTCTCTCTTTTAACAATCACTTACACACAAAACTTGTTGTAGTGACAGCTCTGTGGCATGAATCAGACAGCAGCAAGCATTTATGCATTATTTTTCGTCAACTCAATCAAGCAAAAAAGAAAAAGAAGGGCTAAGGTGGATGCTTCGCGAGATCGCCTGATGCACGTAAGCTTTGCATGTTTAGTTTACGTTTTTTGTGGGGATTCGAAGGCATTTGTGACTTGGGCAGGTGACCGCGGAGCGTATATGTTTGAGACAAACTATTTTCAAATGGGTGGTAGTCCAACTTCGTTTCTATTTTTTTCACTGTTCCCTGTGGTCATTTGTTTTTTAGAGAATATATACTCCCTTAATGCAGTGAATAAAAATCTTTCTTTGTACAGGCGTAGTGTAACTAAAGCTTGAAAGCGCACAAAGTAACAGACAAAATTGAAGCGTGGTGACTGAAATAATCTGTATGAGTGACTGTAGCTTAACTCTAACTTCTGTGACCTGACGTCTTGATGTCTACCAGCTGTTCTCATCCCCTGCAGTAATTGATTATTTAGAAATTAAGAGACAGACACAGACAGACAAAGAACTTTGGGTCCTGAGAAACGCTGCTCCTTTAGAGCAACGTCGCGGGCCGCTCCCACGTAGGAATGGAAAGGCCTAGCCTCACCGCCACGTCGTGGGCTCTCTGGACAGCCCGCAGTTGTGGTAGCAACTCTGAACTTCGTAAGGCATAGTCCCAATATTCTTCTGGGAGCCGACTTGGGCCCCGTAATGAGGAGCACTGCCAGTCACTAACCTCACCACAATCAGGAGAGGTAGAGTCAAAAGCCTCTGAGGAGACTATGCTGAGGAAAAAAAGGCTTGGATAGAACCTGGTCTGGAGCATTCTAAACGTGATGGCTTGAGGTCTAGACAACTTGTTGTGTGGTGAAGCAAATGACCGCTTACTAACTGGTAGTGTCTAGCCACTTCACTGAATGTAAGTAAAGCGTCCCTGAACATCTCACTGCCAACCTGCAGACCTACGTCCTCCCCAGCGCGGAGGGTTAGTGCGCGCGCCCGGGAGAGAGCAGTGTCATTCAGGTTTACTTGAGAGTCCAGTAGGGGTTCGAGATGTGCAGGAAACCAGGTAATGGTATGTGGAGAAAGTGTCATATTTTCAAGCAATTAAGAGAGGTGATGTCTTTTCAGATGACCTCGTTCAATTTCAAGCTGATGTATTGAATGACTGTATTTGATTCTCGAAAACACTTCCTAAGCAATTAGAGGAAGCCTAGTAGAAGTCTAAGGATGCGCCCTTAGTACGTGAGCGCCAATAAGGGTGCAGTCACTGAAGGCACACTATCAAAACTGTACTTCACCCCATAGGCATGCTCCAGTGACGGCCGGACATCGAAGTAGCCTCCTTTTTAGCGAAACTTCTTAGTGACGAAATGGCCCCGCAGAGAACACACAATGCCCTACTTGGGCGACAGCCTTAGATGTCTCATCAAACGGGTATTTTGACTGTCAGCATTTGTAGTGTGAGCGTCAACACGAGCGGCGCGAAACACACCACCTATTGATGAAGTGTCCCGTGATTTCATCACGAGAATCGACGTCATGAAAGTTTGTGACGTCAGCAGACTTCACCTAGTGTGGCGGAAAATGATGACATAGTCACATGAGATCGTCTGTAACACGCCTGTGTCAAAGGCGCACAATCCCGGAGGCACTGAAAAAACACGTGACGGGGAGAAAGCTTCCATTGTCTCAGACTCTGGAGAGAATGCGAAACCCCATATTGTGGCGGAAGTTTGCGAGGTGGCGCGGGGGGAGTTTAATACAGCTGGCTAAAACGGCAACAACAAAATGATGACAATAGCTTTAGCTTTCTCGTTGTGGGCAAACGCGTGAGGAAGATTCAAACCTTTTTATGGTATATATATATATATATATATATCACTGTACTGTGAAATAACAACTCAAAAGGCCCCAATACATTACACGTTGGCTGAAGTGGCAATTGTTTCGGATGAGGAAACAACAGGGTTTGTTTCATGGAACCGTGAAATGAAAATCATGTCATCCAAAGGGAGCCCTCGACTTTCAACTATCAGAGCGATTCATATTAATAAATTTCCAGCTTACGTATAGGCTCTTTTTAGGTGCAGCGGATGCTGGTGGAAGCTCAAGGTGTGTTAGTTATCCCAGAGAAGAATTTATAAGGTCATGAACCGCATGTGCGTGCCATGTATTACACTCTATGTTTCACAAATAGAACCCAGCGAGGTTTTTTGTGTGTTCTTTTTGTCCCACGTATTCTGTACATCTAGATTTTGTTGCTACCAACTTGTCCGGATGTGCTTTGCTACTTGTATAAAAGACCCCTTCATCTGTTCCGTAGCACTACTTGTCGAGTGCATATAATTTCTGTCTCAACAGTTTTTGTTGTAAAGAACAAAGGCTGAAATTATGAGGGCTTTCTTGGTCTGCGCCCTGCTCGCCAGTAATACCACTTTGAGCTTTGCTGACCATCTCGAACTGTGCGGTGAGTATCCGTCATGAATGCATGTATTATTGGTGGTAAACGTATGATCTCCAGATTACAAGACGACGAGCTAAGCTGTGACCATTTCAGGCGTTGTAGACTTCATTGTATTTGAAGATATTCAATCCCGTATTAATTTTGGCATTGGCGTAGGTTCTCGTGCTTGTGAAGGGTAAACGAAAAGAGTAAATCATAACCGTATGTACGAAGGCGAACGGATGTGACAACAATAACAGAGGCGCTCCAGTGGTTGGTTTAGGCTCTGCGATCCCGTGTAAATAATTAGCTAAGTTATTACAACTTTTTGTCAAAATGTTATCAAACTATTTTTATAATATGGGATGTGCGTTACTAGAAACACATTTTAGGGTCAAACTTCAGGCAGCACTGACGTTTACAAACCCATTAACACTAACTGACATTTGCAAAAAGGTATAATATTTATGAAAACTTGATGATTCCATGGCGGTACTACTGCGAACAATACAAAGAGAAAATACTTTTATGCTGAGCTGCTGGCACATATTTTAAAACACACTTTTGTAGACTAATAACTTGTAGAGTTTATTTGCTATACCAAAAAGTGTTCCCATGTAGTAAAAAAAAAGCTAACACAATACATGACATTCGAGTTCAGTTCCCTGCGTCAGCCAAGATGTCCCGTCTTTGTACCAGGACTAAATATCGGAAGTCCGGTAGCATCTGCACTACTCACCATAATACTAAAGTCAGAGAATACACAGAATGTGTCATACGCTGTGCGTTTATGACTTCTTCTTGCTCATGGATGTCGAATTGACGCATTAGTTTCCTTTAGAACGCTGTGTTTATAAGCTTTTGATAATAATCTCAGAGTGCGTATTGATGCACTTTGTTTCTTTTGTGTACGCGTCATTGAAGTCGAGGTGTCATTGTTGTGTAAAGATAATAGGGGATAAAGGGTTCATAATAAAGCTCGATGTAAAGCAAACGAGCCTCGAATGGCAAGCTGACAGAAAGTAAAGACAGCTACATACTGTATTTTCAAGAACGCCCTTATTAAATAAGGCTGGCTGGCTATTCAAGTGATAAGGGCAATGCATGTCTGATCATCTTGTCAATTTCTTTTGTCTGTGCAGAAAAGAACGATGGACAGTTGAAGAAGCACCTCGAGTGCATTGAGGGCATCATTTCACGAAAAGTAAAATGACCTTATCCTCAATTTTAAAAATGACTTCTTGCAACAGTGGTCGTCATATGAAAACAACAACAACAAAAGTGAGGGACATTTAAGCAGGGAATGCGGAGCACGAATTGACTCGAAAATTATCCGGAGCGTCAATATCATCGACATCGGCCCGTAAATACTTACTGACGGACAGTTCTGCTTAATAATTCTATCCTTGTGATATCGTATCAGATATATCAAATATTTATATTTTTTGCTGTATTCCAGAGCCACAAAACAGCTATGAAACACTTGATTAACAATAGTTATGTTGCATCTCGTTTACAATAGCGCTTAACATGAACTTTGGTATCTGAAGCAACATATTTAGACGATTGGAGGTCGAGCGATTTCATTTAATTGGAAATCTGAAGCTGAGATGTCGACTTAAATCGAAACCAAAATAAGCGAGGAACTAAACTCGTTGTGGTATGATTACGACACTAGGTTGACGTTTCGGCTCACAGTGTAATATACCCCATATTTTCTCGTGTACAACTAGCGCTATCAGCAACAATTCGCGGAAGTTTTTGTAAAAATAATTCTCACGTACTTCTTTTGCTCAATTTTGAAGCACTGCCACTAAGCCACTTTGAACATAAATATTAGAAAGTGGAGAGCAATAGAAAAGAGCTTTATTGGCTCCCGTGGCCACGCACACGGTTCAGTCGCACAAAGAAAGCGGCCAGCCGATTTTTTTTTTCAGTGAAATCGACTACGACTGTGACCTACGGCTTGGGTAAGTTTCTATCATGTAAATGCTGCACATCACCTATAATACCAGTTCATGCGCTACTATAAGATGTGTTCCACTGACGTAGTATTTTTATCAACAATGTTAAATTCCCTTTCTACGAGAAGACAGGGAGAGTAAAAGTCATACGCGCTAGAAAACAGGTGCATGCATTTCAAACAATTCTGTCCTCAGAAACCGTATTGATGCAAAGTTTGACTCACTCAAGAAGCTCCCGAGTTTATTAATGCCTTTACTAGCGTACTAACACCCGAGAAAGGGTCAGCACGCTTATCGCGGCTTTCGTAATATGCATACAAAACACGCACACGCCTCTGTATAAACTCTTTCTTCTACTTATGCTGTCGTGTAGTGTTTTTATCCTACACTGTAATTTATACATCTTGAAGTGCGTTTAATTACACCTAAATGTGAATGAGTCCACTGAGGATGATGTCGTCAACCCTGTGCTGCAGGCCAACGATAGCTTCGACAAGGCTCAGCAGGATCTCGACTGTGAGGACAGAAGCTGCGTCATCAGAAAGCTGTGTGAGGGAGGCGACCTGGGGAGTGCCCGTAGTCACTTCTGTAGAAAGAGAACACGGATTCAAAACCACGGTAATACCAAATGTTAGGTACACACCATTGTGCACTCACGTGAATAAAAAAAAATTAAGGCAGCTCCCCCCTCTCCGGGTTTGCCAAGCCTGAACGAAGTGCGCAGCTGAGCAGCCACTTTTGCTTCTCGACCATTTTCTCTTATTTTTCCTCTTCTCTGTCTTTCTTGTTCACTTTACAAGTTTTTTTGTGTGTTTTGTCCTCTCTATTCCTGGTTTTTGCCTTATTTTTTCTTCATTTCTATATCTTGCTTGCTTCCTCTATCAATTAGTATACGTGGCGCATGCTGTCCTTTTTCCCTAGCATAGCTGTATTGTCCACACCTAACATCATCAAGGTGCACAAAGAATGAGACGAAGAAAACTATTTGGCGAGAGCGTCTGCTGAATATGCCACACTTGGCTATGCTATATGTGCGTTCACGCCAAGCGGCAACGATAGCATACGGTGCCAGCTTACGACAGCCCAGCCCTCTGAAGTGCTCGGTTCTTAGGAGGCGCGCTTCTCAAGAAAGTACAGCACGGTGCACATAAATAGGTATCCTAAATTTCTCAATGCATAAGCGCACAACTTGGGGGTGTATGAAATAGGCTCTCTTCTCGTTACCTCCCAAATGCGTCTTCCACATGAAATTCACGAAAAAGGAACACTAAGTATCAGTGACGTCATTCTTATTACGTCCTAGTTTTATAATTAAGCTAAAAGGGTAAAGGCGACAAAAGAGTTGACTTTTTACTTCTGGAACTTAGTGGAATAGTATATGTTCTGTACACGTTCGATAATTTCTCACTTATGCGGTACCAAAGAAATACAACGGAAAAGGAGTGCGTGTTGAAAGGTTAGCTGCGCATTCCACAAACTGAAGGAAGTACTGCGTGGTTTGTAATTACCGGCAAATATGGAATCGTACAATGAGGCTACACAATAGCCCCTTGAAGTTGTTAAGGTAGAAAACATTGCAATTGTTTCGGTCATGTCAAAAACCGATGCCACACTGTTACCTTTCCGGTTGAGTGCTGAAGCTGCATTATATTCGTGTTAGCTCAGTTGGTATATCTGCCCTGAAAAGGCAATGTTACCCAAATAAGGCTTCGGTACTTCAACCCCAAATCCATAACGTGTTTTCCTTGTGGATTCATGCCCCATCATGGTAACGACAATTTTCTATGTATTGCTTCTTCAAATTGCAGATATCTGGAGTATTCACTTTTTGTTTCCAAGAGTAATACAAACTGTACATGACACTGCTATAAACCGTTACGAAATTGTAAATAGTCTACAATAAAAAAAAGAAATCGAAGTCCGTCCCTTGGAATGCCTACTTTTGTGAATTCAAGGCAGATCCATAGCCAAAGCTACAATACGTATTAAATGAGGAACGGCACAAAAGAAATAAAAAAAGCAGCTGTTGCAAGGTAAACTTTATTAGTACACCTTCCTAGTAATCGTCTGAATATGATCTATAACAGTTGTGAATTGCAGCACTGGCATGAATCAACATCATCGCTTTTCACTTTTGACATTGCTTTACGCCACTTGCTACTTATATTAAGATGAATAAAAGAAAGCGCTTTGCGGAAGCGATTGAGTTTGGCTAGTATTGCTTCGCGAAGGTTGTTGAGGTATGAAAGTTATTGAGTTTTGCTGAAACTTGCTTTTACAGGAAGGGGCTTTGGCTGAATATTTCAAGGTGAGTACATACTTCGTTTATTTTACTTATATTTCTTTCATCCATGCGTTACGAGCTCACCCTACATTGTTGGTCACCCTCTGCGATATCGTACTGCTAAACTCTCAACAATGCGTTGTATTCACACAAACGTACTTGTAACCAAACACTTAAGCTGACATCGAAGTATATCAGGTCGCTTTACGCAATGGCCTCACATGGCTTCCCCGTAGTCTTTCTGCACCTGTGGCCATTATGATTATACTTATATTTAACCACATGAGAACTTAATTCTATAGCCTGCAACTACTACTACTACTACTACTACTACTACTACTACTACTACTACTACTACTACTACTACTACTACTACTACTAATAGTTGTATCAACCCAAAAATAATTGAACCAGCCCCTCTTCGCGGACGCCGATCAAGCGCCGAAGCTGGTGCGTTCCCTCCATCAAGCTGACTTGTTTCTCGGTTCTGGAAGTCCTTCAGATATGTTGTATCACTGCTGTGGTAACGCGCATGCCATTTCTTGGGATAAGTGTTGCGTCGTTCGTTTTTAGTAGAAGTTGTGCGCAGTAAAATTTACCCAAGTTCTGTGGCACAAGCATTTATGGTGATAGCAGTTTCTGAGATAAGCCGCACAGATTTGTGTGCCACATACATATGTGTTTAGAAAACGGTTACTTTCAGTTCGAGTGGACCGCTGGAGAGTGGTGGGATTTACCCAATGTCTGTGGCACATAGCCGTCTATGGTGCCTACAAGCGTTACCAATAATTGCGGGCAGCTTCGCTGTTTAAAACAAAATCGTTCTCATGATGATGATGATGAATCATAAGGTTGTGAATGATATACGCGAATGATGCATTAGCTAGCGCCTGAGTGGCGTAAAGCAAAAAAATAATAACACAACGCCGATTGAAATATTCAATGCCAATAAAAATTGCTGTATGACAACAAAAAAGTTGAAATCCTCAAAGAGAAAAAGCAAAAGGCTAACTGGTTTTAGTGCTACGAAGCGATAATTTAAAGCGGTTAATCTGCGAATGAGTCAACGCTTATTGTGGTTTCGCGATAAGTTCACGTGACATTGCACAGAAGTTCAACACAAGACGCTGCGACGGGATTGAACCCGTGACCTCCGCGTCAGCAGCCGCGTACCGTAACCGCTACATGGCCGCGGCGGATAATGAGAAAATGCAAGGTTGTTAGACTTGACCCAAAGTCTCCTACTTGGACATGCAACATAATATACATATAAATGTGGTTGTATGAAAAGAAATTTAACTTTTATTTAGACTGGAGCTTTTTATTCTGTCCACGTTACATTTGCGATCTCATCTAATTGGAACTTTAAAAACTAAAAAGTAATTTCGACCATCAGATCTTCACATTAAAATAGCAAATGCCAAATATATTCTGAATTACGGCAAAGACCCCTATATACAAGTTTTCATTTTTTTTCCAGCCACCGCAAATCAATGAGATTCGCAACGCGGCCACCGCATGTGATCCCGACGCTGATCATTAAAACGACCGCCGCTGAAAAGTGACCCGGCAATATACGTTCTTTCAAAAGGTGGCTTTAGCGACTGCGTGAATTTTTCGCACCTATAGATCAGCAAAAGCGATGGAAATGTCATCAGTGAAACCTTGATGGGCACATACTTCTCTATATATACTTGTATGATAGTAAGTAAATTCTATTTGTTGTGTGATCACTTGGGGTAATGTTTGACTATTTGCAAGTACAGGTTGATGCGCCGCATCAACTTGTACGGTTGACCGCAAGCAAATATTCGTCATTCACTCACAAGGTTCCATTGAGCTTCACCTGCACTTCAAACAACCTAATAAACTGTCTTGAGTGTGCCACCTGTAGAAAACAATGTATAGGCGCAACTGCAGCCGATTCACGCAAGACTGAAGGGCCACCGTGCAGACACACATCACAATTTACAAAAAGCAGTAGCCGGTCACTTCAACGAACAGGACCACAATTTCGACCAAGTAAAGCTTTACGTTCTACAAACTGATTTCCGGTCACTACGAGAAAGAAAACATATGTAAGCATAATTGATACACAAATATGTCTCTAAATTCATCAGGAATCAATGTAGCATGTAGAAACTTGGAAAACTATAGAATAATTGCGGCAATATTTACAGAGACAAGATACATTGAACCTTCAAATAGACATAACTGGTACTACACTGAACGTCTCCTAGCCTACATACCGTACTATTATTGTTTTCTTTCAATTTTTCAATTTAAAATATAGATATGCATGTGTCTATATACTAATGTGGAGTTTTAATTTTCTTGAACTGCTAAACCGTTGCTGTGTTTCCTCTTTCCTCGGTATACCCCTACCGCGCATCGTTAAAGGGTCCCTGAAACGGTTTTTTTTTCACATTCCGTTTGGAGCAAATCATTGGCACGGGAGTTCAATCAAAACACCAAGTATTAACAGAGCTACGAGTACTAAATAAGTACCCTCCTCGTCCACTCCACCTTTCACCCTCAACTTCCTCTCAGCTCTTCCTTTGAGCGCTCGGGACTAAGCTCCACCTTCACGGCGCCTGCGTCACGATGTGGCGTGAGACCACATACGCGTAAATCCCACCACCGATTCAATACTGGCAGCCTTTGCTGCGCGTTCCACATCCAATCAGATCAGTTGGAAACGATGACGTCAGTGGGGCAGAGCGCGTCGCTTGTTGTATGGGGGGTTAAAAACGCGTTTGGCCGAGTTGCAGCGATCTGGAGCGATTCGCAGCTTAAAAGCGTTGTAATAATCACACAGTTTAGACAGAGAGCTAAAATCGGTCTCTGATTTACTCTTGGGACTTGGTCTACTGGCCCAATGTGTTTGTAAAAAATCGTCACGGTCGTTTCAGGCCGTGAAGATTCCGTTGGCAACGTCCATTTAAGGACATCGCCAACCCAGAAAGTTCTCTGCATCTCCCCCCCCCCTTTTTTTCCTTTCTTGCAATTTTTCCTCCTTTTTTGGTGGTTTACCCTAACATCACATCTACCCCCCCCCCGTCTCCCCTCCCATTTTCATTTTCTCTTTACTTTTTTGTGTGTTTCTCTCGTCGTTGTTCATTTCTTTTGCATTCACAATGTCATTTTTTTTGTCATCACCAAATTTGTCATCACCAAAACACATCACCAAATTCTTGAATCGATTCCCCTGAGAGGGTCACCTACGCGGATACTGAAAGCATATTTTCGCCAATGACCTTCCCCATTAAACGCGAGCTCTTCAGACTCCATCCTGTATCGTTTACTCTCAACATCTTGGCATTTAAAAGTACACCGCCTGCTTCTACCCATGTTTGTAGCTGCTTTCTTGTGCGTCCCATTGATAGGTGTTAGGGAACAGACGTACGCCCCTATCGTCGGCAACCCTTTGTGGTAGATGGACGCGGCGACAGTCTGCCTGCTTCAAAGTTTCGAGCTCTTTCGTTTGTTCGTGTCTGAAGCAGCCACCACTATGCAGCCCGCCACTCCTACGTTGCGTGTTTCCCCCTTTTTTCTCCCTCCAAGAAAATCAGCTAATCAGAAAATCAGAAAATCAGCAAGATAATCATCATCATCATCATTACCAGCCTGACTACGCCCACTGCAGGGCAAAGGCCTCTCCCATGATCTGCCAATCAACCCGGTCTTATGCTTTCCGTTGCCACGTTATATCCACAAACTTTTTAATTTCATCGGCCGACCTAACTCTCTGTCTCCCCTTCGTGCGTTTGCCTTCTCTAGGAATCCATACAGTTACCCTAAATGACCACCGGTTATCCAGCCTACATTTTATGTGTATGGCCCATGTCCATTTCTATTTCTTGATTTCAACTATGATATCCTTAACCCCGGCTTGTTCTTTGACTCACTCTGTTTTCTTGTCTCTTTATGTTACACCTATCATTTTCCTTTCTATCGCTCGCTGCGTCATCCTCAATTTAAGCTGAACTCTCTTTGTAAGCCTCCAGGCTTCTGATCCGTAGGTAAGTACTGGCAATATGCAGCTGTTGTATACCTTCCTCCTTAGCGATAGTGGCTGTTGCAAATTGAATCGGAACGGAGCAACTAGCATGCGCGACACCGGGAGGCAAGAAGAGAAAGCAGAGGACGCGGAGTTCGCGAGGGACGGCAAGACAGATAGTTCGCCATGAACGCAGAATAAAATCCCGTTTTCTCTTACGGTTTGGGAGCCAGTCGTTTCATAATACTTGGTGCCGCGAAACTGGAGACTGCCCCTCGAGGAACGCCTTCACGTCACGGCCATGGCGAATTTGGACCAGCTGGAGGAAGTGAGGTGAACTCAGCGGTGGCGTCACGCGAGCCCTAACCCAGCTCACGGATCTTCTGCAGCAAACGGATCCTGACTTCTTGGAAGTTCACGTACACCTTGACTGTCTCAAGGACAAGTAGTCTACATTTTCGAGACTGGACGACGCCATACTTTCGCTAACAGGTGAAGATAATGTTGACCGCGAAGTCGAAACGCCCCGCCACGGTGGTCCAGTGGCTAAGGTACTCAGCTGCTGACCCGCACATCGCGGGATCAAATCCTGGCTGTGGCGGCTGCATTTCCGATGGAGGCGGAGATGTTGTAGGCCCGTGTGCTCAGATTTGGGTGCACGTTAAAGAACCCCAGGTGGTCAAAATTTCCGGAGCCCTCCACTACGGCGTCTCTCATAATCAAATGGTGATTTTGGGACGTTAAACCTCACAAATCAATCAATTAAGTCGAAACGGCACAGGATTATAGCGACAAGATCAGCTACGCTATCGCGTGCGTGAATTACTGGTTTCAAGGTCGTCAGCAAGCTACCATGACGCATGCTGAAGGTTCCGGATCAAGATCGAGCAACGCACACCTTCCGAGATCCGTCGATGCTCCGGACCATGCGAGAGAGCCACGTCACAGATCAGTTGTACTGCCCAGGCTACAGATACCTACCTTCGACGGCAACCTGCGTGACTGGCAGGCCTTTTGGTATTATTACGATGCCAGGATCCACCAAAATCCTGAACTACCATGCATCGGAAAATTCAAGTATTTGCTTACGTACTTAACTGGCAGTGTTAAATGGTCATTCGAAGGAATCCGGTTAGCCGAGAAGAATTACGACATCGCTATTAAAACGCTCACGGATCGCTTCAGAAGGCGAGGTCTCCTCATCAATGAGTACGTGGATCATCTTTCGGCGTTGACTCCTGTGAAGAGCTCATCAGAAGCTGCTAAACTTCGCGCACTTCACGACAATGTGCTGTTCCGAGTGAGTGCTTTAGAAAGCCTCGGCGTGTCCCCGGATCAATACATCGTGGTACTGAATTGGGTCATGATGCGCTGCTTGCCAGACGATCTGGCTATTATGTACTGATAAAGAATGAAAGAGGATGACCGTTCTAATAGTGGGACGGAGACTTCCGAACACAGACTGCGCCAAACGAAGGACCTGTTGACATTTCTTCGCATCCAAGTAGAAGTGCGGGAGGAAATTCACCTGCAACCGTGTCGCCGCTCTTACGAAGGTGGAGACAGCATGGCGACAGAAAGCCCAGACAGCACAGAATTCATTCCATCGGTTGTAGCTATTACTGGTTGCACTGCACTGATCAATCAAGCCTGCCCACTTTGCAAAAGCCAAGAGCGCAGGATTATGTCCTGTGCTGCGAATCTGTCAGCGGACGAAAAGCGAGTAAGGCTACGGAATAACAACTGCCGTTTTCGCTGTGGTACTCGCAACCACATCGCAAAGGCATGCAAAAGGGCCATCAGTCTCACATGTGGCTCCTGCCATCGCCGCCGACTGACCATTCTGTGCGACCTGTCCAGACCCGTCGTCCAGGACCCAGTTCCTGCTGCGGAATCCGTTGCATTGGGAAGACCGCCTTCGCCAATGCTTCGAACCATTACAATCACCCAAAGCACGCACGTCGAATGCACGGCTGTACTATTGCAGACGGGGCGCATATAGGCAAGGTCCGGAAATCGACGCCTCCTTGTTCCGGTTATGCTGGACTGTGGTAGCCAGCGCAGCTATATTCGCGCAGACGCGGCCAGAATCTTTCAGTGTTCTGTCATTGGAAGGGAATAACTTTCAAGAATGACATTCGAAAGCTCCAAGGCTTAGAAGCGACTCTGCGCCGACCGTGTCTCTATGCGACTGCGCAGTCGATTTAACAATGCTGAAGTGGAGTTAAAAGCCTTGACAATTCCAGAGATCTGTTCCGTAATGAGTCCACCGCTAGAGCACCATATCTTGCAGATGCTCCTAGAAAAAGACTACAATGTGGCTGACACATGTCAATCGAATACGTGGCAAGAGGGCGTCATCACTATGCTGATAGGATTTGACGCCTATTAGTAGGGGACCACCGGCAAGATTGACTGCATCAACGAGACGCTAACAGCGATTGAAACAACGTTTGGATGGATGGTACAAGGACCCTTATGGTCGTACACCCAGTACCCATATAGCGCACTGTTCATATCGAGCCGCAATTTTTCTGCAGCAGACATGGACATATCGTCAATGTGGCGTCTTGATGCCACTGGAATCGATGGAAGCTATTCACAACCATTGGAGATCGACGCACATCTCTTCGTATTTGAGCGCTACATAACGAAGCAAGGTAGACGTTATCAGGTGCCGCTCATGGTGGAACAGCCAGGACTACCAGCCGGGAACAGTAATCGCCGACTGGCAGAACAGCGACTACAACGTAAAATCAACCGTTTCCGAGAGCAGCCAGCGTTACTAAAGAAATACGACCTGGCTAGTACCGCATATTTTGAAGATGGACATGCTGAAAAGGTGCAAGAGGAGCCAGTCGGAGATAATGTATACTATATGCCTCATCACGCAGTAGTTCGTTGAGCCGCCGTCACAACGAAGCTTAGAGTGGTGTTTGATGACTCATCACATGAAGCTGGTCGTCCCTGCCTGAACAATGTCCTATCGAAGGACACCACAGTCGGCGTGGAAATTGTCCAGGTACTGCTGAAATTTCAATTTCACACTGTCGTTCTTGCAGCCGACATAAAGAAGGCATACCTCCAGCTGTTGATTCGGCCCGAAGATCGTGACCTTCTGATGTTTTTGTGGCTGGAACGATGGCCAACTAAGGAAGAGCCCATGCCACCGATTACTACTTGGAGGATGACCAGAGTACCGTTTTGGTGCTACATCAAGCCCATTTCTTTTGGCGGCTACAATTCGCCATCACCTGTTATCTTGTCAGCAGAACTATCAGAAACCGTAGCCTTATAGAAGCACGCATTCTACGTAGATGATCTTATCATCGGGCTACCTACCATGCAGGTGTCAATGAAGGTATATGAAGAAACGAAACAAATATTCTACAAGGCAAGCATGGAAATTCGCAAGTGGGTCTCAAATTGCGACGAGTTGAAGGAAAGCTTCTTGCGTGACAGCTGCGCCATCAAAAATGAAGCTGGAGACAATCTAATGATGAAGGTTTTAGGTGTTCCCTGGGAATGTTCAGGCGATCACCTTATCCTGGGCACTGAGCAAGCAGATATGTTTGCCGCCGGAAAGCCGGCTACCAAACGTACAGCACTGAAAACCTTGGTCAGAGTATACGACCCACTGGGTTACCTCACTCCATTCACCATAAAGACTAAAATGGTATTCCAGAATTTATGGAAGAAAAATCTTGCATGGGATGCCAGTATGCCTGAAGGTGAACAGGCCGAATGGAATAGTTAGAGTTTTGAGCTGTCCGACTCGTCCGCCACTATTCGCCGATATACATTCTTACGAGACAAAAATAAGCCCTTTTTATTTGAGCTGCATCATCATCATCATCATCATCCTGACTACGTCCACTGCAGGACAAAGGCCTCTCCAGTGTTCCGCCAGTTAACGCGATCCTGTGCTTGCTGCTGCCAATTTATACCCGCAAACTTCTTAATCTCATCTGCCCACCTAACCTTCTGTCTCCCCCTAACCCGCTTCCCTTCTCTGGGAATCCAGTTAGTTACCCTTAATGACCAGCGGTTATCCTGTCTACGCGCTACATGCCCGGCCCATGTTCATTTCCTCTTCTTTATTTCAACTATGATATCCTTAACCCCCGTTTGTCCCCTAATCCACTCTGCTCTCTTCTTGTCTCTTAAGGTTACACCTACCATTTTTCTTTCCATTGCTCGCTGCGTCGTCCTCAATTTAAGCTGAACCCTCTTTGTAAGTCTCCAGGTTTCTGCTCCGTAGCTAAGTAGCGGCAAGATACAGCTGTTATATACCTTCCTCTTGAGGGATAGTGGCAATCTACCTGTCATAATTTGAGAGTGCTTGCCGAATGTGCTCCACCCCATTCTTATTCTTCTAGTTACTTCAATCTCGTGGTTAGGCTCTGCGGTTATTACCTGCCCTAAGTAGACATAGTCTTTTACAACTTCAAGTGCACTATTACCTATCTCGAAGCGCTGCTCCTTTCCGAGTTTGTTGTACATTACTTTCGTTTTCTGCAGAATAATCTTAAGACCCACCTTTCTGCTCTCCTTGTCTAACTCCGTAATCATGAGTTGCAATTCGTCCCCTGAGTTACTCAGCAATGCAATGTCATCGGCCAAGCGCAAGTTACTAAGGTATTCTCCATTAACTCTTATCCCTAACTGTTCCCATTCTAGGCTTCTGAAAACCTCCTGTAAGCACGCGGTAAATAGCATTGGGGAGATTGTGTCCCCCTGCCTTACACCCTTCTTGATTGGTATTCTGTTGCTTTCTTTATGAAGCACTATGGTAGCTGTTGATCCCCTGTAGATTTCTTCCAGAATGTTTATGTATACTTCATCTACGCCCTGATTCCGCAGTGTCTGCATGACGGCTGATATTTCTACTGAATCAAACGCCTTCTCGTAATCTATGAAGGCTATGTATAGTGGTTGGTTATACTCTGAGCATTTTTCTATTACCTGATTGATAGTATGAATGTGGTCAATTGTTGAGTAGCCTGTTCGAAATCCTGCTTGTTCCTTCGGTTGATTGAATTCTAATGTTTTCTTTACTCTGTTAGCAATTACCTTTGTAAATAGCTTGTATACTACAAAGAGCAAGCTGATCGGCCTGTAATTCTTCAAGTCCTTGTCATCTCCTTTCTTATGTATTAAGATGATGTTAGCGTTCTTCCAAGACTCCGGTACCCTTCCCGTCAGGAGACACCTCGTAAACAGGGTGGCTAGTTTTTCTAACACAATCTGTCCTCCATCTTTTAGCAGATCTGATGTTACCTGATCCTCACCAGCAGCTTTGCCTCTTTGCATGCTCTCCAAAGCTTTTCTGACTTCTTCTATTATTACTGGTGGGGTGTCATCTGGGTTACTGCTAGTTCTTATAGTATTAAGGTCGTGGTTGTCTCGGCTACTGTACAGATCTCTGTAAAACTCTTCCGTTATTTTAACTATCCTATCCATATTGGTAGTTATTTTGCCTTCTTTGTCCCTTAGTGCATACATCCGACTTTTGCCTATCCCAAGTTTCCTCTTTACTGCTTTGACGCTTCCTCCGTTTTTCAGAGCGTGTTCAATTCTCTCCATGTTATACCTTCTCACATCGCATACCTTACGCCTATTAATCAACTTCGAAAGCTCTGCCAGTTCCATTTTGTCTGTTGTACTTGAGACTTTCATGGTTTGACGCTTCTTAATTAGGTTCTTCGTTTCCTGGGAAAGCTTGCCAGTGTCCTGTCTAACTACCCTGCCTCCAACTTCCACTGCACACTCCGTAATGATACTCGTCAGATTATCATTCATTGTATCTACGCTAAGGTTGGTTTCCTCACTAAGAGCCGAGTACCTGTTCTGCAGCGACACTCTGAATTCCTGTACTTTCCCTCTCAGTGCTAGCTCATTGATAGGCTTCTTGCGTATCAGTTTCTGTCGTTCCTTCTTCAAGTCTAGGCGAATTCGAGACCGTACCATTCTATGGTCACTGCATCGTACCTTGCCAACCACTTCCACGTCCTGAACGATTCCTGGGTGTACACTCATTATAAAGTCTATTTCGTTCTTATTTTCGCCATTAGGGCTCCTCCATGTCCACTTGCGGTTTTCTCTTTTTAGGTAGAAGGTATTCAAAATCCGTAAATTATTGCGTTCTGCGAATTGTACTGGTAGCTCTCCTCTGGCTTTTTTAGTGCCGATGCCATAATCTCCTACTGCCTGGTCTCCAGCCTGCTTCTTCCCAACCTTTGCATTAAAGTCGCCCATCACTATAGTATACTGTGTTTTTACCTTACTCATTGCCGATTCCACGTCTTCATAGAAGCTTTCAACTGCAGCGTCATCATGGCTGGATGTAGGCGCGTAAGCCTGTACTACCTTCATCTTGTATCTTTTATTCAGTTTAATTACAATACCTACCATTTGAGCGGCACATCTTTGCAGATGCCCGTCCTATTGCATTTACGTTGTATTTACGTACGAGTGAACTGGCCACCCGAAACGTGCTTCACGCGACTCTTGATTAGCAAGAGCCGACTCCCTTCTTTGAAAATGGTATCGCTTCCACGCCTGGAGCTGCTGGCATGCACCATCGCGGTGCGGCTTATACGCTACGCGCACAAGGTCCCTTTTTTCCAACAGTCCACTGTTGCCTTGGGCGGAATCACTTGTGGCACCAAACTGGATAAAAAGTTCAGTGACCAAGTTGGAACCATTTGTAGCTAGCGCACCGTGTGACCGAAATACAGCAGCATACCAGACCTTCCCAGTGGTTTTATTGTAGCAGCAAAAAAAAATCCCACCAATGTCATCACAAGAGGACTACCACTTTCGTATCTTACCAAATCGTCCAAGTGGTGGCATGGCCCAAGCTGGTTGTGTGACAAAACAAGGTCTTACGAAGGTATAGACGTCAGCGAATCTAACGAAAAAAACTCCCAAGCATTTCCCCGAGGTTTAACATGGTTAAGTGCGAATGCACGGGGTGATGCTATGAGGAGGAGTAAATTTAAAATCAGTTGGCAATCACCAGCGAGTTAACATAAACTCCCCCGTGTGATCACATTGCGATTCCCAGGAAACATTAGACCCTTTCGGGAAATCTTGCCGAGTTTACGGGTATATGTGAGAGTAAATTTGCACCATAATGATATTTATGTCCGTGGCCCGCTTCGCCCGCTTGCGCTCGGCATCACGGGCCCTTAGCTGCGCTGCCTTGTCTTCAACCGGCGCGACATCTTCAATGACGCGTGCAATGCTCACATTCGATTGCGTTGTACTCGTTGTTGGAGGAATCGCAGTCGAGGTTGATGCCTGTGATGGATCCATACCTATGACTACTTTCCGATCTCGAGCAAGTCATGGCTGCGCGGGCGCGCGCAGCCACGGAGCGGAGGGTGGAGCGCGCGCAATCACGTGGCGTGTGACGTCGCTGCGCCGTTGCTACAGACGCTCCTCTCCGCTCCTCGCGCCGTTGCTAGGGGAGAGGAGGAGACGCACCGCGGACGGCGGATTCAGGGTCGCTTATAAAGTGCATTCGCACTTAAGATACTGTTCATCGAACCGCAGCAACCGAAGAATGATCAAGGATTTTCTGCAGAAGTTACATCCTTTTGTTCATCCGCCAATGATGTTCACCATGGTGTCATGGCACTGGGAAGCTACAGTTCTTTTGCAAGACTGCTAATAGTAACTGCATGAATCCAGCATTTCAGCCGCTGCGCAAGATGCTTGCCATCAGCGTGTGGTCCTCTGAAAGCAGAACAATTATTTCGAGCTGAACATTATTGGTTGCATATAATGCAGAAAGACTCGTTCCCAATCGATGTCTAAGCGCTGCAGAAAGGTCTGCCATTACCTTCAATGGTCCTGTACTTCGTTTGTGCCAGTATATGGATGAGGACGGCCTACTTCACGTCGGTGGGCGACTGGACTGCAAGAGCTGCACGCGGAACAGGACATTCGTCACTCCTTACTATCAAGTGACCAAAAGCTCACCAGCTTGCTTTTTTCGGCAGCACTTATACGCACGATCCACGGTGGTGCTGAAGCAATCCTCATTTAGCTTCGAGAGCGTTTCTGGTTATTGAGAGGGCGTCAAACCGTGAAGAGGATCATTCTTCAATGTAGAATGTGCAAACGCTAGAAAACTACAGTGGAGGCAGCACCCATGGCCCAACTTCTTCGCGAAAGAATGACAGAAACCAGCCCCTTCACGGTCGTTGCCTTGATTACTGTGGGCTGCTGTACGTGAAGTCAGCAAGTGGTCCAAGAAGGACTTACATGCTTCTGTTTTCGTGTGCCGTCACACACGCCATTTGCCTTAAGCTAACATTATACATGACCACCGCCACAACTTTGCTCGCCTTTCGTCGTTTCGTCGCACGCCACGGTGTACCCTCAGTTGTGTACTCTGACAACGCCCAGACGTTTCGGAGTTGTGCTAGATGGTTTGAATCTGCGCTAACTGCTCTTCGCGAGTACGCCGCGGAGATCAGGATACAGTGGAAGTTTATAGCAGAACGCGCTCTATGGTGGTTCACTGGTGGGAGCGCCTCATTTGTACGACAAAAAATGCACTCAAGAAGTCACTCGGACGTAGTAGTCTTAACGTGGAAGGCCTCACAACGGTGCTGTGTGAGGTTGAAGCTGCGATCAACAGGAGACTCCTCACCTATCTTGGAAGTGAGCCTAACAAGCTACAGCCCTTAACTACATCGCACATCTGGCTGGGTAAACGGAGCACATCATTGCCACAACAGTGCCCATCAGAGCTTCACGTATCTGTCGATCTGCAACGAAAGGCATGTCCGCCAGCGTCTAACAGTGGAACTTTGAAAGAGATGGAAACGAGCGAACCTGCTATTGCTGTGGTCGGCACACAATCGCTTGGCATGCCCAACAACAAAGCTCCGAGTTGGTGATGTAGTGCTCTTGCAAGAAGACATGGCACCAGTGATGTCATGGAAAATAGACAGAGTGCTTGAGCTATTGCCAGGGAGAGATAACATTGTGCGCGCTTGCTCCATCAGTCTCGCCAACGGTTCTGTTGTGAATCGCACTGTGCCAAATGTTTGCTTGCTCGAAGCCTCTGATTCACCTTGGCGCGCACCGGATGATGTTGAAAAAAATTGCCCGCAGCTTCCCTCGGGGGAACACTGAGGAGGATGCGGAAGCGGTTCCGCCAACAGTTTGGCCGGCGCTGGTCGAAGGGACGTCGATCATTCTGTTTGTGGATTCGTTGGCATTCATTTCACGGCGACTTCGGACGTCGACGCGCCGTACAAACCAACGGACGAGCGGCAACTGAGCGAGCGAGCGCCGACCTTGAGTATATATACAGCGCGACGGCGCATGCGCTGTCAGCTGTCGAATGTTCTCGAAGGAGAAGCGCGCGCGCGGCACAGATGGCGACGGCGCGACGGCGCATGCGCTGTCAGCTGTCGAATGTTCTCGAAGGAGAAGCGCGCGCGGCACAGATGGTGGGCGACGGCGCGACGGCGCATGCGCGCGCGTCGGCTGTCGAATGTTCGAGAAGCGGTGCGGACGGCGCGGACGGCGCACTACAAGGCGCGAGTATAAGATGCTTCCGCATCTAAAATGAACCGGGATGGAGCAACTAGAGCGCGCGACACCGGGAGCGAAGAAGAAAAAGCAGAGGACACAGAGCTCGCGAGGGAGGGCAAGACAGATAGTTCACCATGAACGCAGAATAAAGTCGCGTTTTCTCTTACTGTTTGGGAGCCAGTCGTTTCGTAATAGTGGTAACCTACCAATAATAATTTGAAAATGCTTGCAAAATGTGCTCCCGCCTATTCTTATTCTTCTAGTTACTTCAATCTCGTGCTTAGGCTCCGCGGTTATACCTGTCCCAAGTAGTCGCACTCTTTTTAAGTGCACTGCAAGCTATCTTGACAGGCTGTTCATTTACGAGGTTGTTGTACATTTCTTTCGTTTTCTATAGACCAATTTTGAAACCTATCTTTCTGCTCTCCTTGTCTAAATCAGTAATCATGACTTGCAATTTTTTTCCTGAGTTATTCAGCAATGCAATGTCATCATCAAAGCGCAGGTTACTAAGGTACTCTCCATTAACTCTTATCTCTAACTCTCCCCATTCTAGACCTTTGAAAACCTCCTGTAAGCACATGGTAAATAGCATTGAGGAGATTGTATCCCCTTGTCTTACATCTTTATTTAAAGGTATTCTGTCGTTTTCTTTATGGAGCTTATGGTTGCAGTTGATATTCTGTAGATTTCTTCCAGGATGTTCATATATGCTTTGTCGACGCCCTGATTTCGCAGTGTCTGCATGACTGCTGATATCGCTACTGAATCAAATGCCTTCTCGTTGTCTATGCAGCCTATGTATAGTTGTTGTCTGTATTCTGAGCATTTCTCTATTACCTGATTGATAGTAGTATGAATGTTGTCAAATGTTGAGTAGCCTATTCAAAATCCCGCTTGTTCTTTTGGTTGATTGAGTTCTAATTTTGTGTTAATTATTGGAGCAATTATCTTTGTAATTAGCTTGTATACGACGGAGAGCAAGCTGATCAGCGTGTAGAGTTTTTTAAGTCCTTGTTGTCCCCTTTCTCATGCATTAGGCTGATCTTAGCATTCTTACAAGATTTTGGTACCCTCCCCGTGAGGAGGCACTTCTTAAACAATCTGTCCTCTATCTTTCAGTAGATCTGATGTTATCTAATTCTCACCAGCAGCCTTGCCTCCTTGCATTCCCTCCAAGGATTTTCCAACTTCTTCTGTCATTACTTGTGTGATGTCATCTGGCGTACTGCTAGTTTTTACATTAAGGTTGTGGTTGTGCAGGCTACTGTACAGATCTCTGTAAAACTCCTCTGCTACTTTAACTATCTTATCAATATTATTAATTACTTTGCCTTCTTTGTCTTTTAGTGCATACATACGGTTTTTGCATATCCCAAGTTTCCTTTTCACTGCTTTGACCCTTCCTCCATATCAATACTCTTCATGTTATACCTTTTTACATTGGATACCTTATGTTTATAATTAACCTCGAAAGCTCTACCAGTTCTATTTTGTCTGTTACGTTTGAGACTTTCATGCTTTGATGGTTCTTCGTCTTCTAGGACAGCTTGCCAGTGTCCTAACTATAGTACCTCCAACTTTCATTGTACACTCCATAATGATACTCGTCAGATTATCATTCATGGCGTCAACGCTAAAGCTGGTTTCCTCGATAACAGCCGAGTATCTGTTCTGAAGCAAGACTCTGAATTCCTGTACTTTCCCTCTCAGTGCTAGTTCATTGATTGGCTTCTTGCGTATCAGTTTATGTCATTCCTTATTCAAGCCTAGGCGAATTCGAAACTTTACTATTCTATGGTCACTGCATCGTACTTTGCCAAGCACTTTCACATCCTGCACGATGCCTGGGTGTGCACTTTCACCATTAGAACTCCTCCCTGTCCAGTTATGGTTCACTCCTTTCTGGTGGAGGTACTCGGCTGCTGACCCGCAGGTCGCGGGATCAAATCCCGGCTGTGGTGGCTGCATTTCCGATGGAGGCGGAAATGTTGTAGGCCCGTGTACTGAGATTTGGGTGCACGTTAAAGAACCCCAGGGGGTCGAAATTTCCGGAGCCCTCCACTACGGCGTCTCTCATAATCATATAGTGGTTTTGGGACGTTAAACCCCACAAATCAATCAATCAATCAATCCTTTCTGGTGGAAGGTATTAAAGATCCATAAATTATTACCTTCTACAAGCTCTACTAATAACTCCCGTTTGGCATTTCTAATACCAATGTCATAATCACCTAATGCCTGTTCTCCAGCCTGCTTCTTCCCTACCTTGGCATTGACGTCACCCATCAGTATAGTACACTTTTGTTTTTACCATACTCATTGCCAATTCCACGTCTCCATAGACACTTTCAACAAATACGCCATCATGGCTGGACGTAGGCGCGTAAGCTTGTATCTTCATCTTGTATCTCTTATTGAGTTTAATTGCGATACCTACCACCCTATCATTAATGATATAGTATTGCTCTATGTTATCAGCTATATATTTGTGGATAAAAAACCCCATGCCCAGTTTTTTTCTGTCAGCCAAGCCACTATAGCAAAAGACGTACGCATTCTGTAGCACTGTATAGGCCTCATCTGTCCTCCTAACATCACTGGGCCCATATCATCCCATTTAACACCCTCTAGCTTCTTGAATAGCACAGCTAGACTTGCGTCACTTGATAAGATTTTAGTGCAAAACGTTGCCAAGTTCAGGTTTCGATGGCAGCCTGTCCAAACCATGGTGTAAGATTCAAACACTTTAGGTGGGGACACTCACGAGACGCGATCGACCAAATAAAGTAACAGGGACGCGCGTCCGTCGGACCGCCACCGGCAGCGTACACTGTAAAAAAATGAGGGCCCTCCTTCACGGAGAATGCTGAAGGTATAGCGGTGCCGAGCAATTTCGTGAGCAAAAATACAACTATCTCCTTAAGACGTAGCCTCTTCACGGAAGGCATGCTTCAGCACAGTTACCACAGAACCCGTCACTCTATTGATTGACAAGTATTATTCTGTAATCAAAATAAGATGATTTCCTTCGAACAAGGCGTTCTTACGTATTCTATACGTTATTGCAACTAGTATAAAAATGTTTGTATTGTTCCACACAACAGTCTGGTGTATTGTTCTGCACAACAGTCTGCTGTATTGTTCCGCACAACAGTATGCCGCACCACAGCTGTGCCATGCAGCCTGCTTGCAAAAGATAGCAATGGAGGATTTCATTTATGTTCTGCGTGTCCATGAATGTAAGTTATTTGTGTTGTTTGGCGTAGAGTTTTGTTGGTTGGACACGCTGTTAATTTAGTTTCTCGGCACACCTTCATCTGCAAGTGAACACAGGGTTCATAGAATGATTACAACATAGTATATGTTTTGCACGGTTAGCATGATTTTGTGGAATGAATGCAGTCATTCATGGCTAGATCACTAAAGTACCTGTTTGTTATGTACACAACACCAAATTGAACAACAGTCCAGCTGAACTGAACTCTACACAAAGAACACAAGAATAGAGTGTACAGCAAAGGCACAAAGAGAACATTACATGTCTATAGTACTAATCGCGGCCCTGAAATGACGAAAATGAAACACGCCGAACATACGCAAGCCTGTCCCATCCTTGTGATTTGAAGTGTTACGCTGAACTTTATGAAAATGCTACACTTACAACGCCAAAAATTTATCCGCGCTAAGTTCACATGACATCCTTCCTTTCCCCATTTTGCAGATTTCTTTTTCTTGAGCCAATCTGTACACGCAAAGATGTTCCAAACTACGTGTGAATTAATGAGAGTAAAAAGTTTACTTGGACTTAATAAAGTTGCATAAAAGTGTTCCCACCTAAGCAGATGGCAGTTGCAGCATATCTTGGCAACAAGTCAGTGAAGGTTGACCGGTTCTTTAGCAATATACATCCTCGTGAACATGTTCTTCTTGGAAGTTAATGGTTGACAACAAATAAACCAATTTTCCAAGTCCCCCTCCCCCCGATCTGTCTCCAAGCCACTTTCAAGCACTGTTTATATAGAAACTATGCCTTGTTCTCCAGCAGTTAAACTCCGTCTTGAAACAAGCAGCACTGTTGGCAATAGCAGCATCCCGCCTATGCAGTCTTCAAACGTCTGAATTCTTTCTGCCCATTTTGCCAATAGGAGCGGCGTTGAATACCCCAGTGTACTTTGTAGAGGACCTTCCTCCAATCATGTGCAGGTGTGCGGTCCGTGAACGTATATCCCAAGGTACACCAAAAAGCACAGCAGATTTGAGTTAGGACATCGGTAAAGTATAAAGCAAAAATTGCGACGCAACTTCCATGGGTAAAACAAATGAAAAATGGTCACCGGAACCTAAAGAGCGTAAAAAAGATGTTGCTTAAGTTTTCCATGCAACATGTTCTCACACAGAGCTTGTTGAACGCTGCTGAGTGACAAGACATAGCTGGAGCCTCAACAATTCGGCTATGCCACCTCGTGTACAAAGGTGAGAAAACAGAAAACTTCTGGAGTCGCAGTCCATTCGTTACTAAGTATCAGCTTCCAACAACTCCGGCCTTCTATTTATAAATGTTTACAAGAAAATATGTGACCAGTGGACTGGTTGAACTGCACACTTATGGCCAGCATATACTAAGAACGCTACCTGCAGAGATGGCAAATCTTTCATGTCATTTTGTTATTAATTGTTGTGCAAGGTCAGAGTAAACAATTCACAGTTAAGAAACTAATCTAGAGCATATGGGGGGGGGGGATAGTTTGTGTGTATGCACTGTGCTGCGCTATGTTGCAGATGTGTGATTCATACCTGCTGCAGCATGCCAAATGAACAATGAAATGCATTACTACATGCTTCTTTGAACACAACTTTGGCAGATGTATTCAGAAACATGATTGTCAAAAGGGCTGATTGCCCGCTTATGAAACTGTGTGCGTTGCTCATGAACAGCTCCACTTGGCTTCTTTCTGTATGTCTGAAAAGGAACTACAAAGAAAAACTATTGTAGTAGCAGCAATATTCAGAGTTTAAACCACTATGGTGTCTGCTACATACATCACCTCTGTTCACACCACTTTTTCATGAATCACAAGAGCAGACAGTATTTCTGGACAAGAACTGATCACATGCAGAACAAGCAGCAGGATGCTACGAAGACCTATTGCTATAGTAGACAAGAACTCAACGGTAAGCACACTATATTCTAGCTGCAAAAGAATTCATAGACTAGCATAACAAATTCTGTTTAATTAGTGCCATGGTGTGGCAGTTACAATTTCTGTAACTACTAACACCATGGAGAGTTATGTGAGGTGAACAAAAAAATTTTGCATTATAATATGAAATCTTACACAAGACAAAGCATATTGTAGACCACTGCAAAGGCCTACATGCAGCAGTGAACATATTGTAACGCACCTTTGGAGCGAGAAACAGGAGCTGTGAGATAAGAGGATCAGGACTTCGTTGTCGTTTTCATAGCCTCAACCCATCCAGCACTCTGTCACTGCGCGTGACAGAGTGCTGGATAGGTACACGTCATCTTATTCATAATATTATGGTGGAGGTATTAGCCTGATGAAGACAATGAGTAATGCATCAACACAAATAGTGAGCATTAAATTAAGAAGCAATGCTTGCATATATATTTTTTTTTAAATCCAATTAACACTACATGAAAGTTGTACATCTCATTATGGCAGGAGGTAACATGAAGATGGGGGCTTGAATGAATGTCATATTGCTAAATTAAATGTGTCGTTCAAGCCAATGTTTGAATAAGACAATTTGTCTAAGTTGTGGCAACAACCATGATGGAGTTTGCGGCCTCGGTGAAGAAACGTTCTGTTGTCGAATAACAAGCTCAAACATTCGTTCAATGATTTTTTTCATGAGGTATACATCTCAACACATTCATTACAAATTCTCAACTTTAACAAATGCTTCTGTTGTAATGATACTGGGTGCAAAACCTAAGCGGCAGAGGACAGGCATTTAGCAGGGGTTTGGCTGCTCAACAGTTTCATAACAGTATGTCCATGATGCTAAACATTAGTGACTCGACAAGAGCACATACATTTACCAGAGCAGCAAACCGTATCAAGGTTACTGCCAGGACTTAGACAAACAATTTTTGTTCAAACATTCATAACAACCTAATCTTGAAAAATCTTGATTGGCTCTAAAAACAAACTTTAATGATTTGACCCTCATTAAAGGGCCATTCAAGGGTCATTTGACCGCCCCCCACCTCCTATCATCATCTTAACTTCTGTCATAATAAGACAACTGTCATGTTGTGCTTGACAGAACTTTAAGAAATCTACAGTAAACCTTGCTTCTCAATTTAATGCATCTCATGCTCACCCTTTAGGTTTATGCTTTAATGACTGTCTTATCAGCCAAAGAACCCAGGGTAAAAATGTGTGAAGGCGTCTTCAATTTTTAGAGTCAGAGGTATTCCTAACTCTTGGTAAATGGCCTTAAAACAAACAATGTACTTTTATTCTACAAGAAAGAATTAATCTTGTAAAAAAATATACACAAAACACTGCATTTTGCCATGTTTGATTTCATTGATATGTGGGGTTTAACGTCTTAAAATCACCATATAATTATAAGACGCCGTAGTGGAAAGCTCCGGAGTTTTCGACCACCTACAACATTTCCGCGTCCATCGGAACTGCTGCCGCTGCAGCCGGGACGCAATCCCGCGACCTGCGGGTCATGGGTGAGTACCATTTTGCCATGTTTCCTCACGACCAACATTAGCATAAATTGAAACAAAAATGATTTCGATACCATAGCCATGAAATTTTGCTGACAAAGAAACAAAGACTGTGGCAAAAGCATGAAGCAACAATCATGTGTCAGTTGTTTTTCTCCCATGACTCAATTTCTGAGCACATGGTTTGAAAGGCCTCTGCTGTATTAGACAGTTTTCCCCAAAATAGTGCTGGAACAACTTCTTCCTACATTGAGGCATGAAAGCACCAGTTTTGGAAAACATTGCAAGTGGTCCCGAAACCACTTCAAAGACTAACATGACAAGACCATGAACTCGCAAATACTTACAGATTAATGCTCAGTCACAGTTTATGAGGCAGCCCGACGGCTTCTGTGTGTCCATTTGTACTGCCTTCTGTCTGCCTTCGGGCCATTTTTTGTAGAATGTTTGCCGAGAAAACAAAAAAAACCATTAGAAACAACTCACTTTTTTTAGCATGCCCCATGTATAACAACTTGACTTTCTCGGCCTCATGAGGTAGCCGTCTAGAATGCATGCTAACAGCTGCTGCTTTATGTATGTATATCTCATACCCCATTAGCAGGCTCCAAAATAATTCCCAGTCATTGTTAAGCAAGAAGTCTAAAAAAAGAAAACAGAAACAACATTTTACACTAGACATAAATTTAACTTCTTAATACTCACTCAATAACCTATTTTCCTCACGCATTATATGCATACATGTTGAAAAGACTGGGCATGCAAACGTGGCTGCAGGTGAGTCAGAACACTTCAAATGCCAACTAACAATGACAAGGCAGACTAACGGAACATATAAGACAGTTAACCAGAGGCACATCAGTAAGCCTATCTTTATACCACGACTTAAATGCATGCCAAAATTAGAATCATGCAGTTTCGTACAAGCACAGAAATGAAGAAATGCATCTAATGGTTGAGGCTTGGCAAAGTGACATGTGGTAGTGCATGTGTGAGCCAACCATCGAATAACTCAACGAAGAAATGAAATGCTGAGCAGTTATCTCTCACATACACCAACAGACATGCCGTCTTGATTGATATGTCTACTTACCTTGTTTCGTTTCTAGCTTAATGTCAACTTTTTTGGTTGGTGCTTACAGTGTCTTGACTACTCTCTCGAGTTCATGTTTGCATGCGCTGCCTTTTTAACATGAATACCAACCTACTAAGCAGCTCACCTCTTCTATTTGAAATATACATACAATGTAGAATTACCACTTTGTTCACTCGATGTATCATTAATAATGGGGTTATGAACGTGAATGTCAATTCAAAAGCACTGAGGCCTCTAGCATTTTCGCCTCCATCAACTGCTGCCCTAAAGATCTAATCCAATTAGTGCGGGGGTTGTTCACATGGTAGCATAACTGTAAGCAACGTAAGATAAATTTTAGGGCTATGAAAAGAGCTCTAAGTAAAAGCAAGACACGCAACGAGCTAGGAGCCATATAATATTCGGTCTAGAATCTCTTTCTGGTAACCTAAAATGCTGTGGCGCCGGCCATGCACCTCAACAACTGTTCAGATTTTCTTTCTGAACTAAAGCTTAGTAGTGTCAATATTGATATGTACAGATTGCTCTGAAAACAGCAGTTAAGTTGCGAAAAAGTAAAAGCCAAAAGACAAAAAAAGCTCCACGACTAATAAAATAATAAACAGTTAATGATGCAAGTACACCCGAAACACCGTTTTAGATGCGCTGGTTGAACAGGTATTAGGTAAACAAGGCAGCAAAGCAATGAACTGCCAGCTATGTAGCTGCAAAAGCGGAGAAAGGAGGTGGCTCTAGTGCCACGAAAAATTCATGAAAGTACTCTCAACGGGAAAAGCTGGGTAGATGTTGAATCCACAACCAATGCGAATTCCTGCTACGCCGGTATTGAACGCTTGTAATTAAATGGGTGACTGCATAGGTCGGAATGCGAAGTGCAGTATGAATTATTTCTTTCAAAGTTACATTCTTAGACTAAGTGAGAATTTAGCTTCATCAAACATTTCGTGTCCCGCAAACTTTTGCTGTTGATGGTACATATTGAACATACAGAATGTTTTATATATTGAACACCTAAATATTGACAGAAGCTGCAGACTATTTCACAGATGAGCATTGCTAAATATAAATCATCAAAGCCATGCAGTGCATAAATTGACCATACATAATCGAAATGTAACAAGCTACTAAACAACCCCACCGTCTCAAATTTCTGATAACTGCAAAAGTGTAAAATGTGAGCATGTTGACACAAATTTTGTGTTTACATGATAAAATGATGAAGTCACAGCAAATAAAACACACATTGTAGCTGTTTTCAGTTTCTCATTCGTCTTCTCCATCGCTCTCATCGTGAAGAAGGGTACGCATATGTTACCATCATGACTACAGTCACTTGGCAACAAAGCATGACGTCAGTGATTGTGCAATCAACATGCAGCCATCAACTAAGCAAGGCCTCGTTGATGGGCCGCTGTGCTACATCGGCATGGTGAGGAAGTTTTGTGCAAGGCACAGGTGAGATAAAAAAATATGCAGCACGCCTCACAACGACACAATGTATAATACGGCGTAATTTTAAGACCAAAACACCAAAACAATAGAACGCATGACTTGAATGCAATATGCGGTGGCAAAAAAAAAGGGGGGGGGGTGCTTGAGAAAAAAAAACAGTGTGTGTGACGGGAGCGGGGAGGATAGCGTATGAATATTGCCACGTTCCATTTCCCAAGTTTTCGTTATCGTCCCAAAACACCACACGATTCTCAGCGCAAACCGCGCCTGCAGTTTTCGAGAAGGTTCCGGACTGTAGTAGATCATTTCGGTAAGATCACGCCCAGTGTGCGAACGGTACAGATTGTTCTGGAACCTACGCCACCGCCAGAGATAACGCTAGAACATTGGATGGCAAGAATATAAATGCCGACGCGCTTCGCCGCTTGTCAGTTGTTGAACGAAGGCCGACGCTCCGTTCGCCGCTATCAGTCCGAGACTGCTATCTGTGCAAGACTGCTGCTGTAATCGGACTTTCCGTTTACTGGGCACAGGTTCGCCCAAATAAATAGTTAAATCCCAACATGAAGTCTCCTGTCTTCGGCCACGTCACGACCCCGTGACATCTGGTGGAGGTGCTGCTTCGTTCATGTACCGGACGCCCCCGTCAAGCCGTGAACCCAGCCCACGTCGCGAAGAAGACACCGACGCCAACCAAGAGCAGCGAACAAGCCGCCGACAGCAAGGTCTCCCACCAGAGTACGGGCTCCTACAAGACAAGGCGCGGAAAGCCAAGGCCATGACCTCTACTGCAGCGACTATGACAACCGGAGCGTCCCAGCCCGCGATCGTCATACATCAACCCAGGGAACCACCAACGTTTCAAGGGTCATCGTTTGAAGACCCGGAAGCCTGGCTAGAAACATACGACCGTGTGGCCGCCCTCAACCACTGGGACAACGAAGAAAAGCTCCGTCGTGTGTACTTCTACCTGGAAGACACCGCAAGGACCTGGCTAGAGAATCGGGAGTCCACGCTCCGAACGTGGGATGTCTTCTGCGGCGCATTTCTGCAAACGTTCGCGAGCGTCGCTCGCAAAGAGAGGGCCGCTGCTTTACTAGACACCCGGGTTCAGCTACAAAATTGAAAAGGTTGGAATTTTTACAGAGGAGATGACCCGCCTATTTCGTCACGCTGACCCAGACATGCCTTAGGAGAAGAAAGTTCGTTTCCTCATGCGAGGGGTCAAACAGGAGCTCTTCGCGGGACTAATGAGGAATCCACCGAACACCGTCCAAGAATTTGTATCCGAGGCGACCACCATCGAAAAAACCCTGGACATGCGCACCAGACAGTATAATCGTCGCCTGACTCCAGAATGCGCTGCTGCTCAAGCCAGTGACTTCGACAACCTGTGTGAAACGACCCGAGCGATCGTGCAGGAAGAGCTGCGCAAACTGTTGACTTCGGCGCAACCTCAAGTGGATTCGATCGCCGACATTGTGCGAGAAGAAGTTCGGCAATCGCTTCGAATTCCCCAAACACCGCTGCCCGAGCCAGAAACTATGAGCTACGCCGCTGCAGTGCGCCACAACGCTCCTCCCCGTCCACGTCAAAACGCCGCCCCGTCGCACTTCCGTCGCCAGACACCACCACCGCCACCACCCCCACCGACGACCTACCGTTCGCCAGCGGGCCAGCGCAGTGCGCCGAGGAAAACCGACGTTTGGCGCACCCCTGACCACCGCCTACTGTGCTACCACTGCGGCGAGGCCGCGCACACTTACCGCCGTTGCCACTACCGACATATGGGACTGCGTGGCTTCGCCGTCGATGCACCACGTCCGCAGCCAGGGGAACGGCTACGTGACATCGCCGACTACCTGACAGGAACTCAATGGACACCACGAAGTCCTTCCCGTTCGCCGTCGCCCAGCCGCCGCATGTCACCGCACCCCCGGCAGTACTCCGGCCCAACGCGGGGCCGGTCTCCTAGCCCGTATCCGGGAAACTAAGGGCAGCAACCGGTGGAGGTGCGGTTTCTGTGCGACGAACTACCGAAGATCCTCCTGCGACGACGCCGCCGCGACGGAGCTTTCCAAACACAACGCCAACCAGTCAAAGCCCTGACGGCGAAAGCTCACTTACCGAAGGTGGCCTGACGACGCAACATGGAAGCAGCGGAACAAGCCGACGCAGCCGTGACCCGACGCCACGCCCTAACTGTAATGCGAGACGGCAAACTAGCAACCTCGACGTTCTTATCGACGGCCACAGTGTGACCGCTCTCGTCGATACTGGAGCTGACTATTCTGTCATCAGTGGGTCGTTCGCCACGAAGTTAAAGAAAGTTAGGACAGCTTGGAAACGCCCTGAAATCCGCACAGCTGGAGGTCATCTCGTAACGCCTGTAGGAATCTGCACAGCGAGAGTCACCATTAGCGGCCGTATTTATCCTACAGACTTCGTAGTCCTACAGCGTTGCTCGAGGGATGTCATCCTTGGCATGGACTTCTTATGCCTCCATGGTGCTGTCATCAACCTAAAAACAAAGTTGATAACGTTATTCACAGAAGAAGCACTACCGCCGCGCACGCCTTCAGGACACCATGCCTTGAATGTGCTGGAAGAACAAGTCACCATTCCGCCTCGCTCAAGCGTCATTATTTCAGTCGGCGCTCCTAAATCACCTGACTTGGAAGGCGTCGTTGAAGGCAGTCAGCATCTGTTGGTCACCCGAAATATTTGCGTCGCAAGAGGAATCGTAAAGCTGCGTTGAGGCAAAGAAACGGTTATGCTCACGAATTTCAGCACTGAGTACAAACATGTGAACAAATGAACAACGGTCGCATACATCGAAGAAATTGTCGAAGCCACCAGTGCTTTCGCCCTCGCCGATTCTGCGGAACCTGCTCAGAGGAACCAAGCCCCTCCCATAGCTTTCGACGTCAATCCCAGACTTCCGAACGATAAGCAAGAACAGCTCAAGGCCCTGCTCCTGCAATACGAAGATTGCTTTTCGTCGTCATCGAAAATTCGGCAGACCCCAATCACGAAACATCGCATCATAACCGAAGAAAATGTCAGACCACTCCGTCAAAGTCCGTACAGGGTTTCGACGCGAGAACTTGAGGCCATGAAGAGACAAGTAGATGAAATGCTGCGGGATGACATTATCCAGCCATCCAAGAGCCCATGGGCATCCCCCGTGGTGTTAGTGAAGAAAAAGGATGGGACCCTACGTTTCTGCGTCGATTATCGCCGCCTGAACAAAATCACAAGAAAGGACGTGTATCCTCTCCCACGAATAGACGACGCACTTGATCGGCTCCATAACACCAAGTACTTTTCGTTAATGGACCTCAAGACTGGCTATTGGCAAATCGAAGTCGACGAAAGAGACTGAGAGAAGACGGCGTTTATAACACCGGACGGCCTCTTCGAGTTTAAGGTGATGCCATTCGGCCTTTGCTCAGCGCCTGCAAATTTTCAACGCGTTATGGATACAGTACTGGCAGGATTGCAGGATTGAAGTTACAGACTTGCCTTGTGTACTTGGACGACGTCGTCGTGTTTTCCTCGAGTTTCGACGAGTATCTTCGGCGCCTTGAAGCTGTACTTCAAGCCATCAAGACGTCCGGACTCACACTGAAGCCAGAAAAGTGGAGATTTGCGTATGAGGAGCTCTTGTTTCTGGGGCACGTTATCAGCAAGTCTGGAGTTCGTCCCGATCCACGGAAAACAGCCGCCATCGCCGACTTCCCGCCGCCCACTGACAAGAAGGCCGTGCGCCAATTTCTGGGCCTGTGCGCCTATTATAGGCGGTTCGTTAAAAACTTCGCCCGCATCGCCGATCCTCTCACTAACCTTACCAAGGCAGACGTGGAATTCAAGTGAGAAACGCCCCAGGAACACACTTTCCAGGAGCTCAAACATCGCCTCCAGACGCCTCCGTTACTTGCCCGTTTCGACGCATTCGCCGAGACAGAAAAACATACTGACGCAAGCAGCGTAGGTCTTGGCGCCGTTCTTGTGCAAAGGGCTGACGGACTTAAAAGGGTTATTAGTTACGCCAGCCGATCGCTATCCAAAGCAGAAGCGAATTATTCCACAACAGAAAAGGAGTGCCTCACCATCATCTGGGCTACGTCGAAATTTCGCCCCTACCTCTACGGCAGGCACTTCAAAGTTGTGAGCGACCACCACGCCTTGTGTTGGCTAGATACCTTGAAGGACCCTTCAGGTCGGCTCGCACGATGGAGCCTGAGACTTCAAGAATATGACACTACTGTCGTTTACAAGTCCGGCAAAAAACACTCCGACGCCGACTGTCTCTCTCGTGCGCCTGTCGACCAACCGCTACCCGACGACCCGGATGACGACTACTTCTTGGGAACGATAACTACAGACGACTTCGCTGAACGACAGCGGGCCGACCCGGAACTTAAGGCCCTAATAGAATACCTCGAAGGCAGGACCGCCGAAGTCCCGAAGGTATTCAAGCGTGCACTTGCGTCGTTCTTCCTACAAAACGGTCTTCTACAAAAGAAAAACTTTTTACTGCTTCGAGCTAAGTACCTCCTTGTGGTGCCTTCAGCTCTGCGACCAGAACTCCTGCAGGCCCTGCACGACGATTCGACGGCAGGGCACCTCGGTGTTTCTTGCACGCTCGCGAGGATACAAGAAAGGTACTACTGGCCTAGTCTTACCACCGACGTCACTTGTTATGTGAGGACATGCCGGGACTGTCAGCGACGCAAGACACCGCCGACAAGCCCAGCGGGACTTCTGCAGCCAATTGATCTACCTTGCGCACCTTTCCAGCAGATTGGTATGGACCTACTAGGGCCGTTCCCGACGTCGGCTTTCGGAAACAAGTGGATCGTGGTAGCTATCGACTACCTCACCCGCTACGCCGAGACAAAAGCCCTGCCAAAAGGCAGTGTATCCGAGGTAGCTAAGTTCTTCGTCGAAAATATCGTCCTACGTCACGGCGCCCCGGAGGTTCTTATCACCGACAGAGGAACGGCATTCACTGCCGACTTAACTCAAGTGATCTTGGCATACAGCCAAACAAACCACCGCCGGACGACAGCGTACCACCCACAGACCAACGGCGTCACCGAGCGGCTTAACAAGACGATCGCCGACATGCTGTCAATGTACGTCGATGCCGAACACAAGACATGGGACGCCATTCTTTCGTATGTGATCTTCGCATACAACATGGTGGTGCAGGAGACGACGCAGATATCTCCATACAAATTGGTCTACGGAAGGAGCCCGGCAACGACGCTCGATGCCATGTTACCCAACGTCACCGACGAAGAAAGCCTCGATGTGAGCGAGTACCTTCAACGTGCCGAAGAAGCCGGACAACTTGCGCGTCTCCGTATCAAGAATCAACAGACGACAGAGAGCCATCGTTACAGCCTTCGACGACGCTTCGTGAAATACCAGCCCGGTGAACGTGTTTGGGTCTGGACGCCGATACGACGAGGTGGACTAAGTGAAAAGCTTCTGCGACGCTACTTGGGACTGTACAGGGTGGTTCGACGTCTCGGCCCACTTGATTACGAGGTTGTCCCCGACGGCATCACGAACTCTCAACGACGCCGATCGCGACCTGAAGTCGTGCATGTCGCGCGCCTCAAGCCGTTTCATGCGCGTTAACAAACTGAAACAGTGTTTTTTGTATTATTGTTTCATCTTAATTTATTCATTGTACTTTCTTGCATTATTATTGTACCTTAATCTTTTGTTAAAGCATCGGGACGATGCCTTTTTTGAGAGGGGGGCAATGCCACGTTCCATTTCCCAAGTTTTCGTTATCGTCCTAAAACACCACACGATTCTCAGCGCAAACCGCGCTTGCAGTTTTCGAGAAGGTTCCGGACTGTAGTAGATCATTTCGATAAGATCACGCCCACTGTGCGAACGGTACCGATTGTTTTGGAACCTACGCCACCGCCAGCGATAACGCTAGAACATTCGATGGCAAGAGTATAAATGCCGACGCGCTTCGCCGCTTGTCAGTTGTTGAACGAAGGCTGACGCTCCGTTCACCGCTATCAGTCCGAGACTGCTATCTGTGCAAGACTGCTGCTGTAATCGGACTTTCCGTTTACTGGGCACATGTTCGCCCAAATGAACAGTTAAATCCCAACATGAAGTCTCCTGTCTTCGGCCACGTCACGACCCCGTGACAATATTAACAATATTAACTTTATCACCCACAAAGGCAGGTGACACGTCCGATGATTTCATTTATGCCAGCGTGAAGACTGTTAAATTTATTGATGAGGCAGGATTCGCGAACTTCTCGGTCATGATGAGTTTTAAATCCAGACTGTAGTATGGTATCCTTGATGTTTGCAAAGGAGTGACCTGGCATCTGGACATGTTTTCGTAGTGGAAGAGGAGGTAGGCTAGAAGCGTGGGCTCTATGGTTGTTAAAGCGTAATATGAATGACGTTTCGGTGTGAACGATGTATTGCTGGTGGCATGTGGTGCACTCAAGCATATAGACTAAATTGGCGCTGTCGCAAGTGAAGTCTCCGTTGATGCTCACGGTAAAGCTTGAAGCGCTGCTAGAGTTACGGAGTGCGAAGTTGTCATGTGTGGGCTTATCTTACAACGGGGTTTATTGCAAGGGTGACAGCCAGCATAGTTCGGTCGGCTGTTTATTTTGGACGAAGTTTAAGTATCACGCAGGTTTCGCGATCGGCGATAAACCACCTTGGTTGGTTCCGCAAAAATGTCTTTTAGGCGGTCACTTTGAATCAAGATGTTGTGATGTTTCTTGAGAATGTTGGTCACATTTGTAGCTGATGCTGAGTGCGTTAAGATGAGACTTACACTGTTACGTGACAAGCTTGTTGATGGTTTGTTACCCCTGAGCAAATCCTCGTGGTCGATATTTTCCGCCTTCTTGAGGACATCGTCATTGATTTGTGAGGGGTTTGGTTAGTGCGCCTAGAAGGTACTCAAAGTTGCGAACGAACTCATTGTTGTCGGAACACATGCGTATAAAACGAATGGTCTGACCGTATGGAATGCTGGTTTTGCAGTGTTTTGTGTGGCTACTTTGAAAACGAAGGTATTGATGTTTGTCGGTTGGTTTCCTGTACAGCTTCGTCGTCAGTTTTTGATGGTGCAATGTTACTGCGACATTGAGAAAATTGACACTGATAGCTGAGTATGAATGCGAAAACGAGATATTTGGATAGGCATTATTGAAGTCCTCGATGAAAGAAGGAAGATTGGATTGGTCATGGTGCTACATTAAAAAGATATCATCAATAAAACATTTGTAGTAAAAAGGCTTCAAGTCACGGCGTGAAAAGAACTCGTTTTCTTGGAGGCTTATAAAGATATTTGCGTGATTGGGGCCAGTCCTAGTACCCATAGAAGTGCCACTAACCTGGACGTAATGTTGAACATTGATCTCAAAATTGTTTAATTCGAGAATTATTTAAGAAGCGTGGCCAGTGGAGATGAATCAATTGCTTTGTCGAGATCAGACTCGTACGCGCGCACAACAGCTCTGATACCATCAGAGTGCGGAATATTATTTTACAAAGAGCAATCATCCAGAATTACCAAAAAAAGAGCCAAGAGGAATATCGAAATTCTTGATATCGTTTAAAAAGTCGTTCGTGTCTTTGATATATGAAGAAAATGTGACAGGAATAGAACAGATAATGTTATCAACATAGCGTGAGATGTTCTCAGTAACCGTACCTATTCCAGACAATCTACCGGGATTGTATTCTCTATGAATCTCAGGCAGGGTGTAAAACTTTAACAACCATAGAGCCCACGCTTCTAACCTACCTATCTTCCACTATATCAAAACATGTCCAGATGCGAGGTCACTTCTTTGCAAACATCAAGGCTACCATACTACAGTCTGGATTTAAAACTCATCATGACCGAGAAGTTCGGGAATCCTACCTCATCAATAAATTCAACAGTCCTCACGCTCGCATAAATGAAATCATCGGACGTGTCACCATTATTCGTGGCTGACAAAGTTTATCATAATCATACGCTATCCTCCCCCCTCCAGTCAGACACACTATCTTGTGTCTTCATGCATCCCCCCCCCCCACTTTTTTTCCCACCGCATATTGCATCTAAGCCGCACCTTCCAGTGTTTGTATCGCGACCATAGTGACTTGTAAAACTTTGTTTGGTTTTGGTGATCTTTCAGTACTGGTATGTGTGCCATGCCGGAGTAAATACGCATGATTTCTGTTTTGCCGCGCATGTCATTCTAATCTCTCGTGTCTCCTTCGCGGCCTCATCATCGTTTTACTGGTTTATATGTTTCACTGATGCGATGGCTTCCTATTCATATGTGCCTTGAGTTGTAGCACTTATGTTGTTATATGATCGAGGTGATAGATCAAAATGAATTGTAACCGATGCTTGTTCTTGAACTCCAGACGTTTTTTAAAGATAACAGTGGCCCTTAAAAGGGGCATATGCCTTGTTCACTTTTATTTTCCTGACGAAGATCGTGCCATGGCTGAAACGTAAATTGATAAACTGCTTGCTTTCTCGTACGTGTATCAGCTTCCTTTCTTATACGTACCAGACCCACTGAACTTTCCCACTGAATATATATATATATATATATATATATATATATATATATATATATATATATATATATATATATATATATATATATATATATATATATATTGTTATGACCGTCGCCAGTAGGCACCATGCTGTCGCTGAGAAGCGTAGCCGGGCGGCGCTCCCACGCCTGGAACCCCAGTTCTCTCCGAATCAGCGTGCAGTGCTGACGGGGGAGCGGCGCTCTTTCAGTCCTCAAACAAGTAGCCGACTGGCCGGCTGCCTATGCCCGCCAGGTATTGTCCCTGCTATAGCCGGAGGATGAGACGTCGTGTCGCCACGACGCCGTAAGCCGTTCCAGAGAGGACAACAAAGACAGCATCTTTCTTGGAAGAAACCACGGCCGCCGCCACAAATTGCCCTGCTAATTGAGCGAACAGATCGGCGGACCGTTTGATGTATGCTGTCAGGAGCTTGGGACCCCTGGACCAGCGGCACACACACGACGAAGAAGAGCCCCGCTGGCGCCACCTTGCAGTGCAGTGATCACAACTCATTATTGGATGTTCACGTGGGCCGTGCATGCTCGTACCTCTCGCCTGTTGCGTGGGTGTGATCGGTGTTCCACTGAAGAAGGAGGAGCCCGACAGGGCTTATAACGACGCCGCAGAGTGCGGGACGTCGCTCTGAACCATCTAATGGTTCAACCACCACGCTCGTGGTTTGTGAACTCCTAACCTTTCTATGCTGTAAATAAGTGTAAATAGTGCCATAAACCTGTTTGTTTTTCGTATCCCCTTCTTGTCAGCGTTCGTTTCCTCCATTCGAAGTTACGCTACGCTACCACAAGAGACCGGGCAGCACCGGGATCCACAACAACTGGTGGCAGCGGTTGGATTCGGAGCGACTACTGGTAAACAGTGCTGAGATCCGCAACAACTGGAGAACAGCGCCGAGATCCGCAACAACTGTTAAAGGTAGTGAAGAAAATTGGTTTGACATCCCTCTTTTGGCTTCACTCTATTATTTGTTCGAAGGGGGCCGAGTGCTTGCTTGTGCATGTGGTCGAGTGTCAGAGATGCTGTCGAAGATTTCGGCAATTACCCAGACCATGCCACAAGCGAAGGCCAGTTCCTGGCATTCAACTACGGACCCTTTCGTCGTCTCTGCGAGCAGCAGCGGTGACTGCTGCCCTCCGTGACTCATCTGGCTCTGGCGAGGGGGAAGCTGTTATCACCATCGTCAGTAGGCGCTATATATATATATATATATATATATATATATATATATATATATATATATATATATATATATATATATATAGTCACAGTCAGCGAATTCAGTACTAACACATTCATCGTGCATCCCTAAAGTTAAAGATACACTGCGAAAACATTACAACATCGTTACCAGAAATGACAAAATAATAGCGGTCTTTCCTGAGCATCCTCGAGTTGTATATGGACGTTGACAAACACAGGTGACATCCTTACGTCATTTAATTATGCCACCACTAACCATACTAGTTGTAACCGCTGCAAGAAACCACGTTGTAAATTCTGTCTTCTTATAGAACCTTCAATACCTACCACCAGCACATCTAACCAATTCAATTTCACACTTAAAGACAGCTTTAAAAGTGATTCATACAACGTAACGTATTTGCTTGAGTGTGGTACCTGTCACATGAAATATATAGGCCAGATTAAAGCGCCATTCATAATTCGTTTTAACTATCACAGATCGCATGCTATGACCCAACCAAACCTTTCACGAGGAAAGCATGTAAACATGCGCAGTCACTCTATTAGTAACCTCAAAAATCAAGATATTAGAATCAGGATTATGCACCAACCATGATCGTGAACTTCGCGAATCATATCGCATTCATAAATTTAACACTGTATTCGCTGGAGTCCACGAAAGAAAAGGAAAACTGATCTGTCTTACGCTAGATCAAGAGCGATGATGCACTGATTGCACAGTGATTGCATAGCCTGAATAACGCCTTCTAAGATTGTCTCTTTTTTTCTGCCAACTTTTCTTCAATCTGGAGTGTACCAAAATGGGGGAGTGGGTCCACTGAAGACTCCACGCTGAGGCGCTTTTTTTTTTCTCGGAAAATTCATGTGGCGCCATCGTCGCCTTCACCTGAAGACCTGGCCGTAGTTGCCATGGTTACGAGCCTGCTTTGCCGTGCGGTTCGCCGCGGGCGACAGTCTGGTATTTAGCGCTTCCGCGGTAATTGCTTTCATTCAAGAGCGTTAGTTGAATCTGGCTTTTGCTAACACGCACGCATCGAAAGTGCAATATGAGCATTAACTGCGATGCTTTTAATAATATTAAGATAACTGTGACATATGATAATTAAGTTTACATTGGTGCAAATTTAGACTCACTCATGAGAAATAAGGCTAATATGCGACGAACCCTTGTGCAAATTTGTAGCTGTTCGGAAGGGACGCGTGACATTATTGAAAAACAAATCAGTCCTGTTGCGCTTGGTATCGATACGTGCGTGAGGGTGTTGCAAATTAAGATTAGTCACATCGGCCGGCAACTGTGTTATTCGTAAAAAATGACTTATTGGGGCGAACGTGCGTCCGTCGCAGTTTATTTGTGATAGGTTTTGATTCGGCATGTAGTGCTGGTGTGCGTTGTAGGTATTAATGAAACATGTTATATTCTACCTTTTATTTTCGTGCCTGTGGTACGTGTCCATGCAAACATTTTTTATAAACATGAATGTGTTCTCACCTTCGAATAATTAGTCTGAGAGACACCAATAAGAGAAGTGAAATGCATAAAATATATTTTTTTAATTTGACTGCGTGAGCTCTTTGCAGAAATATATAAAAGACAAAATAAGTATAATTTAGACACCTAAATGAAATGAACATCAGGCTCTATGTTGTTCTTCTAAGCTCTAAATGTTTTGCTCTCGTTTGGAAGCGTTTTACCTGTTCATTTCCTTCACTAAGAAATGGAGGAAAGAGAGCCCGTAGAATGAAACGAGCTGGACAGCCGACAGCTTTCGAGTTCAGAAAATTAGTTTTCACCAATGAAAGAAGGTTAGAGATGCTCTCTGTGTGCAACATTGAAACATTCAGTAATTAAATTCTCAAGTGCGGCAATGAAATCGTACAGTTATCATGAGGGATACAGAAGTCTACTCCAGTCGCATAGCTCCGTGAATTGCGAAGGGAGCTGTTCAGCAACCGCGACAGAATTTTTTCAACAGAAGCACGTCTTTACATTGTACGCATGCCAACATCAATACACACTTTCTAGCCACGTATCCTGCTGTGTAGTAAATGAGTCTCCAGTCACTCTTCTCCAAAATCACATCGATGTGGTCAACAAGCTTTTCTGGCATTGTAGCAATCGTGCTTTCGACCTCGTCTAGTTTCCCCTGTGATATAAGATCATCAATTTTTTTGTGCGTGACCTTTAGACCCTGTCTGTCATGCACGGTGACAAGAACGTTTATCATGCCAGGGTTGGCATTTGCACTTTCCACACTGTGCGCCTTGTTATAAAAGCACAAGCAGTTGAAGTCCCGCCGCGGTGGTCTAGTGGCTAAGGTACTCGGCTGCTGACCCGCAGGGCGTGGGTTCGAATCCCGGCTGCGGCGGCTGCATTTCCGATGGAGGCGGAAATGTTGTAGGCCCGTGTGCTCAGATTTGGGTGCACGTTAAAGAACCCCAGGTGGTCTAAATTTCCGGAGCCCTCCACTACGGCGTCTCTCATAATCATATAGTGGTTTTGGGACGTTAAACCCCACATATCAATCAATCAAAAGCACAAGCAGTTGAAGGTTATTAGAAACTCATCCGGAGAGGGGTGCGCGTTGCATCCACTTGACTGGCGAACGATGCCACAGAAGTGTTCCACGGCATCAGTGCTAAGTCGAGATGCCATGAGATATCTGAAACCAATGCTTTCTGTTAGGTACTTCAGCAATGAAAGGTGTTTGCTATAGTGACTCTAAAACCTATGGCAGTGGACTCGCTGAGAAAGTGCCGCTTGTGGTCACTGAATGATTCTCAGTCATTCAGGAAGTCAAGAAACTCGGACAGAAATGCCGCATTTGTGGAAGCTAGTCTCATTGCGGCAGCACGAAACATAGAAGTCATCACGGTGATCAGTCATTGGATCTTCCTGCAAAATAAATAAAAAGAACGTGTGTCAGAAGGGCGCTCATCATGCGTTTGAGATGTTTACGCATATACTTAATTCAATTGAAACGCAAGCGCGACTCACGAGAACAGTTGAGTGTGTACGATGCTGCTACACCTTCTCTCGATGTACTCCTTGTAGAAGGCCAGGCCCCGTAGTACATATGAAACAAATAGTTGGAAGGCGAAAGTGGTTCTCATCTTCTCAAAGAAGTTTCTTTCCAGATGTGTCTCGGTCAAATTGGGCATAACTTTCAGTGTCCGAACCCTTCTGTCCCGTAGGTACGTTTCCCAAACCGGATCCACGGACACCTATAATTGTAGGTTGAGGCAATGCAATGTGTGCGAGAAACACAAACTCTGTAAAATGTCAACCATGGATCTATACGTACCCATCTGTCTAGTGTTGCAAAGTTTTTCTGCAGAAGACCATTTCTGAGGCAGATGCGGGAAATTGGAGATAAAGTGCAGTTTCCGTCTCATTTACAGGACGCTGTATGGCTTTTATTTCCTACGATGACGCCGACACTCTTGCTAGCTTCCACATCTTTCGGTTCCAAGGGGCTACGTCACAAGTGATGTGGTCGACGAACGATTCCCCCCCCCCTGTTCCACGAGGATGGTAGCTTCCATGAGAATTTTCAATAAAATGTCTCTTCTCACATTGCCTTTTGTTGCAAAAGCGCTCACAGTTTGGCTCCACCCCCTGCGAAAGGCACAAACATGATGACCATGCCATGATCACATTGCTGGTACTTGTCCTCGGACTTCATATATTCTCCAACGTCAAGAAAGCCTTGAATCTGGCCAGACGCCGTCACACTGAAGTGTTCTGACAATTTCATTCCGTCCACCAATAATCCACCATGCCTTTCGAGGTCTGACATGGTCGCGTTTTTTTTAGAATGTTCATTACTGCTACATTAAAGCCGAATGCCGAGTGGTATGACCTCAACTATTTTTTCAAAGTAGTGTTGCTGGGTATCATGAGAATTTCGTTCTTTTTGATGTGCTGATAAAGCCGGGGACTCTTTAGTTTTATGAGTAAACATTCGAGGATCCACTTCTGATTGTAGCGCATGCCCTTTTTGCTGGTTTGTTTGACAGCTTGAAAGCAAGCGCGAACACTTGCCTGCTGCTTTCGTGGTATTTTTTCCTCTACCGTTCCATCCGCGACATTCGCATTCTTTGCCCTCATCTCTTCGGTACGACCAGTAATGTTCAACAACCTTGCCGCCATTCGCTTGTTTCTCTGGCTCAGGACCCGCAGTTTTGTGGAGACTGGGTTTCTTCGCTCCTTTTGTTTCAGGTAGCTTTTCTTATGAGTATTACCTTCCTCACATATTTGCATAAAACGCATGGAGAACCTGGAAGTATCGAAGAAAAAAAAATGAAGAGCTTGCAGTTTTCTACCATGCATGCTTGAAACGTACTTTATGCACTTCTCATTGTCTGTTGGCAAACTATTCTTTAGTGTACGCTAATACGTACTAGAAAAATTAGGGGTCACATAAATTCTCTAGCATTAAACATGTTACTAAATGATTACTTGTGAAATTATAATTGACGTCTCAATAAACGTCTCAACTCATCTTGTTGTTTAGCCACTCCTTTGCACGGGACACTGAAGACAAGGCCATCGGAATGAGAGATTTGCTGCTGCAGTTTCTTTGCAAGAACGTCACAGGTGAAGTCTGTCTCTCTACCGGCCCCTCTGCAAGGGTGAAGAGATTCTGTGCAGTCGAGGACTAGTTTGGCATCTTCAAGGTTATAGGCGACCTTTTCAGAGACCAGTGTCCTATGAACATATGTCCGGCAAATCCCTTCACTCCGGTGGGTACCGTAATTCATGAGCACGGTCTTTTTGATGCTTACAAGTTCACGCCTTATGGTGGCCGAAACATAAGCGATTCCGTCGTAATGACAAAACTTGCGCATTGCCCAGTGGTCGTTTGGCCGGACAATATCTCCAAGTTCAAATGCGTTGTCGCTTTGCCTCGCACTTTCGCAATCCTGAATTCTCAGTTGCGGTTCAACTGAGAGCAGCACAGTTCTTTTTGACGGCTGGTCTTCGCAGGTTAGTGGGGAAGCCGCTCTCTTCTTTGTTGACTGCCCCGGTGTGGGCCGCTCGTCAGGACACTCCAGGAGATGAGGTAAAATTTTAGGTACAGCATCATTGCGAAGCTCCGGCTTTCCCCGCTCTATATACTTCTCGGCCTTCGATAATATGCATATAAAGCCTCAGTATGTGCTTTTGCTTGAAGTGCACCTCCAAAATGGCATCGGTGACTTGCAAGGACCGATCAGCGCGGTTGAGATTCTGGTACCATCACCGGCATCTTTTTAATTCGTTTCGAGGTACTCCAAAGAGTGAGAGCTTGGGCCGCTTTTTTAACTCAGCTGTATCCGGTTTGGCAGCTCACGACAAAACAGTAATTTCTACGCCTAGACGCGCTCACTCTCTCATCTTTTGAAGCAACACTCCTACAAGCAACCAGCAGACACATATCTGCGCACGCAAACGTGCTATCTGCCACGTATTGTTTGTCCAGACGGCTTTGCTGAAAAAGAACTACAAACCTACGCGTTCACAAAAAACATACATTTTATTTTATGTCACTTGTTTTTATCTCTAACAATGTGTAAAAAAAGAACCATAAGACAAATAGTGAAATCAGCGCACCAACGACGGTGCATCGAACAGACGACGGCATGTCGAGGAGACGAAAACATTGAGCGTGTCCCCGCCAGCGTGTCGTGCGGCCCACAGAGTTTCTCGCAAATACCCAGAGGTGCGCGCCGACTGGTCGGCGCGCCGCCGCCGCCGCCGACGTTTTTCATCGGCGCAATCGGCGCGCTATTTATGCGTCAGCACTGACTTTTCACAGATTTGTCTTGTTTTTCATCTTGATTCATAGCTTCATTTCACATTTTATGTAGCCAGTAAAAATCAGGCTTCTTAGTTATCTTCATCCAGCTTCAGAGACCGAGAGTACCACTATGAACAGCGGCACAAGTTCGGCGGCCGCTGCATGAAATGACATATTGGACAAACTGACAAAAAATAAATGTAACAGTTACAGTAAGGCATAGACACTACCATCTTAGGCTTAAAAGCAATTTTTACTGTTTTTTGTGTCGTAATTAGCTATGATTATGGTCATACGACGTTGAATGTAATGGCCCAGCGTTTTGATGCGTGCGAGTTCACCATATCACTATTCGAATATTCATACGGATGCAAAAACGGCATCATTATCAGTCCAAGATGGCTGCCTATAATTGTGCCGGAAACAGTTCGTATATACAGAAGAAATGAAGTGGTAGCAGTGCAGCACGAATGCAGTGCGTTAGATGAAGAACTACATAAAGCCCCGAAGGATGAAATCGAAAGGGAGAAGTTTAATGAAGATTAAAAGCGTCGAGGCATAATACATGCTCGAACCTACTCAGGGTACCTGAGCACCTGTCCGCGGTGTTAAAGTTGATAATTTTCGAGGATGACCACTTATATGCAGTGTATGAACATGCTGCAGAAAATATTCACCATCTGTTTTATTCTTTAACTTATCCATTTGTACCGGCCTTTTAAGACATCGGATATCCGGGATGAAGATGCGAGGCAGTAAGATGGCAAGAGAGAGAAAGGAAGGCTGGGGAATTAACCATATCTTGGCATCCGGTTTGCTGCCCAGCACTGGGGGTGGAGAAATAGGTTCAAGAAAGGGCGTGTAGAGAGAGAAAGGAAAACGCACGTGCACTCATGAGTAAGATGGCAAACTTAATAAAGGATTTATTACATTCTTTACAGACAGGGCGAGAGATCTCTTGCGAATGAGCTGGGTGGCTCACTATAAAGTGTGCGTTTTGACTAAATCAGGGAATGGGTCCAGAATGCGCTGTTGAATACGAGACACACACACACCATTTCTGACGGTGCCGCTCACACTCGCTCAAGTCAAGATCTATGATTGGGGTGTGGCCACCACACTGCACCTGTGACACCAAGAAACCATTGTGATCGTCTCGTCAAACGTATTATGTAGTCGGAATGCCACCTCACTTCCCGGCTAAGATGGACGATACACGGCGGACAGCAGGCTGGCAGCCTTTCGGTGACTTGTTTGATGAACAAAGAACGCGGCCCTCCCCCGTCGGCCCAGGCGCCGTGCGTAACAACGGCTATCCAGTGGTGAGAAGCGGCGTAATAAGCTTGTCTGAGGTCACCAGTTTTAAAAGTAACAAAACAAAATTAAAAAAAAAACTTGCCAGTGGAGATTTTACAAAAGACGGCTGGATTCATCAAAAATGCAGAGACCGAAATTTGAGCGACATGTCATATATGACATAGTCCAGCAAACTGGTTTTCATCACGTAACTTGAACGGACCTACTGGCACTGGGAGAGGTTAAGAATGATTGTCGCTGACAGATGTACTTCTGTTGCGAAGGTAATGCTCATGATCATCCAAATAAAACTTAACATTATATTCATGTCTTGATAAACAAGTATGTCAAGTTAGAAAGCTCCTTAGGTGGCCAAATAATAAATTACTTCACCATACTTTATGAAGAGGTAATTTGCAAATAAATAATTCAACCGCTGTTTAATTGACATTCAATGACGTGACCGCAATCAACAGTGTGTCGTCGCTATAAAAACTGGAAAGTTATATGTGGACACGATCGGGCGAATGCGGCGGAGAACGAATATGTCACGTAATAAAGCGATGTGATGTTGCACATTTTCATCTTAACAACTCCGTGCCCTTTTGCTTGCTCGTGATGTATTCGAAGGAGCTAGCCAAGTGTCAGGTAGAAGTCAAGCAGAGTAGCCGGTGCTGATAAGAGCAACGTTTATATACACTATTTACACACTAAAGGTAGCGTAATACTATATGTTGATGGTAGCATCATGAAAGCTTGATGAGAGCTTCTGAGAGCTGGTTCAGAGCGTCTCGGTGCTCGCGTTTTAAGCCACGGTCTTCATAAAATTCTCTGCAGGAGAAAACAATAGACAGTTTGCAATAATTTGCAAGGCAGCTTTTCTGTAAGGTTAGTTTTCTAACCAAAAACTCTCGTTCACAGACGTCTTTTCTCGCTCATGTTGTTTTTGCCATTCACCTTTTTGAGATCTTGTGCTCGCGTGCCTTCGCTGGAATTTGGAGAGGTGACATTTTGTTGTACTCGCGTGCTCGCTTGCATTCGCTGGAATTCGAAAAGGTAAAGGCACAATGAGGAAGAAAAGCAGTCTGTGAACGAGAGTTTTTGGTTAGAAAATAAACCTTACAGGAAAGCCGCCTTGCATATCACTGTATACGGACAGAATGCATGTCCATTCAGTCCATGGCAGTCCAAAGAAATTGTCGTCTTCATCTCCGTCCCCCACATGGTGGGGGTAGTGGTTAGAAGAAGGCGCATAATTTCTGCAGCCCAGCAGGAAGCACGGCGCAGCGAATAAGGATAAAAAAAAACGAGAGGGAGAAAGAGAGAGAAAGTCAAAGACTGCCTTCTTTTCTACCCAGGAAATAGAAAGGATGCACGTTCAGTTCGTCCCACGGCGAGAGAGAAACACAACGTTGGTCATAATGCAATAATACGCACAACACCGCACAGTGTAATAACGTTGCATCGCACGTGCAGAATAGGGTCTGCAGTGCTAGGCAGGCTAGGGCCTCGGGGAGTGGAAGACTTGAAAGCACCACAGAGTGTGGGAAACATACCTGACGACGGATCCCAAGCTCTCGGCTAATTGTTCAGCGCGTCTCATGGCACGTCGAACAAATCAAGCAGCCTCGATTTCTAACAGCTCTTCTTAGGCCGTCAGTCAGTCAGGCGTGTCCAAAGAGTTTTAGATGCGGAGCATCTTATACTCGCGCCTTGTAGTGCGCCGTCCGCGCCGTCCGCGCCGTCCGCACCGCTTCTCGAACATTCGACAGCTGACGCGCGCGCATGCGCCGTCGCGCTGTCGCCCACTCTTCCACCATCTGTGCATCCCTTCCTCCTCTACACACCGCGCGCACTTCACTCCTCCACCATCTGTGCACCCTTCCTCCTCTACACACCGCGTTCGACATCTACAATTCTCCTGATTCTCCAGTGGACGCGCATGTGGCGTCGCGCTTCGAGAACATTCAACAGCTGACAGTGCATGCGCCGTCGTGCTGTATATATACTCAAGGTCGGCGCTCGCTCGCTCAGTTGCCGCTCGTCGGTTGGTTTGTACGGCGCGTCGACGTCCAAGGTCGCGGTGAAATGAATTCCAACGAATCCACAAACACAATGATCGACGTCCCTTCGACCAGCGCCACCCTTTCGCATACGTGTGTACGTGTTCACTCATTTAACACCCCCTCCTACAACCACGTTAACCAATTTAGCCATCGACCCAAGTAAGTCGCAATTTAACACCCCATTTCACAACCACGTTAACCAATTAAGCCATCGACCCAAGTAAGTCGCACTTTAACACCCCGTTAACCAATTATATGGTCCGCATCCTCCTCAGTGTTCCCCCGAGGGAAGCTGCGGGCAATTTTTTTGACGAGGGGAGCCAACAGCCCTAAAGAATTCGAAGTATGACTTTCGTGTTGTCGCCTCTTTTGGCGCGCCTCGAGAGCGTTGACCCGGAACAAATCAGGGTAGGCTTAGCTGCAATCGTCCCTCGCGTCCAAGAAGCGCCGAGCCAAAGAGGCCGATCTTAACATCTTCTACAGACACACGCACACAAGCACGCACAGTTTCACTCCGAGAGGGAATTGGTAGTGCTCACAATGACGTACGTAACCTGCATTTGCTATAAAAAGGCGTGCAGTGTATGCCATAGCTTCTTTTCTTAGAAAGTGTTGAAATTCTAGTATATTTTCATTATATAGCTGAAGTACGACGCGGTTGTTAGTCGCATATATTTGGGTTAGAGTACTACAAATATTTATTCGCCGCGCATGATTTCTGGAAATGATACTCCTGAATGATGCGCCAAGAAAAAGGAAATCGCTCCAACATTTTTTTTAAACTAAGATCACACGCCGGAGTACTTGTTCTCTGTCTGTGCTTTTCCATGGTTCATGAATGTTAAGCCCCGCTGCTGCTTCTATAGAATGATGTACAATAAGCCGTATCAACGCTGTGACAGGATTTCCTACAGACTACCAAGCATTCGATCACCAGACATTTTCCCTCCGGCATATTTTGATTAAAAGTGAAGTGCTTTAACACAATGCTAGCCGTTCTATATAGGCCTCCAAACGGTTCTGTAACAAAATTTATTGAATTTCTAGAGCGTGTTTTAGAGCACTGTTCATACGTTGGTCTACCTATAATAATTAGTGGAGACCTGAATATAAACTTTCTCTCTGTGGAGTCACCTGCACAGATGCTACTTGATGTTTTTCTTTGTTTTGGCTGTCAAAATGTCATTGATGTACCTACAAGAATAGCGAGCAAATCTGAAACTTTGCTAGACGTTTGTTTTACAAATTATGAAATTGGTCAATCTGATGCCGGAGTGTTAATATCAGACATAAGTGATCATTTGCCCTTCTTCATCTTTTTTACGCCTCACATGGCTCAACACAACCAACGCAAACAGCCACCTATTCTTTTAAGAAAAATATCTGCAGAAAGGGTTAATTATTTCAAACATTTGGTTGAAGGAACTAGCTGGGAGCCTGTCTTGCAGATAACTGATCCTACCGTCTCCTATGACTTATTTATTAGAACATTAAAAGAACTCTATTACACTGTATTTCCCTTAGAACAGCTTAAAAAACATAAAAAATCGAGAAAACCATGGATTGATGCCTCTTTACTGAAGAGAATAAAGACCCGTGATAAACTATTTGCATTGTTTATAAAAACAAAGAACCTTGATCAGTTAGCTGAATACAAAAAAATGAGAAATAAATTAGCAGCTGATATTAAACAAGCACGTAACTTGTATTACGAGGCTAAGTTTACTAGCATTGCTAACGATTCCAGGAAAGTGTGGAATTGCGTTAATGAACTACGAAATAAAAACGAAAGAGACGTAATATCGGAAATATTGATTGAGGGCGTATCATATACGGGTAGTTCGCTGGCAAACAAGTTTAATGAGCATTTTTTAAAGGCAGGTGTTTGCACGTCTTCACCGACAAATGATATCAGCTGCACTTCTTACATGAACAGCTCAGATTCAACAATTTATATGTATCCTACTACACCGGAAGAAATATGCGGCTTGTTAAAAAAGTTAAAAAGCAACAGTGCCTGTGGTGTAGATGAATTGAAGGCAGTTCCTCTTAAAGTAGTCGCTCATGCTATCTGTTTACCTCTATCGCACATATGCAATCTTATTCTAAGCTCTGGAACGTTTCCCAACGAACTGAAGATTGCAAAGGTATCAGTTATTTTTAAAGGAGGAGATAAAAACGATCTCGGTAACTATAGGCCAATCTCTGTTTTACCTATGTTTTCCAAGGTTATTGAAGAAGCTATAAACTTCAGGCTTACTAATTTTTTTCAGCAAAAAAACATTATCGTAAAAAATCAATATGGTTTCCAAAAGAAAAAATCCACAGAAATGGCATTACTCGATATTAAAGATAAAATAGTTGACAACATAGAAAAAAAACTATTCACGGTAGGGCTTTTCCTTGACTTTAAAAAAGCATTTGATTCCGTTAAGCATGATGTTTTACTGCTCAAACTATCCAGATACGGTGTCAGAGGTATAGCTCTAGACATTGTAAAAAGTTACCTAGAAAACCGTGTGCAATACACCAATATTGGTAATGCGAAATCTGAATTCGGTAAAATTACATGCGGCGTGCCACAAGGGTCAATCCTTGGCCCACTCTTGTTTATTATGTACATAAATGATATAGTTAACATACCTCTTACACCTGACATTATTTTGTACGCCGATGACACGAATGTATTCTTCTCTGGGCCAGATATTGACGACCTTATGTTGAAAGCGAATATTTGGCTACAAAACTTATCTACATGGCTTAGGGCCAACAGGTTAAATCTAAATGCTAAAAAAACAAAATTTGTTGTTTTTAGACCTCGTAACAAAACATACATTAGTAAGAATATTATTAGCTTTCAGGGACAGCCTATTGAACGCGTTGCGTCTCTTAAATTTCTCGGTGTCTTTTTTCACGAATATTTAGATTGGTCTGTGCATATAAATTACTTGCGAAAAAACATCTCTCGAGCAGTTGGCATACTATGCACGTTGCGCAGCCTATTACCAGTATGGTTAAAAAGACAGATTTATTACGCAACCATACATTCGCACCTTCACTATTGTCTTCTGATTTGGGGAACGACGACAAAAACTAACCTCAAAAATTTATATCTATTACAAAAACGAGCTGTGCGATTAATTGAACTTCTACCTTTTCGTTCGCACACAGCCCCTTTTTTCGAAAAACATAGACTGCTAGTCATTAATAATATCCGATATAAAAAATTAGCAATGATTATATATCGTGAAGTTAAATCTAATCGAATTGAATTTTTCAGGAAGTATCACGAGCGTAACCACAGTCATAATTTACGACATATTAGTTTCAAGAAAGACACGCTTCGTACAAATTACGGTACACAAAAACTAACTTACCAAATTCCCCACTTTCTTAATGAACACCCCACTGTGATGGCATTAATTGAACAAAGTTCCTCCATTTATGTTTTCAAAAAGAAGATACACACATTCCTTCTAAAAACTCAAACAGATTCTCATACCTCTTTCGATTCATTTTATTTTATGTAACTTTTATGTGCTGCTGTGACTTTATGAATTTTTTTTTTGCTTTTGTCTGCCTGTTTGTTGTGCGTAAATAGTCTCTTATTATTTCTTTATGTGCTAATTCATAATTGCTGTTCATTTCTTTGTTAATACTGGCTTGATGTAAAAAAAAAAAATTGTAAATGTTTTTTGATATTGTATGTATCTCAATTTCTCAATTTTTGTACTGCTATATATAACCTGTTTATGTATGTGTGTACATAGGGGGTTGGCGCTTTGTCAGGCTTTCTTTGCCTTTACGCCGATCCCCTAGGCAAACTGTGTACACGGGTTGTCTGAAATTAAATCAATAAAAAAAAAAAAAAAAAAAAAGCGACATATTTTTGCTGAAAACCCGGTTTATGCACTGGGGCCCGGTGCACAGATGTTGCACACTACAACTCTTGACCATCGCGAACACGAAGATGGCAAGTAAAAGCCTTTATGCTATTGTCTGTACGGCCGGTGTAACGAAACCCTCTAGTATTGAGGTTGGTGGGTTAAACCATGCACTTTGCTCATTGCTATTTTTCATCATGGCGTTTGTCTATTCACTGATTGGTGCTAAGTGGAGCACGCGACAGTAGTGCCGATGTGCTTTTTTGTGCTGGTACAAAAAGAAAACTAGCTAGCTTGTATCTCTTCTTCAATGAGTCCTTCAATTAAACCTATTCTAGGGGGCTGCATTGAAGACTATACGCATGACGCAGTTGGAAAAGTAAAGCACGTTGTAAGAGACCACTTCTGCTAATTGAAGGACTTGTAGACCATCAGCATCTAGACTGTGGTGTTCTGCAGAAAGATGTTGAGCCAATGACGCGCCGCATTAGGTTCTAAATTTAACATTGATGGGTCCAGAGCGCATTTGCTAGCAGCCTGCCCTGTGTACCGACTGTAAGTTTTTTTTTTCAAAAAAGCTTTTTTTGTTTTTAGTGAGCTAGATAATTTTAAATTGGCGTTCTACTGATCTCAGTCTTCGCATGTGTTTATATTAAGGTGGTTGGTTGGTTGTGGTGGTTCTTAGCATTAAGTGCAATCCTAGCATTAAGTACAAGCTGAGTGGACGCGGGAAACATCTAGACAGTATATACAGCTCTCTAAGTAATTATTCAAATTATTTCCGCGCAAGTATTAGCTTTGGTCCTCGAGGAATTCGAATACATTTAGAGTGCACCACGTGGATATCTTGTGACACTGCGAAGGAATACTGACGTGTAAAGCACCTGGTTAATTACATCCGAAGAATAATAAACTGATAGAGAACAACGAGCAAAGAATCCTCGAAAATAAAAAAAGGTATGTTTCGCGGCTGATGAGTTGCAATTATAAACCAACGCAAGATTACTGGTTAATTAAACATGGTCCCTCAAATACTATTCAGTTAGTTCATAACTGTGACTTTGCTATGCAATATTTTTCTTCATGGATTATTTGCTTTTGTCGCACAAATTGGTATCACTTCCCGGTAAGCGGAGCGCTGCACGTGGTTTAAATGCACCTGGGTAGAGTTCGCATTTTTTGTTGACTAAAGCTATAATAATGTGGCACTCTAAACACCGAAAATCGAAATGATGAACTGTTGGAATGCCGAAAGTTAGTACACCGAAAAATCAAAAAGCCAATTAAACAAGACACCGAAAGTGTAAAATGTCAATGGCGCTGTTCTTTCTTGTCTTCTGCTCTTCCTGCTTCAGGATATGTTTTTTGCGCCTCAGTCTTCTGCACCAAGTAAAAAAATCAAAACACCTAACTACCGAAACTCCGAAATATTAAAATATCTGCGCCACCTAGCTATACTGGAAGATGAGGTACCTACCTAAATTAGAGGTTACGCCAGCACACTCTTTCACCCTCATTTCTAGTTGTCCCTTTACATTTATCTAAAGCCTTCATACAAATAGCAAACTATATATTTTCCACCTCCAATCGCACATCAGAGTGATTTCTTGCTTATCGCAAACAGCTTGTGTGCAATTCGTTGTCGAAAAATTGAAACGTCGTCATCGTCCGGGTTGCCCAGAGCAGCATCAAGCGATTTTGCAAACAGAACGCAAACAGAGCATTTCGGCAAGATTTCTGGATGCTTGTATGACAAAAAAAAGCAGCAATATTGTTCAGCTTTTAACACCCGGAACAAGCGATTTTGCTTAACATGAAAACCAAATTCGCCATTCAAACGAGCAAGGTTTTAGTAAATTTCGCAAACAACACTCAGACTACACTCTGCGAAATACGGAAAGGTCCCACGTACGGCATAGGTTGGCAAAATAAATGGAACTCACTCAGACTAACTCAATAACCATATATAAAAATATTTTGCTTTGGACTCACCCGGACTAAAAATGAGCGATATTCGACGTGGTCCGGCTCATACAATAAACGTCGAAGGAGCACCATGAAAAAACACATGTGAAAGAATTGCAATTGCCAAGCAACATAAATATATATATATATATATACTCGTTTTAAACGAGCCCTTAAGTATACACTTGTTTCCCTTATTCATTAACGAGGGTCTCGTACTGGCAGACTTGGTGTCTTTAGGTTGTATACGGGGGACTATTCATCAGCTGCCAGTTAGTAACAAGTTCAAGTGCTACGTGACGCCAAACAGGCTCATAAAGAGTGTGCCACACTCGCCGCCATGGCTACTAGTGGCGATGACTGACACTCCCACGTTTAAATTGACATAGATACCCAATAAAGGGGCTGGGGGGATTCGTGGTAGCTCAGTGGTAGAGCATCGAACGCGTTATTCGAAGGTCGTAGGTTCGGATCCTGCCCACAGCAAGTTATCTTTTCAACCACTTTTCTTTCTTCTGATTTACATTACAATTGGCCTAATAACTTCCCCTATACCTTCCTTGGCATTAGTGTCTGTTAGATCTCATATATATATATATATATATATATATATATATATATATATATATATATATATATATATATATATATATATATATATATATATATATATATATATATATATATACATATATATATATATATATATATATATATATATATATATATATATATAGCTTTCAACATACAAAAACAAGTTATTTCGCGTGCCTCTACATATAATGTTAAAGAGAAATTTAACATAACATGCAATTTCCGCGACAGGCACATGCGCGCTGATAGCACTATATACAATAGGTACCACATGAATTGGCTGCTGTAAATACCTGTGCTATTTTGAAATTTGGTGATACTATGCTGGTCAATACATTCGCCTACGCTTGTAATTTGGTCATTGTGCGGAATGGTGTAATATAAAATTTTTTGCAGCATAAAATCTCAGAACCATGACTTGACAGGGTCGCGTTCTTTAAAGTCTGTTACCTGTCCCGAGTTTCGAAACAGGTAAGGTGCATTCATGGTTCATCATTCAAGTCTTCCTGCAAAACACTGCAAGGAAAACTTGTCCTCATTGTATGCTCTGGTGTTAGTGCACATGTAGGTGTTATCCTACATAAGCTGATTATTTCGACAATACCTCATCAGTTGCAATACAGCGCCTGTGTTTGCGTCTTTTTAGGTGGGCATGATTGTGTTGTATTGTGTGCAGCTTCCTCAAAAATAAAGTAATGACTAGGTCATTAGCTACCTGCTGCAACAAATAAAAAAAACAAGATGCAACATTTTTTTCTTTCAATACTCCTCTTTCTGCCCCCCCCCCCCCCGCACCCACACGCACACGAGAGCTATAAGCGTCCAAGAAGGAAGAGGGGCTGCTTACGGTCGCGCACCTGTCACTCCTTCTCTAAATGTCTCGGTGTGAGGGGGTTTGCCGGAGCAGCGAGGATATAATGTACGACTGGAATCAAAGGTGAACATTCGATATAAGTCTGCCTGTTTTGGATAGAAACTGAAGGAATGAGAATTCGAACCAATATATATTTAAGGGAAAAAAACCCGATGTTTCGAAGCTGGTCCGGCTTCTTCCTCAGGGGTGAGAGATTGGCTTAAAAACGTCGCTTCTTTTAAATATGTTTTGGTTGGACTTTTCTCGTTACTTCAATGTACGACTAGAAGTGGGGATGGTCTTAAAGAAAAGGGTTGCCTCATTGGCTTTCGCAATAATCCATTAGGCAAAGTATCTTCTCTTTTCATCTTGCTGTGTAATCTCCTTGCCTTCTCATGACTCTCGGCTAAGCTTTGTTTTCTGCTCGGCAGCTCAGGGTGAGGTGACTTTCCACAAACCTTACCTACTTTGCAAACCAGTTACTGCATGCAAGCTTTCCCTGAATGGATGATTGTCTGGTTGAAGAAAAGGAAAAAAAAGACACTATCTTTCCTTGCGAGACCACGGCTCAGTCGCTTGAAGGGAAAGGGGAGAGCGGAGAAAAGAGTTTAAAAGTAGGTAGGAGGAGAAGGTTTGGAAGAACGTGACGGCCATGGCTGCTAGAGCAGAAAGAGAATAGGGGCCGTCGGCAGGGCAGTCCGAGTCGTACGACTTGGAAATGTGGAGCTGCAACCACATACACACCTACCTATGGTCATTCCCACGAGAAGAAAAAAATGTTCTGAATCACCTTTCTTGGGCAAGAATACAGAAAACTAGCTAAACGAGAAAACTAAAATAAATAAAGAAATAACCGATAATCTAACCCACAATGGTCACCACAGCTGCGGAAGGAAAGAAGGAAAAACGTAATCCGTTACCTTGGCACCAGCGGCTAAACAGAGGCATTTATTCGCAGAACACTGTATATAAGAAAAGACACGGGAAACACGACACCAATGGCGCCGCAACGACGCCGCGTGTCAACCCAACTTGAGCTCTGGGAACAGCGAACGGAGTGCAATGGCAGAACAATGTGAGACCACTCTCAACATGTTTGCGCCATGCATACCAGTCCCGACGGCACGGTGTAGAGCTCGTTGCGTTGTTTTGTAGTCTTTCTGCATTCCTTTAAGTTCACAAAGAGCGCGAAAGGATGGGTACGAGGAACTTGAACTTGGAAAACGACTTTGCCATCAAGCCTTTTGCAGTGTGTACTGGACGAACGCAACGACGGGTGACGAACGACAGGAAGTTCTTACGCGCTTCAAAAATGACTATGAATGGAATCGTTTTTGAATGGGAATGAAAAAAAATCTTCAAAAACTTGGGTGTTGCTAAATCGGTACAACAAACTGCAGGCGTGTTGGAAAAAGACGGCAGCAATATCTCATAAAGAAACTCGAGAATTGAAAACATCTCTGATTGCCGAGAAGTAACAGAATTCTTCAACCATGTTACAGCTTGCATAAATTTATTTCCGCGTGTGATGAAGGATCACGTATGGCATGTACTGTGCGTTTCTGCCTCTTTCCTTCTTGAAATATGACCGCGACAATTTTCATGGTACCCTAAATTACGCCGCCGCTGTTTAAATGGTAGTAAATGACATGACAAAAGCCCATGGTCTGTGCCATCGCCACATTTTAACAAAACTTGAAATCCAGCCAGATGGCGCATTGCCATCGGGAAACTTTGAGCGCAACCTAATGGTTCCACACGACGTTCACAAGCATCCGTCCTGTCTCTCTCGTTCTTGTTGACGTCTTGTTTGGCACTCACAACTTTCCCAATCGCCACAATAATCATAGATCAAGCTCAGTGTGAATTCCAATGTCACGTAATAAAGGTGATCTGAAGTGGCACATGCGTCACAACATGCTGCAGAACCCCATTCCGTGCCTTTGTACCGTCATGCTCGTTTATACGAACGTTTGTAGATTGGACTACAGAAACAACATTAAAGACCGAGAATGATTTAATTCTTTCGTTCGTTAGTAACGCCCTTCGTTATGCATTCTTCTATTCTCTGGAGCAGGTCACGTGAGTTTTGTAGCATGAATTAACATAAATTTCTGTTTCCATTTTACCACAGTCACCGAACGGTGTACTCTATAAACACATCACCTGCATTAAACTTCGTGCCAGCACAATGTATCAATCCTCAATTACGTCGCAAAAAATACGGGATGAACGCAAATAATTTCCTAATGCTTCGTTAGATATTCAACCGTTAAACTTAAAAATAGCACCACCGTGAATGGGATTAACTCCGTGACCAAATTTCACTGCAAAAAGCACTCGAATAACTGCACCTTGCAGCTATGCAATATACATTGCATGAGGTTTTAGATGTGTGGTGACATCATTAGTTCAGGTTACATTGTTTTTGTAGAATTAGCTTTTTAATCACGATTACTATGCTTTTTAATGTTAATATTTCACCTCATCAGTCATTTAGTGATGACCATTTCATTTCCACATCTTTATTGAGAGTTATGAATAGTTGATATCCAAGCATTTTTTAAAGATATAAGACTGGTTTTTTATCAAAGGACCAACCCTAGAACGAGTTCCGGGAAGGGGGAGATATGAACAGTCTTATAATTTGAAAAATAAAATTTTCGGCTTTACAAGCCGGAACGTCAATACGACAACAAGGCACGCCATCGTGGGAGGTTTTAAATATTCGGAACCATAGGTCGGCAAAATAAATGGGGCCCCCATAGACTCACTCAGTAAATGTTCTTTTATCTTAGGACTTGATGTAGGGCCCAGCCTATTGCCGGAATTTCGGTCACATATAGGTGACCAAAAACATTTTTCTCTGCAAAACATTTTCGCAATAGACTGCTTTCAATAGAGTAAATCAGCCCGACATTTTTCGAATACACCTTAGATTGTCGCCAAAACGCCTTGGACGTTTGGCGTGGAATGACCGATCAAACTTTACGTCAATACCTATCACTTTTCGTCTCCACTATCTCTTTCTAAGTTCGTGTTCTTCCTTTCTTGACATTCAACTTCACAGTAATTTAACAAATCCGCATCCTATTGGTTCTATAGAAGAAAATAGCTGGTGGTATACGCATCTCAAATCAAACTTGGGCGTGCACTTACGCCCCATCTCACTGTTTTGTATCGATCATTTCAGCGTTCTCATTTCACTTACGGTATTGCCACGTGGTTGCGACGTCAAAGAAGATGGTACGTGGGTTGCTCAAGACGACACTTTTTATTGAGTGAACATGTGCATAGGAAAGTGCAAAGTACTAGAAATTCGTGCTTTACACAGATAGCTGTAATCAGAGCATTGGTCGTTGGTAATATGATCTGCGCGAAGGTACGTCGCCTTTTATACATGTAACATCTATATCGTAGGCGTCTCAAGCTTATCAGAAGATTCTAAAATAATCTAGAGTTTTCGCAGACAGGCAAGCGTCCTTTGCGCAAGGCAATTGATTAATATGTGGTGTTTAACGTTTCAAAGCCACCACATGATTATGAGAGATGCCGTAGAGTGAAGGACTTCAGAAATTTTGACAACATGGGGTTCTTTAACATGCACCCAAATCGCAGCACATGGACCTACAGCTTTTTCGCCTCTATCGAAAACAAAGCAGCCGCAGGTGGGACTTGATCCCGCGACCTGCGCGTCAGCAGCCGAGTACCTTAGCTACTGAACCACTACGGCAGTGCCTTTGCGCAAGACAATGACATAAAAATACAAGCGAGCGTGGCAGTATAATAATGTTGCGATAAAACTTCAGCAGATGCAACATGTTTCACTGTGGATGCCATTTTCATACAGAACCGTCAGTGGGTGGCCACGCGTTGCAAGGTGGATCGACGTCTTTGGGTATTTTGAGTAGGCTAAATTTCTACCTAAAACATACGGCGTGACGACAGCACTCACGTTGACTGTAAACTTTAACGAAACGAAGTGCACGCTTCGGTGGGATGATATGCATATCATTAAGAAGCTGTTGTGTATTTCTCAAAGGTCGAGATCCTCAATGGTCAAGCAACCTTTCCCTATCACGTGCTGGGTGAAAGGAATATATCCATTTAATGTTTACAGCCAGCTTATAGACCGCAACAACAACTGACGGTGTCGGCCGACATCACTCCTGTAAGTCTATTTAGTGATGTATCCGTTACATTAAAAAGTAACTGAATACCTCACTCGTTACTCTAATAAGAAAAGGGGGAACGTTTCACGGCTCCACGTTATATAAATACTTAAAAAAGGTAACGCATTACCGTTACTGTAACCGAAAAAAAACATAACGAATGTTACCTCTGCCGTAGCTCCGAAGTCATCAGTTTTAATCAATGTGTCTTTGCTGCAGAAACCCACGAGGAGAATTTTTAAAACTCAAATTTATGTTTCACACATACTAACCCAAGCAAAAATTATACTCAAAATGTTCAATTAACGAGAATTATTTGTACAAATGTACTGAATATTTGCAATGTATATAGAAGCCTAATGATGCCAGTGCACATGTGATGGCTTCTGGCTCTGCAGTGACACAGGATGAAACCATTTTTTTTTTCATTGGAGGATTACGCTCAAAGTGAGGTTCAATAATCCACGGTATTCACAAAAAACTATCACTGAACTCTCAAGAAATTTACAAATATCGGCCTTGATCCTTCAGCACCTCCAATAAAGCAAGTCGAAATCGGCACTGTTGTTCCTAGCCACCGGAATGGCCCGCCACGTACCAGTAGGCAATCACGGAGGCCTACATTGGTGCCTTTTTATTAGAGAGGGGGGGGGGGGGGGGGATCGGGAAATGTCGTCGGGAAAAGGGGGGGCACTTGCAAGTTTGTGACACCAGATGTGCCTTGCAGAGATCTAAGTCTAGAAAAATCACGTCTTGCAACACACTTCTTGCAATAGCACCCTTTTTTTAGTATGTCGCAGGTTTTATTTTTGTTTATATAAGAATTTAAATCATGCCTAGAAATCAAATATACAAACGAACATAGGTTCCCAGCACTCGTAATTGCATTCTTCTATTGAGTTTTTCCGGAACAAGTCGAGAGTGGCAGTTGCTATTTCGATTGTCTCACACATCTGATGGGTATCGAGCACGTGTACACGCTACAAAAAAAACATTGAAAAGTTGAATGTTTTATACATACTTATAAAGCATTCTTATTCGTGACTTTTTAAGAGAAATTTTAATGGGGCCCACTTGCAAGGGGTGTCCCCCTCCCCTGACCAAACACCAAGGGGTCGGGGAGTCAACGTTCTCTGCAGGCGTGGTCAACGGACGCCCAGCTCGTGACCAGTGTGGGCTGTATGTCTGAGCAAATATTGCATTTCCTCTCATCTGCACATATGACCATCGACAGGTTTTTGTCTTGGGGGGATGCAAACCCTTCTTTCAACTTGCATCACGACTGAGGGAGCGGGTCGTGTTGGTGTCGCTAGAGTGGGTAGCAAGTGCTGGTGGAGTTCGAAGGGTTAAAGTGTCCGTGTTGCACCACCCGCCTCGCCCACGCCCATGTCTACACTTCATTCATTGAACACCGTGCTGAGAACTAGTTGAATAAATGCACAGATTTGTTTCCTTCCGCATCCTATACCGCTGCATAAAAGATTCTCACATTCTTAAAAGTAGGTATTTTGATTCGTTTGAAGGAAAGTTACATTCAAAGCATGACAGATACTCAAAAAAGCGGTTTCATGCAACCGCAATAAGAAAACTCGAAGCAGAGGTGCTTCTTTTTTGTGCAGCGTACAGTGTAAAAATAAGATCGGATTCGGAAAAAGCAAAATGAGTGACGTGCGTCACTGCTTGCTCATTGTTCAATGAAAGAAGGTTTCATAAAGTATGACGTAGCCAACAACAGCAACAAACTGCTGCATCTTAAATTTAAAAAAAAGCAAAGTGCTGTACATTTACGGTAGAACATGGACTTAGATTGAAATACGCGTTATTTTTTTATGAATGCAAAATAAAACTATTTTACAAAATGCTTTGCATTCGTTGGGATGTCGACACATCTGTGTAGTGTCATTTATGCTATTTGGATGAAAATCCCAGAATTTCAACGAATTCATTAACCGGTGGCAGAAGAGCCTTTTGAATTTTCAGTTTCGGTTTCTGCGCCGCCGACGCCGCCGCCACCGACGAAGATTGGCCGCACGCCGCCGCCGATGAAAAAACCGGCGTGCGCCGACAACGCTGCCGCCGCCGACTCTGGATGACCCTAACGCCGCCGCCGGTAGAAATCGCCTCGGCGCACACCTCTACAAATACCTATAGGGAGGTGTGGCGCCACCGTCTACGTGAATTCCTTAAGGGGCGATGTTGGAGCACTGGGAATGACGGTATATGTGCCTGCGAGGCTTGTGTTGGCTGGTCTTAAGGGAGGCTTCGGCTCAAAAGTGAATATGACTGCGTAAATAAAGCTTCTCTAAAACAAAACGTTTATGCGCGGATCTCATTCACGCGTATTGTATTCTAAAATAAAAGTCCACTCACCTTGACGGCGCTACCAAACGGTGAAGGAAAGAAACAGATGACATAAACGCGGCGGAAAGAACGCTTGCTTTGTCGTCTGCCTGCCAAGTTTAGCAGCCATTGGTTACTTCTTACGTTTTGTAAAACTGTACATCGACGTAGAAAGTTCTGGTTTCTGTGCAATGAAAAAAAGATAAGTAGCTTATTAGTGCTCTTTTAGTGGAAAATGGATCATTTTAACGTAAAGCTAGACGTGTCTTTAAAATATACAAATCCGAGTCAAGTTCGAAGCTCACGTATCCCGTCATTCCATTGCATCCAGCCGCTCATTAGCACCAGATTTCTCTCTAGGTATAATTGTGAGAAACTCCATAGTGCAGCCCAAACCACCACTTTCGCCGGAACTGACGTCAGCTTCAGGATGGATGGATGGATGGATGGATATGGCTGTACCCTTTAGATCGGGCGGTGGCTAGCACCACCAAGCCGTAATACCTAATGAACCAAAAATTATATTTTTTTTCTTAAAAAAAGAGTTTGAGGATTCGTACTTTGCAGTGAAGAGTTTAATTTTCACTCGTGCCTTGACTTTAGCCACCAATCAGATAACCTCCTTCTAGTTAAGTCTACCCGCTTAAAGTTTATTTTGCCTTCCCGGTCCCTAAACCCCAGTGCTTTGACAAACTCTGCGCCATCATCCTGAACTATAGGGTGAAGCCCTTTACAGAACATTATCAAGTGTTCGGCAGTTTCTTCTTCATCTCCACACGCACTGCATACTGTGTCTACCCCTTCGTATTTGGCCCGATATGTCTTGGTTCGCAGTACTCCCGTTCTGGCCTCAAACAGTAGAGAACTACCCCGAGTATTATCATAGATCCTTTCCTTGGCAATTTCCTGCTTAAAAGTTCGATAGATCTCTAGTGCGGACTTCTTTATCATGCCCATTCTCCACATGTCAGTCTCCGTTTCCTTCACTTTCTTCTTAACCGATAGTTCTTTTTGGTTTGGCCACCTGCTGTTTTCTAAGTATTTACCAGTCAACTTCCTGGTTCGCTTCCTCCATTTTGTATCGACATTCTTCATGTACAAGTAGCTGAAAACCTTCCTAGCCCAACGCTCTTCCCCCATTTCTCTCAATCGCTTCTCAAATTTTATCTTGCTGCTAGCTTCCCTGCCCTCAAATTATGTCCATCCCATATCACCTTGTACTCCCTGATTTGGTGTATTCCCGTGAGCTCCTAAAGCAAGCCACGTTGCTTAATTTCTAATCTTGCTTGAACTTCTTATCTCATGCACAAGACCGCATTGCCGAACGTCAGCCCAGGAACCATGACCCCTTTCCATATTCCTCTCACAACATCATACCTATTGTAATTCCACAGTGCCCTATTTTTCATGACTGCTGCATTCCTGTTACCTTTAGTCGTCACGTATATTTCGTGTTCCCTCAGATACTCGGTCCCATTGCTTATCCATACGCCCAGATATTTGTATTTATCTGTTATCTCTAGCGTGACCTCCTGTATTCTAAGCTCACTACCTTCGTTGTCATTGAAAATCATGACTGCTGATTTTTCCTTACTGAATCTAAAATCTAACCTATCTCCCTCATTACCGCAGATGTCCATCAATCTCTGCAAATCTTCCTTGTTGTTGGCCATTAGCACTATATCATCTGCGTACATTAATGCTGGTAGTGCCTGATCAATAAGTTTTCCTTGTTTGACTAAAGAGAGGCTGAAGCCCAGTCCACTTCCCTCTAATTTTGCCTCTAATCCTTGTAGGTACATCATGAATAATAAGGGTGACAGGGGGCACCCCTGCCTAAGCCCCCGTTTTACCTCTGCAGGCTTGGATACCTGTTTTTCCCACTTTATAACTACCTTGTTACCTTTATAGATACCCTTTAAAACATTAGTGACTACATGTTCCATGCCTAGTGTGTCCAGTATTCCCCACAATTCCTCTTGAACCACGCTATCGTACGCTCCCTTGATATCAAAAATGCTAGCCACAGGGGCCTGTGTTCCTTTTCTGCTATTTCGATGCACTGCGTCAGTGAGAACAGATTGTCTTCCAACCTCCTGTGTTTCCGAAACCCATTCTGCAGTTCCCCCAGCACCCCCTCACCCTCTATCCACGCCTGCAGTCTTTCCTTTATAATCTGCATCGCCAGCCTGTAGACCACTGATGTCACTGTTATAGGACGGTAGTTGTTTATGTCAGCTTTGTCCCCCTTTCCTTTATAGATCATGCTCATCCTGCTAAGTTTCCATCCATCGGGAACTTCACCATCGATTATTATTGTGCTCACTGCCTCTCTCAAAGCCTGCTTAGACTTCGGACCTAATGTCTTTATCAGCCTAATTGGAATGCCATCTGGGCCTGTTGATGTACTACTAGGAACCCTTTTCTCGGCCCTTTCCCACTCTTGTTGTGAAAATGGAGCCATTGCACCACTTGATTCGTCCTTGTCTATTGTGGTGCATAAAGTACTTCTTTGTTGAAATTTTTCTGTCACTTTTGTTCTTATATATTCAATAGCTTCGTCCCCTTCTAGTCTAGCACCTTGGGCTGTAGTTATAAATCTCTGCTCTAGGCTCGTCTCATTTCTTAGGGAGTTTAGATGGTTCCGAAATTTCGCAGCTGCCTTTCTATCTTTTTTATGTAGTTCTGCCAGCCACTGAGCTCCCTTCCTTCTAATCTTTTCATCGATCAGAAGGGATGCATCCCTTCTACAGCTTAGAAAAGTTGCCCATTTTCTTTCAACATCATCTGTCGGTTCACCCCGCTGCTTAGCTTGTCTGTGTTCCCTAGAGGCTTCTTGACGTTTTGCTATGGCTCTCTTAACTTCCTCATCCCACCAACTTTTGGGTTTGTGTCTTCTTTTCCGGGGTGACTTATCACGCGTCTTAGCAAGCTCTAGCTCAAAGAGTCTAATTAGATTCGTGTATGTCCACACTGTCTTATTATCCTCCGTGATTACTTTCTCAATTTGTTTAGTGGCTATTTCAATTTGCCTTTCTGGATAAAAATTTTCCTGTAGTTGCTCATCTAGTCTCCTTCCCACTTTCACTCCTCTTCCAAAACTTAGCTTGATACGTTTGTGATCGCTACCCAGACTTCTGGAGCCACCTTCATCTATGTGCATTACCCTGAGCTTATCATACATCCTATGTGACATCAGTGCATAATCTATCGTCGACTGAAGCCTTCCTACCTCCCATGTTATTTGCCCTTCACACTTCTCGGTACTGTTGCAAATGATCAAATCAAGCCTTTCACACATATCCATGATCATTTTGCCTGTCGGGTCGGTATACCCATCTATATCTTCTATGTGCGCATTCATGTCTCCTAGTATAATTATCTCGCACTCTCTTCCTAACTCCTGAATGTCCTTTGATATACACTCTACCATTGTCTGGTTTTCCTCTCTGGCCTTTGCTCCTGTCCACAAGTACACGAAACCAAGGAGTGTCATTTGACCTGCCACTTTCCCTTTTAGCCATAAATGTTCCTTGCACTCCTGCTTGACCCTTTGCCAGTCTGTACTTTTATGAATGAATGCCCCAATACCACCCCCCTTTCTGCTGCCTTCTGTTCTATTACAATATTCCCACGCGTAGTCCGGATTGTTCGGAGGTTGTTCCATGTCCCTGAGATGTGTTTCCACAAAACCGTATACCATCGGCCTCTCTTCCCTTAGCTGTTCTTCTATCTCTTCCCACTTCAGCCTGTTCCTACCACCCTGCATGTTAATATACCCTATGTCTGAATTGGCTCGGCGCTCGTGGCTACGTCAATTTATGCCCCGGACTCTACCTATCTTAGATATTGGTGCCACTTTGGAATCGTATCTGTCCATACCACCTGTCGAAGAGTCTCCCTGGTTGTTTTCCTCGTTACTAGCTATCCTGCACCCCGAAGGGCTCGCTTGCCCCCCAAAAAGCGCCTTCTCCTGCGCTGCAGCTGCAGGAGAAGGCAGCTGCAGCGCCACCAAATTTTCTGGCGTTTTGACTTTATCCACACCGCTTGCCGACGGCCTCAGTAGACCCACTCCCCCATTCTAGTACACTCTACTTCAATTATTTCACAGTGCACAATTTAGGTGATTTCGAACGGTTTATACATACTGCACACTGCAAGATGTAGGTCACACTGCACGATTTAGGTGATTTCGAATGGTGTATACATATTCTTTTTCTAAATGTAAAGCTTTTCTATACAGTGCTCGAAATTTCGTATTTTGTGATAAAAATGAACATTTTTTTTCTGTGTAACCTGCCCAAAATTCACATTTTGCTGCTCTAAAAATTGCTCCAAGTTGTATTTCGGCTGTTGCACCCCTTATCTTGTTAAACAGTAGCTTCTATTTACGCTCTGGGCAATGAACAAACAAGTTTAATTGTCGGACATTCTTTTTTGCATTTCTGGTGCCCCCGTAAACTAAATTTATGCATGACAGAGGAATCTTGTACACTACTCCTGTAACACAAGGAATGAAGGAGCTTCTGTATTTCTGACCGAATTGACATTTCTTTTTGGTTTTGTCTTTGGCCCTGAGCTTAACAAGTGTGCAAGTGCTGTCCAGCTTCTTGATAGCCGTACAAACCACTGTCGCATCATAGCTGGATGCGAAGCTCTTGATTGTGTGCCATGTTGTGAACATAGGGCAGGAGGCCGAAGTGGCTTTTAAGATCTTTCTCACAGACTTTGCATAGACTTTGCATTTGCTAAAATGCTTGATTCATCTCGCCATTTTCTCGCAGTATCTAGTCACCACATAACCGGGAAATCCTGCTGTTTTCATCCTCGCGATCTGAGCATGAACACTGCTTTGTATCGTGTGCACACATAACTTGCACACAGCCTCGTACCTCGACAGTATCCAAGAACTTTTACACAAACACCCACCTAAAATCCTGTGTGTATCAAGTTACTACGCAGTTACACTATTTTTAGAATGCTGTCGCGTCATCCGGCAGTGTTGCTAATTTCGAATGCTGCCGCGTCATCCGGCAGTGTTGCTGATCAAGAAACAGCCAGTACGAATTAACCGCTCTAAACACCTTTTGAGGAAGCAGTCGTCCGAGCTGTTCTCTTCAACAAGCTGGTCACGATTTGCTTTATTCACATACCTCGACACCACCAACTCAATAAACCCGAATTCCAGACATTGATAGTTCAACTTCTAGAACCTTATTTTTTCCTTGGAGGCTTGAACGAGCATAGACGTTTCTAGGTAATTCCTGCTGTGATGCGCGAGGCTGCCTAATAAAGCAGTTCCGTTTCTACTCTGGTGCGTGTCAACTGAATCACAAAGAGCCAGCATATTGCCGTGCTCTTAATGGACAGACAACGAAAACAATGTGCGTTTGAAGAGTCTCGTGGGCACTGCGAGAACAAGATGTGTTTTTGTTTACGTTATTGCTTTTGGCTGTTTCATAAAATACGCCGGTGCTTCTTGGACGAAACTTCTCAGTGTTGTGTTTAAGGTGAACTGCGACACTAATGGAGGTGCTGGACGGCAAGCCTGCCGATGCTCCACGCCCCTTCTGAAAGCTTTTCATCGAGTCCTGACATGCAGTCACTAGTAACGACTTCAGTGCACTGTTTTTGTCGTCAGTTGCTAGGCCTCTTTCCTCAGCTGACATCGTTGGATGAACATTCTACCACTCATTTGGTCCATCTGCCAATGGTCATGGTCAGCCAGCCACAGTTAGTACAAGGGGTACAAGACAGCTCCTTTCCAATCCGGCCCAGGTAACGCTTCTTCAGCCACTTCCACCTGATCGCTCGGTGGTGCTCTACATGAAGACGTTGAAAATTGGCTTGAACATTGGGAAGGCGTTGGTGACATCGGCCAGTGGAATTATCAACAAATGCTTGCCTTCAACCACTTCAAATTCAGTGACAGCGTGGATACGTGGCTTGAAAATCGAGATCGCCGCATATTTACATGGGATTATTTTCGTCAGCAGCTCATTGCCACATTTGCTAGCATCAATTGTCGAGAGCGTACGCAGAAGCGGCTGTAGTTATGACTTCAGAAACTGCGACACTGTGGCAATGTTTCCTGACGACTGACACGCCTGTGACGTCCCGCTGATCTCAATATGTCTCAGGAAAAGAAGTTGCGCTACCTGATGCGCGGCGTGAAGGAACTGTTCACCGGCTTTGTGCGCGATGCCCCAACTGCCGTGGCCGAATTTATAAAAGAACCCAGTGCCATTGAGCACGCTCTCAAGCGAAGATCGAGGCAGTACGACCGCTCGTCCTCTACCACCCCAATCAATGCGGCTTCAGTGACTCTGGGCAATCAGGGCTCCCGACTTGACCTGATCCGGGATGTTGTTCTAGCAGAAGTTCAGAAGCTTTGGGTACCGCCTGCAGATACACCAGTGGCCGCCGGTGCCGCAGTCGTTTATCATGAACTTGGGCATGCTTTCCTAGCAGGTGATTTCGGTCGCGAGCAGCATCAAATGAGTTACGCCGACGCTGTCCGGCACCCACTCCCATCCCGCCGATCACGTCATAGTGCCAGCCAATTACAGCCACACCTTCGTCGCAACAATTGCAGGAGTCTTTCAGATGTCCACTCATGATGGTCTGGGACACGTCAACCGTCACAGACTACCAGCATGATGCTACTGAGCTACTTGCCTTGATAATTTATTTAGAAGAACCAAGTCAGAACGCACCCAAAGCCTTTGCAAGAGCATTATCATCGTTACGTCTGCGAAACAATGTCCTTAACAAAATGAATGTCTCGTCAGACTGGTCCACCCACCTGCTAGTCGTCCCCACCATTCATCTTTCTGAGGTATTGGAAGCGTGCCACAACGAGGTCACCTCTGGACATTCAGGCTACACGCGCACACTGGGCAGAGTTAGGGAGAGGTATTACTGGCCTAGACTGACTGCTGCCATGAAACATCATGTTCGGACCGTCCTCGATTGCCAGCGGCGCAAGTCACCTCCAACGAAACCAGCCGGTTCGTTACACCCAATCCAGGTTCCACCAACGCCATTTGACCAGGTTGATATGGACCTTTTGGATCCACTTCCTACCTCCAGTGCTGCTAACCGCTGGGTTCTAGTGACGATAGACTACCTGTTAGCCTCGAACTCGTCATAAAAGAAAGAATTTACGAACACATAATAAAACACGCCACACAGGCTAAACTCAAATGCCACACAGGCTACTAAACACCACACAGGCCAAACACTGGCCATTCAGTCTGCCGCAGGCTACGACCGTGTGTCATTTTGAAATGTTGAAACACCTGCCTATTGGAACGCAAAAAGCAATTCGCTCTTTTTGTATTCCTGTGTGCTTTTCTAGTGAGGTCCCCTTGGCTTGAAAAAAAGCCATATTTATACCTATCTGAAAACAAGGCAAGGGACCATCCTCAGCTTTCATTTACAAGTAAATAGCGTTAACTAGTTTTCATTGCAAAGTCTTTGAGAAAATTATAAAGAGCCGACTCATATACTTCCTTGAGACAAATGGCCTACTTGACCCGTACCAGTGTCCGTATCGAGGCACGAATTCTTGATGCCTTCACTGATCAGCATTTTTTTCTTTCTTTGTTCTTCGATATGCGGAAAGCCTATGACACCACATGGTGCTTTCGCATACTGAGTGATCTCTCAAGCTTCGGTATACGGTGTAGAATGTTTACCATAATCGAAAGCTAACTGACCAATCAGACATGCTGTGTTCAATTACGAACTATTTTGTCGCGAACATTTGTCCAAGAAACAGGAGTGCCACAGGAGGTGTATGGAGTTGCAGACTTTTCGTAGTCAAAATGAATTTCTTGCGCCTGTCTATCCCACAAAATATGTTTTATTGCACATATCTCGATGATATACAGGTCATTTTTGAATCCTGCAACCTCTCAATATGTGAACGACGGGTTCAATTAGGTTGAACAAGGTTTCTTAATGAGCAGATGAAAATGTTTTATTCTGAACGCACAAAATAGACCTTGCGTCTTGTTCACCGGAAGAGGGGCGTCCATCACAATCATCAGATTTACCTGCATGGTGACGTCTGTCTTAAAACACTAAGCATTAGATACTGGGTCTAATATTATAGGAAAACTAGCCTTCATATTCACATCAAGTATTAAAAAGAACACGTACTTGGAAAACACATTTTGAGAGTGTTGTCATGCACCTCGTGGGTAATGAATTTGTATAAAAGTCTCATACGCACGCTCCACGATTACAGTGATGTTCCTCATCAATATGCGACATTATCTGCTTTACTGATGCTCGACCTGGTTCACTATCTAGGTATTCGCCTTTTTACAGGTGCTTTTCTAACTACCCTAGTAGAAAGCCTGTAAGCCGAATAAAAGGAATGGTGGCCCTATATATCTGCAAAGATGTTATATGTTTTTACATACTATCTCAGAGTGCAAGCAAACGAGGAACATCCCACTCACTTCACTAATAATAATCTGTTCATTTCTACCTTGTTCGACAACTGACGTTCATTGAGACAGCTCTACTGACTCCGTATGAAGAGCCTTGCTGAGGAAAGAGGTGTGCCACTTCTAGAACACTGTTTGATGGCTCCCGCAGCATATCCTCCACCATGGAAGTGGCAGGTTAGAGACAGCAACGTATCTTCCGTGGAATTGACTAAACAGGTGCCTGCTACGCGTATCCACACGCATTTCCTCAAACACCAACACAAGTACACTAGCAAAGAATTTTTTACGGATGCGTCAAAGTCTCACACTGGTATGCCCAATGCAGCTGTTGACCCATCATTTCAATTTCCGGTACGCTGCTCCAAAAAACAAGCATTTTTACGCCAGCAGGTCATGGGATATCTGTGGCTGTCAATCATATTAGGAATTACAACTACAAAGCACGGTTGTATACGCAGACTCACTGTGCGTCATGACGCCTTTGAAAACACTCAAAAACTATAAAAATAAGCCCTTTTATCACTTTACGCTCTTTTATTCGTGACATATGCTCTAGATCTATATATTGTTGTGTTCAGGATGCCAGGGCACCACGAGATCAATGGAAACGTGGCGGCGAACCACCCAGCTTCGTCGACGCACGCAACGCGGGCACCACCCATGGCTGTCCCCCCTTTCACATGACGCCTTTCCTTCGAGGGAGCTCAGGTAAACTTGGCACCGCCTACGAGATGGACAAACAGAAATGAAATCGCACATTGTTAAACCGAGACTTGAAATTTGGCCGGCAGTATCGACATCACGTTACACAGAAGTAATGCTTACAAGGCTACAGATAGGATACACACGCTTTACACATGCGTACCTTTTGTCGGGCGGTAACCAACCCATATGTGAGAGATGTGGAGGCCCACTTACGGCTCTCCACGTCATCGTTCAGTGTAGTAATTTAGGTGCTCTAAGAAAAAAAAGCACTTTTTGTTGCTCTACCGACAGCGACTCCCACTACATCCTGTCATGCTGATCGCTAGGGATCCGCTTTTGAAACTTTAACGACTTTTGACGTATTTTAAACGTTTACAATTGTGAGCAATATAAGTTTGAAGACGCGAGCGCGTGGCGAACAGCCTCGCACCCTACATCGGCTGATTTGGGCACACGTTAAAGAACCCCAGGTGGTCTAAATTTCCGGAGCCCTCCACTACGGCGTCTCTCATAATAATATAGTGGTTTTGGGACGTTAAAACCCACATATCAATCATTACATCGGCTGATTCGCGGCGGCCATTCTCTGTAGCAAACTAGAAAGGGCGGCACGCTTTTGGTATCTGTTGGCACTCTCGCCTCGGTATCGTTGGTACAAAACGGCGGCTTACAGTGCGTTAGTGACTGCTAGCGATAGTAATAACTCACGTGACGTGCACAGCCACGCCCATTGACCCACCAAGATATGTATCTGCAGAGATACTGACTGTGACGTAGACTTCCATGGTGCATGTCTGCAATATATGTAGATTGTATTGGCTGTGCATTTTGATGCTCGTGTTTCACTCACTTTGCTTTTCGTGCATTTCTTTTTTGTGTTAATATCGCTAATGGCAGATTGCACGCAATGATCTGCCGTTTGCTCCGCTTGCGACGGTGGCCGGAGTGCCAACAGACAGTACAACAGCGCCCCCCCCCCCCCGGTTTCGGCAGTGCCATTCCTATATATCTTTATCTCGCTTTTGAGGCTATTTATCACAACTTTGCGTGTTTGAGCTCATATATCTCACGGTGGCACATAGTTTTTACCCTATATTCCATGGTGGTCCGCAACTGGACCGCTGTGCAGAGGTCGCAGCTGAGGCTGCCCTCAACACCAACACTGTCATTCTTTCCAGTTCCAATGATTCACGTCACCGCCATGATAATAACATTTTTAGTTTTAACCCACCTTTGGGCGTGGAATTTCAGACCCCTTAACCCATCAATTGCTCATTTTTTTTTAAATTTCTGGTCAAAAAGTGCCTATTTTTATTGCTCCTTCAGAATACGATTGTAATAAATGCCGCTAGTTTATGTTGAAAAAACACTTGACCCGCATACTTAGTCAAATTCATGAAATGAATTTAATTTCTGAACAATGCATAGGCAACCAGCCACCTGCTGCAAATAAAATTTAGAGCCCTATAAACCAAACAGTTACAGATGTCACATCATTCATCACTTTCGTAAGCTAAACACCCTTGCGGTATTTCACTCGGGAAGCTTCGGGGCTGTGTGGAACATTTGGACATGGAATAATGCAAGGTGGCTTCACTGGTGGGCACTCGTAATGTTGGAATCCGAGCTATCTTCATCATCACTGAAGCAGCTACTCAATTCACTGTCATCGCTGTCTTCACTTCTGAGCGCACAATAAACATCTTTACTCGAATCATCATCATCACTCCGAGAATATCGCTAAAACGTATAGCATTTTTTTCATGTTCACTGGCCAGCTATGCACGTGTCGCGGCCACCACATGCCGTCTTTCCCTACAAAAACCATGCTCGTGCAGCAGGACACAAATAAAACTTCACGAATATGCTGCCATCTGAAGGGATAATATGAAATGTAAGCCGCAAAAGCGCGCTTCTCCGCCTGAACACTAGAGGGGAGTACCTATTCCGCTAGGACAAGCTCTCCACGTCCAAAGCAGTTAACGGGTTAACAGCCGTGTAACAGCATCATTGTTCATATCCAGTTTATATTACTTTAATCACGGACCATTGCTCTGGCTCATCATTGTTTATGGCGCTGTTTGGTCAAGCATTTCCCTTGTGCCTAAAAACCCATATATAATCATCATCATCATCATTAAAAAAGAAAAAGAAGACAAGAAGGTGTGGTGGCTCAGACGATCAAATTACTCAGACGCATAGGAAACCGACTAGTGGGATTAAAGATGGTGACAATATAAGGCTAACTCAGGCCTTTGTATCGAGACGAATAGCGTTAGTAGCATGCTAACTGAAGTAGCAGATTGCGGAGAAGACGCAGGTAGTGGGCTTCATCAGAAAGGCTTATAAATAGCTGATAGAGCTACCAATAAACACGAACACAAGGAAATCACTTCATCTGGGTCTCCGCAAAGCGTAGCACAAACACCTTTTCAAGAGCACGACGAGCTACAATTACTAGATAGTTAATGAATAGATTATCAAACTCAGTACGGTGTCAAAATCAATATACCAAGCACCGTCAGAGATGAATTCGTCATCTTTCCTTTTCTGAAGAATATGCACCCCGAATACTACAGGGTTAGGCGGTAAAGAGAGCACAGGGCACATTCAGGAAGGGAGATAAAAAAGTCACATCGTTGCGGGAAAGGCGAGGCAATGAACGCGATAGCAACAAAATTGAAAAATCACGCGCAAAATGGAAAACAGATCGAAACATGCCCCGCGTTTCTCACGCACAAATAACGCACAAAACGTACTAACAGGTACGGATGAACACGAATAAGCGTCTCACTTGTGACCTTGCTGTGTCTGAGAAGCGCGCTTTTCGCAAACGTAGACTGCAATGATTGCAGTGACCTTTGTGCAGCCGGTAACTACAGTAGAATCCTTCCAGGTAAAGATCAAGGTGGACGATTGGGCGAGTTGGTGATTCATGATCGACGTATGTAACTGCGCGGTAGTAAACACGGACAACAAGAAGATACAAGGACAAGCGCAGACTATCAACTGAAGGTTTATTTTTCACAAACCACATATATATGACTGAAACAGAAACAGAAAACACGAAAATCTACAAAAAATGATGACTTAGCACTTAACAATCGACAAAACGTGAACGTTTGACAAAAGCATATTCAAGGACCATGTGCGCCACTTGCCAGATACCGTAGCTCTTTATCTAAAAGAGCTAACGACGGTTTGCTGACGCAGTGTTCTGGTTCCCGTGCCATTTTTTCCGCTTCGACGATCATGCGGGTATGATCGTCTTTGTGCCTGAACATTACGACCGTGCTTTCGAACTGCGCAAGGCAGCCACACCTACTGACGTGCTGAGCTAAAAAACCCTCATTGCCAGTGCGCACATTGCGTGCATGCTCGCGCAGGCGCTCATTTAGGCATCTCCCAGTCTGCCCGATGTAACATGCACCACAAGATAGCGGAATTCTATAAACTACATTCATGTCACATCTGACAAACTGGATTTTATGCCTGACAGTGCAAGCTTGTTTGGGCCTATTGTTTACACATGTCATTTTGGCTATCTTTTAGATAAAGAGCTACGGTATCTGGCAAGTGGCGCACATGGTCCTTGAATATGCTTTTGTCAAACGTTCACGTTTTGTCGATTGTTAAGTGCTAAGTCATCATTTTTTGTAGATTTTCGTGTTTTCTGTTTCTGTTTCAGTCATATATATGTGGTTTGTGAAAAATAAACCTTCAGTTGATAGTCTGCGCTTGTCCTTGTATCTTCTTGTTGTCCGTGTTTACTACCGCGCAGTTACATACGTCCAGGTAAAGCCCGAGGCCAACCAAGCCATATGACCTTCCTCTCCTCGCCGCCGCAGGATAAGGGCACGTGAGGGAGCGTTGCTCCCCTTCTCTAAGCCGGGCAAAGTGGGCGTAGGTGATTAGAGCGGGTACCGCCGCGCTATGTGGCGACTCGCGCTCGTTGCGCCATCTTGCTGGTAATGCTGGAAACACAATTCCCCCCCCCAACCAAGATGCTCGTGAGCAGCGGTAAGTGGTAGATATAAGTAGCTTGTCGTTTGAACGGTGAAAGATGTGCTCCGGGGTGGCTCAGTGGTTAAAACTTTGCTTTCACGACGCCCACGTTCGATTCCGTGCACCGGAGTATATTTTTCTGGATTTTTTCTTTCTTGCGTTTTCATATATATAGGTATGAATACATATACGGTGCATCACATCGACGCCGACACCCACGTCGACGCCGACGCCGGCAGCGAAATCCAGCAGAGAGTGTTCATATAATTGCTATCGCAATAACACAGCGCGAAAAAGAGATGAGGTCCAAAGAAAACATTACACGGGCACTAAACTCACAACTAAAAGATAGAAAAACTGCCTAATCTTGAAGAAATGCAACACGCGTTTAAAACCCCGAAAAAATGACCAGGAACAAATCTTACATAAGCAAAAACATTCAAAATAGTCCGTAAAAACTTCACTTTGACAAGGCAGCACTTGCATTGAAAAGGAGGGGGAAAAGGGGTGGGAGTAAATCATTTGTGTCCCTTGGTGAAAAGGAGGTTTAGTACATGGGTTCAGTGTTGCTGCATTAAACCGCTAATATTGGGGGACTGGTACGTTTACTTTTGCCAGTCGAAGGTTCGTTCTTTTTTCTCGAGTGTTTACACACAAGTTGCATTGCATCACAATATTGTAATTTTCGTACCATGTTAACTCTGCTAGACGGACGCCATGATGAGGCATGCGACTAGGTCAGCTGCCTGATATAAGTGCGTGTGCCTTCCAATGACTTTCAAGTTGTTGATTGATTGATTGATTTGTGGGGTTTAACGTCCCAAAACCACCATATGATTATGAGAGACGCCGTAGTGGAGGGCTCCGGAAATTTTGACCACCTGGGGTTCTTTAACGTGCACCCAAATCTGAGCACACGGGCCTCGACATTTCCGCCTCCATCGGAAATGCAGCCGCCGCAGCCGGGATTTGAACCCGCGACCTGCGGGTCAGCAGCCGAGTACCTTAGCCACTAGACCACCGCGGCGGGGCGACTTTCAAGTTGTGAGTTGAGCACCGTGTCGTATCTGCTTCAGTCGTAGTCTCTTTTTTTTAATATTTTTACATATCAAGCTAGAACGTATAACAATCCCAACTTTTTTCTAGTGCACACAGAGCAATATGGAGATCGTAAAGACGCAGTGTTTATTGACGTGGCTAGGTATGAGCGCAGGCGCCCATTCACGGCCACGGTAATAGATCATCAGAATGCTTCATATATTCGCGTGGTAAACGCGGAACATGTGGAGAAAGTGGCTATTGTTGTTGCAGTGGCCACCACCGCGCCCGAAGTGGTAGTCAGTGACTGCCAGAGAGCCGCAACTTTGCCAATAGCTGCGTCTCCCTTAATGTGGCGTTACTTGCGAGTAAAACTGAAATTAAGGGTGTTTACATCTTATGGGCCCCCTATCGCACTACCTCGCTTTACGGCAACGAGGCGGCGCACTGGGTTGCCGAGGGCTTAGGGCCTGAATACACGCAATCCGTGCAGCCAGACCTCATGTTCTGGGAGACCAGGGGTATAACCAGGGAATGACACACTGGCCTCGTGCCCCCCCCCCCCATAACAAAAAGAGTGAAAAATTACCATTTTTTGGGGTGCCCTTACCGAAATCAAGAAGGTGCCACCTCCCTCCAGAAACAAATTTATGGCTTTGCGCCTGGCCAGGACATCTACAGCACACAAGCGGAGGGCGAAAAAGCGACACCCACATGCTCGTTCTTCCCCCGCTAGCGTAGAGCAGGTTTCACAGCACGTGTGGTGCAGCTGCGCGGTTAGCGCGTGTGCAGGTCCTCATGGCCCCAGCCACCACCCTCAACGCCGCTGCCACCTCACAGCCACAACGTCTAGAGAGTAGTGGGCGTGGGGTGGGGAAGAATTGCCTCACGAGTTTCAAGGATATTGCACAGGATTAGACTGGCAGGTATAAATTGCGCCACCACAAAAACAACAACGAAAATACACAGTATATCCACGGAGTGAACTATGATGAGTGGGGCGAAGCATCCGTCAGCCCTTCCATGCTTCCGTCTGTCCGCGAGACCATCCGTGCGCCCATCCATGCGTCCATCCGCCTGTCGGTGCCTTCACTCTTCCGTACGTCCGCGCGTTCAACCATCTATCCGTCCATCCTTGCGTCCATCTAGTAAACGCTCCAAGTACCGCCATCTCGCATCCCCTGTGGCACATACTCGCTCCGCGCGTCCATCCATCCGTCCGTATGTCTGCTGGTCTGTCTGTCCGTCGATGCGTCCGTCCGTGCATCCATCTGGTGAACACTCCAAATACCGCCATCTACCATCTCGCATCCCAGTGGCTACGTACGACAACAACGGAGAATGGACAGACCCATGCCTTAAGGAGCTTTTCCCCTAAAAGATCCCCCCATTTTCCCAAAAGAGTCATGAAAAAATGCAAATGCATTTTTTGCGCAGAGAAAGGGTACGGTTGCCGCCAGACATTCGCCTTCACCGACTTCTTCCAGTGCCTTGGGAGGCGCCCAGCCAAGCATGGTCAATAGTGTGGAGCGAGCAAACGTGAGAGTGGGGTGCCAGCATTCTCGGCTCGGCGTTAGCGTTTCAGTGTGCCATCTCGAGCACACATTTCCGGATGTTCTTGCGAGGCGCCAAATCACCAAGTGGTCGTGAATGAGGCACGATTATACGAGAAGGTGGGGCGCTGGGAAGAGAGAGAGCGAATGGCGAGCGTAGCAGCAACGCACTGCACCTACCCTCTGCTACACTCTCTCGCACCACTTGCTCCGGTTGCTAGGGGTGAGGATAAGCGCGCGCGCCCACAGCAGTTCCTATAGAAGAGGGAGTGAGAGTGGAGAGAAAATCCTGCAGGCACTCGTACACCACCGCGGACAACGCTGGATGCCTGACATACAGGATTGTTCTGCCCACTGTTTCAACAGGTAATGCTACAAAATTGGGTATTGTTCTGCGCTGTGATATTTTAGGAAGACCGTATCACATCGAGGATAATCGAAAGAGTTCTCAAGACGCCGGTGCCATCAAAGATGGGGCTGTTATCAGTGCCTACCAGATGTCACACGTCTGGCTCGTCAGCCTGTTGATAGAAGAAAAAAAACCGTCGTGCCTGCGTGGAACACGCAGCACCGTCGCAGGGAGAACACAAACAGTGGCCTTTCAGAGCCTTTTCTTAACACTCTTTGAGTAACTGCTACAAGAACACTTGCTGGGGACCCATTAGGCCCAAAATATTCATACTTTTTGTGTAGTAGACTGGCAATCACTATGCTATCCGTCATTCTTCGGAGAAGCGTGGTATCCGCTATGCACTTGCTAGGAACAAGGTGCAAAATTTATATGCAGTGGCTGACGACGACGATGAATTATGAAATGTTGTAGGCCCGTGTACTCAGATTTGCGTGCACGTTAAGAACCCCCGGAGGTCCAAATTCCCGTAGCCCTTGACTACGGCGTCTCTAATATACATAAGGTGGTTTTGAGACGTTAAGCCACACAAATCAAATCAACGAGGAAAAGTAATGCCTAATGTGTGTATGCGCCCCAGTTAATAGGTGAACAAGGACAAGTTTTCTTATGCGTTGCAGCATTGGACGACCTAATAATTCCGCGATTTGCATGTTCGATGCCTGATTGTTATTTCGATGTTCTAAAACGTATTAGTACTCATATTAACGCGCTCCTTTTCCGACATTAGGCCGGGATAAGAACAGTTCGGATGGCAGTTTGAATTACCTGGGCGGTTGAGTGATAGAGTACTGTGCTGGGACGCCCCGCGTTCGAATCTCATTCTGTCCGTAATAATTTTCAGTTGTTTTTATTTAGTTCTTTCAATACTGTTTACGGAAACCAGCGGCGGCGGACACCTACAGCGCTGATTGTGACCCGTGTTCTGATCTCGTAACAGCTTTCACTGTAAAATAAGCTTACGGAAGCTGGACGCTTAGTTTTCAAGAACCGGATGTGCATCGTTATTGACCCTACTAGACAAGAGGAGCGTCTGAAGTTAACACTAGGTAGCTTCGTATGTTACTAACGAGAGCATTTGGAGAACTTTTGAAGGTGCTGATGGCGCTGATTCTCTGACACAGTTTGCGAAGCTGTTCCTGAAAGAAGGTGTTATCATTGAACGACATACCGTATGAGATACGTCTTGGTAGCGGCAGAGCACCTATTGTCGCGCTTAGTTGAAAACCACTGTGACTTCGCTGCAAACACAAGGGTCATATTCGACACGCCTCCCGGGTTCTAAGATGCACTGATTGTCATGCCTTCGGACACTCTTAGGAGGCATGCACACAAAGCTACACCAGAGTAACGGGAAGGCCTGCAGTTTCAGGCCAAAGCGAACTCATCATAGACATAGAAGAGGCCGAACAAGCGGCGGCCCTGGTGATATCTTTCTATAAAAAACGCTCAAGGTGATCTGAAACACTGGGGCTTCTCTGGGAATCTAGTGGCCACGGTGGTCGACGCGGGTGACGCTGTACGCCAAGAGCCTGTGACAGCGATCGCGAACGTCGTTGACTCGGAGCACTCCAGAGAAGAATCGGAGAGAGTGTCTGGGGATTGTCTCTATTGACGCAATACTTATAGCCTTGGCAAACAGCATAGAGTCTTTACGTGAACGCGCGAGGTTTGTGGTGCGAGAGGAGCTCCAGAGGCAGTGACTCGACCATAGCGCTCCAGCTGCGTCGTGCCTGGCTGACGTCATGCATGAGGCAGTTAGATTGGCGGTTTGGGATCCGCAGCCTATTCGGCAACGTCAGCAGTATGCTCAACTAGAAGTGTCACAACCGTTGTCAAGAGTCCTATAAGCCCACGTTCAACTGCAACGACCCCTTGTGCGTACGCACATCACAGTTATTTGGGTGTCAGACCAAGAAATACTGATATACGGTGCAATCCTGAGAGAGTACCTCTCTGCCATCACTGTGAAGATATCGGCCACCTCTATCCAAGGGGCCAGTACTGCCAGCCAGGGCTTCGAGTCTTAGCAGTGAATGCGCCTCGGCCTTGGAACAGGGAACGTGCTTTTGAAATGGAGGAGTACCTGTCGATTCGTCAGTACTCCCACAACCTTGGGCAACATCAGGCTTGCTTGATAGCGTCGTTGAGATATCGGGGACCGAGTCCCCATCAGCCTTTCCCACGGAAAGTGCCGTTCACCAAGCCCTGGTCAGGAAAACTAGAGCCAGCGACTTGTGAAGGTAAGGCTGAAGCTGACACTGAAACAACCTCCATTGCTGCCTCCACATGATAATGACGAATTAAGAAGCCGATACAGTAACCATGACGCCACTACGCACTTGCATGTACTTGTTGACAGCTACGCAGGAGGTTTTCAGAGGCAAGGATTGGGAAGGATTAGGAATAAGACTTATAGGAGAGTACCTCCATAACCTGTGGTTCACCGATGACATTGCATTTCTGAGTAACTCCGGGGATGTATTGCAATTCATGATCATTGAATTACACGAGGAGACCACAAAGGCGGGTTTTAAAATAATCTGCAGAAATGGAAAGTAGTGTACAACATTCGAAGAGAACAGTACATTGAAATAGATAGGAGTGCACTTGAACTTGTAAAAGAATGAATCTACTTGGGACAGGTAGTAACCATGGAGTTGCATAGCTAGATTATGATTAATAGAGGAATAAGAATGTGATGAAGCACATTCAGCAAGCATTCTCAAATCATAACTGGTAGGTGGCTGTCACAGGTCCCGTTAATTAGGGAGGCGATTGCCGGGCTAATTCCAAGGACCGAAGTATCAGCCCCCCGAACCGCACCACGAAAGCGTGGACAATTTAGAAGTGGTCCTTTTTGGCGCGCCAGCGGACGCCGGCTGTGGCCCAAAGAACAAGTCAGAGCCGAGAGCTGATAAACAAACGAAATTATATTCTCAATAATGGCAGATCGAAAACAATACACAAGAATGCACACTCCACAATAGTTGCATACAATATGTCACCAATCTAACAACAAACTACACAGTACAATCAGCCACACTCGAAACCACGGCCACAGACAACAATACCCTCTACAATGCAGTCGCATGCATTGAACAACCAAGACACTTAAACACTAAAGAGATAGAAAACCTATTCAGTCCAAAGTTCTTGGAACAAAAGTCTGGATGATACTCTTCCGAGAATCACTCACTCAAAGTCCAGCGTTGTTGTCGTTCCGCTGCCCCTGAAGTTTCTCTTCCAGGAAACTTCGCCAAAGTTTCTCTTCCAGGAAACCTCGCGTCTTCAATTGGCCTCTCTCCAAGCTTCAAACTTCTTCGCCGGAAACACGTCGGCTTCACACTCACAGCTGTTGCCTCGCGCCTTCGCTCGATAGCGGTAAACACACACTCTTGCCTGTAGCTCGAGTCGTCACCCCTCAGGTGGAAATCATCTTCTTCTCCTGCTTTGTCTCTACGGACAAAACCTTCGCCGACTACACGGCGGTATACCCTACGCGCTCTGGCGCTAACTTCCGTCTTCTCCTGATCTCTCATCTCCACTGTTCTGTTAAATACCTTCCGCGCGACATTCCAGAAAGTTCTCATCATTTCGTCGGCGCGATGCGCAGCGGAGGCTGGGGGAAGGCGCGAGACTGTACGAGGGCCGTCCCCGACAGATGACTCAACCCGGCATAACACGCCCCTTTCCATCTAGAAATTTCCAGGGCTTTCTCGGCCGCCGATGTGGGGTGAGGAGGTTCGTCGGCGAAGCCACGCTTCCGAGAGGAGAGGCTCGCGCGCCCGGGGAGCCTTTAGATGTTTGTTTTTTTTCTTTCTTTTTCGTTGACATCGCGGCGTCACTCCGGCGGTTCGTCGCGAGAATTTGGCGGCGCGCCCTTTTTGAGCACTCGTTCTGTGACACTGCCCCCCACTTTAAGAATATTTTCTCATAATATTCAGAACCACACAAACGAGCGCGAACAGTCCCCACACACTCAAAGACTGTAACATAGTCCGTCGCTCATGACACGTCACATTCACAATAGTTCACTCAATACAATTGTACATTGTAATTCAATTACACAACACAAGAAATATAACCACAGGCACATGAGTACAACACTCCACCACACATTCCCAACAATACAAATGTACAAAGTTCTCTCATTACAACAATTGTACTATACTATACATCACATCACAGCACAAACACTTCGACACTTGTGACATAGGATAACACAACATTAACACAGCATATGGCACTCAGCACTGCCAAACACATTCTAATTCGACCTCAGCGCTTATCCTGTGTACTTTGAGCGGCGCTTGAGCCCTTTCTTGCGGTGCTCGCTCAATCTCTTCTTGTGTTTCCACGTTCTTTTTCGGCGAGCCCTTTCCAACGACGGTATCAGAGGCGGCGTCTCAGCCATCGTTGTCACTTCCGACACCGTTAACGGGTCATAACGTTCAACGGTTCCGGTCTGTTTATTTACCAGCTTGTTCATGTCACGGCATTGGGCCTGGCTGGCCGACTCCGTCACCTTTACACTGTCTGTCGGTTGAGGTTGTGCCGACATACGTCCAGCTGCCCAGCACGTGAACTCATTCAACACGATCATCTTCTCATTCGCTGTCTCTCGCGCCGCGGCTTCACTTTGGGCTCTAGTGAGATCCGTCACGGGATGCTCCTCCACTGTATCTCGCGGTCGCTGGGTTGGCGAGGGCTCTATCTTAGGGTCTTCTCCCAAACATTCCGCATCATTCGGTCCTCGCGCCCCGTCGATGTTTCCGATGACAAGGTCGTAAAGGGGGGTCGTCATACATAGAGCGGTAACCTTCCCGCTGAAGTACGGGGTTTCAACCTCGACTTCTGCTTCGGGAAGCATCCGAACTGTACGGTCAATTAGGCAAACCGGTTTCGTTCTGCCTGTCAATTCGCTTTCCCGTACCAAATTTCTCCGCACGATAACCGTGGAGCTACCGGCGTCTCTTAACACCGTATTCTTCTTGCCCGCAACTTTTCCAGGCAGCGTTGGCATTCCCTTCGTGCCACCGGTCGGCTGTTTTGTCATTACAGCACCCACAATAGGAATTTTCTCCCCATTTTTCAACTCTACGAATCCATCGGTGACGGCATTATTACCGGATTTCGGTGCCGCTTGCACACAGGATACCTGGTGAGTTTGACTCGCTCCGTTTCGACAGCGTCTGCTTTGTGCCCAATCTGACCACACTTAAAACATTTTACTAGCGTAGGGCTCGTAAAGTTAGTACGACAGTTGCTCGCGCGATGACCCACTCGGTTACACAGAAAACATCGTGGAACACTCTCCGGTGCACGCTTCTTTTGTTCGGGTGCCTAATTTTTCGAATCTTCGGGACACTCTTTCTTGACCTTGGCCAAATTAGTTCCACCTTGCGCTTCCAAGAATTGATCAGCCAAATCGAGCATGCCTTCAAGTGACTCAGCCTTCCTCTCTTTCAAGTACAGCGACAGGCTTGGGTGGCAACTAGTAAGAAATTGTTCTCTAATCAGGAGCTCTTTAAGCTCATCGTACTCCTGCGCTGTCCCTGAAAGTTCAATCCATCTGTCGAAATAATGGCTAAGTCGGGCGGCATACTGCGTTGCCGTCTCACCATCAGCTGGCTTTCCTGTCTGAAATCTGTCCCGGAATCCTTCCGCAGTAAATCTAAATCGCTTCAGCAAAGCAGCTTTCACCTTTGCATAGTTGGCTGCATCGGTCGGCGTCAGTCTACCGTACACACTGAGCGCTTCACCACTCAAGCAGGTACTCAAAGCAGTTGCCCATTGATGTTCCAGCCAATTCTGGCTCCTTGCAATCGTCTCAAATCTGTGAAGGTACGCGTCAAGGTCGTCCTTCCTTTCATCAAACGCTACGAGCAGCTTGCTTGGGTTCAAGCGGAATCCGTGGTCCTCCCGTTCGCTGCTTTCAACTCTAGCTTGGACCGGAGTTTCACTTCGCTGTTGCAAACGGAGCCGCTCGAGTTCTATCTCGTGCTGTCGCTGCCGTTCCCTTTCCTCTCTTTCTTCTTTCGCCCTCTCAGCTGCCAGTCTTTCTCTCTCCAGCTCCAACTTCAATTGCTGCTCTCTTTCTTCTCTCGCCCTTTCGGCGGCCAGCTTTTCTCGTTCCAACTCAGCTGCTTTCTCTTCCTTGGCTCTCTCAGCTGCCAACCTCTCTTGTTCCAACTCAGCTGCTTTTTCTTCCTTGGCTCTCTCAGCTGCCAACCTTTCTCTCTCCAACTCAGCTTCTTTTTCCGCTTTGGCTCTTTCGACCGCCAGCCTTTCCTTTTCCAGCTCAGCTGCCTTTTCCTCTTTGACCCTCTCTTTTTCTTCTTTTTCCTTCTGGGTGACACACTTCCGTAGTTCGGCGCCGGAAAGACCCATCTTCTCACCAAGCGCAACTAACTTTTCGAGATCCATGGTGTCTCGCAAAGAAAGTCTTGCCGCGTCTAAAAAGTATCTGCCTAAATCAGTCTATCGGAACACTCCCCTGCACTCGTTAACGAGAACACTGAACAACACACAAAATCGTTCCGATAGCACTATCAAAAACTCGAGGCTCTTTCTCACTACTTTGGACACACTGTGCACCAAAAGGTCCTGTGTCGCGGACGCCAGATTAATTGTCACAGGTCCCGTTAATTAGGGAGGCGATCGCCGGGCTAATTCCAAGGGCCGAAGTATCAGCCCCCCGAACCGCACCACGAAAGCGTGGACAATTTAGAAGTGGTCCTTTTTGGCGCGCCAGCGGACGCCGGCTGAGGCCCAAAGAACAAGTCAGAGCCGAGAGCTGATAAACAAACAAAATTATATTCTCAATAATGACAGATCGAAAACAATACATAAGAATGCACACTCCACAATAGTTGCATACAATATGTCACCAATCTAACAACGTACTACACAATACAATCAGCCACACTCGAAACCACGGATACAGACAACAATACGCACTACAATGCAGTCGCATGCATTGAACAACCAAGACACTTAAAGACTAAAGAGATAGAAAACCTATTCAGTCCAAAGTTCTTGGAACAAAAGTCTGTATGATACTCTTCCGAGAATCACTCACTCAAAGTCCAGCGTTGTTGTCGTTCCGCTGCCCCTGAAGTTTCTCTTCCAGGAAACCTCGCGTCTTCAATTGGCCTCTCTCCAAGCTTCAAACTTCTTCGCCGGAAACACGTCGGCTTCACACACGCAGCTGTTGCCTCGCGCCTTCACTCGATAGCGGTACACACACTCTTGCCTGTAGCTCGAGTCGTCACCCCTCAGGTGAAAATCATCTTCTTCTCCTGCTTTGTCTCTACGGACAAAACCTTGGCCACATACACGGCGGTATACCCTACGCGCTCTGGCGCTAACTTCCGTCTTCTCTTGATCTCTCATCTCCGCTGCTCGGTTAAATACCTTCCGCGCGACATTCCAGAAAGTTCTCATCACTTCGTCGGCGCGATGCGCAGCGGAGGCTGGGGGAAGGCGCGAGACTGTACGAGGGCCGTCCCCGACAGATGACTCAACCCGGCATAACACGCCCCTTTCCATCTAGAAATTTCCAGTGCTCTCTCGGCCACCGATGTGGGGTGAGGAGGTTCGTCGGCGAAGCCACGCTTCCGAGAGGAGAGGCTCGCGCGCCCGGGGAGCCTTTAGGTGTTTGTTTTCTTTTTCTTTCTTTTTCGTTGACCTCATGGCGTCACTCCGGCGGTTCGTCGCGAGAATTTGGAGGCGCGCCCTTTTTGAGCGCTCGTTCTGTGACAGTGGCCACCATCCCTCAAGAAAAAGCTATACAACAGTTGAATATTGCTGGTACTTACCTACGAAGCCGAAACCTTTACCCTTACAAAGAGGTTCAGCTTAAATTGAGGATAAAGCAAGCGAGGTCATGGAACAGAAAATAATAGGCGTAACTATGAGGAACAAGGAGAGCGTATAGTTTAGAGGGAACAAGCGGGTGTGAATGATAATACAGTTGAAATCAAGAAGAAATTGATATGGGCCGAGCACGTTGCGTGTAGGCAAGAAAACCACTGGTTGGTTATTGTGGGTAACAGGTTGGATTCTAGAGAAGGAAAGCAGGTGAGGGGAGACTGAAAGTTAGGTGGCCAGATGAGAATCGGAAATTTGCGTGTATTAAGTGGCAGCAGCAAGCACAGGACCGAGTTGACTGGCGGAACACGCGATAACCTTATTATCCGAGGTAATACTTGTCAAATCACGATATGACTATGAGAGACTCCACAGTGGAGTGCTCCAGAAAAAAATACCGACCGTCCGGAGTTCTTCAGAATGTGCTGAAATCGCACCGCTCACAGTCCTCAACCGTTCTGCCTCCACCCGAACGCGACTGTCATGGCTGGATCAAATCCACGACGTTCGCTTCAGTAGCAGAGCACTGTGACCACTGATCCACCAAGGAAGATATGGCGAAACATGTGAGAGTCGTTTGTCTTGCAGTGAGCGTAGTGTTGGGTATCGCGTGTATCAGTTCGCGGCTGCATCTGCGCAGAGCAAATGAACGAAGCTGATAACATTACCGTGAGTTAAGGCAACATTTATGTACACCATAAACAGAGGCGTTACACATTTGGCACTGGAGCTGAGAGGTTAAGGAGCTTGCAATGAGATAGGATGATGGGCCGCGATTTATTCGCACGGTCTCTCTCTCTTCACACTGCTTCATTAGGTTAAATGCCTTGGGAATCCTTTGCATCAACCCACAGTTCGAAGCCTCCGTTCAGGAACCGCAGCTGGTCGCGGAATAGAATTTAACCCATGGGCGAGGGGGCTTGCCACGCGTTGCATGAGAGGTGCCACAACAGATGCCTTCAATTGCATCAGCTGGCTGGAATCAGACCCTTGGGGTAAGAGAACTTGCCACGTATTGCGTAAGACACACCGCAACAGATGCTGGTGTTTGCGTCAGCCTAGCTCCCTTACTGGTTTGGACGCTGGTTGCAATTGTAGAAGAAATGAAGCTTGATTCGGACTCCGAGGCGTAACAGTTGTCAGGTTCATGATTATGATGTTGAAGGTGATGATGGTGAAGTGAATGCCTTACTGGATACAGGCGCCGAGTACTCAGTAATCAGTCGTGAGCTTGCCAGAACACATAAGAAAGTGATGATTCCATAGGATAGACTTCATGTTCACACCGTAGGGGGACATCTCATCGACCTGATCGGAACGTACACGGCATGAATCGGAACAAGGGATTTCATAGACGTCGCCACTTTCAAGGTGCTGCCGGTATGCTCTGGAGATGTAATTACTGGTATGTACTTTCTGAAGGCTAACAGTGCTCTTATTACCTTCCCGAAATTATGCGTCTCAATTTCCACCATGAACCTGATTACAACGTTCGACGCAGAAGCAAAAGTCAATGATCTGTTTATTGCGGATCACGACGTAGTGGTACCTCCACGGTTCAGCATAACTGTTAGTCTAAGGAGCAATGTGTTCCGTGATCATAAAGGGCTAGACCGGAAGACTGCACTCATACTCGGAAATGGAATCTGCTTGACAAGAGGCCCTGAGCAGCTTTGTGGTGGGTGTGCTGACAAACTTGAGAATAAATTACAGCCCCTTGCGAAGGGGACCGTCTTTGCAAGTATCCGAGGGAATTTCGTAAGTGAACTTGCAGCGTGCTTTTTAACTACCTCCAAAGTGAAACGAACACTCATTGCCAAGCACCACATCATTGTCCACGAATTAGTCAGCCCTTTTTGAAAGCCCCCCTACAGGGCGTCACTGAAAGATAAGCTACCGGAAATCAGGTGAAGTAAATGCTCAAAGATGATATAATTCAGTCGTCGGCGAGTCCATCGGTGCCACCGTTGGTACTCGCAACACGTGATTCGCAACACGATGATACGTGAGGTTCCTTTTTTCTCTAGACCTAAAAATGTGCACTGGTATGTAGAAGTGGATGAACTAGATCACGATAAAACTGACCTCGTAACACTGGACGAGCTAAACAAATATAGTGTACTTCCATTCGGTATTTGTTCAACTCCCGCGACGTTTCAGCGGATGATAGAGTGCTCTCAAGACTGAAGGGCCAGTCTTGTCTCGTTTATTTTGAATACGTCGTGGTTTTTCGGCTACGTTTGGGCAATATGTTCAACAATCTTGATCCGTGCTGAATTGTCTGACTTTATCAGACCTGACAATAAAGCCCCAGAAATGCCATTTCAGCTTCCAGAAGCTCCTTTTTATTGGCCAGGTTGTCACTACTAAAGGCATTCGCCCAGGCCCCGAGAAAACCACGGTAGTACAACAATTTCTGAAACCATCGGACGAAAAAGTGGTTAGACGGTCGCTTAGACTTCGCGCATCTCACCGGTGCTTTGTCAAATATTGTTCGAAGATCGCCGAACCACTAATGCGGCTAACAAAGGAAGATTCACCTTTTTTCCCTTAAGGGGCCGGAAGATGCCTTCAATGAGCTGCGGCAACGCCTTCCGAGGAAGCAGCAAAAGAACATTTGGCCAGGACAAGAGAAAATAAGACGCTGTGGCCCTTTTCGCAGTTACTGATAAAGACTATTTATTTGGTTATTGTTCTCCGTTTCCTCGTCTATCCTACATCGTCAAACTGGGGGAAGTGCTAGGTAATCTTCATGCTTGGCACTCTTTCGCAGAGCCGACCATCGCGGCCGGAATCGCCACCACGTGTTGTAAAAGCAGTGCGCCATTTCAGTCGACGTCTTCTAGGCTTGGTGCGCGAGCTAAATTTTCTGCTGAAAAGTTGCAGCCATCGTCCTCCAACCACCATCGGAACAGCTACTCCTTCGCACTTGGCACTGCCGAATCTCATGATTCCCGAATGATTTATTGGTGAGGCCTGTGAATACGCCCAGGACTGGCTGGACCAATTCAAGCGCTTTGTGAAGTACAACATGTGGGCCACCGCAAGACAAGTTTTCAGGTCTCTACTTCTGTCTGAAAGACAACGCCCAGCCATGCTGCTTCAGCCGGGAAAGAAACTTGGCTACGTGAGACGTTTTCGCACCCAGCTGCTCAGCACATGTACTAGTGTCAACTGAAAGGAGAATGTGACATGTATCCTAGAGCTCAAATACAAAAACCAAATGATACAGTTGCTATGTTCGCCGCGAACATGACCCATTTGATTTGCAGGGCAGACACCGAGAAGTCAAAAAACAGGAAATTACGCCATCTGAAGCAAGGAGGGAAGGAGCGAGTTTTTGCAGGGCTAGTAATAAATCCACCGACATCAGTAGATAAGCTCTCCAAAGAAGCAACAGCAATTGAACGAGCCCTAAAACATGAAAAATGGTCGATTCTGTAGTGAACACGTCCGTTAAGAATGAGGTAAGCCAGTGCAGAAACGATAAGCCTCTTCATGAAGTGATCTGAGAGATTGTGCGAGAGAGACTGCCCCGCCGCGGTGGTCTAGTGACTAAGGTACTCGGCTGCTGACCCGCAGGGCGCAGGTTCGAATCCCGGCTGCGGCGGCTGCATTTCCGATGTAGGCGGAAATGTTGTAGGCCCGTGTGCTCAGATTTGGGTGCACGTTAAAGAACCCCAGGTGGTCTAAATTTCCGGAGCCCTCCACTACGGCGTCTCTCATAATCATATAGTGGTTTTGGGACGTTCAACCCCACATATCAATCAGATTGTGCGAGAGGAACTTTGTCAGTTCAGATTAATTTCAGCACCAGAACAAAAGTCGGCGTTGTCTTTTGTTGGTGATGTTGCCCGGGAAAAGGTCAGTCAAGCTGTTTGTTCACCGGGCTATGACGACGTGCAACAACACCTAACTTATGCTGATGCTGTCCGATGCCCAGACATTGCTCCTCTAACAAAAAAAGCCTCCAGCTACTCGGCTACCACGCACCCTTCTTACACAGCTGATCTCATCGCCGTCCACCTCGTCACCCCCACCTGCACTGGTCTCACCGACACACAAAATGTGGTACGGTCGACACCCGAACAGTGCAACGTGGTTCAATGGAGAACTCCCGCTGAAATACAAGCGCCGGAAAACCGATTAGTGACGCGCCGCTGGCCGTTGACCGGTATTCCGTCAAAGAGGCGAACAGGGCACCTCCACCAAGTTTGCCGCTATCGCGACACCCACGTCTGGTGATGTACTTCTCAGCCACATCATGCTACGTATGACCGTCATCGTACATACAAAGACGCTCCTGCGCATCGTCCACTGGAAGATCTCACCACACCCCGATCACAGTCTTCATGTCCAGCGTGGTACAGTTCACCGCATTGTCAGTTTTGCCAACTTCACAAGGGGCCGGTTTCCTAGCCCGTGATAGGAAAACGAGACGCAGCGATTTCCAGGGGGCGGGACTGCCGATCAACGAAATTACCAACAGCCCCCGTTACAGACGAATGGCCAAGCGAAGACAATTATAACGACGACCACAACAAAGACGAAACCTACAGATGTATGTAAATCGTGAACGCGGACCTCACCATGTAAATGGGTGGCTATTAAGCGACGGCTCTTGCCTACACTCGCATGCACTTGATAATAGGTGAGCAACTCATCGACAGGTTAAGGAAGGTTAAGTCGCCATGGTATGGGCCTAATGTACGAAATGCCAGAGGCCACTTGATGACACCGGTTGGAAAGTGCACCGTGCGATTGATAATTTATGGTTCATCCTTCGTTCCTGCCTTCGTCATCCTTTCTGAATTCTGTAAAGAGCCATATTGGGTATAGATTTCTTGCAAAAGTACGCAGCAGTCAATGACGTCTGTGTTAGGAATGCCAGGTTTGCTACTAACCCAGGCACGTCTAACCTTAAGGAAGTTAATAACTTCATGAACATATCACCTTCGACGACGTCGTAGTTCTACCACACAGTTGCTCCCTCGTACCCCTGCACTGCGACAGCCTACAAAGCGCAACTGGTGCCGCTGAACGCCTCAGGGAGCTCGCATTCACTTGTGGCATTTCTATCGCCAGAGCGGTCATCAACGCCTTCGATGAATGCGCTTAAGTACTGTTGACAAATTTCAGCAAGGAACGCCGACACAACCTCGGAGGTACTGCCATTGCCTATTGCACGAATAGCAAGCACCACCTGCTATTCGTACACCGAAACCTGTTGACGTTAGTCTGTTGTTGTCAATCACCAAGTGAGACCGCCTTATTAAGCTGAAAAACAAGTTCCATAGCTGCTTCTCCTCCATTTTTAGAGCCGGTCAAACACCGCTAACCGCATCATGCAAGATTCCGACGCCAGGCCCACCCGGAAAAATCTTTTTCACGTTACTCCCCCCCCCCCTAAAAAACGCGAGACAATTCAAAAACAAGTTGAAAGGATATAGGAAGATGATGTTAATCGGCGATCCAACAGCCCATAGGGATCACCCGTAGTATTCACTAAAAATATAGCATATTCATGAAGGCAATTATGAGTGGGCGAAGCATCCGTGAGTTCATCTGTGTGTTCATTCGTCCGTCCATGATTCTGTCCATCCGTCCACAACCCAATACCCTCCCGAGGAGTACGAGCTGCAGCAGCCTACTGCATCTGGCGCTCCTCGTCTTCTATGACCCGCAAAGCAGCATGATCCGGGAAGCGCACTCGTACGGGAACGATCCAAGAGAAGCAGAGATAACGGGTGCCCGGACCGAGCCCCGCGCAACCCACGCAACAGTCAAGAGGAGAGCAGCTGCACCGCCAACGCCATCTAGCGTACCTTCACCCAACCGCCATATTGCACACATGTCTCAGGGACAGTGCCCTCTCGGAAGTGATACGAGAAAGGGAGAGCGTACAGTGCCATCCAGTATATCGTCATCCAACCGAACTTTCCCGACATCTTTCATGGATGACGGAGAACAGAGGACTGATCGACTAGCCCAGTCGCGGTGGTCTAGTGGCTAAGGTATTCGGCTGCTGATCCGCGGGCCGCGGGTTCAAATTCCGGCTGCGGCAACTGCATTGCCGATGGGGAATGTTGTAGGCCCGTGTGCTCAGATTTGGGTGCACGTTAAAGAACCCCAGGTGATCGAAATTTCCGGATCCCTCCACTACGGCGTCTCTCATAATCATATGGTGGTTTTGAGACGTTAAACCCCACATATCAATCAGGACTGATCGACTATGGACGCCGCTTCACAACCAGCCAGGTCTCGCCATAAGGAGCTTCGCCCCTAAAAATAGAATGGCAGCTTGCGGTTTTGTATCGACTATCGGAAGCTCAACAAGATCATAAAGAAGGATGGTCATGCGCTGCCGAGTATTGATGATCCTGGGATCAGTTACAAAATGCCCGCTACTGCAGCTATTGGGAAAGCTAAGTGGATGAGGGAGACCGTGAGAAGGCTGTCTTTGTCACGCTCGACGGACTTTACGAATTTCAGGTGCTCTCTTTCGCTTTGTGTTTGGCACCAGGTACGTTCCAGCGTTTAATGGACGCTGTACTTTTAAGACTCAACTGGCAGACCTTCTTGGTGCACCTTGATAACGTGTTTATGTTTGCGGTGACGTTCTACGAGCATTTAAGAAGGCTGGAACCAGTTTTCGACTCAATACGTTTTGCCGACCTTGCAGTGAAGCCTGCAAATTGTTGTTTTGGCTTCCGTGAGCTCCTCGGTGACGTCCTCAGCAGCCAAAGGATCCCACTTGATCCAGATAAACTTGTTGCCATGGCAAACTTCGCAACTCTCCAAGACAAAAAATCTGCTCGTCGTTTTAGAGAATCCATGCCTAATGCTGACAATTTATTGCGAATATCTGACAAGTCACAAGAGCATTTACCCAGCTCACAAGAGAATATATCCCTTAGCATAGGGTGAAGATCAACAACAGGCATTTCACGAGCTCTATCAAAGCGTGCAAACGCCTTCCGTCCTCGCTCACTTCTATGAAGTCACACCGACCACTTTGCACACAGACGCTAGTTATCTGGGTCTCGGAGAAGTACTCGTATAGTGGCAGGACAACAGCGAAAAGGTGATCGCTAATGCGAGCAGGGCATTGTCACGAACAGAAGCCAGATACAGACAGAGAAAGAATGTCTCTCAACGGCGAAATCCTCCAATTTCACTCACATTTGTACCGTCTCTCGTTCAGTTTTCAGTGGTAACAATTCACTCTGCTAGTTAATTGATTTGAACATGCATTGCGACGTCTGGCGTGTGAAGTATGCGGCTGCGAGAGCTCGACTACACCACTGCCTACAAAACGGGTCAACGACACGCTGATGCTGACTGCCTTTCTTTGTTTCCCAATGAAGCATCAGGCCACGGTGATGATTACACGGCCTTTTTGGGCGTTCTGTACCCTGCCGTTTTTTCACTCCAGCAGTAGGACAAGGATGAGCGTTTACCGCTGATTTATTATCTCAAAGAACAAACCTATAACGTGCCGAAGTTATTTGCAAGAGGGCGAGCGTCGTACTGCTTGCGCAGTGACGTACTTTACAAAAGAAACTCACATGGAGGTAGCAGCTACTTGCTCGTCGTTCCCTCATGGCTTTGAAGTAAAATTTTCTACGTCTGCCACAATGAGCTGGCCACCAGTCGCTTATGATACACCCGGATATTGGCACATATTAGGAAAAATTGCTACTTGCGTAAACTTGCCACAGTTGTGAAAACTTTCATGCAGACGTGTTTGGGCTGCAAATGCTACAAACTACCACCCGGCAAGCTATCTGCCCTGTTGCAGCCCCTTCAATTACCGCCGACACCATTTTTTCAAAAATTGGAACCAGGTTTTTAGGCTTCTTTCAAACACCTACTACCGGAAACATATAGATGATCGTCGCTACTGATTAGCTCACCCGTTGCGCCGAGATAGTACCTCTGCGACGGGTAACAGCAGCTGAAGTGGCGAGATTCTTTATCAAAGTCATCACTTTAAGGCAGGGTGGTCCTGCAGTAATTATCACGGACAGAAGTACGGCGTTCATGGCCAAGCTCTTGGACATTGTTCTGCTACTAAGTGGTACTACTCACAGAAAGACAAAAGCATGCTATCCCAAGAACAATGGCCTGGCTGAACGCTGGCTGACATAATTAGCATGTGCATAAGTTCAGAACACAAGAACTGGAACGAGGCCCGCGTGCTCAGATTTGGGTGCACGGTAAACAACCCCAGGTGGTCGAAATTTCCGTAGCCTTCCACTACGGCGTCTCTCATAATGATATGGTGATTTAGGGACGTTAAACCCCACATATCTATCTTAGAACTGGAATGACGTTGTACCTCACGTCACATTCGCATACAACACAGCTCGTAAGGAAACCAGTCAGACACAATTATGTCTCGTTTACGGTCGTGAAGTTATCACAACGACGTCAGACGCATTGCTCCCCCATGAAAATGATGCTCACAAGACGGAAGCTAACGTTTTTACACAGTAAGCAGAAGCTCGGCAACTTGCCCAGTCACGAACTTTCGAGCAACAAGACTGTGACGCCTGGCACTACAAACTCGGCACAGACCCGTCACATACAACGTGGGTGACAGAGTGTGGGTCTCGACACCCATTAGTTGTGCTACGCTCTCCGAAAAACTGTTGCACAGACACTTCCGACCTTGCAAGGTTCTCCGACACACCAGTGAGATTAATTAGGAGGTTGTTGCCCGCGGCCCAGTCTACTAAGCAGCGAAGACTTTTGAAATTGTTTACGTGCTTTGGATGAAAATATACTTTCACTGATTATGCAGTTTTTCTGCATTATGAACCTGCATCGTTGGGACGATGATTCTTGAAGAAAGAACAATGCCGTGCGTATGTGCCTTAGGAGAGGACAAAAAAGCAGCACCAGAACACTTGGCCAGAACAATGATAAAGAAGTCACTGCTGCCCTCTTTGAAGTTACCGATAGAAGCTTATTTGTTTGTACTTCTCTGTTTGATTGATGATCTTGCGTCGTCACACAGCCATCCAGTTCTCTCATAGTTGACGAAGAAGCGAATACTGATATTCACACCGACGCAAGCATCCTGGGAGTCAGGACCGTCATCGTTCAATCGAAGGATGGTGTAGAACAGGCCAACCCGGACGCTAGTCATACACGTTTGAAGGCTGAGGTCCATTATTCAACGACAGAAAAATAATGCAGTGTGGTTGTTTGTGAAATAAGCAAGTTGCCACTAGACTTATATGGAAGACATTTTCAAGCGATCAGCGACCGCGATTCACTGTGCTGGCGGGCAAACCTCAAAAACCGTTGGGGCGTCTCGCAAAATGGAACCTAGTACAGGAATACGACATAATGGTAATCTATAAGTCAGGTCGCAACCGTATCGATTCTGACTGTCACGTGCACCGGTTGATTCTACGGAAGCCACCTCCACGGAAAGCGCACAGAATTTTTTGTTTTTGGCAGCTGTGACTACATCACAGAGGGCAGATCAGCAAAAATATGAACGTGAATTGTTGCTGCTGATCAAGGACTTAGACTGACAACCCGTTGAGATTGCTCACTTTTTTTCTCGACAATTGTTTTAGTTTATCCTCCGAAATGACGTCTTGTATAAAAGAATCGAACACAGCACAGACAACTTCCTGCTTGTCGTTCCTACAGCGCTACGACGCGAGATCTTACAAGCATGTTATGATGACCCATCAACAGAGCATTTGGGAGTGAGCAGAATGCTCGCACGTATTCGCACGGAATACTACTTGCCCAAGTTGCTGAATTCTGTGCAGGACAACCTAAGAACTCACCGGAATCGCCAGAGGCGCTAAACCTCACCAGTGAAACCAGCTGTTCTCCTCAAACCAATTGAGCCACCGAATGCCCCTTTTGCACAGGTTCGACTGGACTTACTTGGCCCAGTTCCCACGTTATTGTCGGGGAAGCGATGGATCGTCGTTGCAACCGACTATTTAACTCGATATGTGGGAACAGCATCAATTGTTTGGGGAATTGCTGTAAACGTATTCAAATTCGTTGGGAGCAACATTGTACTGCGGCATGGAGCTCCCACAGTGCTGATCACGGATGGAGGAACAGAGTGTACAGCGTAGCTGACCAATTCCGTTATGAGAATGACGCACACCTTTCAAAAGAAAACCACGTAGTATCATCTCCAAGCGAATGGGCTAGCAGAACGGCTCAGTAGAACGTTAACTGACAAGTTTTTGATGTACGTCGACGTGGGACATTGAACTTGGGGCAGGATATTACCATGCACACTGTTTTCAAACCATAACGCTGTGCAAGAGATGACACGAATGACACCTGTTCGAGTTGTTTTTGGCCGACCAGTTATAACGCCTCTGGATGCGATGCTAGCTGTAGATTACAACTCCGCCCACAAACATAACACCAGAAACTTCACGCAAAGAGCTGAAGAAGCAAGGCAGCCGTCGTGAAACTGTACTCTGCGGCAACAAAATACGATGTTGATTGGTATAACTTCCGACGAAAAGATGTGAAATATGCTCACAGAGACAGAGCGCGGATATGAATACGTGGCCGTGTACGTGGGTTCTCCGAAAGGCTACTTCAACCTTATTTTGGCTCCTTCAAGGTTCTTCGCTAGCTTGGTCTTTTGAACTATCAGGTAGTTCCAGAAGAGCAAGTAACATCATCAAGATGGCGGCATTGGGCAGAAGCTGTGCACGTCATTCCAATGAAGCCGTACCATGAAAAACAATTAACAATAAATCAATGCTTCTGGGTGATGCCTGCTACTAGCAGGCATTACTGGAATACCCTCCCGAAACCAAAACACACTTCGAGACAACACACTCCCGGAATGGGGATAATAACGCAAGAGAAAGTTAAAGTACGAGCGCCATACGCTTGCTACCCCCTTCATGTTGTCTGCAGTGTGTGTGCCAAGCAGAGAAAGCGAAGCGCCGATTGAGCATGCCAGAATCAACGCTGACAACTCAAACTGCGCGGGACAAGAGAAGAAGACTCGGTTCCGAACTTAAAAGAAGCAAAGGTGTTCTGAACACAGACATCTTTCTCTAACTAGCTTGTTCGTAGGGCACTTGTTCGCCCATTCTGGCTATGGAATTCAAGTGCACTTTTTCAACTGCGCGTGCAAAATACGTTATTGATCTACCCTCTTTACCTGAATAAAAACTTGGGTGATTTGCAAAAGGCCACGTACTTTATATTTTTTTCCTGCTGATAGCCTACTCATTAGCAGAACACCAGAAGATGTGCGCTATCTTCCAGCACACATTTTAGCACACGTCTAGTGCACTAGTCATATTGAATTTGAAGATGTACCCTAGTAGTGCGAAAATGTCGAGCGTCCTCAATAGTGGTGATTGTGTTTTGGCGATAAACAGCGAAAAGCACAGGTCCGACTTTCCTTACGAAGTTGACAACTGCACCCTAACTACAGCCCGAATTGACAAAAAAATCCAGGAATAATGATTTCCAACGAGCTGAGTTGGGGCGCTCCCATTGAAAAGATTACTAGCACAGCCCTGAAAAGACTAAGCTGATGGAAAAGACACCTTAAGCACTCGCCACAGAATACCAAAGTAATCACATAGTTTTGCAACTTTTGTCTGACCTGTACTATAATACGCCAGCCCCACTTGGTTCCCGTTTACCCACAAACAGATTATTAAAATTCAAGTGACGCACAGAAAAACAATCATGTTTATTCTTAATAGGTACAGACTCACAGAGCCACCGACCCATCTAACTCGATAAACACACCAGAAATCTGAACAAATGAAACAAACGGCTAAAACACGTGTTTCAACGTCTACACAGCATAATAAATTTAGACACTTCATGGCATAAATCTTATTTTCATTGCAGACCAATGCGTTAAAAGCATTCCCATATTCTTGCCGAATACTTTTCATACACGAATTATTTGAAATATTCATTGTCTAGAACTGCAATTGAAAGGAAAGTGCTTGCCTCACAAAAAACACTAATGAAACTGCCAAAATTAGGTAAGCGATGAGTCTGTGTCAAGCTACTGAAGCATAATTAATGCGAAGCATTTCTTAGCGAACCTCCGTGACTTTGAGCGTATCTATCTATCTATCTATCTATCTATCTATCTATCTATCTATCTATCTATCTATCTATCTATCTATCTATCTGTCTGTCTGTCTGTCTGTCTGTCTGTCTGTCTGTCTGTCTGTCTGTCTATCTATCTATCTATCTATCTATCTATCTATCTGCTTACGACTTTTAGCTCTCCTGGCCGTTCCGATAATGGTATCGATGCCGAACTTTGGCATAATATGACTTTATGAAAAACATATTTGACTAGCCGTAACATGAAAATCATGACATGTATGTCATGAATGTCATGATTTACATTTCTTGGTCCTGCAGTTCCGACAGTAGTTTCGTTCACATGGCATGTTGCAAAACTCGTATGGTATGACATGATAGTATTGCCAACTCAAGCAACAAACCCTAACATGAAAATCATGACATGCGTGTTATGTAACAGCATGACTACACGCCACTCATGATGCGCTCGTGGCCGTTTCGCTGGTGTCCCGTATACCAAATTTGGTATCACGGGACGTGAATGGATGACGAAGGCATGATACTGGTGCAAATATAATGATCATGAGATGCGTGTCACGTAACTTGACTACATGCTACGCTCATGATGCACTCGCGGCCATTTCGCTAGCTTCAAATCTATCAAACTCGGTATTACGGGACGCGAACGGACGACACAGGTAAATGACACATTCAAATATGATAATCACGACATGCATGTGATGTAACAACATGACTGCATACCACACTGATGAAGCAATCGCGGCCGTTTCGCTAGCTTCACATATACCGAAATTGGTATTATAACGTGGCGCCAATGAATGACAAAGGTATGTGACTGGCGCAAACATGATAATGGTGAGATGCGTGTCATGTGAGAACATGACTACATGCCACAGTCAAGGCGTCAATACACTTCGATGTGACGCGGTGCACATGCTCATCGGCGTTCATTTTGTCGCGTCCCGCCGGCGTTCCCATGCCAGGCGCCGGTCCTGCCATATACTCACTGGCGCACATCGCGCTGCGTTTCTTTGACGCATGCGCGTTGCAGTGCGTCCGATGTCCCTCCGTCAAAAAAGAGGGAGACGCAGTGTTGTCTGGGTAACGCATCGGCCCCAAATGCAGAATGTCGCCTTTCGCGCCGGTTGCCATCGAGCTGCGCCCACGGATGCTGGTCGCGCCTGGTGTCAGACTATAGAGTGCTTGCGTTTTGCTAACGTAGCGTCACTGTGCCCAGCGTGCGCGTGCGTCAACGCTACATTGAAGTATTATGGGCCCGTCATGACGAGCTCGCGGCCGTTTTGCTAGCTCCTCATATACCAAATTTGGTGTTACGTGAATTCAATGAATGACAAAGTATATGACTGGTGCAAACATGATAATCCTGACACGCGTGTCATATAAGAACGTGACAACATACCACGCTCATAGCGTTCTCAATGCCGTTTCACTAGCTACACATATACAAAATTCCGTATCCCGCAACTTGAATAGATGACGAAGGTAAACGACACATTCAAACATGATAATCATAACACGGAACTTATGTACGGCATCATTCACCTCCACCTCGTAACATTGTGCTGATTTTAAAGTTACATATCAACATTTCTCATTCTTGCTACGCATACCATCGATTCTCACTTTACGTGGGGTCTGCCAATTTTTTATTGTTTTCAATTCCTCAGATGGCCTTATTTTCAGTGACACTTTCATTTGCGATTTTCGTGGTTCATAAAATTGTTTGAATAATATTTGTTCAATAATAAAGTGCACTTATAGACCTAACGTGAGTTGACCTATGTATACTTTATCTCTCTCGCAGTTGTTTCGCAGTGAACACTATTATAAAACCACAACAAGGGTCGATTCTGGAGCCTACTTGGCTGCTGCCACCGCCTGTGGTGTCCTTAGTCAATATCAAATGGAATGAGATAAAAAGAAATAAATAAAATACAGGGAACAGAACTAGAATCAAACAAGGGTCCTCTGCGTGGCAGCCTATTAACCTACCAAAGAGCTACGCAGATGCGGAAACTCCGTTTCAAATTAACCCGGTGCAGGCTTCATGTCCGATAAAGAATCACGATAACATAGATATAAAGTGCTTTGGTAACAATAATGAGGTGCCACAGACTGCCAATTGCGTAAATAGTGGGCCACTGAACTCAAACTTGTCACAAAAGGCTCAGACAAAATTCTTCAAATTTGTCAGTCACAGCCTCCAAAATCTACATAATGCATTACAATTGTGTAGCGGGTACCAAGTTTTTCCGATTGATCAGGAATAATAGCATTGTGGACGTTTCCCCACCACAAAAAAATTGATGAAGTATGACGTAGGGGGTACCATTTACGTGTGCTTTTATTATACGCTCCAAGATTCGAGATATTGATATGTGGGATTAAACGCCCCAAAATCGTCTTATGATTACAAAAGACACCGTAGTGGAGAGTTCCTGAACTTTAGATTACCTGAGATTTTGAACAGGCTCCCGAATTTGAGCACATGAGACTATACCATATTCGCCTCCATCAAAAATGCAGCCAGTGCAGCCGGGATTCAATCGCACGACCTCTAGGGCAGCAGCCGAGTTTCTTGGACACTAGACCAGCGTGGCGAAGCTCTCCAAGAGTGTCCAAAAAAGGTTCTACAAGGACCGCACTTCCACCTTTTGCTGTGACTGTGCTGCGCGTTCTGTGCAGGCCTGCCGGTCTCGTAGTGATAGTCTCGTACATGAATTTGCACTTATTATTTTTGTTATTGTGTAATCTTTAAAGAGCAATTGAAAATGCATGACCTAGTATGTCATTTTGTCAATTTGTTTTTATTTGAACCAATACGGTTCTGTGTAAGGAAATACATTTCACGGGCCTTCCCTGCTGTAATATGTCAAGAGATTCGGCAGTATTGTAAAAATAATGAAACTAAACAAAGGAATTTCTCCGCGAGTGCGGTAGTCTCTCCATCAAAAGGCGCTAATGCTAACACTTGACCCAACTGGGTCCTGACATAACTCGATTCCGATTCACCCTGGCAGTTCAAAGGCTCGACAGAAAACGCGTCCTCTTTCTGTAATTATTGTTCTTGTGCGGGTGCCCTATAAGTACCTCCTTCCACCGTCAGTCGAAAAGTATTATAAAATAGCGAGCAGCCAGAGGCTACTTTGAGCAGTTTCAAACCTGACGTCGACGAGGTCATCGTGGGTTGGGCGCAGAGGGAAGCGGAAGACTACCGCGTCATCACCGTCTTTTACTAACCCTTCGCCATTTAAATTCAAAGGGACAAAATCAATTTCTACCAACCTACCTGCCTAAAGTGCCGCAGTTGCTGTTGCTGTTGAACCACCATTGCAGACTTCGGCTTCGATGACGAGCCGGACACGTCGCGCGAAGTCCGTCGTGGTGGTCGAGGCGGGTTGGCCGAAACTGCGACGCAGATGAAGGGAATTACATGGAGCCCAGGAATATTTTACTATAGTGTCGTAGGCGTACATCCAGCTAAGGTGATCAGTTACAAAACCTTGACTGCGAAACCAAGGCGGCCGCATGTATTGAACACACACATAAAAACAGTTCTAACAACCCTTGAAATGTTTAATATGCTGATTCTTAGTGGAACAAAACTATACACAAAACAATTACACAATTTTTGGCTGTTTGATACACATGTAGGGTTTAATGCCCCAAATCCACTATACGATTATGACAGGTGCCGTAATGAAGGACTCTGGAAATTCCGGCCCCCTGGGGTTCTTTAACGTGCACTCAAATCTGAGCCCACGGGTCTACAGCCCTTTCAGCAAGTAATGTTATAAGCAAGTAATGCTATTTACAGCAAGTAGTGCCCACTTGAACCACTCGGCATATGATTTTTTGTATGTCTCTGCTGAAGACGTTTAATCGCGGATTACTACAATGTAATCGATAAAATTGAACATGGCTTATCTCATTGAAGCTTTGGCATATGCCTGCGTTCTGTGTAGTGGGTTTCATGCCGTAAACCAACAGCATTTTTTTTTGAAAAATTGATATGCTTCCATTTCGTCTTCCTATGGCAATACGTGAAGTAACGTGCGTGGATTTTGTAATTGGAGGCGCACTTCAAACCATAAAGCCGTTATGACAATTGCATGTTATGGGGCCTGATAGAAATATACGTTTGTACCACGCAGTATCACTACTTCGTATATTGTGAAGCATGTATACAGGACCTGCGTTTTTGTAAAGCATGAAAGTTGTTTGGCCCCGCCGCGGTGATCCAGTGGCTAAGGTACTCGGCTGCTGACCCGCAGGTCGCGGGATCGAATCCCGGCTGCGGCGGCTGCGTTTCCGATGGAGGCGGAAATGTTGTAGGCCCGTGTGCTCAGATTTGGGTGCACGTTAAAGAACCCCAGGTGGTCGAAATTTTTGGAGCCCTCCACTATGGCATCTCTCATAATCATATTGTGTTTTCGGGATGTTAAACCCCACATATCAATCAATGAACGTTGTTTGGCTCCATGTGCAGGCAAAGAAAGTTCTGTTAACTAGACTCAAGCAGACGCGTGGCTGTAGTAGAATACCTTATTGCCACGCAAACTGCCTGAGATCGATCCTCACTAGGACCTGAATTTTTTTATTATTCAATTTATTTGGGGTTTTTTCGATGTTGCGGTCATGAACAGAATGTGGTTTCGGACACAACTAACGAAACCGACGCCATAACTTCTGCGAAACAAGCACCTAACACTATCGCGTAAAGACTGGACGCACCGGTTTCTTGATATCGGTGATATCTAGATATCTAGACAAAAGGGATGTATTGCAGGGCTGCTATAATCGATGGTTGTTGGCATGCCGAATGTAACGGCCTCCTGAACTTTCCTGACGACTAATTAGATGTTGATCTGTGAATCAGAAAGGTTACATGGGTTAAAAGTTCGACATCCCAAAACCAAGATATCACTAGGAGATTGTGTGTTGTCGCCTTGTTCTCTATGTACTGGTGTTTTGAGCGTTGTTGTTGTGTTCAACTGATTCGCTCAACAGTCAGATCGTCTAAGTTATATAAGTATGAGGTACACCGTCGTAGAGAACTCAACTATTTTGGGCAGCTGGTTTTGTTTTTAGCCTGAAATACTATCCAATTAGACACATAACACAACCATTGTAACATGGTCGCCGTGTTTGTGAATACACATTGACATGTGGGGTTCAAACATCCCAAAACCACCATATGATTAGGATGGACACAGTAGTGAAGGGCTCCGGAAATTCGGACTACCTGGGGTTCTTTACGTACAGCCAAATTTGAGCACACAAGCCAACGGCATTTTTGAATCCCTCTAAAACGCAGCCGCCGCAACCGGGATTCGATCCCGCGACTTGCGGGTCAGCAGCCGAGCACCTTGGCCCCTAGACCGTCGCGGAAGGGCGTTTGTGAGAGTAGAGCCTCAGCCCGCGTGGTTTGTATTGCAACACATGATGTTCATGTGACGTCACAGACAGGTTCTCACAGCTAATAACTCAGCATGGAGGCCACCATGACTGCTTATATCTTAAGAGAGTGTCAGAGCAAGGGAAGAAGACTAGCTAATGTAGAATGACACACAATCATTGGGTACCAGCATTGTTTTGTGCTTTTCTCGCTTTCTTTGGTTCGCCAGCCATGCCAATTTTAAACACAAACGAATGTGAGGTGGCATTGACATTAATTCGATACCACCGTTTTGTCGTCCGGGCGTTCGATTTAAGTCCTGATCACACTTGCGCGCTGTAGTGTGTCAGCGCGTACGTGTGGTCAGGGCTTAATAGAGGGAAGGGCTGAGAAAAGGGTTCCTAGTAGAACATTAACAGGCCCAGATGGCATTCCAATTATGCTGATAAAGACGTTAGGTCCAAAGACTAAGCAGGCATTGAGAGAGGCAGAGAACAAAATAACAATCGATGGAGAAGTTCCCTATGGATGGAAACTCAGCAGGATGAGCATGATCTATAAAGGAAAGGGGGCAAAGCTGATATAAACAACTACCGTCCTATAACAGTGACATCAGTGGTCTACAGGCTGGCGATGCAGATTATAAAGGAAAGACTGCAGACATGGATAGATGATGAGGGGGTGCTGGGGGAACTGCAGAATGGGTTTCGGAAACACAGGAGGTTGGAAGACAATCTGTTCTCACTGATGCAATGCGTCGAAATAGCAGAAAAGGAACTCAGGCCCCTAGCATTTTTTTTTTTGGCTAGCATTTTTGGATATCAAGGGAGCGTACTTTTAAGGGAGCGTAAAGGAGAAGGGGCTCGTTCTTTTTGTTAGACACAATCATATTGAGAACACACTGAGTATTTTGCCAAGAAAAATATAGGATATGTTCTTGGAAACTATTGTAATATACCTATGATGAAAGAGAAGTGGACGAAAAATAATTTGTCTGGCCCGCCATCGCATTTACAGACGTCATGTTACTTTATTTGTAAGATTCCGTCTTCGAAGGAAGTTTATTTGCATCTTACACAAAGCTTCTCAGGAGAGCCACATGTCAGGAGAGCCTGATGTGATGGGTGTTTTAGCTGTTGCCGAATTTCGTTTTAGTTTTATGTGCCTCCTGTATGCACAATTTGTTTCAAGTTTCACGAGAAAAGCAACTGATCATTCACACTTTGCGCATTGCCTTAACTAAAGGAAATGTTCAATGTGTAGGATAGCGTGACACCCGGAAATATGCGGAGATACAGACTCACCTGCTTCTACATGCACTGGGACTTAATTCGCCAAATACCAAAATTAACCCACTCGCAGTGGATAAGTCGCGGCTTTTCTTTTTGTGAAATCAACTTTGTAGAAAAAAAGTACTCAATATTCGGCTTAAAGGAAACGTGTGAATCAGCGAAGCAGCGAGTGCTAACGCTGGCACTGGTGTTTCCGTTGACAATTGTGCTCATCGCGGCGTTGTGCAAAAGAGAAACCAGGGGACGTGCATAGCGCGCAGGGATGAGCCGGCATTTACTATTTGAACAAGCCCATCACAAATTTTCATTGTTCAACAACGCACAAGCAGACTTGTCCACCAGAAATACATTGAAGGTCAAGATCCAGTGCCTATAGTATGCGGGGTGGCCAGTGAACGGTTGGGCAGCGTGAGGAGCCGTTTCTTTCAATCAAGAAACTCGCTAGCAGATGCTGCTTGCGTCGGCATGCAAGACGAGGAGGGCGAATGTAGGAGAGGAGAGAGAGGTGAGGGGACATGCGTACGCAATGGGTGTGAAGAAACCGCGGAGAGAGATGCCTAGATAAGCGAGAGGGGAAGGAGACGCGCATGCGCAACGCGATTGCCACCGGATGGAGCTCGTATAGAGATGATCTAATAAGCAAAAATGTAACGTGTGATATATTCAATCTAATTAGGGTGCTGATGCGGTCACCTAGCGTGACGGGCGTGCATGTACTGCGGCTACTTCCTTTCGGCAGAGGGGAACATCACGCTACGGAGACTGAATAAAGGCACGCCACTGCTGTATCTCGTGATCAAACCACCCCTCTTGCAGCCAGAGTTGCCTTTTGCGCGTATACTGATAGGCGGAATTTCGCTTGTTTAACCTTGTCATATGCATAGGTTTTCCATCACTTTCTTTTTTTCTTCCTGTTGGGGGCTTATTTGCATTTCTGACAAAGTATAGTAATTTTAGTTATCGTCCAGTTGGTTACAGCACGCTTCTGGATCAGTGACTAGTTGAGTGTTGAATTATTGTTGCAGTCACCTACAACTCCTATCACATACATTCCAGCAAATTGAGACTAGCCTAGAGACACTCCTTTAAAGCAAATATGTTGATTGATATGTGGGGTTCAACGTCCCAAATCACCATATGATTATGAGATACGGTGGAGCGGAGGGCTCCGGAAATTTACACCACCTAGAGTTCTTTAACATGCATCGAAATCTGAGCACACGGGCTTACAACATTTCCGCTTCCATCAGAAATGCAGCCGCCAAAGGCGCCGCCGCCAGGATTCGATCCCGTGACCAGCGGGTCAGCAGCCGAGTCCTTTAGCCACTAGACCACTGCGGCCGGATAAAGCTATTACGTGTTTTTGTTCATGTTTGCAGTTAATATTGATGTGTTGTGTAATTAAATATTTTTAATTTCCCGCTCAGATGTCAGTGACATGTTTTTCATATAAATTAATAAAAACATAAAAACAGGAACATGCTTCCACTTCTGCTTCTTTTATTAGGCTTTCTTTGTGATAAATATTTTTGTGTTAGGCAGGATTTCGAAACCGTCCTCGCAACCGAAGATAGCCTTATATTTGCCTGCGTATTCCGTCACTCTTGACAAACAAAACCCCAGGTGTCAACGCGGGTGCTAAGAAGAGGCACGCTACGATTGAAACATGGCTCGCAGAGCGCGAGCCATGCGGTAATTTGGTCTATGCGAAAGCGTAAAGTAGAGGCGGTAACAAACATAATCATATATCCTTTCCTCTACACATAAATCTTCTGACTATCGGCGCTTTTCGCGTTTGGTGATCGCTGTTATTCGACGTGTATAATGTCGTCATGCATATCTTACCCGTGTTAAGCGGGCGGTGTAATTCGGCAGCCGTCGGCACGCCAGCTCTGGTGCGTCCTTTTGTCCTGCTTGTCGCATCTTGAGCTGAAAAGGTATTAATAAATTGTGCTGTTGTTGGTGGAGAGTGTACCTTTTCAGTTATGTAGCAGCTATCAACGATAGTCTTAGAAAATTGTGACAGCTTTCTAGAAGCACTAAATGAATGTATACTTATGAGACTTGATGACTAATTATGCGAATTTTCCATTTTTGGTAGGTATAACCGAAACCTATGTTGTTTAGGAGTGCTAAGGAACGATAAAAATTATTGTCGGTGTAACAATGCGTGTGCTATATGCAAAATGTGAATTTTTATTCATACCGTGGGACGGCAATAAAACACGCCTAACAGGTAATTTTTCACACGGTGCGCACGTGGGTTCTATATACTGTAGTACCTCGCTGCAGTGTTCTTGATAACGTGAGAACGGGCGAAAGAATTAGACCAGTGCATCATGTATAATACATCGAGCATACCGAAGTTGATTTAGATATCGAACAACAAGTAGGAATTGAAACTACACTATCTATAGTATATTTTAAATATCGAAGGACGCTTCAGCTTCGCCTTCAAGAGCAAATCGCGAGAACATAATCGGGCCTCGTGGGCCTCCTTGAGTTTTCGGTTTCTGCCTCGAGCGTGTTGCAAAGAAGCGAACGCCACTGCACGGAACACTGCCCTCTTCGTAGAACGACAGAATATGTATTGCGAGCAGGGTGGCCAAGTGCCCGCAATGTCGTAATTATTTCTTGTGCGAGTCAGTGAAGTGCTCACTACGCGTCTGTAGGGCAACAGGCGAACCTACGCAGCAATTTATTTCGTCGTTGGTTCCTGCCGCTGAGGACGATTGAACATCTGTGAGCGCTTTCTAAGGGGTAAGCTTTTAAATGACTCACCCTTCTGTGTTTTTTGCGCTTCAAGCAAACCTTTACTCGAGTCAATGCTACACTGAGTTTTGTTTCAAACCGTTAAACCAGCACCCGCGTCGACGCCCGTTTCAACGAGGTCAACGTCGTGCGCACCGCAGCTGGTTCGCATCCCATCAGGCTTCCCTTTGGTGAGATGGTTCATTGTTTTCAAAGGAATTAACACAGGTTAGAGAGCACTGAAAAGTAGCTGGTATGGGACTGACTACCTCACCCGGGTGCTATCTGCCTCATGCGGTAATGTTCTGAGCTGTTGGCACTTGTCAGCCATGGCGTTTGTTATGTCCACTGTTTGATTTTATTTGTAAATGGCAGGCCTGTTTTTCTAAATTCTTGCGCGCACGATGCCCTTGTACTGTATGGATCGCTTTTGAATAGTGCGCGTTTCTGCGTGTCTTGTAAAAGTGCGCGACACTAAAAGAACACAAACAGTGCACGCTTCCAAAGAAGCCGGCTGAAAACGATGACGAGGAAAATTGACACTAGGGTGCCTGAGCAGAGAAGAACAAGATAGATCGAAGAGGACGTTGGCACGGGAAGGTTATCACCGGACCGGGGACTGAAGATGGGCCGTCGGGTGTCGGAACTGAGCTTCCAAGACTTCTACCGACCGAGTCCTCCTTCCGTCGCGTTTGCACTCGAGGGGACCATAGCAATCCAGTCTTGAACTCCTGCGCAGGGCCTGCGGACTTTGGTTCTGACAGGCCAGCAACAGCCGTCCGGCTACGGGCCCGAGCTTCACACCTAAATGCGTGGCCAGGTGAACCCTGGTTCCTTGACGCGTCGCCTCCAGCCAGCGTTCGCACATCGCCACCAGCCAGCCCGCGTTCACTTTTAAGGTCGGAATAAGCGCGTTCCGGTTCGCTCATCGTCACCGAAGATCAGCGTGTGGGTGAGGCTGCACTGATATCTTGCTTTACTCATACCGCTCAGTTATTCGGACGTTAGATTTAGTTGAAGACTTTGAACTTTCTTCTTGGGTCTTTATAGATAAGTTTTGTCGTATCTAGTCAATTGATTATTAGGTGTTTCGGTTTTGTTGGAGATTGGCATGTTTTTACCCTTCTAATAAACTTTAGTGTGGGTTTGGTTGTTAAAAAATACGGCTTTGTCCATATCAACAAAACTCTCCGAGGATCAGCCTAGGAGAAACAAAACATTAAACTGAAGCTCTCTGCATGACTAAATGGCGTCCGCAGCGACAGGACCAAGCCGTTTTTTTTTTATCCAGAGTTTTAGACTTTGTATGAACCATGACTAGCATGAAAGAGGTGTTGGAATCGGCTGAACGCATGGGTCTCAAGGGAGCGAGTTTAGAGTATGAAGCATGAGCAAAAGACTGCACAGCGAAAAGGCCATAGGAAAAGCTCGAAATGGAGCTAAAGGCTAAGAGAGGGAGCAGATCGAGCGAGAGACGTGCGAAAATAAAGCGCTGCTAGATCGTGAGACTCACGAAAAAAAAGCAGCAGCTCAAATTTCAGAGGCTAGAACTCGAGTGGCGACTCGGGCTTCCGATGGCGAAAAAGGGGCACCTGAAGATACAGAGGATAGGGCGACCAGTGAATGTTTCCTCCGATAGCAGCATTTGCTGGAGAGAAGTAGTTCCCTGCAAAGACAGTCTCGGGCTTCGCGATGGCCTAATTTCGGAGCGAGGATAGAGGAAGGCTGAGAGGTGGGCATCCTAAAAGGCATGAACAATGCTGAGCTTGTCAAGTGATGAACAGCTTCTCAACCTGGGAACATAGTAGTTTCATTAGGAACAAGGACTGCTGGGAACCTCTGAGAGGCCAAGCACTTATGAAGAAGACTGCCGGAATAAGGGCAGCCTAAAAGACTTGAAAAATGTTGTGAAGCTCGACGATGTAGATAAAAACTTCGAGAGCAGGGAACAAAGAAGTTCCATCCAGAATGAGGTGTGTCTTAGAATGTCTCAAAAGCCGAGCACATTACTGGCTACCTCGCAGAAGCTCCATTGAAGGAGCGCTAAAACGTCACTGGGATGATGACAGCAAACACCACAAAGGCTCCGAAATGGTGGCCACTGATACATTTCAAAAATCGCTAAATGTACCAACAGGCACCCAGTCGATAGTCCTTAATTATACGTATATCGCGCTCATAGAGAAAGGGAATGTTAGTTTACCGAATAGTGGAAGCACTATTTGCCTCAGAAAGCAGAATGGGAGTGCAGAAGCACTCGTCCAAATAAGTATCGAGTCAGATGTTGGCCTTTAGCAGATGGACATGTGGCAAGAAAGAATGTCCATTTTGAGAAAGTGAACAGCAATGAGCACCACAAAAATTTTAAGCCGAAGCAAACCATGATAACCGGTTGCAAGAACATTCAACTTTAGGAAGCGAAGCAATTCATGCACTTCGCCTCACGTCTCAGGTTACAGAGGGCACTCAAAGTGTGCATTGTTTAGACTGTGAGACAGAGGAAACTGTTCGGGTGAAGGAAGATGTTCAGACGCTCCTGTCTGTGCGCCGGGAGGCAACGCTTCACGTTTGGGTTGAATCTGTGCTACGTTCGGGTGTGGAATCCGGTTCACTGTCTGGTCAGTTTCTCGTTGGTCTCAACACTTGTGCCTCATCAAACGCGCTTGAAGGCGTTGAGCTTTCATTGTTGTTGTAAACATGCTAAAAAGATGAAGCGTTTTGTTTGGGATGCCATTACTTGAGTGCTGTTGTTTTAAATGGTGGCTCATTAAGGACTTTGCACTCCCGAAAAAAGACATAAATATTTTGTACGTAGCCGTGTTTGTTGCGTACTTGTGTTTGACGCTTAGCCAATCGAACGATGAAAAGTGCTAGGTTTGATATGACATGAATAGACTTTGCGTAGGTCAAATTGAAGTATCTCGTGCGGAGAAACATATTTTTACAGGTAGTGGTACTAGTTGTGAACTTGCATTTGAGCTGTACTGTAAGATTATTTACAGATATTTTGGTTCAATATAACAAGTTGTCAATTTTTTGGCATTTACTTGTGTGTACAGTGAAAGCTTTGGTTCGAAGAATTGTCGGGATAATCATTGTATCTTATGTGTGTTGTTGGTCAGGCATAAAATAATACGTGGCACCATGAGACCGGTCTTTGAGACTAAACGTGTCCAGATATTGTGAAACAAAGTGAGCTAATGTACAATGGCTAGGATTGTATTGGTACAGCAAAGTGACAAAAACATGTCAGTTTTTGTAAACCATGTTGATATGCAACTACACTGGTACAGGTGCCCACCTATTTTTTTTTTTTGACAGTGGCATGCATTGTGTGCTCTCTGACTGTATGTGACACGCATCAGTATAAGCAACCTTGCTTTGATGTTCAAGCCAGGTCGTGGTGGTCTAGTGGCTTAGGTACTCGGCAGCTGACCCGAAGGTCGCGGGTTTGCATCCCGGCTGCAGCGGCTGCATTTCCGATGGAGGCGGAAATATTGTAGGCCCTTGTACTCAGATTTGGGTGCACGGTAAAGAACCCCAGGTGGTTGAAATGTCCGGAGCCCTCCACTACGGCGTCTCTCATAATCATATGGTGGTTTTGAGACGTTAAACCCCACATATCAATCAAATCAATGCTTTGATGTTCAAAGCTCCAAGGGATGTGTTCCACGAACCAAGCAGCATTTTTTTAACAGAAAAACTCGTTTGAAAGGGTTCCGAGTGCCTTGTAAAATTGCGCGACCCTTAAATAAGACAAGTATAGGCGCAGACACAAAGCCGGCTGAAGACGACAAGAAACATTGGAAATAGGGCGACGTTAACAAAGTAGAAGGAAGGTGGCCCCATCACCAGTCAACTCAAAGATTCTAGGGGCCAATGACTGGGCACCACGCAACTTGAGCCGTCTGCCATCAAGACGGCACAAGTGGGCCAGAGCGGAAGCAGAAGACTGAGCAGCGAGGAACGAGGTAGATCGAAGAAGACGTTGGCACGGGTAGGTCATCACCAGACCAGGCGCTGAAGACGGGCCGTCGGGTGCCGGACCCGAGCGTCCAAGACTTCAACCGGCCGGAGCCTCCTGCTGTCGTGTTTTCACTCGAGGGGACCATAGCCATCCGGTCCTGAACTCTTGCCCAGGACCTGAGGGCTTCCGTTCTGACAGGCAAATAAAAGCAGTCGGGCTGCGGTGCCGAGCTGTGCGTCCAGCTGCCCGGCCACGTTGACCCAGGTTGCTTGACGCGTCGCCTCGAGCTAGCGTTAGCACATCGCCACTAGCGAGCCCACGTTCGCTCCTAAGGCCGCAATCACCGCGTTCCGGTTTGCTCATTTTCGCCGAAATTAAGCATGTGCGTGAGAAGGCACTGATATCTTGCTCTACTCCACCGCTCAGCCATTCTGACGTTAGATTTAGTTGAACACTTTGAACTTTTTGGTTGGGTGTTTATGGATATTTTTCGTCCTGTGTAGTCAACTGTTTATTAAGTGTTTCGGTTTTGTGGGGGATTTTTGTCTTTTTTACTTTTCTATTAAACTTTGTTTGGGTTTTGTTGTTACAAAGAGCTGTGTCCTTATTTACAAAGCTCTCCGAGGCTCAGCCCAGGAGAAACAACACATTAAAAAAAGCTTTCTGCATGACAGAACTGCATGGTTTTTTTACGTTAACGGGTCAAGGCTGTTGTTTGCGTGATCTATTACAAAGATGCAATAAAAACAAGTTATGTGAAGAGACCAGCTGGTCTTGTTTTTCCTGTGACTCTAGCTGCACACTGCACATTGTCTCGTCTGTTATGAGGCCAAATAGGATGAAAGCTTTAAAAACATTTTCAACAAATGTATACAATTGCCCAAGCCCGCATTGAGAAGCAAGTTCGGCACCTTCGTTAAGTTGAGGATGTGATTGGCGACATGCCAAAATTGGAATTCTGGATAGAGATATTGTAAGCACAATCTTGACAACGTTTGACCTTCATCTTCTTCATCTGTATATAATCATCATCACGAAAAACGTCGTCTTCTTTCGAAGAGATGATCAGTTGATTCGGCCTAATGAACGCAGTCGAGACTGCAACGCTGCTACTGTCTTACAGAGTGGTAGAGGCTGCTTCGATCCCCAAGTCCTCTCCGACGTCACGTTCCCCTGGAGCTTCGGTCGGGTCGCCGCTTGCTTCCCCCGTCCGTTGTCATGGCTCGAGAACCGTTGCCCGGAACATCCAGCACTCCTGTCCAACAAACAATTCCTGCGTGGATCGTGAACGCCCGGCAGCGCGACCCACCCATCTTCTGTGGTCTTCCACGCGACGATGTCGAGGTATGGCTAAAAGAATACGACATGACCAGTGTTTATAACCAATGAGATGAGCCTCAGGAACTTCGTCACGTCGCCTTCTATCTGTCCGATGTCGCGAAAACGTGGTTTTTTAACCACGAGGGTAGCTTTCGGATTGGCCTACTTTTGCTTAACAAGTCCGTAGGATTTTTTGGAAACCGAACATTGATTCCGAAGTGTCGAAACAAAAGTTCGATGGGCGTGCCCAACATCCCGGGGAGACGTACACTTCCTACACTGACAACGGCCTTGCCTTTTGCCACCGCGTGAACTCGGCGATGACAGAGGCTGATCGTGTTCGCCACATCATCAAAGGGATAGGCTATGTCGCGTTTAACGATCTGGCTGTTAAAAACCCCACCACCCTTGAGGACGTCATCACGACATGTCAGCATCTTGAAGAACTCCAAGCCATTCGATTGCACCCAGACTACCCAGATGCCAGTGACAGCTGGCCTTCCTCGGATGCGGATTTGCGCGCACTGATTCTCACTCTCATTCGCGAGGAACTTCAAGCGCAAGGGTTTCCATGTACACCCACCCCTCGGGCTCACTCTCAATCTGCTGGTCTGCGCGACATCATCAAAGAGGAGCTCTCATCCATGGCTAGCGCTCTCCCATCGAACACTACGGCGCCACCAACACCACCCAAGACGTATGCGCAAGTCGCTGCCATGCCACGCGCCTCGGTTCAGCACGCGCATCTTATTTCTGCGCAGTCCAACGTAGCAGCATTTGCACCACACTCGCCTGTCCCAGCGCCAGTACCAGCGCCTGTGACAGCTCCAGTGCACTACACCCCCAGGCACTCGCCTCACCCAATATGTTACTATTGTGGCATTCGGGGTCATATTTCACAATTTTGCCGCAAGCGCCAACAGGACGAACGCCGTGGCTACGGTGATTACGAAAGGGATTCGGAACCATCCTCGAACCAGTACCAGCGACGCCCTACGACACGTTCCTTCTCTCCGACTTCTCCACTCGCCGCACCTCGCCCCTGCTATCCCGGACCCCGCCGGTCCCCTTCACCTCTGCGACGCTCAACATCTCCTCTGAGACCGGCTGTACCTACTTCTGACTACCACTAGGAAAACTAGCTGGTGCAGTTTTTGGAGGGAAAGCTGCATCGCTCGAACAAACACCAAGACCTCCAGAGGGCTTAGCCAACTTGTTATTAGTGTATGCGGAAGGAGTACCAGTTCAGGAATTGGTGGACACGGGCTGCTATTTCTGTTATTCATGCGGATTTGTGTACTCGTCTACATAAGGTTACCACCCCTTATTCTGGCACTCTCTTACGTAGCGCAAATGACTCGCAGATACGGCCGTCAGAACAATGCACCGTTAGAGTTTTCATTGATGGGATCCGGCATCATATTCAATTTGCCGTGCTGGCTTCTTGTGTTTTTATGCTTATTTTAGGATAGGACTTTCTTCCTGATGCTGCTGCTTCCATCTCTTGTCGACAACGACTCATACATATGCGACAGACGGATGATATTTCCCCGAACTCATCATTGGATCGGCTACGAACAGCCAATGACTTCCTTGTGCCACCTAACCACGAGCATGTTATCACGGTTATGTCTGACTCCATGGACCACGGTGACGTCCTAGTCAGTCAATCAGGCCGTTGTCTATCCAGAGGGATTGAACTTTCATCGAGTCTTGTCCGCTTCTCCGACGGCACCGCATTTCTCGCAGTACTGAATATCACCAATAAGCCGATTCTGCTGACCAAGGGCACTGTTGTAGTTTCCCGCGTGGACACACAACCTATCTCTGTAGTCGCTTCAGATACCTGTCTGGTGGAATCACGTTCAATACCAACAGATGCTCCACCTACTACGGCTCTCATGAATGCCATCAGCACGGATCTCACTCCCCCGCAAGCAGACGAAACTAGCATAATTTTTTTTCGATATACATTCCACTGCTCTAAGCCAGACTTCTGCGGTGGCTCATCGCATACACACCGACGGAACTTCTATTGTCTGTCGTCGACCATACCGTGTTTCTTCCAGTGAATGCGAGATCATCGACAAGCACGTTGCTGATATGCTCAAGCGAAACATCATCCGCCCCTCTCAAGCCCTTGGTCGTCACCTGTCGTTCTCGTACGAAAAAAAAGACGGTTCGGTGCGATTCTGCGTTGACTACCGCGCAATAAACGATGTAACCAGAAAATACGTATATCCCTTGCCTCGCATTGATGATGCCTTAGATTCCTTACAAGGAGCGGAATATTTTTCGAGCTTTGACCTGTGCTCCGGTTATTGGCAAATTCCAATGCACGAGGATGACAAGGAAAAAAACTGTCTTTGCCACACCCGATGAACTTTACGAATTTAACGTGATGCCTTTCGGCCTCTGCAATGCGCCAGAAACGTTTGAACGACTGATAGACACTGTATTTCGGGGCCTCAAGTTGAAAACGTGCTTATGTTACCTTGACGACATTGTCATATTTTTTTCAACATTCGAACAGCACTTGCAGCGCCTAGATGAAGTTCTGACGTGTCTCGCTGCTGCTTGACTTCAGCTCAACACCAAAAAGTGCCACTTTGCTGGCAAAAGTATTAAAGTACTCGGACATCTCGTCAGCACAGATGGAATCCGGCATGATCCCGACAAGATTACCACCATTCTTCACTTCCCGGTGCGTCAACGTGCCTAAAAGCTCCGCAGCTTTCTTGGCCCTGCGTCGTACTTCCGGCGCTTTATACGAGACTTCGCCACCATTGCTGCGCCACTTCACCAACTCCTTTCTTCGGGAGCGTCATACATATGGCCGGACGAATGCAAAATGGCTATTGGCACCTTGAAACGTGCCCTTAAGCCTGAGCTAGCGCTTTGTCATTTCGATAACGCCGCACCCACTCTCCTCCATACTGCTGCCAGCGGACACGGACTCGGCACCTGACTTCTGCAACGAACAGAGCGTTATGACGAACGTGTGATCGCATACGTTAGTCGCACCCTCACAGCAGCAGAGAAAAACTACACCATCACCGAGCAGGAGTGTCTCGCCGTTGTCTGGGCCATCCATAAGTTTCGATCATATCTTCACGGCCGCCACTTTACCATTGTCACTGACCACCACGCTTTGTGCTGGTCGTCGACGTTGAAGAATTCGTCTGGACGTCTCGGTCGCTGGATACTTCGTCTCCAAGAATACGAGTTTGACGTTACCTACAAATCCGGCAAGAAACACAACGATGCCGATGCCCTTAGCTGCTGTCCTTTACAATCCTCATTAGGCACTCCTGGCCTGTCGCCAACTGTGAGTGAACCCATCAAAGTGTCTCCGTCAGTTCATTCACTCGCCGCTGTCAATTTTCTTTCTACCTTCGGCAACGAGACGTTTGCATCCCACCAACGCAGCGACACTTACTGTCGCTCTATAATGCAGCGCCTTCGAGGCTAATCTCGTCCTCCCAACGCCCGCGCCCATCGACAGCGGCGGAACTTGAAGACTTAAAACTCGATCAATCCTTTACCGCTTTGTCTTTCATCCCAAAGGACACCGCTTGGTTCCTGTTGCTCCTCGTTAATTAAGGGCGCAGATTTCGGAAGCGTTTCACGATGACCCCAAGGCTGGCCATCTTGGTTTTCAAAAAACCTCTGAACGCATCCGTAGTCGTTTTGCCTGGCCTGGCCTTTCCAACTGCGTAGCGCGATATGTTGCGTCATGCTCGCTATGCCAACGCCGCAGGCGACCCACTTCCTTCCCGGCCGGTCTTCTACGACCTCTTCCGTGTCCTGACGCTCCCTTCGATGTCATTGGCATTGACCTCTATGGACCGCTACCAATATCAGCTAGCGGCAAGCGCTGGATTGTCACAGCAGTTGACCACTTACAAGGTACGCCGAAACAGCTCCACTTTCTTCAGGATCAGCAGAGGACATTGCCACACTTTTTCTGGAGGCAATCGTCCTAAGACATGGTGAACCACGCATCTCATTGAGCGATCGTGCAAAGCGTTTCTCTCGAAATTACTCGAACAAGTCCTTCACGCATGTAATACGATTCAGAAGACGACATCCAGCGACCATCCCCAGACTAACGGCCTCACAGAGCGCTTCATTGAACTTTGACCGGCATGATATCTATGTAAATCAACGCCGACCACACCAACTTGGATACCATCCTGCCATTCGTGACATATGCGTTCATTACCGCTACGCAGCGCACCACAGGCTATTCCCCATTCTTTCTCGTCCACGGCTGTCAACCAACATCTCCGCTCAACATCTTTTTTGACATCCCTGTGAACTCGTCGTCGTCATCGAGGGAGCACTTGATCTCTCATCTGGCCGATTGTCGCTGACGCGCCCACCTCAATACACAGGCAAGTCAACTAGAGCGGAAGACTCGCTACGATGGCGTCCACCGCGTAGTTCCCTTCAATACTGGAAACAAAGTGCTGTTGTGGACCCCAATGCGGGTTCCCCGGCCTATGTGATAAGCTTCACTCACGTTTCATCGGCCCCTACACTATAGTCGAGCAGGCGTCACCTGTTAACTATCCAGTAACCCCTGTTGTCATGCCTTCGGATGGCTGTTTTCGCGGTACAGAGGTTGTTCACGTGTCGCGCTTAAAACCATTAGTGCGCCGTACACCACAATCACAAACAGCAGCCTAATTGGCCGCTTCCGCGGGAGAAAAAAATTAGTGTAAGCACAATATTGACAACGATTGACCTTCATCTTTTTCATCTGTATATAATCATCATCATGAAAAACGTCGTCTTCGTTCGAAGGGTTGATCAGGTGATACGGCCTAATAAACGCCGTCGAGACTCTAACGTTGCTACTGTCTTACAATATAAACATACCGGGATGTATCAGGTGCTAACCCTGTGCGAGACATTTCATAGAGGGTGATGAAGCTTTTTGTGTTTTGTAATCTAACGCAGAAACGGAGCCAGTGTTTTCTGTTGTGACTCTTACAAAAAGCGACATAAAGAATTGAATGTCACACGAAATTGTTGCAATCATCAGGAATATATTTGGACTACGTATGAAATGTGTTACAAGCTCTGCATTATTGTCATTACAAAATTGCGCTACGTTTATTGCGAAATGCAATTTATTTTGCTCATTCCAAATTATCAGCGCTGCGGTGCATGCTGTCAAAAATGAACCAGGTTGTGCACACTTGATGGTCGGTGCAGTATTACCTGCCAATTTTCTAGTCCTAATGCCTCTTCGGTAAGTCCCCTATCTTTTTACGTTATCTTTATGTGATAACTATCGATGTGATAGATGATTTTGTATAATACGAGTAAGAATGGGGGGATTGTTCAACTAAACCTCAGTGATGTTTTCTTATTTCCTGGTTCTATAATAAAACAACGACTGCAGTTGACTACTGCTCAGGCCATCTTGCCTGATTTTGTGGCTTCTTTGCTCTTCAAGGATCTGGCAACCCTCACAATAAACTACGCGCTGACATGCTTCAGCGGGCACGTGCGGTCAGGCTGTAGGAGTTCAAACAGCATCTCAACCAGCTGGTAAGCCACGAAGCTGGCCAAAGTGAAGCTAATGAGAAATTTGTATACTCTTGGCGCAAGTCATCTGCGGCGGCTACTATGCTACCAAATAAATATTCTGACAAGGCCGCAACTATTGCCCTCTAGCTGTGCATTGCACTACATCATTCAAGATCCGGTTAATCTCAACTCGATGTAAAACTTCTTCAGTGAATTCCGGCTATCGCAAAGGTTGTCATACATGTCCGAGGAAAGGGACTCTCCTCGTTTCTGTATCATTTAAATAAAACTATTTTCACCATCAGTTGGAATACCTTCAATACTTCTGAACGGCCTAATTCAAGAGGGAGATAGCTGCCACGTCTCGATACGCTTACCCATCCGCCTCCCACTGGTGGCCTTCGTTGTCGAACTCAACAGTGTGCTCGCTGCGTAGGTGGCTTGTGGCGATGCCGACACAAAACGCTTGGAATCTGCGGGACACGTCTCGAGTGATTCAAATGTGGTAAGTTCGCATTTTGCCACCGAGGAGATGGCTGCGCTAAACAATCATGAAAAACAACCTATAGGTGACAATTATACCTAATCCATGAATCTTTCCTGAAACAGTCGTCAGCTTAGCCCAAACTGGAAAGCTAATACAACAGTGAGTTCAATGGTCTCTCAATGAGGGGTCAAAAGATTCAATAGAAATACAATAGTAATGGTACTGCAAAGGTGCTATGCATGAGCAGAAAAGACTTGCATATATGGTACGTTAGAGCTTCATTAGGCACGGCCCCATTATTATGTATATAGCATTGACTGACATGTCATTAGCGTGTAGAACCTACTTGTTTCAGATAATGTAGGATGTGAGAAATGTTTGCTGTCGCGTAACGCTCTGGTAAAGGGCGAGTATGCTGAGATACGTCCACACTTCTTTGTTAGGGAAGGTGAGTATATCTCAAAAAATTTAGACTACTTCGTTCATTAATGTAAGGTACCTCATTGTAGCAGACTTGTTGCCTTCTGGTATTTAAATTCATATCCGTAGAAGACAAAAGAACCGGACGCAGACAAAGCAAAAAAGAGATAAACGGAACGGACATTAGACATGAACAGAATTGGTGACTCAAACCCGCTTTGACTGCCTTCAGGGATTATTCGAGGGCTTATTGCTCAGCTCCGAGCTCGCTAAACATTCACGTACAACGTGACGGTATTTGGCGCAAAAAACAAAAAAAAAGGAGTCGCGCACTCGCCGACGTGGCTAGCAGCAACACTGGCTCAGGCTATCATGTTTAGACGAATAGAAATACCCGGCAAATCGGAATGTAGAATGAGTGCCACAGCAGCACAATTAGAGGAGCATCGGACTCGTTCTCCGAAAGTTTTCGGCTCACTCTCTACCGACGGTTTAAGTTGTCCATTTGTTCACTTTCTTAACATTGGTATCGTAATTACTACACTACAAATAAGGACTACAAATAATGTCCGCTGTGGCTTTTGTGAAATCCGAAGACTGCGTTCGCAAATGACCCAGGTTTTAAAAACTAACGTGCCTAGAGAGATCAACAGTGCGTCTTAACGCAGCTTTCCAGCCAAAAACTAACCGTAATCCTCTAGCCACGTGCCGTCACCCTTTTCTTTTTTTTTTTGTTTTAGAGCGTGCTCTTTTTACTTCTTAGCTTCCTCAGCATCATTTTACCTTGACTTCGCTAGCAAGACAGGGTGGACCTTTGTTTAGAAGTGGAAGTGAAACCGGTCAGTCTCGCAGTGAGAAAAATAGACGGGATGTCATGAATATGCACATTCACAGCAAATATTTTCTTGTATTTCTATCTAATAAAGAATGTTCAAACTAAAGTTTCACTGTGATTCGACTTCGTGAGCTTGACAGTAAGTTGTGCTGTCTTGTTCATAGCTATAGTAGCTCTTAAAGTGTATACAATGTGTTATTTTTGTTCTTTCGGGATGGTTTTCATGTTCCACAGGAAATAGCTAGGCAGACCCCACTTGAGAACCATCGCGTGATAATAAAATTCTTAAAAAAACTGAATACCAAGACATGCACGCACTAGTAACTGAAATGATTTCTTGGAATTTGAATACAAATCAATGGAAAGAGACAGCTTGCATAAGCTAACTGCAGCCGGCACGCCTCAGTAAATTGCTGAAAAAGCATCTACTCCGCTCACGACCCACAAGTTGTACATCAATTTGTTTAACTTCGGCAATAATTACTTGGTTCAGACGGGCCCATGCCTAAATATTTTCATGTGTTAGTAAGTGAAAATATATCGCAATAACCAAATATGTGAATTTGGCCTCTTTTTGTTCGGGGGTAGAATGGGGGAGAGGGGGCTGATGACTGGAATCAACACAGTTGTCCAGATACTTGTAACATTGTCGATGCAGCCAAGACTTTGTATAAGAAGACGTTTGTCTAACTTCTGGAAAAGGGGACGCGCAAACGTGGCAAGTTTCTTTCTAGTTTATCCTTCTCTGCGTTATATACGTCTCGTTTTTAAAATCCCTCTTGGTTAAAGTAAAGGAAAGAGTAAATTTAAGGGCTCGTTCTTTTTGTTAGACACAATCATATGGAGAACACACTGACTATTATGCCAAGAAAAATATAGGATATGTTCTTGGAAACAATTGTAATATAACTATGAAGAAAGACAAGTGATAAAAAAATAACTTGTCTGGCACGCCATCGTATTTGCAGACGTCATGTTACTTTCTTTGTAAGATTCCGTCTTCGAAGGAAGTTTATTTGAATTTTACACAAAGCTTCTCAGGAGAGCCAAATGTTAGGAGAGCCTGATGTGATGGGTGTTTTAGCTGTTGACGAATTTCGTTTTATTTATATGTGCCTCCTGCATGCGCAATTTGTTTCAAGTTTCACGAGAAAAGCTACTGATCATTCACACTTTGCGCATCGCATTAACTAAAGGAAATGTTCAATGTGTAGGATAGCGTGACATCCGGAAATATGCGGAGATACAGACTCAACTGCCTCTACATGCACTGGGACTTAATTTACCAAATACCAAAATTAACCCACTCGCAGTGGATAAGTCGCTGCTTTTCTTTTTGTGAAATCAACTTTGTAGAAAAAAAGTACTCAATATTCCGCTTAAAGGAAACGTGTGAATCAGCGAAGCAGCGAATGCTAACGCTGGCACTGGTGTTTCTGTTGAGAATCGTGCTCATGGCGGCGTTGTGCAGAAGAGAAACCAGTGGACGTGCAAAGCGCGCAGGGATGAGCCGGCGTTTACTATTTGAACAAGCCCATCACGAATTTTCATTGTTCAACAACGCACAAGCAGACTTGTCCACCAGAAATACATTGAAGGTCAAGATCCAGTGCCTATAGTATGCGGGGTGGCCAGTGAACGGTTGGGCAGCGTGAGCAGTCGTTTCTTTCAATCAAGAAACTCGCTAGCAGATGCTGCTTGCGTCGGCATTGCAAGACGAGGAGGGGGAAGGTAGGAGAGGAGAGAGAGGTGAGGGGACATGCGAATGCAATGGGTGTGACGAAACTGCGGAGAGAGATGCCTAGAGAAGCGAGAGGGGGAGGAGACGCGCATAGGCAACGCGAACGCCACTGGATAGAGCTCGTATAGAGATGATCTAATAAGCAAAAATGTAACGTGTGATATATTCAATCTAATTAGGGTGCTGATGCGGTCACCTAGCGTGACGGGCGTGCATGTACTGCGGCTACTTCCTTTCGGCAGAGGGGAACATCACGCTACGCACACTGAATAAAGGCACGCCACAGCTGTATCTCGTGATCAAACCACCCCTCTTGCAGCCAGAGTTGCCTTTTACGCGTACTGTTAAGCGGAATTTCTCTTGTTTATCCTTGTCACATGCATAGCTTTTCCATACCTTTCTTTTTTTCTTCTTTTTTGGGGCTTATTTGCATTTCCGGCAAAGTATAGTAATTTTAGTTATCGTCCAGCTGTTTATAGCAAGCTTCTGGATCAGTGACTAGTTGAGTGTTGAATTATTGTTGCAGTCACCTACAACTCCTATCACATACATTCAACCAAATTGAGACTAGCCTAGAGACAGACCTTTAAAGCAAATATGTTGATTGATATGTGGGGTTCAACGTCCCAAAGCACCATATGATTATGAGATACGGTAGAGCGGAGGGCTCCGGAAATTTAGACCACCTAGAGTTCTTTAACATGCATCGAAATCTGAGCACACGGGCATACAACATTTCCGCCTCCATCAGAAATGCAGCCGCCAGAGCCGCCGCCGCCAGGATTCGATCCCGTGAACAGCGGGTCAGCAGCCGAGTCCTTTAGCCACTAGACCACCGCGGCCGGCCAAAGTTATTACGTGTTTTTGTTCATGTTTGCATGTAATTTTGATGTGTTGTGTAATTACATATTTGTAATCTCCCGCTCACATGTCAGTGACATGTTTTTCATATAAAAAATAAAAACTTAAAAAGAGGAACATGCATCCACTTCTTCTTCTTTTATTAGGCTTTCTTTGTGCTAAATATTTTTGTGTTAGCCAGGGAGCATTTCGAAACCGTCCTCGCAACCGAAGATAGCCTTATGTTTGCCCGCGTATTCCGTCAATCTTGACAAACAAAACGCCAGGTGTCAACGCGGGTGCTAAGAAGAGGCACGCTACGATTGAAACATGGCTCGCGGAGCGCGAGCTATGCGGTAATTTCGTCTATGCGAAAGCGTGAAAGAGAGGCGGTAACAAAAATAATCGTAAAGCCTTTCCTCTACACATAAATCGTCTGACTATCAGCGCTTTTCGCGTTTGGTGATCGCTGTTATTCGACGTGTATAATGTCGTCATGCATATCTTACCTGTGAATAGCGGGCGACGTGCATCGGCAGCAGTCGTCACGCCAGCTCTGGTACGTCCTGCTCTCCTGGTGGTCGCGCCTTCTGCTGAAAAGTTAATAATAAATTGTGGTGTTAAACGCAGAAGAGTGTACCTTTTCAGTTGTGTAGCAGCTATCAACAATAGTGTTAGAAAATTGTGGCAGCTTTCTACAAGCACTAAATGAATGTATACTTATGAGACTTGATGACTTATTATGCGAATTTTCCGTTTTTGGTAGGTAATAAAACTATTGTTTAGGAGTGTTAAGGAACGATAAAAGTAATTGTCGGTGTAACAATGCGTGTGCAATATGCAAAATGTGAAATTTTTATTCATACCGTGGGACGCCAATAAAACACGCCTTACAGGTAATTTTTCACAAGGTGCGCACGTGGGTTCTTCACACTGTAGTACCTCGCTGCAGTGTTCTTGATAACGTGAGAACGGGCGAAAGAATCAGACCACTGCATCATGTATAATACATCGAGCATACCGAAGTTGATTTACATATCGCACAACAAGTAGGAAGTAAGACTTCATTCTCTATAGTATATTTTAAATATTGAAGGACGGTTCAGCTTCGCCTTCAAGAACAAATCGCGAGAACATAATCGGGCCTCGTGGGCCTCCTTGCTCCTTGAGTGTTCGGTTTATGCCTCGAGCGTGTTGCAAAAAAGCGAACGCCACTGCACGGAACACTGCCCTCTTCGTAGAACGACAGAATACGTATTGCGAGCAGGGTGGCCAAGTGCCCGCAATGTCGTAATTATTTCTTGTGCGAGTCAGTGAAGTGCTCACTACGCGTCTGTAGGGCAACAGGCGAACCTACGCAGCCATTTATTTCGTCGTTGGTTGCTGCCGCTGAGGACAATTGAACATCTGTGAGCGCTTCCTAAGGGGTAAGCCTTTAAATGACCCACCCTTCTGTGTTTTTGCGCTTCAAGCAAACCTTCACTCGAGTAAATGCTACACTGAGTTTTCTTTCAAACCGTTCTACCAGCACCCGCGTTGACGCACGTTTAAAAGAGGTCGACATCGGGCGCACCGCTGCTGGTTCGCATCCCAGCAGGCTTCCCTTTGGCGAGATGGTTTATTGTTTTCAAAGGAATTAACACAGGTTAGAGAGCACTCAAATGTAGCTGGCATGGGACTACCTCATCCGGGTGCTATCTGCCTCATGCGCTAATTCTCTGAGCTGTTGTCACTTGTCAGCCATGGCGTTTGTTATGTCCACTGTTTGATTTCATTTGTGAATGGCAGGCCTGTTTTTTCCAAATTCTTACGCGCACGATGCCCTTGTACTGTATGGATCGCTTTTGAATAGTGCGCGTTTCTGCGTGTCTTGTAAAATTGCGCGACACTAAAAGAACACAAGCAGTCCACGGTGCGACAGAAAGCTGGCTGAAGACGATGACGAGGAAAATTGACACTAGGGGGCCTGAGTAGAGAAGAACAAGATAGATCGAAGAGAACGTTTGTACGGGAAGGTTATCACCAGACCGGGGACTGAAGATGGGCCGTTGGGTGTCGGACCTGAGCTTCCAAGACTTCAACCGGCCGGGTCCTCCTTCCGTCGTGTTTGCACTCGAGGGGATCATAGCAATCTAGTCTTGAACTCCTGCCCAGGGCCTGCGGACTTCGGTTCTGACAGGCCAGCAAAAGCCGTCGGGCTACGGGCCCGAGCTGCACACCTAAATGCGTGGTCAGGTGAACCCTGGTTCCTTGACGCGTCGCCTCCAGCCAGCGTTCGCACATCGCACCAGCCAGCCCGTGTTCACCCTTAAGGTCGGAATAAGCGCGTTCCGGTTCGCTAATCGTCGCCGAAGTTGAGCGTGTGGGTGAGGCTGCACTGATATGTCGCTTTACTCATACCGCTCAGTCATTCGGACGTTCGATTTAGTTGAAGATTTTGACCTTTCTTCTTGGGTCTTTATAGATAATCTTTGTCGTGTCTAGTCAATTGATTATTAAGTGTTTCGGTGTTGTTGGAGATCTTCAGGTTTTTACCCTTCTAATAAACTTTAGTGTGGGTTTGGTTGTTAAAAATACGGCTTTGTTCATATTAACAAATCTCTCCGAGGATCAGCCTAGGAGAAACAAAACAATAAACAGAAGCTCTATGCATGACTAAATTGCGTCTGCAGCGACAGTACCGAGCCGTTTGTTTTTTATCTAGACTTTCGGACTTTTTATGAACCATGACTAGCATGTGGGAGGTGTTGCAATCGGCTGAACGCATAGGTCTCAAGCGAGGCAGTTTAGAGTATGGTATGGGGAGCGGATGCAGAGACAGCATGAGCAAAAGGCTGTACAGCGAAAAGGGCCATAGGGAAAGCTTGAAACGGAGCTAAAGGCTAAAAGAGGGAGCAGCTCGAGCGAGAGACGTGCGAAAAGAAAGCGCTGCTAGATCATGAGACTCACGAAAAGAAGTAGCAGCTCGATTTTGAGAGGCTAGAACTCGAGTTGCGACTCGTGCTTGCGATGGCGAAAAAGCGGCAGCTGAGGATACAGAGGATAGGGCAACCACCCAGGCAGCACAGAAGGTTGGCCCAATATTGGGGATAGATCGGCATTGCCTGGCCCATGAACGGCCCAGTTTTCACAACGTACCGCCAAGATTGGCTATGCCAGCCAAATAGAACGGCGACGTTGGACCAGCGTTGACAATGTACCCCCAATATTGGTTCTGCCAGCCGAATAGAACGGCTATGTTGGACCAGCATTAACAACATTCCGCCAATGATGGCTGTGCCAGTCTATTAGATTGGTTATATTGGGCCAGCTTTCAGAACTTTCCGCCCATATAGGCTGTGCCGGCCTATTAGAACGGACACATCGGGCCAGGTTGTACAAGTAGCAGCCAATATGGGCGGAGCCATCCAATAAGACCGGCATTATTGGCCCGCCGTTTGAACGTTATTGCCGGCGTCAGCTGAAAAGTCAACATCACGATGTCATAATATTAGAATATGAGCCAATTTCTGCGTGTGCTGCTTTTTGGCGCTGTTCTGGCCCCAATTCACGCGCCGATTTTTCAAGTTAGAGAGAGAGAGAGTAATATATGTGCCGGGCACAATATTAGAACTATCTTTTCGTCATTAAACCATGCCCCGCCGCGGCGGTCTAGTGGCTAAGGTACTCGGCTGCTGAACCGCAGGCCGCGGGTTTGAATCCCGGCTGCGGCGGCTGCATTTCCGATGGTGGCGGAAATGTTGTAGGCCCGTGTGCTCAGATTTGGGTGCACGTTAAAGAACCCCAGGTGGTCGAAATTTCCGGAGCCCTCCACTACGGCGTCTCTCATAATCATATGGTGGTTTTGGGACGTTAAACCCCACATATCAATCAATCAATCATTAAACCATGCACAGCTCGTTGAAATGCATAATCGTTGGTTGAAGTTGTGCAAGGTAGACTTTTTAAGTGAGAAAAAATTACCGATCAAGTTTCTCTGTCAGACGTGACGTCCGATGCGGTGCTATCCGTACGTATGACGAAGCTGCTGCGGATACCGCTGTCTTCCGCGTGCATGTAGACGTCAAATATCTGACGCAAATCTTATCGTATCATGTGTCGGGCTAGCTATCTACGCGACCTATTCGAATCTGTTTTGCGTTCACAGCACAGTACGGTTAACGGCACTTGCTGCTGCTTGACGTGTGGGAAGAGCGGGGGTCGTCAGTTGCGTTATGGTGACTGAATCATACAACATATGCAGTTGCCGTGATCTAACACACAGACGCGCGTGCGCACGCACGCACGCGCTATAGCCATGCAACGACCACACGAATTCCCAACAACATCGCAGCGAACGGTTGGTAAGGTGTTGCGGAGTGTGTGGGCGTAGTAGGGCACCCTGTCGGTGCCCAGCTCGTTGCGAACGCGAATTTCGGCGTGGAACGCATCTTTTTTATGTATTTTTGTACGTGTGCCCAAAACGGTAGACTGCGCGATACGAGAAGTACGACACACACAAAAAAAGAAGAAACGTGAGTGCATAGGGCAAATCGTTAATAACAAAAAAAAAAAAAAAAACACGCACGCTCACGCCACTGCAGTGGCGTGAGCGTGCGTGCTTTTTTGTTATTAACGAAGCACATGTGCTTCCATAAAACATGACAGCCAAGAATGATGAAGTATTCATCTACATACAAACTACTATGAGTTGCTCAAACTCACGCAAAAGAACATAATTTTCTTCCTTGGATAATGATCGAGTGCCTTGGCATTATGCTATGTGAATTTGACACATCAACAGTGCATTATGATTCCCACCATAAGGGGCCACAATCTTGGCAAGTAATAAAAGTACTCTTCCCACCTGATGTGCTCAAGTTAGCAATATATATATATATATATATATATATATATATATATATATATATATATATATATATATATATATATATATAACCACTGGAAAAATATACCAGGTGTAACCAGAAAAAGGTGCACCTGCAGTTTTAAAGTTTAAAAGAAGCAATGACATGCCAACCATCCAAAATAGAACGCCCGAGAAAGGAGCATCAATCAGTATTACAGCAGCTAAAAGCCTGCTAACAGCTGAAGGTAGTCATGCTGCTCTTCCATTCAAGTATAGTGTACACTGAGAAAAGATACTGAAGATACACCATCAGCAAATGACAAAAGCAATACAGACAGAGCTTTCTCTTATAATACAAAAAGTCTTTAGCTGAGGAGGCAAATAAGTCATTGGCACACAATAAGTGCACAAAAAAAAAAGCTGTCGCACGAGGCTGTCAGCGCTTAGACAACACAGGCAAAAATACAGTAGACTGAAGAAGGGAAAACCCATAGCAAAAGTTACCATACTCCTGAGTTCTTGCTTTGCGTGCAAATGAAGCTAGCGTGAAGTTGAACACTAGATTAAAGCACCACAATCAAAATCTGGAAGTCAATGCTTTAGGAATAATACAAAGTACTGAAGAAGCATGCAAAGAGCATTCCTGTGAAGGCAAATATAAAAAAAGACTGAAAGCTCTGTGGCCCTGAACAAGACAACACCACAACCAATCGAAGAGCCGTTCGGACACACCAGCAGTTCTGGCCAATACTAAAAAGTCACAAAAACATACCTTTAATGCCTTTTTTACAAGAGAACTTCAAAAGAAATGTGCATACACCAATGCCAGAAGTATCGATGGAAGCTATTACTCATATTCAGCTCTTCATTGAAACACTGACAGAAGATACTTGTACCTGGATGCTTAATTACTTTGTTACAACTCAAGAGCGTCGACGCCAAGTGGCAAAAAAATTATGATGGAAGACTACAATGTGATCAAATGCACACGTCAACCACCAACCAAGGTCCTATGCTAGAGTGAATATCGCAAAAAGTCTTGAACGCCTAATGTGACCGGCTCATACTCACCGTTCTTAATCAAAATCTTGACCTCCCACACAGCATATTATTTCAACAACCTGCCACCGGTCACCATGTCATGAAAGAAGCTCGAGTATACACAAACCCTCCTCACCGTTAGGTAGTTAGATAGCTCCACTAGTGCTTCACTCTCGGAACACATAGACCAGGGCTGTAACTAGACGGGTAGTGAGGAGGTTCTGAGCCCCTGAAGTATTTTCATGCTCTGACTTTTCGTCAACAATAGCTTAATCTGGGCAAGTTGGTTCATCGTGGTTGTGTTCTAGTAACAGTGAGAGAAGTTCAGGAAGAGACAAAAAGGACAGGAAAGAGCGCTGACTGCCAACTAAATTTTATTGAAGGTACTACGCCCACTTTTTTACAGAGTACAAGAACAGTGCTCATGCACAACGACACATGTGAGACCATGATAATATAATCTTAACTGAGAAAAGAATACTCTCTCTCCGAATGGATGAGTGAAGGTATACTGATGCACTGATCCATGGCCTTCCTGACAAGAAAATGCTTTCACAGTCTCTCTTTTATTTCTTGTTCTTGCTTTTTTCAAAAACAGTGTTTTATGAAACATAGAACTGCACTTACATTCTTTACAGTGTATGGCCACGCGACTACCATAGCCACTCTTAACATTTTAAGCATGCTGTCTTGCTCAAACATTGGGGCATTGCCCAGTTTGTCTTATGTTTACGTTTCCACGTGTCAATAGTATCTCATACACAACATTATATTGGCATTCAGTATACCTATTCTCATGACGAATGGTGAAATAATGGCTATTCCTGTTGCTTTTTAGTACACACACTTTTGGAAACTTGCAAGGGATGGCAAATAACAAGATAAAATCATATCGGCTCGCTATTTTCTTTATATTGTGAAACACCTTATGTACGTACGGTATAGCATGCAAAGATCTTTGGTCATTCTGTTTTTATTTTGGTCCTGTTTTGTTTAACTTGACTTTCTGCAGGAGGGTTTAGCACACGGGTGTGATGGTGCTGTTGGGATATCCAGCATCCTTTAGTCTTTTAATCTGGTTTTTAAGGCTTACCTCATCCTTGTGCTCACATGACTTCTGAAGGGTGGCCTCAATGCACGTGGTGGCAATTCCTCTGTGTAAATTGTGTAAATGTGTAATTATGTGTTATGATGTACTAAAAAAGATGTCCCAAGAATCAGAATAAGTGACAGTAGTCAAAGTTTTTGTCACTGCCTTTATACAAATACCAGTTTATTTGTTGCCTCCTGCAGTATTTTAGGGCCCCTTATATAGATAGGATGTTTTCTCACTTTTATTACATTTTTGTATTGATGATGTCATATACTCAGGAGGTAGAATGTCGTTATGTTCTTTCTTATAACTTCTAGCTTCTGAGCAAAGATAATGTTTCAGAAAAATGAAAAAAGGCTAGCATAATATTAAGACATGGGAAGAAAGCAGAGTTTATCAAAAATGAATGCATTAGTTGGGAATGAGAAAAAAAGATGGATGACAGGTCAGTAATGTCAATTAATTTATATTAGGACACATGAAATGTAGCAGAGGGTGGCAGGTGATTAGTTCCAATGAGATCGAGAAATTATCAGCCATAATATGAAATTGGCTCATACAGGACAGGGAATATTGATTGGGCTTCCACCCTGCAGTGGACATAATATAGGCTTAACGCTAACAATGAGCAAAGCCTGTGAAATTAATGCTCCATGAAATGAGCAGTACTGCACAGATTGCTGTGCTAGACTTCCCATTTTGCATGTTTTTACCAGCTTATCCTGCTCGCTGTTCAGACACAAAGCTTCACCAGAAAAACAATGTTATACTTGGTGAGGATAATGCCAGTGAATCCAGTGTTTTATCTACACCTTTCCTTGCTTAAGTCCTCCTCCAAACTATACGATTTTTCTTGGAAATGTTCTGCTTACAGCACACCAACCGATCAAGTGAAACAACTTTATTGGGGTCCTGCAGGACGCGCCCTAGTATGCAATCACCATTTCACTTCACGTTACAACATACTGGTGGTAAAAATATTCTCTGGCAGGGTACAGAAGTGCATGCACTGAGCTAGCTTGTGCAGCGCGGTCTATTCCAGAAAGCTGAACCTATGTTTGGTACAGAATTTTGTAACCACACGATGCTTGCACAGATTGAATGTGGCCACACATAGCAACTTCTGAGCTTTTTTATGAAATGATCTCGTATCTGAAAACATTTCTTTTTTGTTTACTTCATAGTTCCCAGTGAAATATTTCTCTTGTTCCTCTCATTGAATAATGGCATTTGGTGTGACTAAGGTGTTCCTAATGCCTCACTATGAGATCAGAAAAACAATTCTCCTTGAAATTGCTTCACAAGCATTTCCTAAGATATTGAATGACACTGCTTGCACATGTACAAACATTTGCTAGTTTTATTGAGGGTTGATGATAAAGGGAATCGGTTGGTGCATCCAAGCCGGACAGAGATTGACTGGCCCTGAAAAGGGCCGTTGAGTTATATATCTTGCAGCTTGTTCCAGGTAGACAGGGCTTCATTCTGTAGAAATGGTAACTCATCACACTGGTTCCCCAGCATGAAGAACATAACTTGATGCTAACACTCACTCAGATGTTCTGAAATGTCATAGAGGGTACATGAAGGCTGGGTACATGAAGGTTGCAGTTATACTAACTGTACAGTCAGCATGCTTGTGTGATATGTGCATAGCTGCATCAAAGCCACGTGTGAGAATTGCGTGAACAGCTGAAAATCTCAATGGCAGCATAGCTTAAGAAGTCTGTCATCCCTTTTTGCCAGTTTCAAATATCATCCTTCCCTTTTCATGCGTCTTCTTTCAATATATCTGGGGTTTTAATTCCCAAAACCACGATATAATAATGAGAAGCAAATTTTGAACATCTGGTGTTCTTTAACATCTTCACTTGTTTGCAGCGCAACACCAGAAACACAGGACAGGGAAGGAGCAAAAGAGAAAGAAAAGACGGCGCCGACTCTGAAAAAGACGGCACTGACATTATGACACGCACATGTCGTGATGTAAGCTGCTCAAAGAGTGGCCTCCCGTGAGAATAGTGAAGAATTGGGAATAGGATCTACCAGTAAGGGCTTTTTGTGCAATTCACAAACAGTGAAAAAGATCCACCAGGGGTGAACCACAGGTACATGGTGCACTCTGGCTGAGAGAAAGCAGAGTAAAACAGATGTGCCAGACAGGAGATTATAAATGGTTTTGTCTGGAGCTGGTGCCATACCGAGCTCTGATTAGGCGTAAGGGAGTATTGAGCGCCAGGCCAATCTGATCCCATTCCTGTGATGGGGTGCAATGTGATGACAGGTGCGAATTCCATTTTCTTTTTTTTCCATGGGTTTAGGGAAATAATTTTTCAGGGATCAGATGAAAATACCTACGACATACATAATAACATGCTTATTCTTGGGCGTAGTCATGCCTAGCCACCAGATTGGGAGAAAAAGGAATGTTTCCCGAAATGTGCGATAAAGTGTTTGGTGCTACGCCTTGACGGAAGTATTGATAGGTGCTTTGGAAATCGGTACGCCATTTCTGTAATCGTTAAATATGCAACTGCATGTGCCACTGCTAGGGATAGCGTGACCCTCCCAGCCATTTCGGGGTAAGCCGTTTTAATCTACATGAAGATGTTAATGAGCCCGTTCTCCATCACAGCAGTAGCTGTGGCCATTCCTTCAACTAGGCCTACTGCAGCGCCAACTAAACGTCTGCATGAATTTAGCACTAGTACCGTACATAATAATCAGCACGTGCCTTGGGTTCACTTCAATGGTGTTGTGAATTCATCTTGTGTGACAATGGTTTAAGTTGCATGCGTGCCTTAATCATTATTGCAATAGGAGACCATGATTTATCGTCACGCATGGTGTTGCTTAGCTCAATCCTCAGTGTTCGAAGCAGGTTCCGCCTTGTGAGTGCCTGAGAGAGGCACAAGAGTTGATTTCTGCTCTGTGTTTCTATAATTCCCTAGCCTGTATTATACAGAAAGCGGATAGTGCTGGTGTGCGTCAGCTGCCTCGGTGTGCTCTCAGCCGCCTGCCTGGTAAGACTGATAGCTCATTCTATCAGCGCCTTGTCGTACTCCCTCCTCACACTGCGACATGTCCTCCACTTGGAGGACATGATGACAGAACTAGATGATACGAAGCCCAAAACCGCAATGTTTGCAAGCCACAACCCGAGCAAACAATTCAACGGTGAGGCCAGAAAATCTACCTGACTAGGCCTGGAGCAACAAGCCAGAGAGCATATTCTTGGCTGGATAGATGGATGGATGTGGCCGTACCCTTTAGATTGGGCGGCGGCTAACGTCACCTAGCCGTAATGCTTAGTGAACTAACCATAGATTTTTTTTCCCCTTTAAATAGTAAAGTTGGACGGGTACTTTGAAGTGAAGGGTTTAATTTTCAATCGTGCCTTGACTTTAGCCACCAATCAGATAACCTCCTTCTAGTTAAGTCTACCCGCTTAAAGTCTATTTTGCCCTCCCTGTCCCTAAACACCAGTGCTTTGAAAAACTCTGCGCCATCATCTTGAACTATAAGGTGAAGCCCTTTACAGAGCATTGTCAAGTGTTCGGCAGTTTTTTCTTTTTCTTCGCACGCACTGCATATTGTGTCTACCTCTTCATATTTGGCCCAATATGTCTTGGTTCGCAATAGTCCCGTCCTGGCCTCAAACAGTGGAGAACTACCCTGAGTATTATCATAGATTCTTTCTTTGGCAATTTCCTGCTTAAAAGTTCGATAGATCTCTAGTGCGGACTTCTTAATCATGCCAATTCTCCACATGTCAGTCTCCGTTTCCTGCAGTTCCTTTTTAACTGATAGTTCTTTCTGGTTTGGCCACCTGCTGTTTTCTAAGTATTTACCAGTCAATTTCCTGGTTCGCTTCCTCCATTTTGTATTGACATTCTTCATGTACAAGTAGCTGAAAACCTTCATAGCCCAACGCTCCTCCCCCATTTCTCTCAATCGCTTCTCAAATTTTATCTTGCTGCTAGCTTCCCTGCCATCAAATGATGTCCATCCCATATCACCTTGTACTCCCTGGTTTGGTGTATTCCCGTGAGCTCCTAAAGCAAGCCTACCTATTCCACGTTGCTTAATTTCTAATCTTCCTTGAACTTCTGATCTCATGCACAAGACCGCATTGCCGAACGTCAGCCCAGGAACCATGACCCCTTTCCATATTCCTCTCACAACCTTATACCTATTGTAATTCCACAGTGCCCTATTTTTCATCACTGCTGCATTCCTGTTATCTTTAGTCGTCACGCATATTTCGTGTTCCCTCAGGTACTCGGTCCCATTGCTTATCCATACGACCAGTTATTTGTATTTATCTGTTATCTCTAGCGTGACTTCCTGTATTCTAAGCTCACTACCTTTGTTATCATTAAAAATCATGACTACTGATTTTTCCTAACTGAATCTAAAATCTAACCTATCTCCCTCATTACCGCAGATGTCCATCAACCTCTGCAAATCTTCCTTGTTGTTGGCCATTAGCACCATATCATCTGCGTAGATTAATGCTGGTAGTGCCTGATCAATGAGTTTTCCTTGTTTGACTAAAGAGAGGTTGAAGCCAAGTCCCCTTGCCTCTAATTTGGCCTCTAATCCTTCTAGGTACATCATGAATAAGGGTGACAGTGGGCACGCCTGCCTAAGTCCACGTTTCACCACTGTGGGCTTGGATACCTGTTTTTCCCACTTTTTAACTACCTTGTTAGTTTTATAGATTTCCTTTAAACGATTAGTGACTCCATCTTTTACACCCAGTGTGTCTAGTATTCCCCACAAGTCCTCTTGAACCACGCTATTGTACGCTCCCTTGAATTTCTGCAGGCCGGTAGGAAGCTTCACAGCGCAGCGCCTGATCTTGTGAAACGGCGCAGCCATGCAGGCAGGGCATTCAATTCCCTCCCTATTTTTTGTATACTACTGTCCTTGTGTACATCGTAGAACACATAACAGTAATGATAGCAAACAGATCATTGATTCGGGTAGGCTTGGTGTTTTTATTTAAAATGGAACAACGAGGAAGCTGCTGAAGCTCGTGCCTGTATACAGCTGCTTTATATGGAGATGAAACTTTAACGAAAAAAAAAATGTAATGATAAACAGTAGGCTCATAACAAACAACATTTCTCTGAGGGTGCATGGAATATATGTCCCATGCAAGGCTATGCATTGCAGTTCTTACTGCATTAATTATGTACACGTACTGCAGGGCATGCAAGTGTATGCAGACACACGCTGACGAAATGACATTTTTTGCTACATACAAACGTGCACCGCATCAAATAAGACGCACGTGTTTGTATAGTCAGGGAACACTCGTGAATATTGATGAAATCACACAGCTCGCTTACAGTATAAAACAAACACAATTGCGAACAATAAAATGCGACGCTGTTTAAAGAGGCGGACCCAGGTTACGAGGAGAATTATCAGTATGGCATACACACCACGTGTCAAGCTTTTGCAACATCTAAAGAGACTAAATATGAAAAGTTGCCTTTGTAAGTTAACATGACAGTACCAAATGGAGAAGCCACACGAGAGAACAATTCATCGTGGGCTAAAGAATGTGTTTTAAATATTATACACAGCTTTGCAAGATAATATCGACGAGTTTTACTCGTCTAGGTGTGGGAGGTGTAGGCCTGATAAAATGCGATGTTGCTTCAGAGCCTTTCTTTCGTAATATTGCAATTTTATTCAACCCTTCAAACGCGGCACCGTAAATTTCTACTGGGTGCTCGAACACGGCAAGCAGGTCGCGGGGCAAAATCTTTGTAACATTTTATTACCGAAACAGCGATACTAGCAATGCTTGAGCTGCACTTGCTGTTTTCTGAATTGTAACCTCCTCAATATCATCACTGTGATCAGGAAACAGAGAGGAAAAGTACAGCAGTAGTACGTAGAGAAATATTCAATTTCAAGCCCTTTAGCAATATCATCTAATACCCCTGTCAGACGGGCACTTAAAAGTCTTTTAAGTAAGCGGTCTTTTTCCGAAAAGGAGTTCCTGACAGCAGACACACGGCACAGAGCGAACTCCTTTTCAGAAGCGGTCTTTTTCGTAAACCGAGTTCGTCGATCTCTTTTACGGCTCCGAACGAGTAGCCTCGAAACCAGTAGGCGCCAGCAATTTTCGAGTGATGGAAAAAAAAAAGAGCGAACGCTTATTTTTCTGTCACCAAAACTCTTTGTAAAAACAAATTTCATATCCTGCAGAAGGTGTAATGAACTCTTTTATTGGTTATTTCCTTTTCTACTCTCGTGAGCAGCTACGACGCGTCGGCAATATTACGTAAGGACGCTCGGTCTCGCGCCGAGCCATTTTGCACAAGCGAGGAAAGCGTGGCAGTCGTGTGTTTGCCCGTCATTCAAGTGGTCAAGCTTGTATAGGGCAATGCCGACTCGCTTCTCGGGAGTGATGGTTTCACGCATGCTGGTGCACTGTCTTTCGAGCTCACTGTGCAAGCTCTCAACAGTGATGCCCAGTGGTGCCAGACGGACTTGTGCACGTCGCTAGTTATGGGAATGCTTCCTTAACTAGTGCAACAAACTTTCACATTGGTGTTTCTTCATCTCTTATTCTTAAATTTATTTGAAGAAACGAGCAGTGCAACAAGTCTTTAATTTGTACATCGTGATACATCGTTTAATTTTCATTGCTTCTTTTTTAACTGCTAGCGCCACGCTTTCGCTAGCGTCTTGGAACGAAAACACTAAAAGGAGATCGTTGCTGCCGTGTGTCTGCGCCGCAACACCTCTTTGTTAAAAGTCTTTCAACTTTGTAAAAGACCGCTTACTTAAAAGACTTTTTGCGCGCCCGTGTGACACAGGTATAAACAAATTGCCAGTTCACTGTTGAATTCTCGATGGAAACAAACAGCTGATCCGAGACGCAAGCTTGGCTTGGCACTGGCTTGGCCGTTCATACAGAGCCAAAAGCCGCTGCAGGAAACTGGATTGCGGATCGTATTGAGACAAAATATTTTATACATTTTTGTTTTCTTAGTTTCATTTCTCTAATTGCTCTTGTGATGGCGTGGACCGCGCTTCGTGATCTCATGTACCGGCGCACTGTTTTTAAGTTTAGTAGGGCGCACGATAATACATGATTGCGTGCTTTAATTTAAAAAGATTCGCGAGTATGGCAGCAACACTGCAATGTCGGGAAGAGGCACGGGGAAGAGGATAGTAGTAGAACCAGTAGCAGCTGCATGCCCGGGTGGAGCGACTGATGCCCAGATGGAGGAATGTCAACCCGATGCCTTTTGTGTTGGCCGTTCTGGCAGTTCCGCCGACTTTATAGAAAGAGACGACCCCGTCGCTTGTCCTCTTCTCTTTTCCTTCGGGCATCAGCGACAACATTGACGGACGACGTGTTCGACTTCACCGTGCACGTGAGTATAGGTTGGTTTTTCATTCGAGTGAATTCTTGTTCAGATTTGCAACTTGTCGGCTTCATCTTGATCACCTGTCACCGGCAGTAAGTCACATACGTGTGATATTTAGGTGAAATAAATGATAATGCACATTTTCTGCCCCATTTGCGTGACTTCGCTACACCAGGACATGAGGTAAAGCCTTTGTCGCCTAGCCACTAGCAGGCAAGATCGATCACTCGCATCCTTCAGTTCACGAATCAACGCGCCTGCCTTAAAATTAGTAAGCTGCTCGCAAAGAAATCTTACCGAGGCAATTTTGTTTTCTGTGAACAATGCACCGTAGATTTGTCTTGAATAACAAAAAAAACTTGAAAAATAAATGTCGCGACCTTTTAGAAAACGCCGTGTCTAAAAGCTAGACGCGGCATTTTGTAAAAGGCTCATTAAATTCAGTATGTTTTCGTAGTTTCTGCTTGAAATTATTACTGTATATGAATTTCATGGCCCAATCTTTTGCTTTGGCTGAAAATCTCGGCGGCAAAAACTTTGTTCAGTGTCCCTTTAAGGGCAGGTGTAGATGCCATCATTTCAGTCGCAAATCTTTTTGCTAGTCGGTCGGCTGGTTAACAATAAGGGTGCTAACTAGAGTTCCAGATTTCATCAGCAACACATCGTCATGGCTTCATCAGATGCTGCATTATATACATTCTATCCTCGTTTTTAAATAGGTGTACCGTATGGTCCACTGTTACAGGAAACAAGCGAGCTCATGGACAGTGAGCCATGTGGTGCCAACTGGCAGCGAGGCTTGTGAATGGGACGCATGCGCATAGAATCGGGGTGCGCCCAGTTTTGTCTGCCATTTCTCCGCCTGTACGCATGACAGCATTGGAAAGCGCATCCGTATTTTAGCTGCGCAATTTATCTAGCCCAGTGCCTCCTGCTTCAGGGATTTCCTGTGAGCACAAAAAATGCATGATTTTAATCGTTGCTGCAGTGTTTTGCAAGTTGTCACCGTAAAGCACATCATATTTTTCGCATAATGCTCGCTGCAACTAGCAAGTTTCGATGACTCAAAATGCTGTTCAGGTCTGATGTAGCAAACATTTTAAGCTCGTCCTCGTGACCATGAAATATTGGTTTAATAAATAATGGAAGGCAGAGTTCGTATCAGTTGATTTACAGTGTGAAAATGAAAAGTGCGAAGGACCGTGCCTCGCAAGTAAGCCCCGAGAGCATGAGCAGAGAAGTAGCAGATGAGGATGCTCATGCGCTGCATTTCCAAATCTCACCAGCACTAATGCTTGACGGACTGCTGGCCACGCACTAGCGTGTTCTTTCTGAAACAGGACTTTGGCCCTGTAAGCAAGTTCTTGAAGGGCATAAGTAAAACGTAGAATGGGCCCCCTAAATGCACCCATGCTTGAACCATTGGGCTTATGAATTAGTGCCCTTTTCAAAATACAACTATTCTGAGCTATAAATTGTGACAGAACAGTGCACGAAGTTTAAAAATGGGAAAAAAGTCTTTAAATGTCCCCTTTATACATAGTGTTCTTGTGATGTCACTTCTGCCGTTGTCGCCCTCTCCCGCCATGCCCGGGCAACTCCCTGGGTACCTACGGCAGTTCACGTGCTGCAGTGCGGTTTGTTGGGGGCTCGTCATCTGTTGCTGTGAACGATGTGGAAGCATTGTGGTTTTTTGTTGTCTTACTTTAACGAGCTCATTGGATTAGGAAGGCCTCGCTCGTTCACTCGATACAAGACCAGATAATCAAGATGTGAGACACATATACCAGCCACGGCGTACACCAGCTGCCCGCCACAACCTATGAGGGCCTATTATCTTGCTTTCACTACAGATTGCCTGGCCCAAAAACAAGTGAAAGCTCAAAATCTCTCGAGCCGCACTTTTAAGAGTGGATGTGCGAAGCACAGCTGCTCCCATCGAAAACTAGTCGTGCAGAGCTAGGCAAGTTTACAAGAGATATAATATTATGAATATATTGTCACGGCCTACGCCACCAAAGTAGCAATGCCCCCCCCCCCCCCCCAAGTGTTTTAAACAGTGCTGATGTTGAGCTTGAGCCTCTTTGATTGCAATTTGTGGAAATAGTCGAGGAAAATATTATACAAGGCAGATAGCGACTTTGCGTGGTGTGTGCCGCGGTAATGCCAGTCATCACTTTATTTTCCGCGTATGCTTTAACACACTTTTCACTTTGTATTTTTGCTTTTGTTGTACACTAATGTACAGTGGAGTCACTGAACATGATAGAGACCGTGTATAGAATTAATTGACTAATTAAAAAAAATCCTGACGCCCAACTTGAACCGATTGATTGGCTGTACTTCAAAGTGAACTAATATTGTTTCCCATTCTTTATAGTTTGTTTCAATGCAATACCAAATCTCCGCGATCGCCATCACGATTTTAACCGCCTTCCTCGCCATCATGATTTTAACTGCGGACAAGTTTGTATGTACAGTATCTTGGTAAGCTATATCTGTTTGCAGGTAAATACTTGGCTATGGCACTTACCCGTAATGAAGTTGCACCTGAAGATGCAAATATTGCAAAGTTTCTTCAAGTAGCTTTTGTTAATCTGCACCAGCCAAATACGCTGGTACTTTTAGGAAAATCGGAATGTGCGTTCTCAATTTCAGGTTATAACTTTCAGCGAAGAAACACCCTAAGCTCTGCTCTCTCTGCGTGGACTACTAAATCAACTTGCCTCACTAGCAGCTCATAATTTCTCAAACTTGCATCGTGAGGCAAAACTAAATGGGTGCAAGCACGAGGAGACAACATGGCAGTTGTAGGCAACAGATTCGGTTGGTGCCCGGGCATGTTGGTGGCGCATTTCGGAAGTGACGAAAAGGCGCTGCGAGATGCACGTGCACACTTTGTATAGTTGCTGTATTGGACAGCAAACTTTTTTTCTTATCTGAGCAGTTTTACCAAAGGAAGCTTCATCATATGGCGTGATAAATGAAGCGAACCCACAGGTTGAACCACATCATAGCCTCGCTGTGCTTTTGTACTTTTTTTAGCTCGCAAAATTTATTTGTACATATAAGTGACAACTTGCCAGTAATAAGGCAGCACTTGTTTCTTTACCATATGATCATCTGCGGTGTGCTGCTGCCTCAATATTTCAAATTCTAAGCATTTACACCATTGTATGCTAACTTTTCCTTCAAAGTGAGACAAGCCACATGTGTATCGTAGATCAAGAAGCATGCCAGTTTTACGTACTTCCAAGGTAAACATCAGAAATGCACAGTTGATCAAAAATACTAGTTTAATGGAATGGTGCATCTACATAGCAGAGCACCTGTGGCACCTCGGGAACAAGATAATGCCACATATGTTACAAGAGATAATTAAAAAAGACAGGGGACGTTCCGTGAACAAATAGAAACAAAAATAAAATGGCACGTGGTAGCGAGCGAAGGCGGCAGGGTGGGGGGGGGGGGGGGAGCCCGTGGGACTTCAGCGGATGAACGTAACGTGTGTGTTTAATATGTGGGAGAAAAAAAAAATTCAAAATTTTGGCGACTGAAATGAGGGTGACTTAATCAGTGCGCTCATGACGAGAGTAAACACGGTTATTATTTTTTTTTTTTTTCAAATCTTTTTTGAAAGCCACAAAAAATCTGTATGTGGTGCAGCCTAACAGAAGGTCCGTGAAGGCAAATTATGAATTCGTTGTTGTACAAAGGCCTTTTTTTTTTTTTTTTTTTTTTTTTTCATGCGCACCATCCCCGCCGCGGTGGTCTAGTGGCTAAGGTACTCGGCTGCTGACCCGCAGGGCGCGGGTTCGAATCCCGGCTGCGGTGGCTGCATTTCCGATGGAGGCGGGAATGTTGTAGGCCCGTGTGCTCAGATTTAGGTGCACATTAAAGAACCCCAGGTGGTCTAAATTTCCGGAGCCCTCCACTACGGCGTCTATCATAATCATATAGTGGTTTTGGGACGTTAAACCCCACATATCAATCAATCAATCATGCGCACCATAAATAGTGCTCAAAATTTAATTGCATATGTTGTTTTCATCCTCGCTGTATTCCGTGCTGTTTATGATGTAAAAAAAAAGTAGCACGCTGAAGTGGTGCTGCTTTTGGGCAACAGTTGAAAATGGCGGGGTGCATGAATGCGGAATACTGCCGCTTACACTCAAATCACTCTTGTGGTCACCTCCCACTGTTTGCAGCATGTGTTGTGTATACACAGCTGCATATTTCCTAGCTAGAAAAATTTGATTTTAGGTGTTTCACGCCATTTTCTATGTAACTATTCCACAATTGCACACACTGATCAGCAGGCTTTCAATTGCGCTGAAGGACACAGGTGCCATAAAATTCATAGTCGATTCTTTCAAGAAACCGTATGTAAAGGCTGAAGCTTCATGCGTACATACACACACACATACCATATTGTTTTTTGTACTTTATGAAAGCTGCGGAGGTCTCGTGTGCCTCCAAGCGTAACCTGTCTTATTTATTCTCCATCACCGCAAAAGTTTTGTGAGTTTCAAATAAAAGTACTTTGCGCATGGCCACTTTTGGGTAATTTTTTTGTGTAGGTGTTATTTGAGCAGCCTACAGTGTTTACTTTATAAGCCTGTATGTATATGTTGCATTATAAGGATGCAGAATGTGTGTAGCTGTACAATATAGATGAAGTGTAAAAATTAAGTGTGTCTATTGTAGTGTTCTTGCAACCAATCTTACCCCCGTATTCTAGAACGTCCCTCCACTCAGCGCTTCACCTTCACTTGAGATGGCTGATGGGAGCGCCGTCTCTAAGCAGAGAAAATTGCTGCATGTCAGCAATAATCTGCTGTGATTCTCGAGTAGCGCAGCGTCGCTTTCAAACGAGCAGCGGCGCAGTGCTCAACTCTGTCAAGTGAAGGGTGAAAGTCGAGTCGGGGAGCGTTAATGAATATGGGGGTTAGTTTTGTCGTCTTGTTAACCTGCCATTAACACTGGATTGATGCTACTTTGCTCTAGCTGTACAGTGCTCTCCAAGGCTCAAGGAGGCACCGCACGGGGAAGGCTCGGACCAAACCATGCGTGAGTTTCCTTTCATTGTTACACTATGCACGTATTAAGTGATAGACTTTAATGTATGCTATTTGTATTGTGCAAGTTTTTGGGGACATACAACTTCCAACACTTATATGTTTTGACGAAAATCACGCAAGAATGAGAGAAGCTTGTGCAAAAATTATGCAAGAGTGTAAGAAGCTTTTGCAGAAGACTGTGAAATGAAGTTTTGAAATTTTGTGGCAATGTGTCATTGTACAGTGGTCAACAGTCTTGCTCAGCATGCTTGACTGCAGGGCTCCCGGCTGCACAGGTGCATCTACGGAGTGCCTGATGCATGATGGGTCAAATGTCAGCCTGCACACTGGTGCCTCTTATCCCCGTTTGTCTGTTACATCAGTGTCTCTTGTAAAGGGGATCAACTGTGCTACCTTTTTTTTTTCGAATAAAATGAGTTCTTTTTCCAGATTATTGTTGTTTTAAGGTAGAGCCTCACATTTCTATCAAATACTGAAGATTCTATTTTTCTTTCTAGATGCTATGAAGTCACTCCTTGTGTTACAATAGAGTGAACACTGTTATGAGAAAAGCTACTTTGTGGAGTTAACTCACTCCATATTGACTTAACACACAGAATTGGTGAAAACTACACTCCATTCCAGGTGCATTAGGAATAATATTCATTTGCATACTTCTGTTTCTTTTGTTTGTTTGTTGGCTGGAGGTTTGGAGTATAGGGTGGCCAGAGGGCACTGTGTAGTCTTTCTTCATCTTCCCAATTTTGTGAACAGCAATTGATAGCCATATGGGAAGCAGCCAGCATGCTGAAACAGCGGTGCAAGCATGCAAGATGTTCACCATTGCATGCAGTCAGTTGTTGTGAGCAACCTACTGCATACAATTAACTGCGAGTGGTGAACTAACGCTGCACTATGTGTGCCTCCTGGAAAGCTGCAATGGTAAAGTGCCACAATCGTATAGTAACATGGATAACATCGCAATTTGTTTGTTGAATAATTTTGCAACAGAATCAATGGAGTTTTGGATAAATTTATGTATCTGCCTGGTTCATCAAAGCTACAGAGTCAAATGCGGTATATACTCGCGTATTATGTGTACTTTTTTTGTCAATCCGGTCATGTGCGAAGCTAGTGGGAATCGCTGGCCTAAAAGCTCAACTGGGAATATATGTTGCAGGCGCTGTCACAGCTGTCTCAAAGCGGATTGTCATTTGTTTGCTAAGCCTGTTCAAACGCCCCAATTTTCTTGAAGTTCTTCCGAACAGTGCTCACAAAAACCAGTTCCCACGACAGGGTTATACCAGAGAACATAAGTACTCTCCAATAATTGTCGGGAACCCAACGTAAAGTAAGATGCAGACAAGGAAGCGCGATGCCAACACAGTGCTGTGTGTGTCGCCCTTCATGTGTGTGTGTGTCCATTCCTTGTCCCAGTCTTCTATTGCGTTGTGTTCCCTCCGATATCTAACCAACACACCCAAGCTTCTATGCTAAGTCTTATTCAACGCACTCTTCTGCTGGCTCCCATACTGAATATTGCATGTCGAAGAACTCCACGCTGATGTGCTTAGCGGTAGCACGGTTTCAGTTTTCTTCGGTAAGCTTTATAACAGCAATCTGCCTCGTATATAATTATTGTAGCCTATCACAAGGAACGGTAAAAACGCAATGACCAGATGGCGAAACCGAAAAAAAAAATGAGTGCGAAAACCTGCCTCATCTAGTTGATGTGACAGGTCCTTGCACGCGTTCAACATCTGTGCTGTGTCTCGGGAATACATTCTTGCCGTGGAAGAGGTGGGAAGATAGGAGGCAAAACTTTAGGCATTTCGCACTACACATAAACAGGTTTCAGTTTTCAAGTTCGATATTCTAGGGAAAGCATAAAAGTTCATGGAAGAAGGGACCTTGCACTCAGTCCATTTTGTGTAAGACTGCACTCGCCTGCTCGACAAGAGATTTGCCTGACCAGAGCATCATGAAGTCAAATGTGTCTGTGTGTGTGCTGGCAAGGTGGCTCGGGCTGGTTGGGGAGGGCAAAGTATGCGAGCAAAAAGTTTCTTGTAGTAAAGCAGGCTGGCTAATTATACTGGTGAGCAAATTATGTGAGGATGCAAATTGTGCGAGTAAATATGGTATGTACTCTTGTATGTTTCAGCTCTATTGCTACGGATCCTGCGGATCCAACTTGGCATCCGGCAGCAACAAAGAGAGGTTCTGCAGGAGGTGCGACAGCTGAAGCACAAGGTACGGCTCTTGTCCGTGCCTCAGCACGCCCAGCCAGCACAGCGCCCCTTTGACCTTCCCCGGCTGCCTGCTGGTACAATTGGAGAAGTGGAGGCAGCAGAGGCAGCTGTGCAGAGTAAAGCTGTGGCTGCGGCTTTGGTGTATATTTCTTGATTTTTAATATGCCTATGTAACATGCAGAAATTTAGTACTGCTTTAAGATACTGTGTTTCGGGAAACAAACTAGTGAGGTTATCTCATGAGGCACTGTACTACAGTCGAATATGAATAATTCGTACTCAAAGAGGCCAGAAAATTTGTTCAAATTAAAAGAAGTTCAAAATAATGAAAGTTACCGTAATTACTTGAATCTAACACGCACCTTTTTTCCGGTTAAGAGAGTTCATAAATCGCATGTGCGTTAGAATCGAGTACGAAAAAAAAAAAATGAATATGGTCATTCTATTGCCATCGCCGCTTACAAAATGGCCGCCCCCTACGTGCGTCGGCATGGCGCGTCGGTCATTTCTGCCTATGTGTTTCCCATGCGCGGCACCTCATACGTGTGCTGAGGAGTTCGTCATCTTGTAGTACATTAGCATCGATGGCATGGTAGGGCCGACTCCAAAAACTCGACGAGTGCACCACAATGCTGCTTCTAAAAGAAAAGTCGTCGCGTGTGCCGGAACGGACAGAAATCGGGCCGCATCGCGGTCATTCGGAGTTCCCGAAACGTGCGTACGGGACTTGCGGAAACAAAAGCAGAATATTGTCGACAGCAAAGATTCACGCAAAGGCTTCAGTGGACCACAGCAGGGTCGGTTTCCACAAATTGAAGAGCTGCTCGGCGAGTATGTGATTAAGCAGTGAGCAGCACAGCGGCCCGTGACGACAGAACTGCTCCAAGTGCAGGCTATACAGTTAGCCTTAAAAAAAGGGCTAGCCTTAAAAAAAGGGCGTGACTGTATACTTTCAGCTTTGTGATCACAATCATTGATCACCTTGACACGGCTGCATCTTGCTTGCAGTGATTGCAGCAGAATGTAATTTTCTTAGAATTGTGTGTTTGCCATGCATGTCTTTTCAGGACAGTGTGTACGTCATCCATGATCACAGGGATAATGATGACAAGCAGTACCGTAATTACTCGGATCTAACGGGCACCTTTTTTCCGGTTAAGCGAGTTCAAAAATCACATGCGCGTTAGAATCGAGTACGAAAAAAATGAATACGGTTATTCTATAGCCATCGGCATTTCCGAAATGGCCACCCCCTACGTGCGTCGGCCATTTCTGCCTATGTGTTTCCCATGTGCAGCACTTCGCACGTGTGCTGAGGAGTTCGTCATCTTGTAGTGCATTAGCATCGACGGCATGGAAGGGCAGACTCCAAGAATTCGAGTGCACCACGATGTCGCTTTTGAAAGGAAAGTCATCGCGTGTGCAGAAACAGACGGAAATCGAGCCGCATCGCGGTCGTTCACAAAACGTGCGTTCCCGTTTCCTGAAACGTGCGTGCAAGACTGGCGGAAACAAAAGCGGAAGATTGTCGACAGCAAAGCTGCACGTAAAGGCTTCAGTGGACCACAGCAGGGTCAGTTTCCGCAAATTGAAGAACTGCTCGGCGAGTATGTGCTTGAGCAGTGAGTGGCACAGCGGCCCGTGACGACAGAACTGCTCCAAGTGCGGGCTATGCAACTAGCCTTAGAAAAAGGTCTTACGCAGAGCCAGTTTAAAGCGAGCAGGTGCTGGCTAACGAACTTTATGAAGAGAAAAGGCGAACGGGCATATGCCGGAAGTTGCCGGAGGAGTACGAAGAAAAGCTTCAGAGTCTTCAGAGGTTCCTCCTAAACTTGCGGCACAACAACGGCTACCTGCTTGGGCAAATCGGGAATGCCGATCACACGCCTCTTTACTTCGACATGCCTGGCACCACAACCGTCTAGGAGAAGGGGGCGAAGCAAGTTTGTGTACTGACATCGGGCCACGGTAAAACTAGAGTGACAGCAATGCTCTGTTGCACGTCAGATAGGCATAAGCTTCCCCCGTACTTCATATTTAAACGGAAGACGCTCTCAAAAAGAGTCGTTTTCGCGAGTGGTGTGATCAAGCGGGCTAACGAGAAAAAAGGGTGCGCATTGCAACCGATGTCTTTTTTTTTTTTTTTTTTGTCGTCGTGGAAACCGGGCGCGCGTTACAATCGAGGGTGCGGTAGAATAGAGTGAATAGGGTAAACGAGCGGAGGGCTTACCATGCAGTGATGCATGTGCATGGAGAAGTTTTATTCACAAATTACAGGACATCCGTCATTAATTAAAGTAGTCAATACATGTCTGTACACGTTGGCCTTGCAACGAGTCAACAAGTTTTGCGTGCAGTTTGCAAAGCATTTGTACTTCAGCTTCAGTATTCTCCTGGCAAAAGAAGTTGCGCGCGGCAATGTCCAGTGCTGACACTCTTCGAAGATAACTGTGTTTCCACTGTTACCATCTGCGCTGCAGCCGGAGCGTGGCCAGCACATGATGAGAATGGAGGAGCGTCTCCACCTGGAGAAAAGCAGATCGGCATTCGAGAGAGAAACACTCCGCGGCAGCTTTTTTTTTTTTCTCTCTTCATGCGCGGTGTTGAAAGGAGAAGAGTCTCTACATAGCAGGAACGAAAAACAGGGAAGCGTGACACCGGCGCGTTGCAGATCGGCATGAGAGAGCCAACTCTCTGCGACAGCTTTTTTTCCCCTCTTTCTCTTCATGTGCAGTGTTAAGAGGAGAAGGGTCTCTACGTGGCAGGGACGGAAAAAGCCGAAGCGGGGCACAGGAATGTCGCAGATTGGCATTTGGCAAACATTCCACCGCAGTCTTTTCTTTCCTTTTCTTCATTTTCTTCTTCAAGCACAGCGATGAGGTGTCTGAAGTGCCACCGCAGGATGGGGCGGGGTGCTGAGAGCATTTTCGGAACGCGGTATAGCTTTGATAGGACCACAGCGTCAGTTCGAATTAAGTGTGTTGGAATTAATGAGATTCGACTGTATTTACTATAGTCTGTGAAGTCTGAGTGAACTGTCCTAAGCTAGCAGACGATGTAGGCGGCATCGTGTGTTTGATGGGCAGTGACTAGCAGTAGCCTGCTTAAAACAGACATTCAGTAATTTTGTTCATTTATCACCCTATTTCGTGTCCGCTGTGGCTCTCTCTACATTGAGCTACAGTTCACCCTGCCTTGTGTTAGCCGATTTCTTACTTTTTTAAAAATCTAACATGCACCCAATTTCGCAGTGTGAAGAAAAATGCACCTTTGTTTATTGTGATGAGATTTCTATAGCGACATGCCTCTTTGTTGGCTATCACAGAAAAATATAAACAGCAAATGGTGCGACCATCTAGTGCGACCTTTATTTTTCTATCAGTTTCATCTATGACCAAGATTTGGTCGCTCTAAGGTTGCCTCTTAGTACGCCTTGATCATGTTCATTTATCTTGTTGTGCTCTGCTTACAATGCATTGATTAAAAACATGTCCAAGCTTCTTTTTGAATTCCACATATTTTATCGTTTTTCACCTGTAGAAGCTACTCCTGGTCAACATTCAGGCAAAGACATTGTAACCTCGAAGAAACGTGTATTGGAATTTGAGCACTGTACAAAGTAATTATACTATTTCATAGCTAGAATCAATATTTATTAAGGGTTATAACAGTGTTGTATTTGATTTCATAACAGCGAAACTGCATTCAGAGAAGGACTCTGAAAGGTTCTCACACTGAGTGTGAGAGGGCTGATGTGGAAACCATTTTAGGTCAAGTGAGTTGAAGTTAGCGTAAAAAAACAATGAAATGGTGTGGTGCCCAAAAATTCAAGTTGTTGTTTTCAGTGTCCTGTTCTTGCAGATTTTTATCATGAAAACATTTCGATGTGCTGTTGCGTTTACCCCATCTATGCTTCTTGCATTTTTTTACAGCGCAAGCACCTCCTGCAGATTGGGGGACGTGGCCTCCGAGAAATTGGTGTGAATGCCATGAAGGCTGTATTGGCACATGACGTGCAAGTGCTGTACAGCCTTCATGGCAGAAAAGGGAAAAGGGCCTTTGTGAACCTGAGGCTCTGTAGATTAGTGACAGGTTAGACTTGTTCATTGTTTTATGTGTGTGTACCCTTGTGTATTCTCTGTACTGCAGTGCTTCATGTGTACTATGGTATTTCTGTTCTTGTATGCAGATGTCATCTGCCAAAAAGCAGGGTGCGACCAGGCGGAGGCCCTCAACTTTATTAAGAGGTGGCTGCCAGGGTCTGGTGATCGCTGTGGGGGCAGGAAGCGGCGCTTCAGAGAAGCATTTGTTGTGGAGCAGCCCGATGATCCCCACTCTCAGAGTGCAGATTATCGGCTGCTCGCGGCAGCTGGCTTCCTGCCCAGCCACAGCAGCCAGGGCCTTGACAGCACCACTGTCACTGTGCCCCCAACGCAACCTGACCTGCAGTAGAGCGGGGCTTTTTTAGTTGTGTATATATATTTTTCAATATATACATTTTTCGTTGTATCAAATAAAAAAAAAACAAAGAATAAATAATCTGCAGACTGTCGGTGGTGCACTGTTCGGCTAGCTTATGCTGATTCGGAAGCACCATCACCATGTTTTAGTTACAAAAAAATGCTCTAAACTATGAATATTCTCGATTACCATGTGGGGGACATATGTGGGGATTGCAAGTGGGGGACATACGCTTTCAACATTTACTTCCTAACGACTTTTTTCGATCTGCTGTACCAAATACCAGTACCAAATAAAGCACTCGCTATTGCAAAAGATAAATTGGTAAAAAAATAAACTACACTTTTAGTGTTAGCAAAGGGAATGAGGTATAAAAGATGAAATAGATCGAGTAACTGCTTTCAGTTCTCAGCATTCAATTTTCTGTTGCCCCAAGTATACAGGGCTGCAAAGCTACAAGAGCGGGTCATCGAGGCATATTGTTTAAATCTTCTGGTAAGAAAAATTCCCTACTAATAATGGTTACATAATGGCAAGCCAATCAGTAGTCAATATTCGTCGTGCAGGAAACATCGGTGTAATAACGGCATTTGATTGGCTGCAATGTGGCCCTGGATTGGTCCAATGTCGGTCGTACATCCGTAGCCAATATTCGTCGTGCAGCTAACATCGGCGTAAAAATGGCATGTGATTGGCTGAAATATGGCCCAATGTTGGCCGAACATTGGCAGCTTTGTCGGCAATACGATGGGCCTTCGTCGGCCCAATGTTGGTTGCATACTGGCTAAAACATCGGCAAAACGTCAGCCCATCATTGGCTTGAACGTCGGCCCGACATTGGAAGAAGTTGCACTTCCGACGTCGGCCCGACGTCGGTGCCGATGTTAGCCGATGTTGGTCCAAGATTGTCCAACGGCGGCGTGCTGCCTGGGCAGTGAATGTTTCCTCCGATAGCAGCATTTGCTGGAGAGAAGTAGTTCCCTGCAAAACAAGCCTCGGGTTTCGCGACGGCCTAACTTCGGAACGAGGAGCTATGATAGAGGAAGGCAGAGAAATTGGCATCCTAAAAGGCATAAACAATGCTGAGCTTGTCAGGTGATGAACAGCTTCTCAACCTGAGAACATAGTAGTTTCATTAGGAACAAGGACTGCTGGAAACCTCTGAGAGGCCAAGCACCTATGAAGAAGTGCTGCCCGAGTAAGGGCAGCCTGAAAGCCATGACAAATATTGTGAAGCTCGACGATGTAGATAAAAGCTTCGAGAGCAGGGAACAAAGAAGTTCCATCCAGAATTAGGTGTGTCTAATAATGTCTCAAAAGCCGAGCACATTACTGGCTACCTCTCAGAAGCTCAATTGAAGGAGCGCTAAAACGTCGCTGGGATGATGACAGCAATTACCACAAAGGCTCCGAAATGGTGGCCACTGATACTTTTCAATCGGTAAAGGTAGCAACAGGCACCCCGTCGATGGTCCTGGATCATACGTATATCGCGCTCATAGAGAAAGGGAATGTTAGTTTACTGAACAGTGGCAGCACTATTTGCCTCAGAAAGCAGAATGGGAGTGCAGAAGCACTCGTCCAAGTAAGTATTGAGTCAGATGTTGGCCTTTAGCATATGGACACGTGACAAAACAGAATGTCCATTTTGAGAAAGTGAACAGCACTGAACACCACAAAAAAGTTTAAGCCGAAGCAAACCATGATAACCGATTGCAAGAACATTCAACTTTAGGAAGCGAAGCAATTCATGCACTTCGCCTCACGTCTCAGGTTACAGAGGGCACTCAAAGTGCGCATTGTTTAAACTGTGAGACAGAGGAAACCGTTCGGGTGAAGTAAGATGTTCAGACGCTCCTGTCTCTGTGCGCCGGGAGGCAACGCGTCGCATTTGGGTTGAATCTATGCTACGTTCGGGTGTGGAATCCGGTTCACTGTCTGGTCAGTTTCTTGTTGGTCGCAACACTTGTGCCTCATTGAATGCGCTTGAAGGCGTTGAGCTTTCATTGTTTTGTATACTTGCTAAAAAAATGAAAACTACCCAGACGCCAGTGGCAGCCTGCCTTCCTCAGATGCGGATTTGCGCGCACTGATTCTCACTCTGATTCGCGAGGAACTTCAAGTGCAAGGGTTGCCATGTGCACACGCCCCTCGGCCTCACTCTCAATCTGCTGGTCTGCGCGAAATCATCAAAGAAGAGCTCTCATCCATGGCTGGCGCTCTCCCATCGAACACTACGGCACCACCAACACCACCCATGACGTATGCACAAGTCGCTGCCATACCACCTGCCTTGGTTCAGCACGCGCATCCTATTCCTGCGCAGTCAACGTAGCAGCATTTGCACCACACTCGCCTGTCCCAGCGCCAGTACCAGCGCCTGTGACAGCTCCAGCGCACTACGCCCCCTGGCACTCGCCTCACCCAATATGTTACTATTGTGGCATTCGGGGTCATATTTCACAATTTTGCCGCAAGCGCCAACAGGACGAACGCCGTGGCTACGGTGATTACGAAAGGGATTCGGAACCATCCTCGAACCAGTACCAGCGACGCCCTACGACACGTTCCTTCTCTCCGACTTCTCCACTCGCCGCACCTCGCCCCTGCTATCCCGGACCCCGCCGGTCCCCTTCACCTCTGCGACGCTCAACATCTCCTCTGAGACCGGCTGTACCTACTTCTGACTACCACTAGGAAAACTAGCCGGTGCAGTTTTTGGAGGGAAAGCTTCATCGCTCGAACAAACACCAAGACCTCCAGAGGGCTTAGCCAACTTGTTATTAGTGTATGCGGAAGGGGTAGCAGTTCAGGCATTGGTGGACACGGGGGCTGCTATTTCTGTTATTCATGCGGATTTGTGTACTCGTCTACACAAGGTTACCACCCCTTATTCTGGCACTCTCTTACGTGGCCCAAATGACTCGCAGATACGGCCATCAGCCCAATGCACCGTTAGAGTTTTCATTGATGGGATCCGCCATCATATTCAATTCCGTGCTGGCTTCTTGTGTTTTTATGCTTAATTTAGGATGGGGATTTCTTCCTGATGCTGCTGCTTTAATCTATTGTGGACAACGACTCATACATATGCGAGAAACGGATGATATTTCCCCGAAATCTTCATGGGACCGGCTACGAACAGCCAATGACTTCCTTGTGCCACCTAACCACGAGCATGTTATCACGGTTATGTCTGACTCCATGGACCACGGTGACGTCCTAGTCAGTCAATCAGGGCGTTGTCTATCCAGTGGGATTGCACTTTCATCGAGTCTTGTCCGCTTCTCCGACCGCACCGCATTTCTCGCAGTACTGAATATCACCAATAAGCCGATTCTGCTGACCAAGGGCAATGTTGTATTTTCCCGCGTGGACACACAACCTATCTCTGTAGTCGCTTCAGATACCTGTCTGGTGGAATCACGTTCAATACCAACAGATGCTCCACCTACTACGGCTCTCATCAATGCCATCAGCACGGATCTCACTCCCCCGCAAGCAGACGAAACTAGCATAATTTTTTTTTCGATGTACATTCCACTGCTCTAAGCCAGACTTCTGCGGTGGCTCATCGCATACACACCGACGGAACTTCTATTGTCTGTCGTCGACCATACCGTGTTTCTTCCAGCGAATGCGAGATCATCGACAAGCACGTTGCTGATATGCTCAAGCGAAACATCATCCGCCCCTCCTCAAGCCCTTGGTCGTCACCTGTCGTTCTCGTACGAAAAAAAAGACGGTTCGGTGCGATTCTGCGTTGACTACCGCGCAATAAATGATGTAACCAGAAAATACGTATATCCCTTGCCTCGCATTGATGATGCCTTAGATTCCTTACAAGAAGCGGAATATTTTTCAAGCTTTGACCTGTGCTCCGGTTATTGGCAAATTCCAATGCACGAGGATGACAAGGAAAAAACTGTCTTTGCCACACCCGATCAACTCCACATATGAGGTACGGGGCAAGCTTGTGCCCATCTGACGTGTAACAGGGCATTGCCGTAACAGTAGTTTTACCGTGGACTGATGTCAGCACGCGAACTTGCTTCGCCCCATTCTTCTCGACGGTTGTGGTGCCAGGCATGTCGAAGTAAAGAGGCGTCTGATTGACATTCCCGATTTGCCCAAGCAGGTAGCCGTTGTTGTGCTGCAAGTTTAGGACGAACCTCTGAAAACTCTGAAGCTTTTCATCGTAATCCTCCGCAAAACTTTTCGCATATGCCCATTCACCTTCGGAGAAAAAGGCCTTTCATTTTCATAAAGTTAGTAAGCCAGCACCCGCTCGCTTTAAACTGGCTCCGCGTTAGACTTTTTTCTAAGGCTAATTGCATAGCTCGCACTTGGAGCAGTTCTGTCGTCACGGGCCGCTGTGCCGCTCGCTGCTCAAGCACATACTCGCCGAGCAGTTCTTCAATTTGCGGAAACAGACCCTGCAGTGGTCCACTAGAGCCTTTGCGTGAAGCTTTGCTGTCGACAATCTTCTGTTTTTGTTTTCGCCAGTCCCGCACGCACGTTTCGGGAACTCTGACCGACCGCGATGCGGCCCGATTTCTGTCCGTTTCTGCACACGCGATGACGTTTCTTTTAAAAGCGGCATCGTAGTGCACTCGAGTTTCTGGAGTCGGCCCTTCCATGCCGTCGATGCTAATGCACTACAAGATAACGAACTCCTCAGCACACGTACGAAGTGCTGCACATGGGAAACACATAGGCAGAAATGGCCGACGCGCCATGCCGACGCACGAAGAGGGCGGCCATTTTGGAAATGTCGATGGCGATAGAATGACCGTATCCATTTTTTTTCGTACTCAATTCTAACGCGCATGCGGTTTATGAACTCGCTTAATTGGAAAAAAAGGTGTGCGTTAGATTCGAGTAATTACGGTAGTTCTAAAAAAATCATAAGAGTTTCTTTTTTAGGATTTTGCTTGATGCTTTATGGTCCCTCAAAACAATGAGAATTATTCTAAAGATAGAATAGCCCAAAAATTTAGTTCAGGAATAAAAAAATAAACATCTTTGGAGGTTATGTCACAAAAAATTTGACCCTCACAGAGGTAAACTTCTATTGCAAAATGTGCAGTTGCTTTCCTTTTCAGTTGTGCGTATGCTTGCTATAGTGCAGCTGAAAAAAAAGCACTGTTCTATGTATTCCTCTGGCAGCAAGGCCTGCAAACTCCACTACTCGAAAACACAGTCTTTCATATCGGCAGCATGTTACAGGAAGCTTATCAAACAGACCTAAAGATACCAGGATATTCCGTTTAACAAGAGTTCCATTTACCAAGCGACAAACAAGCGTGTAGAATTCAAGTACGAGACCAATTATACCAGAGGCGGTTTCATTTAATAAGCAGCAGTTCCATTCAACAGATTTCCCGTTTACTGAAAGCCTTCTGTAGTTTGTTATACAGACAATTCCGTTATAGTGGAGGTTAAACTGTTCCACAGTGTCCATCACAGTCTATAATTACTAGTATGCTCCCCTGTGCTTGCCGGAGAATCAGCTGTTGAGACTGCTGACACTATGTGTGCACCGTAACACCTGGCCATCTCCTCGTGGATGATGCGCCTGTAGGCTGCCAAGTCTGGGCTCGGGAAAAGCGGCACTGTCGGTGCTCGAGCACTGGGGATTTCTGTGGCACCCCCCGTGTCCTCGCCATAGTCAGACTCGTCTGATTCATCATCTTTGCCGTTCGATTCATCACCTTTGTCACTTTCAGGCTCCTGTTCTAATCTCCTGCAACGAAAAAAACAAAAGTGTGGACTGCAAACTGAAACTTGAAGAAGACTCTTGGACACCAATGTACACCACACCACAAATAAGGATGGATTTCTGCCACCATTCAGTTAATACTGGTGGTTTTACGCCAACGAACCACGATACTGTGATGTAAAACGAGATGAAACAACTATTTGCTAGTGTATTTACACAGATCGATCCAGAAGGAGAACAGCAAGCACAGCAGACAGGCCACTCCTTTTAAGTAGTCTTCTGAACACAGAATATGTCCGACCCAGAGCGTCGGAATGGTTTAGCTGGAGTGACGGCGAATCGTAAAGAGAAACTCGAGACCTCCTTCCCTTTCCCAAATGGCTGTGTGCGTAACATTGGTCGTTTCAAAGCATCGATGAATGCCTGTTACAAGCCCCGTTGTTTAGTGCCCCTAGGCCATTTTTACTTTGTGAATCAGCGGAGGGCCCACTACGTGTCCGTAGGGCAACACGCGAACCTACCGAGCTGTTCACTTTGTTGATGGTTCTGCTGCTGACTATGGTTAAATATGTTCGAGGACCTTATAATGGGTGGCCTTTTAGAGCACCCACTTTTTGCTAAATTCACATATTTTGATGCCTGGCGAGACTGTATGCTTCTGCCACGCAATATATGAAGCGTAAGCTCTTTCCACTACATGACACTGATATAGTGCATTTTTTTTCCGAGGCTATTCTGACAAATATTGTGACTGTGGTAGAACACTTGCTTGACATGCAGACAGCATCGCTCGCCACTTGGACCCTGAAATATTTATTTTATTTGCATCTTATTCTTTCGGTCACGGATAAAGTGATTTTTCACTCTCAACAAATAACTCCGATGTCCTGATTTCTGCAAAATGAGCTCACCAAAGTTATCATATTAAAACTGGCTTCTACTTCTTGGCACATGTCCTACAATTAAACAGAAGGTGCTTCCCACTCACCTCCTAGTGAGCTGGAATGCTCTATTAAACGCTTAATAGATAACCCGGTCTGCCCCACATAGGTCGTTCGGCCACACACCACTCCCATTCTGCAGAGAACAGTGGAGTTTTTTTTTTTTGCAAAGAAAGAGCTTGATCAATTTTAGGCACGAAGCTCCTTAGCTCGGCACTTCAACGTCACCACCAAGCGAAGCTCCTAAGAACAGGCAAGCGTGCCAAGCTAAACAGCTGCTGCACGGGCGCGGCGGCAGATGGCGCGCACACACTTACTTATTCAATGGTTCCCGCCACCAAGCGCAGCAGACACTCTCTTTACGTGAACTTCAGTGCTCTAATGTCATTGTACAAGAAAAAAGCGCAAGTCTGCAGGGCACTTCCCAGAAATCGCACAAACAAAGCCTTTGTCATCGGGCTCATCGTCTGTATAACGAAGACCTGTGCAAACGTGCGCAGATTGTGACACGCTCGTTTCAGACAAAAGAGATGCAGGCCATTATCCAAGAATGCAGGCACACCGAGCACGTCAACAAGCTGTAAAATAACAAAACGGGCCACAGCACCTCAACATCGGTGCTGACTGCAGTTACGAACGAGACTTTATCGAGTGCACTTCTGGACACAGTGGTGGCGTACACGATAGACTTCGATTCAAGAACAATCTGTCTCGCATCGATGATTCCTTGCAATGAGACAAAGCACGAACTGAACACGCAGTCCGAGTGTTCAAAAAGGCGTTTCCCAGTGCCGACGACCACGCTGAGTTTGAATTGCGCGGGACGTGCAAGAGATCACATGCTCGGCAACGTGCCGGCTTTTGGAGTAACAAACGGATTCTGCTACTCGCCAAAACCGCAATAATTGCCGAGGCTGAATCTCATCGAGGAAAGGCTACTCTCGCACTGAATCTCTCTCGTGCACATGCGATCCCTTTCATGTACATCGTCGAATGTCCGCGCCACATCACCGCTCGCCACCTTACCATTTTCTAGAAAGCCAGCAGAGAGAGCGGCAGGCACATAGTCGTTTGAGTCCTATTTCTAAGAAGTTATTTGTACACTGAACACCTGCTGGTTTTAAAAGTACAGAGGGGGCCTTCACGGAGCATTCTGTTAGCACGAGGTCATGACTTATTGAGCACGTGCACTGTTACAGGAGGCAAGTTGGTGTAATTTTAATAAATCAGTCTGTTACAGATGAGTTCTGCGGAAACCCGCAAGTTGGCGGAGGGATTAAAAAAGGGGAAAATCACCCATTTGCAGCATGAAGCTATAAGAAAATCCGTAAGGATTTGTCAGAAAGAAAAGCTTCTTAGTTCCTAAAAAATTCGTCCTGGTGCGAGATTCGCACTCGGGACCAACGCCTTTACAGGGTGGTCGCTCTTCCAGGAAGCTAGCAATTGGCACCGTGAGAGCGAGTTCATCGACAACTCGAAGCATATGGACACAAGGATTTCCTTGTGGCTTCCTGCTACAAACAGGTACACTCTTGCTTTACAAATCGATCTGTGTTCATCCTGTACACTTATGCTCCGACGTCTTCTCCCAGCCACAATAAAGCAGTTTATCTTTACAGAATAATGTCTTAACTACACCTCTTCTCTCAAATGTTGAAGAAAGTGTGTGTGTGTGTGTGTGTGTGTGTGTGTGTGTGTGTGTGTGTGTGTGTGTGTGTGTACGCGTGCTAATCATTTGGATTTTAGAATGTTTGCAACTGCACTCTCAAATCCCCTCAAGCTCTCGAAATACTTCATAGCATGCAAAGGCATTGCACACTCATTTCGCAACTAGTAGTTTTCTCGGCTGTCACAGAAAAAAACTTCCCTTAGCAACTAAAACTTACTAACGCACGCAATATTCATACAACACACACACACACATTATATATATATAATTTTTTTTCACCCACTTTTCTTTATATTTACATTAAAATTCGGTCTAATATTTTCCCCTATACTTTCCTTGGCATTATTGTCTGTTATATCTCATAATTATTGTGTAAAACACTGAAAAACGAGCCCTTAAGTATACACTTCTTTCATATATATATATAATCATTGAATGCCAAAGCAAAAGATTTTAGACATACTCCGTAAGGTGTTCCGGCAACGATTCCGGTAGAACAAGAGGAGACACATTCCTTGTTGCACGCTTCCGCCTCATCTTCACATTGACGGGAAGTGTGAACACCTCAGGGCTGCCACTCAGTTCAGGTGTGTCAGCTGCAAGTGAATATGGTATAATAGTATAACCTAGTTAAGTAACTGCTATAATTTTCTAGCATATAAACAACACCTCTAATGCAAAACCGCCAATAAAAACAGTTTTACTACAAGCAATGAATGTGGTCGCAACAAATCATGACGTTATAAGAATTAAGACTTGGCAGTGAACTTATTTTGAATCGATTGTTTTATTTCCACAAAGCAATCGTTTAATGGAATACGGCTGCACCAGGGCACAAAGAAGTTTTTTGTGGTGCGTCATCTCAACATGAAGTACATAAATGGCAGGAGTGCAGCATGTAAAAGGGTATACTAGCCACTTGCTACGCCCGCCGAAAAGGTGTGTGCACAACAGCGCTTTCAACTGCGCTCTTAAAATCAAAGTTGCTAACTGCTGCTGAAGCAAAGCAACACTGCCTGCTGGGAATGAAACTACTGAAGCAGTCTAGTCATAATGCCCTCGGGTATATAGCTTTCGCCCCAAGACACCGAGACTGGGTAACAGCTGCACCACTGGAAAAGCTCCAGCCCCACCATGCCGCCTGCTAGCACCACCTATAGTGCTCATTGTACCCGCATTTTTTGCGATTCGAAATAATGTGCATTAAATTTATTCAAAATTCGTAGGCCATCGCAAAAGTTTGAGGGTGTGGAGGAAAAACCCGACGTGAAAACAGCTCAATTAGGGGGGAGGGGGGTACTGACTTTATGGTGTTGAACATGATGTGGTTGAAGAAAATGCTGTGTAGGTCATCTGAGTTCCCTTCACTGTGGCTCTTTCCTTTGTTAATACTCTTGTACCCAAATTAAAAACCTCGTTCGAAAGGTTCACAGCCAATCACAGTTTTTTACACTTTTGCAATAGTGCTGAACATTACCGAGATTATCCGCAGTCATGGCAGAAAACTTAACAACAGACCTGCACATGATGCATGCCTATACATTCATTTCCATGAGAGATAACTATAGCGACATGAATAAAAGCACTAAGATGTCCTTAATTTTTAATGACTTTGCCGGTGAAACGCCACATTATAAAAATTATACACTCCTCGCGAGGTTCCCATTTTGGACCAATTGCTCGTATGGTTGTGCCAGAGTAAAACCACACAAGTCAAACCAGGAGTCAGTCAACTTCATGTTTCCAGTCCAAAACTATTTTTTGGCTGAGTTACACAGGAGACACCAAAGTGGTACTGTTTTGAAGGATGTCTTGATCGCACAGGACAGTTTTATCGCTCTCAAGTACTGTCATTATCGAGGCAACACTTGCACCTCGCCCTTATTTCTTATGGCTTTTTTTAATATCAAGAACATTGTGTCCCACAAATAAATTTAATCGCCCCGCCATGCTCACGCATTTATTTGAAACAGCCAGAAACAACAGCACATGAAAAACTGACACTACGAGGTCCTTACGGAGTACTCACTGTAATGTGCTGGCGTGTCGGGGATCGGGAAAGCCACCGTTTTCTTGACGTCGATCGTAGCGCTTACCGGAGAATCGAGCTCTGAAGAGCTGTCATCTGAATGGAGAGATGAAAACCACACAGGAGTCTCGTTTCATACCCAGTTATGAATAGTCTTTAATAAAAACTGCCTTAAAGGCTTAGCAATATGGCTCTGTCATCAATGGAAAGTTGATAGAGGTCAACTACACTCAAAACTCGAACACTGGCATTATGAATATCAGTTATGATGAAATAAATTAAGAGTAAACTTGGTATATAAAGAGTGTAAGGAATGCACCTTTATAACGAATTTTTATATATCACAAACTTATTTTTTGTGCAGCATGACACTTTGTTGTAGTAAGGTTTGAGTACATAATTAACGGGCTCTGCAGAGCTGAAGTCAATAATGGAACTGCTTTACAAACATTGATGAAAATTGCAGAGATAGATGACCTCTGAATTTTAACAACCTAGCTTTATTAGAAAAAAAAACAGCTGTTATAGTGATTGATCAGGAATATCAGCTTAGGAGAACTGTCATTTGAAAAATAATAAATTATCCAACTTTTTTTATAACTATGTCCATTTCAAGCGATTTGTAGTACAGGCTAAGGATAGTCACACGCCTCTTATGACATTTTTGTAAAGGTGTTTTGAATTTGATGTCGGTGCTTAAACTAAAAGCAAACAATGACTTCATTTAGATTGACAAACTGCACTCTAAGAACTGTGTTGCCTTAAGTTTGACTGTCAGAAGTTCATTAATATTATTAGCAGTAAAACTTAAGCTTGTAGTGCCATTTTTAAAATTTCACACTGTGGAGTCTTCACCCGCATTTTCTTTTCGCACATTTTCTCGCATAAGAGGCCTCATGTCGCGGTGTCGTGGCAAGAGTAGTGTTTTCAGGACAGCAAAACTGTGCTTTACTAATACGTGAAAAAACAGTTTGTTTTTTCATGTTCCTTTAAATTTCGGCATCTTGCACACTTTGCAGCCGTGACTTTGTAAGAGACCTCCACGCCAACATCTCGAGGAAAAATTATTTTTTATTGTCTTCTGCCGCACAAACAACCAAGCATCCTCAGCGTCGTTAATGCACCACCAATTCAAAACAACTCAAATCTAAAAGCGATTTTTCGTTCAGAAAATCTCTAAACTTTATCCCCCATCCTCCCTTAAAGCACACTCAAGTTACAGAAGGCTACTGCTACCTCGATTTTTCCGTTAATTTGACACTGTCTAAAACTCGATATGTAGCACTCGAACTTGAATTTTTCGTCACCCCAAGATTGGCCCTCACCAGACCACTCAGAGTTTCCATGGTCATCAGAAATATGCTTAAAGCTTTGCAACCACATTTTTCTGAGTAATTTTTGGCAGTTTTTGTGCTTCTTAGGCATTGACATCGAAGTATGCAGCATGTACTTACCATATCGCATGGCAAGACCTTTGCTGGGATTCCTGTGTATGGTGCAGTCCTTGAAAGGACTGCGGAACCGCTCAAAGTCGGGAGTCTTGAAGTCCGGCACTACAGATGGGGGCAACGGGCTGTAGGAGCAGCCACTTGAAAGGCTCGTGTCACTGCCTTTACGGTCGGTTGGAGGCAGGCTGCTCTTTGACCTGAAGGTTCACAGTAGCAGTGACAAGCAAAGAGGTGAGGGGTGAGTAAGTTCATATCATTAAGAAGCAAAACTAAATTCTGAGGCCTCCCACAGAAAACCCATTGTACGGTAAAACTGTGGTGGTAGGAACAGTGCTTGTACAAATTTTGGGGTGATGGGAATCGTTCTTTGGTCCGGCAGAGGTTTACTAGCCCACAATGTATTCTAGGATGGTTGTGTACCGATTGTCGCCCCGGGGCGTTTGATATGAACCTCCGCTACGAAATACGTATGACATGGAGCTGCTCCTGCTGTCACAGAATGCGCAACAAGCATGCACACGTGCGGAAACCCAAGTGCGGGCTAGAGTGCCACACCGCCAATTCGTCAGAATATACCTTCAGTCACGGAGTGTCCTATTACACTAAAGGTGACTTTGGCGCTAGCGTGCATGGGAGATGTAACACACGGCGCTTTAGCCAGAGTTTAAATGATGGGTAGTCCACGAAATTGTGTAATCTAATTTCTCTCGGCACAATTTGGCTCCATGTGGCCTCAATCCACTTTGCCGCAAAAAATTTAGCAAAGGTCAAGCTGTTGCGCTACACCTTTCTGGCTTTTCAGGCTCACCAATTCAAATCTGTTCAAGAAGCCCACAAGGGTCCCTTCATTCTTTTTTTCATTGAAAACAAAACCAAAACCCCAATAAAAAAATCCACAAGTGGGTTCGAAGCCCGCAAGCAAGAAGCCTAGGAAATCCGTGTAGTAGCCATCATTACAATGGGGGTTGAACAATCGCGGTGCCAGAGTCCTCTCTCGTCAATTTCAGTAAACTATACCTTCAATGACATGTCGTAGCCTCCAAGATTGCATGAACTAATTTTGAAAGCCTTAATGCACTTTCGTATGTCTTCATGTAGAGATTACAGATAACATTGACGACGCGATCTTTTTTTTACACTTCAAGGAATGCGGTGCTGTCGATGTGGCAGCCACATGTGGACAACAATGGGGGCCGTGTCCTCGAGCATTGAGACATGTTATGAATGGTGAACGAGGACTGAAAGATGAAGAAGACGGTCTCTGCAAAAGAGCTAGGCCTCGGAACGTCAACATGCGCGACTGTTGGGGACACGCAGACCTGAAAACTCTCCCATGGTGCTCGCATTGCCCTAAATCTCCCAAAGAAACATCTACAACACCGCGGTAAGAAAATACTGTTCTGTAGAAAATACTGTAAGAAAACGAGGGACGTGCAATGGACAGCAATTCTAGTCTTTTACTTGAGGTGTCTTTTACACGCAGGGTACCGTGCATTTCCCTGCCTAAAAACTTCACTGGAAAGTATTCAAAGCAGTTCGCGGCGTTGTGGCCCCAAGACGCAGTAATAGAAATGTATGCCAGATTTTTTTTTTGATGCTCATACTCTATATTGTCTGGTGATACGAAGTTCACATGATTCGAATATTTTTGGTGACACTGCAACATTCGTATCGCCAATGTTTTACTGTATGACACCCAGGCACAGCAATGCACACTAAAACTGAGCGGTGCATCTACACAGTTGCTACACCAAGGAGAAATCCCCAGCTTGAACAGCTGAAGTTCGCCTCACCAAACCTGTAGCCCATTCCTAGCTCACGCGAATAAAGATCACTTAAGAGTGGTCACTAGCATTACTGTGCCATCACAAGCACGTGGTAACCTGTGGTGCCATTTGAAAAAAAACTATTCCGAAGCATGGCATAGCAGGACATCTCTGATCACTGTTCGCTATTCTTGGTTCTTCAATACACACCAAAATTAAACGTATGGCTGTTTTCGCATTTAACTTCGACTGCAGTGCAGATTCCGTGGCCCTAAATCGGACCCATGCATTCATGCTTAGCGTTAAAAGCTGTTATGGCAAGAAATGACATGATGGCATGACTATTCTACGTGCTGGGCTTTTTGGCAATTACTGCAATGCCGCAGGGGTTTCGGATCTGACAGAGGATGAGGCATTGTGTGTATGACTGCCTGAAGAGTCTTTGGCTCTACGCGCGATATAGCGTTGATCTGTACCACACAAATGAGGAAAATAATCACAACCTGAGTACTCATCAAGGCACAATGTGCATAAATCCATAAACTTACGTACTCATCAAGGCACACTGTGTAGCTCATTGAAGAAAGAATTTTGCCACAGCTTCAGTGAAAAAAGTTTGAAGCGAAAGGCTTTTATATAGGCTTCCAAGAAAGGTACTTCGAAGCACTGGCGCAGCCATATGTTGGAAATCAAGCCACTGCCACCACTAATGGGCACATTTTGCTTTACAGTAAAGCCTTATATACATTGAGAGCAAGTTTGTGCTCAGAAGGAAAAACTAATTAAAGCATTTTGAAGTAGACAACGAACCCCTGGCAACTGCCATTGACTAGAATGCACACCCACGCTTACAAAATGTGAATATAGCATAACTATACAAATGCCTTGCGTCTTCCACCGCCATGGCTCGCCCTCCTGAAGAGCGATGGCGTCATTGGTATTCCAAGTGTTGTTTTGTCAAACAGTGCCCCAAGAAAACGTCAAACAATAAAACAAAAACACTCTAGTGCTGTCCCATTTCCATGCGACTTGATCCTCTTCAGACGACAATTATGATAGACTGAAAATGTGTCTCAACTAGATACACTCAACTTCAATGCACTATATCGCATTTTAGTAGAGGAAACGAGGTACCCTGCTGTTATGTGTGCATTTCTGTAATTAATCATCATTAGTATCTCATTGTATATCTAATTATAAAACAATTAGCTATGTTTCATTGCTGCACAAGAAGAACTAAACTTTAGGCTCAAAATATACGAACGCCCAGTTTGCTTTGCAGCTGTGTACATCGGTCCCGGAATGAGGCATGTCAAACAATCACTAGACATGGAAACGTCGGCACAGCGATCCTGTTCGACAACACGCAGAAGAATGACTTTTAACTAGCTGTCCATAACAAAGACTGTGCAAATGCACACACTAAGTTTCAGGCAGTTTGAAGAAACACGCGGTTTGATTGATTGATTGATGTGTGGCGCTTTACGGCGCAAGGGCCAATTGATGGCCAAAGAGCGCCATTTCAATGAGTAGAGATGTGGACAATCATATGTTGCGTGGCTCTATAGGGGCCTTACAATTCCTCGCGATAATACGGGTAAAAACATTAGTATTAAAATCATGACAGTGGCGTGATATGCACAGTAAAAAAGAGTGACAAAGGTTTTGATAATAAAAACGTGTAAAAATATTTGGCACTAGCACAAGTGCCTCGTCAGCGCCCTTGTGTCCAAGGGCTGCGAGGCAAGTGCTTTGTTGTGTAGCCATTGCAGCGAAAACCTCTCTTAAGAGGTCGCGCTACGCATTGCCTGGGCATATGACACGATAAAAGTGAGCATCTCTTAAAAAAGCTAGTAGCGATTTATGAGCGAACAGTGGTTCCCTACCGACGAACATTGCAGGGAGTAAAGGTATATGTTGTCGGTAGGGTAATGAAAAGTGTTGTTTGCTTAGAGTGTCTAGTTGTTTGCACTGGATTAAAATGTGAAGAACTGTTAGTGCTTCACCATATCTGTCACACAATGATGGATCGCCACCGGACAAAATATGCGAGTGTGTCGTGTATGTGTGTCCTATCCTGAGCCTCGTTAGTGTTACCTCTGTGCGAGGCGATTTTGATACTGGCGGCCAATGGCCAAGGTGTGGCTTAGTAACATGCAGTTTGTTTTGTGTGTATCGATCCCTCTTGCTTTGCCAGTAGTTCCTGAGCTTTCGTTTGAGAAACGGCTTAAGATCAAGGGCTGGGATATATATGAGTGTAGTGGCAGCGCTTTCGTGGACGGATGCAGCAAGCTGATCCACCATCATGTTGCCTTGGATCTCACGGTGCCCTGGCACACAGCACACTACATGTTGTTTGAGTGTGTAGAGTGCGCATAAAGTGGAGTAAAGCGAGACGAGGACAGGGTTTTTTTGTTTTTTAAAATTGTGCAGTGCCGTTACCACACTGAGGGAGTCCGTATAAATTACTGCTTTTTGTATTTGTAGTTGTTTGATGTGTTTAGCAGCCACAAATCGCGTAAGCTTACGCTGTGAAGATACTTGTACCTGGATGCAGAGGGCCAGCATCCGAAAAGGATGGCCCGACAGCAGCGTAGGACACAGAGGAGCTAGCCTTAGAAGCATCTGAAAAGAACTCAGGACGTGTGTATTTGAGTTGAAGTTCCAGGAAGTATGTTCGGATATGGGCAATTGGTGCATGTTTAGTAACTTCTAGGAAAGACACATCGCAGTCTATAGGCTTCCACTGCCACGGTGGCGGGTATGTTACAGGAGCCATTAAACTGTGTTCAAGTGACACTCCAGTTTCTTCAGCTAGACCCTTCAGGCGAACTGAGAAGGGCTGCCTCATTGAAGGCCTGTTTTGAAATAGAATGGAGCTCGACAAATCATTAATAGTAGAGTATGAGGGGTGCTTCTTGTCTGCTTTCACCTTAAGGAAATATACAAAAGACATGTAGGTTTTCTGCAGATGAAGCGAATACTCATTTGACTCAACGTAAAGGCTTTCTACGGGGCTGGTGCAAAAAGCACCCGTAGAAAGGCAGATGCCCAAATGGTGCACGGGATTCAGCATCTTCAAAGCACTTTGAGTCGCAGACTGATAAACAACGGCCCCATAATCTAAGCGGTTGTGAATGAGGCTTCTATACATGTTCATGAGACATTGCTTATCACTACCCCAAGTAGAACGTGACAACACTTTTATAACATTCATGGCTTTTAAACATTTTGTTTTTAAATACTTCATGTGTGGTACGAAGGTCAATTTGTCTAAGATAAGCCTAAGAATTTATGCTCGGCTTTGACAGACAGAGGTTGCCCGTTCAGTCGAATGTCAGGTTCCGAGTGCATGCCTCTCTTTCGAGAGAACAAGACACACGTGCTTTTTTGTGGGTTAAGTCAAAATCCGTTTTCATCTGCCCATTTGGAGACCTTGTTTAAACTCAGCTGAACTTGCCGCTCACATATTGCCAAGTTGCATGACTTGAAGCCAAGCTGAACATCGTCGACATATGTACATAGAACATATTGCGGGGGATGGACAGGTGCAAGGAATTCATTTTGATAATAAAAAGTGTACCACTAAGTACACCACCTTGCGGTACTCCCGTCTCCTGGACAAATGTTTGGGAGAGAACACTGCCTACACGGAACGGACACTGAATGTTCGATTGGACAAGTAACTCTCGATTATTGAAAACATTCTACCGCGCACACCCAGGTGAGACAAGTCTCTTAATATGCCAAAACGCCATGTTGTCTCGTAAGCCTTCGCAATATCGAGGAACACAGAGAGGAAGTATTGTTTGTGGGCGAAAGCGTCTCGGATCTGTGCCTCTATGCGCACCAGATGGTCGGTGGTGGATCTACCCTCTCGAAATCCACACTGGAATCTGTCGAGCAGACTGTGTTTCAAGGAGATGTAAAAGTCGGCGGTTTATGATCTTTTCAAAAAGTTTACAAAGGCAGCTTGTAAGTGCAATGGGCCTATAACTTGAAACTGAGGAAGGGTCCTTGCCGTCTTTTGAAATGGGAATAATTGTAGCCTCTTTCCAGGAAGCAGAGATGATGCCAGAAAACCAGGTAGCATTGTATAGGAAGAGTAATGTTTTTCGCGTTTCGAGCGGCAGGTTTTTCAACAATTCATACACTACACGATCGTTGCCTGGGGCAGAATTACTTCAGCAGTTTAGCGACGTTTGTAGCTCAGCTAAGTTGAAAGGCTGGTTGTATACCTCGTAGTTTGTACACTTGTGTTCTAGTTTCTGCTTTTCTATGCTTGCTTTATATCTTTAAAAAGCTTGAGTATAGTGTGATGAGCTAGAAACCTGCTCGCAGTGGGCACCGAGGAAGTTTGCCTGATCTTCCAGGCTGTCACCCTGTGTGTTAACGAGTGGGAGTGTATGTACTTGTCTTCCTGCTACCCTACGAACCATGTTCCAGACTTTAGCCTCTTGTGTATATGAATTGATCCCTGATAAAAACTTGTGCCAGCTTTCTCTTCGGGCCTGCCTGCGCGTTCTCCTGCCTTGAGATTTTATTCTCTTAAAGCTGTCAAGATTTTTGGCTGTCGGTGAATTCCGAAACAACCTCCATGCCTTGTTCTTCTCCTTTCGCGCATTACAACACTCATTATTCCACCATAGGACTCGTCGTTTGCCTGACTGTCCACATGTTTGTGGTATACATTTCGTTGCAGCATCGATCAAAAATGCTGTCAGGTAGCTCACAGCAGCATCTACGCTTAACCACTCCATGTCAGTCCAAGTTAGGAGAGTCATTTTTTGATACTGTTCACAATCGGCTTTGTCGGTGAGCCATTTGGGAACCTGTGCAGGACATACATTTGTTTTTGATGTGCTGATAACGATAGGAAAATGGTCACTGCCATATGGATTATTAATGACCTTCCATTTAAGTAGAGGCAAGAGTGATGGAGATGTTATGCTGAGGTCTCTGGCTGAGTACGCATTGTTAGCGATGTTGTAATATGTCGGCTCTTTCCGATTCAGAAGGCACGCACCGGAAGAAAAAAAAACTGTTCAATGAGGCGACCTCGCACATCGCAGCGAGAGTCGCCCCATAAGCTACTGTGAGCATTAAAGTCCCCTAGGACGAGATACGATTCTGGAAGTTCTGCTATCAGCGACTAAAACTCGTGTTTAGTCAGTTGATGGTGTGGCGGTATGTATATACTGCAAATTGTTGAAGATGACAGCTCGGACAGCTACTGCTTCCAGGGGTGTCTGAAGGGCTAAACGTGTACAGGCTGTCCCTTGATTAACAATTATGGCAACAACACCGGATGAGGCGGCAGTATCATCTCGGTTTTTTCGAAAGATAACGTAATTTCGAAGAAAGTTTGTGTGTCTTGATTTTAAGTGTGTTCCTTGCACACACAGCACTTTTGGTGTATGTTTGTGTAGAAGTTCTTGGATATCGTAGATGTTACTCAGTATGCCTCTCACGTTCCACTGTATTATATGTGTCATATTAAAGATGTGTGGTGCTGTGTGTACAAGAAGTGTCACATCAGGTTACAGGACCTTTTGGGGCCCCGTAATTCGACGTTTTTCTTTCTGGGCGCGCTCCAAAGAGTTGCGCCTATCCTTCGGCGTATGAGGCGCCGGAGGAATGGGACTTGTATCCATCACCTCCTGCGAGGTGGCGGATGGTGCCTGATGAGCAGGCACACTCGCAGAAGTTTCGGACGCAACTGCAGGTGCAGTGGTCCGGGGTCCGGCAGACTCTGAAGTCTGCTGAACCTGTTTGGCAAGAGGCGGAGCAGCACAGGCTACTCCAGCCTTGGGCACAGATGCCGGGACCGTAGTCACACTTCGTGTGACATTCGCAGACGTGGAAAGATGTTGCACGGCGCCCTGGCGCGTCACATCTGCAAAAGAAGGAGAGTGCTTGTTATGGAGGTAGAAGCGCTGGCGCGCCTCTTGAAAAGACAGATTGAATTTAACTTTGAGTTGAAGAATTTGTTTTTCCTTTTTCCAGGATGGGCACGTTTGCGAGTAGGCGGGATGGTCCCCTTTGCAATTCGCACAGCGGGCTGCAGCAGTACAATTGTGCGATGGGCGTTCGTTGGAGCTACAGTTTGCGCAAGTCACGCGCCCTCTGCAGCTTTGTGAACCGTGTCCAAAGCGCTGACATTTGAAACACTTACGAGGATTTGGTATGTAGGGCCCGACTTGAAGCTTGCAGTTGCCAGTTTCGATTGAATCGGGTAAATCGCTAGTACCAAAGGTGATAATTATATGTTTCGTTGGTGTTTCTTTTTTGTCTCGTCGTATTACTATTCTTTGAACCTTCACTACATTCTGGTCTTGCCAGCCTTCCAATAATTCACTCTCTGATAATCCAAGAAGGTCGTCATCAGAGATGACACCGCGGACTGTGTTCAAGGGCCTGTGGGGGCCTACGGAAACTGGGTTATCCCCAAATGCTACAAGTTTAGGTAAATTGTCATATTGCAGCTTGTCGCGAACCTCCAAAGGGAGGTCGCCGCTTCCGAACTTGGTTACACGATATTCTGGCCCGATTGCTTCTGTGAGCGTTTTTGAGACAAGAAAGGAGGAGATTGCTCGGACTGTTTTGTTTTCTTTCTGGCTATGTATGACATGAAACTTGGGGAAAGACTGCTTTGGTTTTGAAAGGAGGAACGGGTCTTCGATGCGCCACCTTTTCGGGCGGCGATCAGGGAGAGGGAGGAAAAAGTTAGCCATACAGATTGTTTAAAGTGTGGTGACGATGGTGGCCACCCACCACCGAGCCCAACAAGGGGACGCTATGAGGTTGAATAGTAAACAGTTGGAGACGCCAGCCATGGATCGCCGCTATAACCGAACATAACTACCCAAGGTTGGGTAACTACACAAGGTTAACCCTTGCCACCTGAAGGATGGAAGTAAACAGAAGTGAGGAGATGACAGGAAAGATTGAAAGAGAAAAAGACGAAGATGAGGGGAGAGAGAGAGAGAGAGACAGAAAAAGGCGACTACCGATTTCCCCTGGGTGGGTCAGCCCAGGGGTGCCGTCTACGTGAAGCCGGGGCCAGAGAGGTGTGTTGCCTCTGCCGGGGGGCCTTACAGGTCCAATCACCCAGCGTCAGCTCAACCCCCTGGATCCCCTTTTCCCCGGACACGGCAAAGCCACGCACGGCTAGGCGTGGAAGGGAGTCAAAACTCCCCCGTTAGCTCGGGTCCGTGGTGTCGCTACACACCAAACGCATACCTGCGCAGGCGCCCCTGCGGGGGAAACACGCGGTGCGCAATGTGCTCGCGTAGTTGACGTGTACAGCTGCACACACCATTGCTGAAGGGGTTATATTGTCACGGGGTCGTTACGTGGCCGTATACAGGAGACTGTGTTGGAATTTAACTGTTGATTTGGGCGAACCTGTGCCCGGCAAACGGAAAGCCCAATTACAGTAGCAGTCTTGGACTGATAGCGGCGAACAGAACGTCGGCCGTCGATCAACTACTGACAAGCGGCGAAGGGAGTCGGCATTTATACTCTTGTGGTCGAATGTTCTAGCGTTATCGCTGGCGGTGGCGTAGGTTCCAGAATAATCTGTACAGTTCGCAGGGTGGGCATGATCTTATCGAAATGATCTACTACAGTCCGGAAGCTTTCGGAAAACTGCAGGCACGGTTTGCGCTGAGAATTGTGCAGCGTTTTGGAACGACAACAAAACTTGGGAAATAGAACGTGGCAATATTGTCCGGAAGCCATTTCTTCCTAGTAAGCGTTTGTGTTTACAGGCAAAGGCTGCTTTAAAAGGATGGGCATATCCTTTATTTTTGTAAGCTGGCTTTCGTATGTTACGCATTGCAATGAAGCCTACATTCAAACAGCATTATAATGAAGTTAAATCTTGCATAAAAAAGCTCACTATATTCGAAAATTCGTTGTAAAGGTATATATTGTAAACACTTTATTGCAAGACAATTTTTCATTTGCTTCGTTATAACCGATATTTCATTATATCCGGGTTCATTATATCGAGGTTTGAGTTTATTCATAACCACGGCAAAGTCATCGTTGATGTGTCAAGGAAGACTTGTCACAGTGGTTTTGACTTTAATGGGCACGTTCGCAACCTAGCCTTTCATACCAGTCTGGCCTCCACCATGTGGTGACTCACAATAATTTTATTTTTATTTTTACAAAGAAAAAGTTCACACAAGAATAGCTTAATCAAACAACACAGCTCACAGTCATCTCCTAACAGACTTTTTACATTGATACATTGATTTTACATGACTGGTTAATGCATGTACACACACACTAACCATGCGAACACAAACTATATTACAGACACCTCTAAGAGGTCTAATGGAGTTTACTACTTCGGAGTTCAGAACTACTGATTAAAGCATTCAGCAGTATACTATGCCAGTTTTCATCACTCTCAGCACAGAACCAAGTATATTTTATTCTACATCACTGTAAAGACTAAAGTATTCCGTCGAACTGTAAAAAAATAGCTTTGAAAACTCACCTCATAGGCGTGTGCATTTTTGCCTCTATACCAGCCGTCGGAGCTTCTGAGGTTTCACGCATGTGGTCCCCTGCACATGGCATCAGAAACAGAGCATACCGAGTTCACTCGATTTCAAGATCCACCCCGTCTATCGCACGTGTCCTTTTCACCTCCAGAAGTATTCTACATGATGCAGTGCTTTTGAATGCTACTCTATTAGTACAGCCACACCCTAAAAACTACTGAATGGAAAGTCCTAAACATTTCCTGAACACCTTTCTCCACTGCTTATCTGCTTGACAACTCCGCTCTCGAGCTCATACCATCCCATCACTACCTGGGTGTAACTAGCACTTTTACTTAGTCTGTTAACATTAATGAAATCATTAGTAACGCTAACCCCTGTCCCTTTAAAACTTTTTCACATTGTTTTCAAAGGAATTAACACAGGTTAGAGAGCACTCAAATATAGCTGGCATGGGACTACCTCATCCGGGTGCTATCTGCCTCATGCGCTAATGCTCTGAGCTGTTGTCACTTGTCAGCCATGGCGTTTGTTATGTCCACTGTTTGATTTCATTTGTAAATGGCAGGCCTGTTTTTTCTAAATTCTTGCGCGCACGATGCCCTTGTACTGTATGGATCGCTTTTGAATAGTGCGCGTTTCTGCGTGTCAAGTAAAATTGCGCGACACTAAAAGAACACAAGCAGTCCACGGTGTGACAGAAAGCTGGCTGAAGACGATGACGAGGAAAATTGACACTAGGGGGCCTGAGTAGAGAAGAACAAGATAGATCGAAGAGAACGTTGGTACGGGAAGGTTATCACCAGACCGGGGACTGAAGATGGGCCGTCGGGTGTCGGACCTGAGCTTCCAAGACTTCAACCGGCCGGGTCCTCCTTCCGTCGTGTTTGCACTCGAGGGGATCATAGCAATCTAGTCTTGAACTCCTGCCCAGGGCCTGCGGACTTCGGTTCTGACAGGCCAGCAACAGCCGTCGGGCTATGGGCCCGAGCTGCACACCTAAATGCGTGGTCAGGTGAACCCTGGTTCCTTGACGCGTCGCCTCCAGCCAGCGATCGCACATCGCACCAGCCAGCCCGTGTTCACCCTTAAGGTCGGAATAAGCGCGTTCCGGTTCGCTAATCGTCGCCGAAGTTGAGCGTGTGGGTGAGGCTGCACTGATATGTCGCTTTACTCATACCGCTCAGTCATTCGGACGTTCGATTTAGTTGAAGATTTTGACCTTTCTTCTTGGGTCTTTATAGATAATCTTTGTCGTGTCTAGTCAATTGATTATTAAGTGTTTCGGTGTTGTTGGAGATCTTCAGGTTTTTACCCTTCTAATAAACTTTAGTGTGGGTTTGGTTGTTAAAAATACGGCTTTGTTCATATTAACAAATCTCTCCGAGGATCAGCCTAGGAGAAACAAAACATTAAACAGAAGCTCTATGCATAACTAAATTGCGTCCGCAGCGACAGTACCGAGCCGTTTGTTTTTTATCTAGACTTTCGGACTTTTTATGAACCATGACTAGCATGTGGGAGGTGTTGCAATCGGCTGAACGCATGGGTCTCAAGCGAGCCAGTTTAGAGTTTGGTATGAGGAGCGGATGCAGAGACAGCATGAGCAAAAGGCTGTACAGTGAAAAGGGCCATAGGGAAAGCTTGAAACGGAGCTAAAGGCTAAAAAAGGGAGCAGTTCGAGCGAGAGACGTGCGAAAAGAAAGCGCTGCTAGATCATGAGACTCACGAAAAAAAGTAGCAGCTCGATTTTAAGAGGCTAGAACTCGAGTTGCGACTCGTGCTTGCGATGGCGAAAAAGCGGCAGCTGAGGATACAGAGGATAGGGCAACCAGTGAATGTTTCCTCCGATAGCAGCATTTGCTGGAGAGAAGTAGTTCTCTGCAAAACAAGCCTCGGGCTTCGCGACGGCCTAACTTCGGAACGAGGAGCTATGATAGAGGAAGGCAGAGAAATTGGCATCCTAAAAGGCATGAACAATGCTGAGCTTGTCAAGTGATGAACAGCTTCTCAACCTGAGAACATAGTAGTTCCATTAGGAACAAGGACTGCTGGGAACCTCTGAGAGGCCAAGCACCTATGAAGAAGTGCTGCCCGAGTAAAGGCAGCCTGAAAGCCATGACAAATATTGTGAAGCTCGACGATGTAGATAAAAGCTTCGAGAGCAGGGAACAAAAAAGTTCCATCCAGAATTAGGTGTGTCTAATAATGTCTCAAAAGCCGAGCACATTACTGGCTACCTCTCAGAAGCTCAATTGAGGGAGCGCTAAAACGTCACTGGGATGATGACAGCAAACACCACAAAGGCTCCAAAATGGTGGCCACTGATACTTTTCAATCGGTAAAGGTAGCAACAGGCACCCCGTCGATGGTCCTGGATCATACGTATATCGCGCTCATAGAGAAAGGGAATGTTAGTTTACTGAATAGTGCAGCACTATTTGCCTCAGAAAGCAGAATGGGAGTGCAGAAGCACTCGTCCAAGTAAGTATCGAGTCAGATGTTGGCCTTTAGCATATGGACACGTGGCAAAACAGAATGTCCATTTTGAGAAAGTGAACAGCACTGAACACCACAAAAAAGTTTAAGCCGAAGCAAACCATGATAACCGATTGCAAGAACATTCAACTTTAGGAAGCGAAGCAATTCATGCACTTCGCCTCACGTCTCAGGTTACAGAGGGCACTCAAAGTGCGCATTGTTGAACAGAGGAAACCGTTCGGGTGAAGTAAGATGTTCAGACGCTCCTGTCTCTGTGCGCCGGGAGGCAACGCTTCGCATTTGGGTTGAATCTATGCTACGTTCGGGTGTGGAATCCGGTTCACTGTCTGGTCAGTTTCTTGTTGGTCGCAACACTTGTGCCTCATTGAATGCGCTTGAAGGCGTTGAGCTTTCATTGTTGTTGTATACTTGCTAAAGAATGAAGCGTTTTGTTTGGGATGCTGTTACTTGAGTGCTGTTGTTTTAAATGCTGGCTCATTAAGGACTTTCCACTCAGGAAAAAAGACATTAATGTTTTGCACGTAGCCCTGTTTGTTGCGTACTTGTGTTTGACGCTTAGCCAGTTGAACGATGAAAAGTGCTAGGTTTGATATGACATGAATAGACTTTGCGTAGGTCAATTTGAAGTATCTCGTGCGGAGAAACATATTTTTACAGGTAGTGGTACTAGTTGTGAACTTGCATTTGAGCTGTACTGTCAGATTATTCACAGATATTTTGGTTCAATATAACAAGTTGTCAATATTTTGGCATTTACTAATGTGTACAGTGAAAGCTTTGGTTCAATGAATTATCGGGATAACCATTGTATCCTATGTGTGTTGTTGGTTAGGCACAAATAATACGTGGCACAATGAGACCAGTCTTTGAGACTAAACGGGTCCAGATATTGTGAAAGCAAAATGAGCATATGTACAATGGCTAGGATTGTATTGGTACAGCAGAGTGACAAAAACATGTCAGTTTTTGTTAACCATGTTGATATGCAAGTACACTGGTACAGGTGTCCATCTATTTTTTTGACATTGGCATGCATTGTGTGCTCCCTGACTGTATGCGACACGCATCAGTATATGCAACTTTGCTTTGATGTTCTAGCCCCGTCGTGGTGGTCTAGTGGCTTTGGGGCTCGGTTGCTTACCCACAGGTAGTGGGTTCAAATCCTGGCTGTGGCGGCTGCATTTCCGATGGAGGCGGAAATGTCGTAGGCCCGTGTGCTCAGATTTTAGTGCACGTTAAAGAACCCCAGGTGGTCGAAATTTTTGCAGCCCTCCATTACGGCGTCTCTCATAATCATATGGTGGTTTTGGGATGTTAAACCCCACATATCAATCAAATCAATGCTTTGATGTTCAAAGCTCCTAGCGATGTGTTCCACGCACCAAGCAGCAATTTTTACACAAAAACTCATTTGAAAGGGTTCCGAGCGCCTTGTAAAATTGCGCGACGCCTATATAAGACAAGTGTAGGCGCAGACACAAAGCCGGCTGAAGACGACGACAAGAAACATTGGAAATAGGGCGCTACGTTAACAACGTAGAAGGAGGCTGGCCCAATCACCAGTCGACTCGAAGATTCTAGGGGCCAATGACTGGGCACCACGCAACTTGAGCCGTCTGCAATCAGGACGGCACAAGGGGGCCAGAGCGGAAGCAAAAGACTGAGCAGCGAAGAACGAGGTAGATCGAAGAAGACGTTGGCACTGGAAGGTCATCACCAGACCAGGCGCTGAAGACAGGCCGTCGGGTGTCGGGCCCGAGCCTCCAAGACTTCAACCGGCCGGAGCCTCCTGCCATCGTGTTTTCACTCGAGGGGACCATAGCCATCCGGTCCTGAACTCTTGCCCAGGACCTGAGGGCTTCCGTTCTGACAGGCGAACAAATGCAGTCGGGCTGCGGTGCCGAGCTGTGCGTCCAGCTGCCCGGCCACGTTGACCCAGGTTGCTTGACGCGTCGCCTCGAGCTAGCGCTAGCACATCGCCACTAGCGAGCCCACGTTCGCTCCTAAAGCCGAAATCACCGCGTTGCGGTTTGCTCATTTTCGCCGAAATTCCGCATGTGCGTGTGAAGGCACTGATATCTTGCTCTACTCCACCGCTCAGCCATTCTGACGTTAGATTTAGTTGAACAGTTTGAACTTTTTTGTTGGGTGTTTATAGAAATTTTCGTCCTGTGTAGTCAACTGTTTATTAAGCGTTTCGGTTTTGTGGGGGATTTTCGTCTTTTTTACTTTTCTATTAAACTTTATTTGGGTTTTTTGTTACAAAGAGCTATGTCCTTATTAACAAAAACTCTCCGAGGCACAGCCCAGGAGAAACAGAACATTAAAAATAAGCTCCCTGCATGACACAACTGCATGGTTTTTTTACGTTAACGAGTCAAGGCTGTTGTTTGCGTGATCTATTACAAATATGCAATAAAAACAAGTCATCTGAAGAGGCCAGCTGGTCATGTTTTCCCTGTGACTCTAGCTGCACACTGCACATAATCTCGTCTGTTGTGAGGCTGAATAGGATGACAGCTTTAAAAACATTCCCAACAAATGCATACAGTTGCCCCAAGCGCGCATTAAGAAGCAAGTACGGCACCTTTGTTAAGTTGATGATGTGATTGGCGACATGCCAAAATTGGAATTCTTGATAGAGATATTGTAAGCACAATATTGACAACGTTTGACCTTCATCTTCTTCATCTGTATATAATAATCATCCCGAAAAACGTCGTCTTTGTTCGAAGAGATGATCAGTTGATTCGGCCTAATAAATGCCGTCGAGACTCCAACGCTGCTACTGTCTTACAGAGTGGCAGAGGCTGCTTCGATCCCCAAGTCCTCTTCGACGTCACGTTCCCCTGGAGCTTCGGTCGGATCGCCGCTTGCTACCCCCGTCCGCTGTCATGGCTCAAGAACCGTTGCCCGGAACATCCAGCACCCCTGTCCAAGAAACCATTCCTCCGTGGATCGTCAACGCCTGGCAGTGCGACCCACCCATATTCTGTGGTCTTTAACGCGACGATGTCGAGGTATGGCTAAAAGAATACGACATGAGCAGTGTTTATAACCAATGAGATGAGCCTCAGAAACTTCGTCACGTCGCCTTCTATCTGTCCGATGTCGCGAAAACATGGTTTTTTAACCACGAGGGTAGCTTTCGGATTGGCCTACTTTTGCTTAACAAGTCCGTAGGATTTTTTGGAAACCGAACATTCATTCCGAAGTGTTGAAAGAAAAGTTCGATGGGCGTGCCCAACATCCCGGGGAGACGTACACTTCCTACACTGACGACGGCCTTGCCTTTTGCCACCGCGTGAACTGGGCGATGACAGAGGCTGATCGTGTTCGCCACATCATCATAGGGATAGGCCATGTCGCGTTTAACGATCTGGCTGTTAAAAACCCCACCACCGTTGAGGACGTCATCACGACATGTCAGCATCTTGAAAAACTCCAAGCCATTCGATTGCACCCAGACTACCCAGACGCCAGTGGCAGCCTGCCTTCCTCGGATGCGGATTTGCGCGCACTGATTCTCACTCTGATTCGCGAGGAACTTCAAGTGCAAGGGTTGCCATGTGCACCCGCCCCTCGGCCCCACTCTCAATCTGCTGGTCTGTGCGAAATCATCAAAGAAGAGCTCTCATCCATGGCTGGCGCTCTCCCATCGAACACTACGGCACCACCAACACCACCCATGACGTATGCACAAGTCGCTGCCATACCACCTGTCTTGGTTCAGCACGCGCATCCTATTCCTGCGCAGTCAACGTAGCAGCATTTGCACCACACTCGCCTGTCCCAGCGCCAGTACCAGCGCCTGTGACAGCTCCAGCGCACTACGCCCCCTGGCACTCGCCTCACCCAATATGTTATTATTGTGGCATTCGCGGCCATATTTCACGATTTTGCCGCAAGCGCCAACAGGACGAACGTTGTGGCTACGATAATTACGAAAAGGATTCGGAGCCATCCCCGAACCAGTACCAGCGACGCCCTACCACACGTTCCTTCTCTCCGACTTCTCTACACGCCGCACCTCGCCCCTGCTATCCCGGACCCCGCCGGTCCCCTTCACCTCTGCGACGCTCAACATCTCCTCTGAGACCGGCTGTACCTACTTCTGACTACCACTAGGAAAACTAGCTGGTGCAGTTTTTGGAGGGAAAGCTTCATCGCTCGAACAAACACCAAGACCTCCAGTGGGCTTAGCCAACTTCTTATTAGTGTATGCGGAAGGGGTAGCAGTTCAGGCATTGGTGGACACGGGGGCTGCTATTTCTGTTATTCATGCGGATTTGTGTACACGTCTACACAAGGTTACCACCCCTAATACTGGCACTCTCTTACGTAGCGCAAATGACTCGCAGATACGGCCATCAGCCCAATGCACCGTTAGAGTTTTCAATGATGGTATCCGGCATCATATTCAATTCCGTGCTGGCTTCTTGTGCTTTTATGCTTAATTTAGGATGGGGATTTCTTCCTGATGCTGCTGCTTCAATCTATTGTCGACAACGACTCATACATATGCGAGAAACGGATGATATTTCCCCGAAATCTTCATGGGACCGACTACGAACAGCCAATGACTTCCTTGTGCCACCTAACCACGAGCATGTTATCACGGTTATGTCTGACTCCATGGACCACGGTGACGTCCTAGTCAGTCAATCAGGCCATTGTCTATCCAGAGGGATTGCACTTTCATCGAGTCTTGTCCGCTTCTCCGACGGCACCGCATTTCTCGCAGTACTGAATATCACCAATAAGCCGATTCTGCTGACCAGGGGCACTGTTGTAGTTTCCCGCGTGGACACACAACCTATCTCTGTAGTCGCTTCAGATACCTGTCCGGTGGAATCACGTTCAATACCAACAGATGATCCACCTACTACGGCTCTCATCCATGCCATCAGCACGGATCTCACTCCCCCGCAAGCAGACGAAACTAGCATAATTTTTTTTTCGATGTACATTCCACTGCTCTAAGCCAGACTTCTGCGGTGGCTCATCGAATACACACCGACGGAACTTCTTTTGTCTGTCGTCGACCATACCGTGTTTCTTCCAGCGAATGCGAGATCATCGACAAGCACGTTGCTGATATGCTCAAGCGAAACATCATCCGCCCCTCCTCAAGCCCTTGGTCGTCACCTGTCGTTCTCATACAAAAAAAACACGGTTCGGTGCGATTCTGCGTTGACTACCACGCAATAAACGATGTAACCAGAAAATACGTATATCCCTTGCCTCGCACTGATGATGCCTTAGATTCCTTACAAGAAGCGGAATATTTTTCAAGCTTTGACCTGTGCTCCGGTTATTGGCAAATTCCAATGCACGAGGATGACAAGGAAAAAAAACTGTCTTTGCCACACCCGATGAACTCCGAATATGAGGTACGGGGCAAGCTTGTGCCCATCTGACAGGTAACAGAGCATTGCCGTCACAGTAGTTTTACCGTGGACTGATGTCAGCACGCGAACTTGCTTCGCCCCATTCTTCTCGACGGTTGTGGTGCCAGGCATGTCGAAGTGAAGAGGCGTCTGATCGACATTCCCGATTTGCCCAAGCAGGTAGCCGTTGTTGTGCTGCAAGTTTAGGACGAACCTCTGAAAACTGTGAAGATTTTCATCGTAATCCTCCGCAAAACTTTTCGCATATGCCCATTCACCTTCGGAGAAAAAAGCCTTTCTTTTTCATAAAGTTAGTTAGCCAGCACCCGCTCGCATTAAACTGGCTCCGCGTTAGGCCTTTTTCTAAGGCTAATTGCATAGCTCGCACTTGGAGCAGTTCTGTCGTCACGGGCCGCTGTGCCGCTCGCTGCTCAAGCACATACTCGCCAAGCAGTTCTTCAATTTGCGGAAACGACCCTGCAGTGGTCCACTAGAGCCTTTGCGTGAAGCTTTGCTGTCGACAATCTTCTGTTTTTGTTTTCGCCAGTCCCGCACGCACGTTTCGGGAACTCTGACCGACCGCGATGCGGCCCGATTTCTGTCCGTTTCTGCACACGCGATGACGTTTCTTTTAAAAGCGGCATCGTAGTGCACTCGAGTTTTTGGAGTCGGCCCTTCCATGCCGTCGATGCTAATGCACTACAAGATGACGAACTCCTCAGCACACGTACGAAGTGCTGCACATGGGAAACACACAGGCAGAAATGGCCGACGCGCCATGCCGACGCACGAAGAGGGCGGCCATTTTGGAAATGTCGATGGCGATAGAATGACCGTATTCATTTTTTTTTCGTACTAAATTCTAACGCGCATGCGGTTTATGAACTCGCTTAATTGGAAAAAAGGTGTGCGTTAGATTCGAGTAATTACGGTAGTTCTAAAAAAACCATAAGAGTTTCTTTTTTAGGATTTTGCTTGATGCTTTATGGTCCCTCAAAACAATGAGAATTATTTTAAAAGATAGAATAGCCCAAAAATTTAGTTCAGGAATAAAAAAAATAAACATCTTTGGAGGTTATGTACAAAAAATTTGACCCTCACAGAGGTAAACTTCTATTGCAAAATGTGCAGTTGCTTTCCTTTACAGTTGTGCGTATGCTTGCTATAGTGCAGCTGAAAAAAAAACACTGTTCTATGTATTCCTCTGGCAGCAAGGCCTTCAAACTCCACTACTCGAAAACACAGTCTTTCATATCGGCAGCATGTTACAGGAAGCTTATCAAACAGACCTAAAGATACCAGAATATTCCGTTTAACAAGAGTTCCATTTACCAAGCGACAAACAAGCGTGTAGAATTCAAGTACGAGACCAATTATACCAGAGGCAGTTTCATTTAATAAGCAGCAGTTCCATTCAACAGATTTCCCGTTTACTGAAAGCCTTCTGTAGTTTGTTATACAGACAATTCCGTTATAGTGGAGGTTAAACTGTTCCACAGTGTCCATCACAGTCTATAATTACTAGTATGCTCACCTGTGCTTGCCGGAGAATCGGCTGTTGAGACTGCTGACACTATGTGTGCACCGTAACACCTGGCCATCTCCTCATGGATGATGCGCCTGTAGGCTGCCAAGTCTGGGCTCGGGAAAAGCGGCACTGTCGGTGCTCGAGCACTGGGGATTTCTGTGGCACCCCCCGTGTCCTCACCATAGTCAGACTCGTCTGATTCATCATCTTTGTCGTTCGATTCATCACCTTTGTCACTTTCAGGCTCCTGTTCTAATCTCCTGCAACGAAAAAAACAAAAGTGTGGACTGCAAACTGAAACTTGAAGAAGACTCTTGCACACCAATGTACACCACACCACAAATAAGGATGGATTTCTGCCACCATTCAGTTATTACTGGTGGTTTTACGCCAACGAACCACGATACTGTGATGTAAAACGAGATGAAACAACTATTTGCTAGTGTATTTACACAGATCGATCCAGAAGGAGAACAGCAAGCACAGCAGACAGGCCACTCCTTTTAAGTAGTCTTCTGAACACAGAATATGTCCGACCCAGAGCGTCGGAATGGTTTAGCTGGAGTGACGGCGAATCGTAACGAGAAACTCGAGACCTCCTTCCCTTTCCCAAATGGCTGTCTGCGTAACATTGGTCGTTTCAAAGCATCGATGAATGCCTGTTACAAGCCCCGTTGTTAAGTGCCCTTAGGCCATTTTTACTTTGTGAATCAGCGGAGGGCCCACTACGTGTCCGTAGGGCAACACGCGAACCTACCGAGCTGTTCACTTTGTTGATGGTTCTGCTGCTGACTATGGTTAAATATGTTCGAGGACCTTATAATGGGTGGCCTTTTAGAGCACCCACTTTTTGCTAAATTCACATATTTTGATGCCTGGCGAGACTGTATGCTTCTGCCACGCAATATATGAAGCGTAAGCTCTTTCCACTACATGACACTGATATAGTGCATTTTTTTTCCGAGGCTATTCTGACAAATATTGTGACTGTGGTAGAACACTTGCTTGCCATGCAGACAGCATCGCTCGCCACTTGGACCCTGAAATATTTATTTTATTTGCATCTTATTCTTTCAGTCACGGATAAAGTGATTTTTCACTCTCAACAAATAACTCCGATGTCCTTATTTCTGCAAAATGAGCTCTCCAAAGTTATCACATTAAAACTGGCTTCTACTTCTTGGCACATGTCCTACAATTAAACAGAAGGTGCTTCCCACTCACCTCCTAGTGAGCTGTAATGCTCTATTAAAAGCTTAATAGATAACCCGGTCTGCCCCACATAGGTCGTTCGGCCACACACCACTCCCATTCTGCAGAGAACAGTGGAGTTTTTTTTTGCAAAGAAAGAGCTTGATCATTTTTAGGCACGAAGCTCCTTAGCTCGGCACTTCAACGTCACCACCAAGCGAAGCTCCTAAGAAAAGGCAAGCGTGCCAAGCTAAACAGCTGCTGCACGGGCGCGGCGGCAGATGGCGCGCACACACTTACTTATTCAATGGTTCCCGCCACCAAGCGCAGCAGACACTCTCTTTACGTGAACTTTAGTGCTCTAATGCCATTGTACACGAAAAAAGCGCAAGTCTGCAGGGCACTTCCCCGAAATCGCACAAACAAAGCCTTTGTCATCGGGCTCATCGTCTGTATAACGAAGACCTGTGCAAACGTGCGCAGATTGTGACACGCTTGTTTCAGACAAAAGAGATGCAGGCCATTATCCAAGAATGCAGGCACACCGAGCACGTCAATAAACTGTAAAATAACAAAATGGGCCACAGCACCTCGACATCGGTGCTGACTGCAGTTACGAACGAGACTTTATCGAGTGCACTTCTGGACACAGTGGTGGCGTACACGATAGACTTCGATTCAAGAACAATCTGTCTCGCATCGATGATTCCTTGCAATGAGACAAAGCACGAACTGAACACGCAGTCCGAGTGTTCAAAAAGGCGTTTCCCAGTGCCGACGACCACGCTGAGTTTGAATTGCGCGGGACGTGCAAGAGATCACATGCTCGGCAACGTGCCGGCTTTTGGAGTAACAAACGGATTCTGCTACTCGCCAAAACTGCAATAATTGCCGAGGCTGAATCTCATCGAGGAAAGGCTACTCTCGCACTGAATCTCTCTCGTGCACATGCGATCCCTTTCATGTACACCGTCGAATCTCCCCGCCGCATTCACCGCTCGCCACCTTACCATTTTCTAGAAAGCCAGCAGAGAGAGCGGCAGACACATAGTCATTTGAGTCCTATTTCTAAGAAGCTATTTGTACACTGAACACCTGCTGGTTTTAAAAGTACACAGGGGGCCTTCACGGAGCATTCTGTTAGCACGAGGTCATGACCTATTGAGCACGTGCACTGTTACAGGAGGCAAGTTGGTGTAATTTTAATAAATCAGTCTGTTACAGATGAGTTCTGCGGAAACCCGCAAGTTGGCGGAGGGATTAAAAAAGGGGAAAATCACCCATTTGCAGCATGAAGCTATAAGAAAATCCGTAAGGATTTGTCAGAAAGAAAAGCTTCTTAGTTCCTAAAAAATTCGTCCTGGTGCTAGATTCGCACTCGGGACCAACGCCTTTACGGGACGGTCGCTCTTCCAGGAAGCTAGCAATTGGCACCGTGCGAGCGAGTTCATCGACAACTCGAAGCATATGGACACAAGGATTTCCTTGTGGCTTCCTGCTACAAACAGGTACACTCTTGCTTTCCAAATCGATCTGTGTTCATCCTGTCCACTTATGCTCCGACGTCTTCTCCCAGCCACAATAAAGCAGTTTATCTTTACATAATAATGTCTTAACTACACCTCTTCTCTCAAATGTTGAACAAAGTGTGTATGTGTGTGTGTGTGTACGCGTGCTAATCATTTGGATTTTAGAATGTTTACAACTGCACTCTCAAATCCCCTCAAGCTCTCGAAATACTTCATAGCATGCAAAGGCATTGCACACTCATTTCGCAACTAGTAGTTTTCTCGGCTGTCACAGAAAAAAACTTCCCTTAGCAACTAAAACTTACTAACGCACGCAATATTCATACAACACACACACACACATTATATATATATAATTTTTTTCACCCACTTTTCTTTATATTTACATTAAAATTCGGTCTAATATTTTTCCCTATACTTTCCTTGGCAATATAGTCTGTTATATCTCACAATTATTGTGTAAAACACTGAAAAACGAGCCCATAAGTATACACTTCTTTCATATATATATATAATCATTGGATGCCAAAGCAAAAGATTTTAGACATACTCCGTAAGGTGTTCCGGGAACGATTCCGGTAGAACAAGAGGAGACACATTCCTTGTTGTACGCTTCCGCCTCATGTTCACATTGACGGGAAGTGTGAACACCTCAGGGCTGCCACTCAGTTCAGGTATGTCAGCTGCAAGTGAATATGGTATAATAGTATAACCTAGTTAAGTAACTGCTATAATTTTCTAGCATATAAACAACACCTCTAATGAAAAACCGCCAATAAAAACAGTTTTACTACAAGGGTGAAGCAATGAATGTGGTCGCAACAAATCATGACGTTATAAGAATTAAGACTTGGCAGTGAACTTATTTTGAATCGATTGTTTTATTTCCACAAAGCAATCGTTTAATGCAATACGGCTGCACCAGGGCACAAAGAAGTTTTTTGTGGTGCGTCATCTCAACATGTAGTACATAAATGGCAGGAGTGCAGCATGTAAAAGGGTATACTAGCCACTTGCTACGCCCGCCGAAAAGGTGTGTGAACAACAGCGCTTTCAACTGCGCTCTTACAATCAAAGTTGCTAACTGCTGCTGAAGCAAAGCAACACTGCCTGCTGGGAATGAAACTACTGAAGCAGTCTAGTCATAATGCCCTCGGGTATATAGCTTTCGCCCCAAGACACCGAGACTGGGTAACAGCTGCACCACTGGAAAAGCTCCAGCCCCACCATGCCGCCTGCTAGCACCACCTATAGTGCTCATTGTACCCGCATTTTTTGCGATTCGAAATAATGTGCATTAAATTTATTCAAAATTCGTAGGCCATCGCAAAAGTTTGAGGGTGTGGAGGAAAAACCCGACGTGAAAACAGCTCAATTAGGGGGGAGGAGGGTACTGACTTTATGGTGTTGAACATGATGTGGTTGAAGAAAATGCTGTGTAGGTCATCTGAGTTCCCTTCACAGTGGCTCTTTCCTTTGTTAATACTCTTGTACCCAAATTAAAAACCTCGTTCGAAAGGTTCACAGCCAATCACAGTTTTTTACACTTTTGCAATAGTGCTGAACATTACCGAGATTATCCGCAGTCATGGCAGAAAACTTAACAACAGACCTGCACATGATGCATGCCTATACATTCATTTCCATGAGAGATAACTATAGCGACATGAATAAAAGCACTAAGATGTCCTTAATTTTTAATGACTTTGCCGGTGAAACGCCATATTATAAAAAATTATACACTCCTCGCGAGGTTCCCATTTTGGACCAATTGCTCGTATGGTTGTGCCAGAGTAAAACCACACAAGTCAAACCAGGAGTCAGTCAACTTCATGTTTCCAGTCCAAAACTATTTTTTGGCTGAGTTACACAGGAGACACCAAAGGGGTACTGTTTTGAAGGATGTCTTGATCGCACAGGACAGTTTTATCGCTCTCAAGTACTGTCATTATCGAGGCTAACACTTGCACCTCGCCCTTATTTCTTATGGCTTTTTTTTTAATATCAAGAACATTGTGTCCCACAAATAAATTTAATCGCCCCGCCATGCTCACGCATTTATTTGAAACAGCCAGAAACAACAGCACATGAAAAACTGACACTACGAGGTCCTTACGGAGTACTCACTGTAATGTGCTGGCGTGTCGGGGATCGGGAAAGCCACCGTTTTCTTGACGTCGATCGTAGCGCTTACCGGAGAATCGAGCTCTGAAGAGCTGTCATCTGAATGGAGAGATGAAAACCACACAGGAGTCTCGTTTCATACCCAGTTATGAATTGTCTTTATTAAAAACTGCCTTAAAGGCTTAGCAATATGGCTCTGTCATCAATGGAAAGTTGATAGAGGTCAACTACACTCAAAACTCGAACACTGGCATTATGAATATCAGTTATGATGAAATAAATTAAGAGTAAACTTGGTATATAAAGAGTGTAAGGAATGCACCTTTATAACGAATTTTTATATATCACAAACTTATTTTTTGTGCAGCATGACACTTTGTTGTAGTAAGGTTTGAGTACATAATTAACGGGCTCTGCAGAGCTGAAGTCAATAATGGAACTGCTTTACAAACATTGATGAAAATTGCAGAGATAGATGACCTCTGAATTTTAACAACCTAGCTTTATTAGAAAAAAAAAACAGCTGTTATAGTGATTGATCAGGTATATCAGCTTAGGAGAACTGTCATTTGAAAAATAATAAATTATCCAACTTTTTTTATAACTATGCCCATTTCAAGCGATTTGTAGTACAGGCTAAGGATAGTCACACGCCTCTTATGACATTTTTGTAAAGGTGTTTTGAATTTGATGTCGGTGCTTAAACTAAAAGCAAACAATGACTTCAGTTAGATTGACAAACTGCACTCTAAGAACTGTGTTGCCTTAAGTTTGACTGTCAGAAGTTCATTAATATTATTAGCAGTAAAACTTAAGCTTGTAGTGCCATTTTTAAAATTTCACACTGTGGAGTCTTCACCCGCATTTTCTTTTCGCACAATTTCTCGCATAAGAGGCCTCATGTCGCGGTGTCGCGGCAAGAGTAGTGTTTTCAGGACAGCAAAACTGTGCTTTACTAATACGTGAAAAAACAGTTTGTTCTTTCATGTTCCTTTAACAATCGGCATCTTGCCCACTTTGCAGCCGTGACTTTGTAAGAGACCTCCACGCCAACATCTCGAGGAAAAATTATTTTTTTATTGTCTTCTGCCGCACAAACAACCAAGCATCCTCAGCGTCGTTAATGCACCACCAATTCAAAACAACTCAAATCTAAAAGCGATTTTTCGTTCAGAAAGTCTCTAAACTTTATCCCCCATCCTCCCTTAAAGCACACTCAAGTTACAGAAGGCCACTGCTACCTCGATTTTTCCGTTAATTTGACACTGTCTAAAACCAGATATGTAGCACTCGAACTTGAATTTTTCGTCACCCCAAGATTGGGCCTCACCAGACCACTCAGAGTTTCAATGGTCATCAGAAATATGCTTAAAGCTTTGCAACCACATTTTTCTGAGTAATGTTTGGCAGTTTTTGTGCTTCTTAGGCATTTACATCGAAGTATGCAGCATGTACTTACCATATCGCATGGCAAGACCTTTGCTGGGATTCCTGTGTATGGTGCAGTCCTTTAAAGGACTGCGGAACCGCTCAAAGTCGGGAGTCTTGAAGTCCGGCACTACAGATGGGGGCAACGGGCTGTAGGAGCAGCCACTTGAAAGGCTCGTGTCACTGCCTTTACGGTCGGTTGGAGGCAGGCTGCTCTTTGACCTGAAGGTTCACAGTAGCAGTGACAAGCAAAGAGGTGAGGGGTGAGTAAGTTCATATCATTAAGAAGCAAAACTAAATTCTGAGGCCTCCCACAGAAAACCCATTGTACGGTAAAACTGTGGTGGTAGGAACAGTGCTTGTACAAATTTTGGGGTGATGGGAATCGTTCTTTGGTCCGGCAGAGGTTTACTAGCCCACAATATATTCTAGGATGGTTGTGTACCGATTGTCGCCCCGGGGCGTTTGATATGAACCTCCGCTACGAAATACGTATGACATGGAGCTGCTCCTGCTGTCACAGAATGCGCAACAAGCATGCACACGTGCGGAAACCCAAGTGCGGGCTAGAGTGCCACACCGCCAATTCGTCAGAATATACCTTCAGTCACGGAGTGTCCTATTACACTAAAGGTGACTTTGGCGCTAGCGTGCATGGGAGATGTAACACACGGCGCTTTAGCCAGAGTTTAAATGATGGGTAGTCCACGAAATTGTGTAATCTAATTTCTCTCGGCACAATTTGGCTCCATGTGGCCTCAATCCACTTTGCCGCAAAAAATTTAGCAAAGGTCAAGCTGTTGCGCTACACCTTTCTGGCTTTTCAGGCTCACCAATTCAAATCTGTTCAAGAAGCCCACAAGGGTCCCTTCATTCGTTTTTTCATTGAAAACAAAACCAAAACCCCAATAAAAAAATCCACAAGTGGGTTCGAAGCCCGCAAGCAAGAAGCCTAGGAAATCCGTGTAGTAGCCATCATTACCATGGGGGTTGAACAATCGCAGTGCCAGAGTCCTCTCTCGTCAATTTCAGTAAACTATACCTTCAATGACATGTCGTAGCCTCAAGGATTGCATGAAGTAATTTTGAAAGCCTTAATGCACTTTCGTATGCCTTCATGTAGAGATTACAGATAACATTGACGACGCGATCTTTTTTTTTACACTTCAAGGAATGCGGTGCTGTCGATGTGGCAGCCACATGTGGACAACAGTGGGGGCCGTGTCCTCGAGCATTGAGACATGTTATGAATGGTGAACGAGGACTGAAAGATGAAGAAGACGGTCTCTGCAAAAGAGCTAGGCCTCGGAACGTCAACATGCGCGACTGTTGGGGACACGCAGACCTGAAAACTCTCCCATGGTGCTCGCATTGCCCTAAATCTCCCAAAGAAACATCTACAACACCGCGGTAAGAAAATACTGTTCTGTAGAAAATACTGTAAGAAAACGAGGGACGTGCAATGGACAGCAATTCTAGTCTTTTACTTGAGGTGTCTTTTACACGCAGGGTACCATGCATTTCCCTGCCTAAAAACTTCACTGGAAAGTATTCAAAGCAGTTCGCGGCGTTGTGGCCCCAAGACGCAGTAATAGAAATGTATGCCAGATTTTTTTTTTGATGCTCATACTCTATATTGTCTGGTGATACGAAGTTCACATGATTCGAATATTTTTGGTGACACTGCAACATTCGTATCGCCAATGTTTTACTGTATGACACCCAGGCACAGCAATGCACATTAAAACTGAGCGGTGCATCTACACAGTTGCTACACCAAGAAGAAATCCCCAGCTTGAACAGCTGAAGTTCGCCTCACCAAACCTGTAGCCCATTCCTAGCTCACGCGAATAAAGATCACTTAAGAGTGGTCACTAGCATTACTGTGCCATCACAAGCACGTGGTAACCTGTGGTGCCATTTGAAAAAAAACTATTCCGAAGCATGGCATAGCAGGACATCTCTGATCACTGTTCGCTATTCTTGGTTCTTCAATACACACCAAAATTAAACGTATGGCTGTTTTCGCATTTAACTTCGACTGCAGTGCAGATTCCGTGGCCCGAAATCGGACCCATGCATTCATGCTTAGCGTTAAAAGCTGCCATGGCAAGAAATGACATGATGGCATGACTATTCTACGTGCTGGGCTTTTTGGCAATTACTGCAATGCCGCAGGGGTTTCGGATCTGACAGAGGATGAGGCATTGTGTGTATGACTGCCTGAAGAGTCTTTGGCTCTACGCGTGATATAGCGTTGATCTGTACCACACAAATGAGGAAAATAATCACAACCTGAGTACTCATCAAGGCACAATGTGCATAAATCCATAAACTTACGTACTCATCAAGGCACACTGTGTAGCTCATTGAAGAAAGAATTTTGCCACAGCTTCAGTGAAAAAAGTTTGAAGCGAAAGGCTTTTATATAGGCTTCCAAGAAAGGTACTTCGAAGCACTGGCGCAGCCATATGTTGGAAATCAAGCCACTGCCACCACTAATGGGCACATTTTGCTTTACAGTAAAGCCTTATATGCATTGAGAGCAAGTTTGTGCTCAGAAGGAAAAACTAATTAAAGCATTTTGAAGTAGACAACGAACCCCTGGCAACAGCCATTGACTAGAATGCACACCCACGCTTACAAAATGTGAATATAGCATAACTATACAAATGCCTTGCGTCTTCCACCGCCATGGCTCGCCCTCCTGAAGAGCGATGGCGTCATTGGTATTCCAAGTATTGTTTTGTCAAACAGTGCCCCAAGAAAACGTCAAACAATAAAACAAAAACACTCTAGTGCCGTCCCATTTCCATGCGACTTGATCCTCTTCAGACGACAATTATGATAGACTGAAAATGTGTCTCAACTAGATACACTCAACTTCAATGCACTATATCGCATTTTAGTAGAGGAAACGAGGTACCCTGCTGTTATGTGTGCATTTCTGTAATTAATCATCATTAGTATCTCATTGTATATCTATATATAAAACAATTAGCTATGTTTCATTGCTGCACAAGAAGAACTAAACTTTAGGCTCAAAATATACGAACGCCCAGTTTGCTTTGCAGCTGTGTACATCGGTCCCGGAATGAGGCATGTCAAACAATCACTAGACATGGAAACGTCGGCACAGCGATCCTGTTCGACAACACGCAGAAGAATGACTTTTAACTAGCTGTCCATAACAAAGACTGTGCAAATGCACACACTAAGTTTCAGGCAGTTTGAAGAAACACGCGGTTTGATTGATTGATTGATGTGTGGCGCTTTACGGCGCAAGGGCCAATTGATGGCCAAAGAGCGCCATTTCAATGAGTAGAGATGTGGACAATCATATGTTGCGTGGCTCTATAGGGGCCTTACAATTCCTCGCGATAATACGGGTAAAAACATTAGTTTTAAAATCATGACAGTGGCGTGATATGCACAGTAAAAAAGAGTGACAAAGGTTTTGATAATAAAAACGTGTAAAAATATTTGGCACTAGCACAAGTGCCTCATCAGCGCCCTTGTGTCCAAGGGCTGCGAGGCAAGTGCTTTGTTGTGTAGCCATTGCAGCGAAAACCTCTCTTAAGAGGTCGCGCTACTCATTGCCTGGGCATATGACACGATAAAAGTGAACATCTCTTAAAAAAGCTAGCAGCGATTTATGAGCGAACAGTGGTTCCCTACCGACGAACATTGCAGGGAGTAAAGGTATATGTTGTCGGTAGGGTAATGAAAAGTGTTGTTTTCTTAGAGTGTCTAGTTGTTTGCACTGGATTAAAATATGAAGAACTGTTAGTGCTTCACCACATCTGTAACACAATGATGGATCGCCACCGGACAAAATATGCGAGTGTGTCGTGTATGTGTGTCCTATCCTGAGCCTCGTTAGTGTTACCTCTGTGCGAGGCGATTTTGATACTGGCGGCCAATGGCCAAGGTGTGGCTTAGTAACATGCAGTTTGTTTTGTGTGTATCGATCCCTCTTGCTTTGCCAGTAGTTCTTGAGCTTTCGTTTGAGAAACGGCTTAAGATCAAGGGCTGGGATATATATGAGTGTAGTGGCAGCGCTTTCGTGGACGGATGCAGCAAGCTGATCCACCATCATGTTGCCTTGGATCTCACGGTGCCCTGGCACACAGCACACTACATGTTGTTTGAGTGTGTAGAGTGCGCATAAAGTGGAGTAAAGCGAGACGAGGACAGGGTTTTTTTGTTTTTTAAGATTGTGCAGAGCCGTTACCACACTGAGGGAGTCCGTATAAATTACTGCTTTTTGTATTTGTAGTTGTTTGATGTGTTTAGCAGCCACAAATCGCGTAAGCTTACGCTGTGAAGATACTTGTACCTGGATGCAGAGGGCCAGCATCCGAAAAGGATGGCCCGACAGCAGCGTAGGACACAGAGGAGCTAGCCTTAGAAGCATCTGAAAAGAACTCAGGACGTGTGTATTTGAGTTGAAGTTCCAGGAAGTATGTTCGGATATGGGCCATTGGTGCATGTTTAGTAGCTTCTAGGAAAGACACATCGCAGTCTATAGGCTTCCACTGCCACGGTGGCGGGTATGTTACAGGAGCCATTAAACTGTGTTCAAGTGACACTCCAGTTTCTTCAGCTAGACCCTTCAGGCGAACTGAGAAGGGCTGCCTCATTGAAGGCCTGTTTTAAAATAGAATGGAGCTCGACAAATCATTAATAGTAGAGTATGAGGGGTGCTTCTTGTCTGCTTTCACCTTAAGGAAATATACAAAAGACATGTAGGTTTTCTGCAGATGAAGCGAATACTCATTTGACTCAACGTAAAGGCTTTCTACGGGGCTGGTGCAAAAAGCACCCGTAGAAAGGCAGATGCCCAAATGGTGCACGGGATCCAGCATCTTCAAAGCACTTTGAGTCGCAGACTGATAAACAACGGCCCCATAATCTAAGCGGTTGTGAATGAGGCTTCTATACATGTTCATGAGACATTGCCTATCACTACCCCAAGTAGAACGTGACAACAGTTCTATAACATTCATGGCTTTTAAACATTTTGTTTTTAAATACTTCATGTGTGGTACGAAGGTAAATTTGTCTAAGATAAGCCTAAGAATTTATGCTCGGCTTTGACAGACAGAGGTTGCCCGTTCAGTCGAATGTCAGGTTCCGAGTGCATGCCTCTCTTTCGAGAGAACAAGACACACGTGCTTTTTTGTGGGTTAAGTCAAAATCCGTTTTCATCTGCCCATTTGGAGACCTTGTTTAAACTCAGCTGAACTTGCCGCTCACATATTGCCAAGTTGCATGACTTGAAGCCAAGCTGAAGATCGTCGACATATGTACATAGAACATATTGCGGGGAATGGACAGGTGCAAGGAATTCATTTTGATATTAAAAAGTGTACAACTAAGTACACCACCTTGCGGTACTCCCGTCTCCTGGACAAATGTTTGGGAGAGAACACTGCCTACACGGAACGGACACTGAATGTTCGATTGGACAAGTAACTCTCGATTATTGAAAACATTCTACCGCGCACACCCAGGTGAGACAAGTCTCTTAATATGCCAAAACACCATGTTGTTTCGTAAGCCTTCTCAATATCGAGGAACACAGAGAGGAAGTATTGTTTGTGGGCGAAAGCGTCACGGATCTGTGCCTCTATACGCGCCAAATGGTCGGTGGTGGATCTACCCTCTCGAAATCCATACTGGAATCTGTCGAGCAGACTGTGTTTCAAGGAGATGTAAAAGTCGGCGGTTTATGATCTTTTCAAAAAGTTTACAAAGGCAGCTTGTAAGTGCAATGGGCCTATAACTTGAAACTGAGGAAGGGTCATTGCCGTCTTTTGAAATGGGAATAATTGTAGCATCTTTCCAGGAAGCAGAGATGATGCCAGAAAACCAGGTAGCATTGTATAGGGAGAGTAATGTTTTTCGCGTTTCGAGCGGCAGGTTTTTCAACAATTCATACACTACACGATCGTTGCCTGCGGCAGAATTACTTCAGGAGTTTAGCGACGTTTGTAGCTCAGCTAAGTTGAAAGGCTGGTTGTATACCTCGTAGTTTGTACACTTGTGTTCTAGTTTCTGCTTTTCTATGCTTGCTTTATATCTTTAAAAAGCTTGAGTATAGTGGGATGAGCTAGAAACCTGCTCGCAGTGCGCACCGAGGAAGTTTGCCTGATCTTCCAGGCTGTCACCCTGTGTGTTAACGAGTGGGAGTGTATGTACTTGTCTTCCTGCTACCCTACGAACCATGTTCCAGACTTTAGCCTCTTGTGTATATGAATTGATCCCTGATAAAAACTTGTGCCAGCTTTCTCTTCGGGCCTGCCTGCGCGTTCTCCTGCCTTGAGATTTTATTCTCTTAAAGCTGTCAAAATTTTTGGCTGTCGGTGAATTCCGAAACAACCTCCATGCCTTGTTCTTCTTTCGCGCATTACAACACTCCTTATTCCACCATAGGACTCGTCGTTTGCCTGACTGTCCACATGTTTGTGGTATACATTTCGTTGCAGCATCGATCAAAAATGCTGTCAGGTAGCTCACAGCAGCGTCTACGCTTAACCACTCCATGTCAGTCCAAGTTAGGAGAGTTATTTTTTGATACTGTTCCCAATCGGCTTTGTCGGTGAGCCATTTGGGAACCTGTGCAGGACATACATTTGTTTTTGATGTGCTGATAACGATAGGAAAATGGTCACTGCCATATGGATTAATAAGGACCTTCCATTTAAGTAGAGGCAAGAGTGATGGAGATGTTATGCTGAGGTCTCTGGCTGAGTACGCATTGTTAGCGATGTTGTAATATTTCGGCTCTTTCCGATTCAGAAGGCACGCACCGGAAGAAAAAAAACTGTTCAATGAGGCGACCTCGCACATCGCAGCGAGAGTCGCCCCATAAGCTACTGTGAGCATTAAAGTCCCCTAGGACGAGATAAGGTTCTGGAAGTTCTGCTATCAGTGACTAAAACTCGTGTTTAGTCAGTTGATGGTGTGGCGGTATGTATATACTCCAAATTGTTGAAGATGACAGCTCGGACAGCTACTGCTTCCAGGGATGTCTGAAGGGCTAAACGTGTACAGGCTGTTCCTTGATTAACAATTATGGCAACACCACCGGATGAGGCGGCAGTATCATCTCGGTTTTTTCGAAAGATAACGTAATTTCGAAGAAAGTTAGTGTGTCTTGATTTTAAGTGTGTTCCTTGCACACACAGCACTTTGGGTGTATGTTTGTGTAGAAGTTCTTGGATATCGTAGATGTTCCTCAGTATGCCTCTCACGTTCCACTGTATTATATGTGTCATTTTAAAGATGTGTGGTGCTGTGTGTACAAGAAGTGTCACTTCAGGTTACAGGACCTTTTGCGGCCCCGTAATTCGACGTTTTTCTTTCTGGGCACGCTCCAAAGAGTTGCGCCTATCCTTCGGCGTATGAGGCGCCGGAGGAATGGGACTTGTATCCATCACCTCCTGCGAGGTGGCGGATGGTGCCTGATGAGCAGGCACATTCACAGAAGTTTCGGACGCAACTGCAGGTGCAGTGGTCCGGGGTCCGGCAGACTCTGAAGTCTGCTGAACCTGTTTGGCAGGAGGCGGAGCAGCACAGGCTACTCCAGCCTTGGGCACAGATGCCGGGACCGTAGTCACACTTCGTGTGACATTCGCAGACGTGGAAAGATGTTGCACGGCGCCCTGGCGCGTCACATCTGCAAAAGAAGGAGAGTGCTTGTTATGGAGGTAGAAGCGCTGGCGCGCCTCTTGAAAAGACAGATTGAATTTAACTTTGAGTTGAAGAATTTGTTTTTCCTTTTTCCAGGATGGGCACGTTTGCGAGTAGGCGGGATGGTCTCCTTTGCAATTCGCACAGCGGGCTGCAGCAGTACAATTGTGCGATGGGCGTTCGTTGGAGCTACAGTTTGCGCAAGTCACGCGCCCTCTGCAGCTTTGTGAACCGTGTCCAAAGCGCTGACATTTGAAACACTTACGAGGATTTGGTATGTAGGGCCCGACTTGAAGCTTGCAGTTGCCAGTTTCGATTGAATCGGGTAAATCGCTAGTACCAAAGGTGATAATTATATGTTTCGTTGGTGTTTCTTTTTTGTCTCGTCGTATTACTATTCTTTGAACCTTCACTACATTCTGGTCTTGCCAGCCTTCCAATAATTCACTCTCTGATAATCCAAGAAGGTCGTCATCAGAGATGACACCGCGGACTGTGTTCAAGGGCCTGTGGGGGCCTACGGAAACTGGGTTATCCCCAAATGCTACAAGTTTAGGTAAATTGTCATATTGCAGCTTGTCGCGAACCTCCAAAGGGAGGTCGCCGCTTCCGAACTTGGTTACACGATATTCTGGCCCGATTGCTTCTGTGAGCGTTTTTGAGACAAGAAAGGAGGAGATTGCTCGGACTGTTTTGTTTTCTTTCTGGCTATGTATGACATGAAACTTGGGGAAAGACTGCTTTGGTTTTGAAAGGAGGAACGGGTCTTCGATGCGCCACATTTTCAGGCGGCGATCAGGGAGAGGGAGGAAAAAGTTAGCCATACAGATTGTTTAAAGTGTGGTGGCGATGGTCGCCACCCACCACCGAGCCCAACACGGGGACGCTACAAGGTTGAATAGTAAACAGTTGGAGACGCCAGCCATGGATCGCCGCTATAACCGAACATAACTACCCAAGGTTGGGTAACTACACAAGGTTAACCCTTGCCACCTGAAGGTTGGAAGTAAACAGAAGTGAGGAGATGACAGGAAAGATTGAAAGAGAAAAAGACGAAGATCAGGGGAGAGAGAGAGAGAGAGAGAGAGAGAGACAGAAAAAGGCGACTACCGATTTCCCCTGGGTGGGTCAGCCCAGGGGTGCCGTCTACGTGAAGCCGGGGCCAAAGAGGTGTGTTGCCTCTGCCGGGGGGCCTTACAGGTCCAATCACCCAGCGTCAGCTCAACCCCCTGGATCCCCTTTTCCCCGGACACGGCAAAGCCACGCACGGCTAGGCGTGGAAGGGAGTCATAACTCCCCCGTTAGCTCGGGTCCGTGGTGTCGCTACACACCAAACGCATACCTGCGCAGGCGCGCCTGCGGGGGAAACACGCGGTGTGCAATGTGCTCGCGTAGTTGACGTGTACAGCTGCACACACCATTGCTGAAGGGGTTATATTGTCACGGGGTCGTGACGTGGCCGAAGACAGGAGACTGTGTTGGAATTTAACTGTTGATTTGGGCGAACCTGTGCCCGGCAAACGGAAAGCCCAATTACAGTAGCAGTCTTGGACTGATAGCGGCGAACAGAACGTCGGCCGTCGATCAACTACTGACAAGCGGCGAAGCGAGTCGGCATTTATACTCTTGTGGTCGAATGTTCTAGCGTTATCGCTGGCGGTGGCGTAGGTTCCAGAATAATCTGTACAGTTCGCAGGGTGGGCATAATCTTATCGAAATGATCTAATACATTCCGGAAGCTTTCGGAAAACTGCAGGCACGGTTTGCGCTGAGAATTGTGCAGCGTTTTGGAACGACAACAAAACTTGGGAAATAGAATGTGGCAATATTGTCCGGAAGCCATTTCTTCCCAGTAAGCGTTTGTGTTTACAGGCAAAGGCTGCTTTAAAAGGATGGGCATATCCTTTATTTTTGTAGGCTGGCTTTCGTATGTTACGCATTGCAATGAAGCCTACATTCAAACAGCATTATAATGAAGTTAAATCTTGCATAAAAAAGCTCACTATATTCGAAAATTCGTTGTAAAGGTATATATTGTAAACACTTTATTGCAAGACAATTTTTCATTTGCTTCGTTATAACCGATATTTCATTATATCCGGGTTCAATATATCGAGGTTTGAGTGTATTCATAACCACGGCAAAGTCATCGTTGATGTGTCAAGGAAGACTTGTCACAGTGGTTTTGACTTTAATGGGCACGTTCGCAACCTAGCCTTTCATACCAGTCTGGCCTCCACCATGTGGTGACTCACAATAATTTTATTTTTATTTTTACAAAGAAAAAGTTCACACAAGAATAGCTTAATCAAACGACACAGCTCACAGTCATCTCCTAACAGACGTTTTACATTGATACATTGATTTTACATGACTGGTTAATGCATGTACACACACACTAACCATGCGAACACAAACTATATTACAGACACCTCTAAGAGGTCTAATGCAGTTTACTACTTCGGAGTTCAGAACTACTGATTAAAGCATTCAGCAGTATACTATGCCAGTTTTCATCACTCTCAGCACAGAACCAAGTATATTTTATTCTACATCACTGTAAAGACTAAAGTATTCCGTTGAACTGTAAAAAAATGGCTTTGAAAACTCACCTCATAGGCGTGTGCATTTTTGCCTCTATACCAGCCGTCGGAGCTTCTGAGGCTTCACGCATGTGGTCCCCTGCACATGGCATCAGAAACAGAGCATACCGAGTTCACTCGATTTCAAGATCCAGCCCGTCTATCGCACGTGTCCTTTTCACCTCCAGAAGTATTCTACATGATGCAGTGCTTTTGAATGCTACTCTATTTGTACAGCCACACCATAAACACTACTGAATGGAAAGTCCTAAACATTTCCTGAACACCTTTCTCCACTGCTTATCTGCTTGACAACTCCGCTCTCGAGCTCATACCATCCCATCACTACCTGGGTGTAACTAGCACTTTTACTTAGTCTGTTAACATTAACGAAATCATTAGTAACGCTAACCCCTGTCCCTTTAAAACTTTTTCACATTGTTTTCAAAGGAATTAACACAGGTTAGAGAGCACTTAAATGTAGCTGGCATGGGACTACCTCATCCGGGTGCTATCTGCCTCATGCGCTAATGCTCTGAGCTGTTGTCGCTTGTCAGTCATGGCGTTTGTTATGTCCACTGTTTGATTTCATTTGTAAATGGCAGGCCTGTTTTTTCCGAATTCTTGCGCGCACGATGCCCTTGTACTGTATGGATCGCTTTTGAATAGTGCGCGTTTCTGCGTGTCTTGTAAAATTGCGCGACACTAAAAGAACACCAGCAGTCCACGGTGCGACAGAAAGCTGGCTGAAGACGATGACGAGGAAAATTGACACTAGGGGGCCTGAGTAGAGAAGAACAAGATAGATCGAAGAGAACGTTGGTACGGGAAGGTTATCACCAGAACGGGGACTGAAGATGGGCCGTCGGGTGTCGGACCTGAGCTTCCAAGACTTCAACCGGCCGGGTCCTCCTTCCGTCGTGTTTGCACTCGAGGGGATCATAGCAATCTAGTCTTGAACTCCTGCCCAGGGACTGCGGACTTCGGTTCTGACAGGCCAGCAACAGCCGTCGGGCTATGGGCCCGAGCTGCACACCTGAATGCGTGGTCAGGTGAACCCTGGTTCCTTGACGCGTCGCCTCCAGCCAGCGTTCGCACATCGCACCAGCCAGCCCGTGTTCACCCTTAAGGTCGGAATAAGCGCGTTCCGGTTCGCTAATCGTCGCCGAAGTTGAGCGTGTGGGTGAGGCTGCACTGATATGTCGCTTTACTCATACCGCTCAGTCATTCGGACGTTCGATTTAGTTGAAGATTTTGACCTTTCTTCTTGGGTCTTTATAGATAATCTTTGTCGTGTCTAGTCAATTGATTATTAAGTGTTTCGGTGTTGTTGGAGATCTTCAGGTTTTTACCCTTCTAATAAACTTTAGTGTGGGTTTGGTTGTTAAAAATACGGCTTTGTTCATATTAACAAATCTCTCCGAGGATCAGCCTAGGAGAAACAAAACATTAAACAGAAGCTCTATGCATGACTAAATTGCGTCCGCAGCGACAGTACCGAGCCGTTTGTTTTTTATCTAGACTTTCGGACTTTTTATGAACCATGACTAGCATGCGGGAGGTGTTGCAATCGGCTGAACGCATGGGTCTCGAGCGAGCCAGTTTAGAGTATGGTATGAGGAGCGGATGCAGAGACAGCATGAGCAAAAGGCTGTACAGCGAAAAGGGCCATAGGGAAAGCTTGAAACGGAGCTAAAGGCTAAAAGAGGGAGCAGCTCGAGCGTGAGACGTGCGAAAAGAAAGCGCTGCTAGATCATGAGACTCACGAAAAAAAGTAGCAGCTCGATTTTGAGAGGCTAGAACTCGAGTTGCGACTCGTGCTTGCGGTGGCGAAAAAGCGGCAGCTGAGGATACAGAGGATAGGGCAACCAGTGAATGTTTCCTCCGATAGCAGCATTTGCTGGAGAAAAGTAGTTCTCTGCAAAACAAGCCTCGGGCTTCGCGACGGCCTAACTTCGGAACGAGGAGCTGTGATAGAGGAAGGCAGAGAAATTGGCATCCTAAAAGGCATGAACAATGCTGAGCTTGTCAAGTGATGAACAGCTTCTCAACCTGAGAACATAGTAGTTCCATTAGGAACAAGGACTGCTGGGAACCTCTGAGAGGCCAAGCACCTATGAAGAAGTGCTGCCCGAGTAAGGGCAGCCTGAAAGCCATGACAAATATTGTGAAGCTCGACGATGTAGATAAAAGCTTCGAGAGCAGGGAACAAAGAAGTCGATCCAGAATTAGGTGTGTCTAATAATGTCTCAAAAGCCGAGCACATTACTGGCTACCTCTCAGAAGCTCAATTAAAGGAGCGCTAAAACGTCACTGGGATGATGACAGCAAACACCACAAAGGCTCCAAAATGGTGGCCACTGATACTTTTCAATCGGTAAAGGTAGCAACAGGCACCCCGTCGATGGTCCTGGATCATACGTATATCGCGCTCATAGAGAAAGGGAATGTTAGTTTACTGAATAGTGGCAGCACTATTTGCCTCAGAAAGCAGAATGGGAGTGCAGAAGCACTCGTCCAAGTAAGTATCGAGTCAGATGTTGGCCTTTAGCATATGGACACGTGGCAAAACAGAATGTCCATTTTGAGAAAGTGAACAGCACTGAACACCACAAAAAAGTTTAAGCCGAAGCAAACCATGATAACCGATTGCAAGAACATTCAACTTTAGGAAGCGAAGCAATTCATGCACTTCGCCTCACGTCTCAGGTTACAGAGGGCACTCAAAGTGCGCATTGTTTAGACTGTGAGACAGAGGAAACCGTTCGGGTGAAGTAAGATGTTCAGACGCTCCTGTCTCTGTGCGCCGGGAGGACACGCTTCGCATTTGGGTTGAATCTATGCTACGTTCGGGCGTGAAATCCGGTTCACTGTCTGGTCAGTTTCTTGTTGGTCGCAACACTTGTGCCTCATTGAATGCGCTTGAAGGCGTCGAGCTTTCATTGTTGTTGTATACTTGCTAAAGAATGAAGCGTTTTGTTTGGGATGCTGTTACTTGAGTGCTGTTGTTTTAAATGCTGGCTCATTACGACTTTCCACTCAGGAAAAAAGACATAAATGTTTTGCACGTAGCCATGTTTGTTGCGTACTTGTGTTTGACGCTTAGGCAGTTGAACGATGAAAAGCGCTAGGTTTGATATGACATGAATAGACTTTGCGTAGGTCAATTTGAAGTATCTAATGCGGAGAAACATATTTTTACAGGTAGTGGTACTAGTTGTGAACTTGCATTTGAGCTGTACTGTCAGATTATTTACAGATATTTTGGTTCAATATAACAAGTTGTCAATTTTCTGGCATTTACTAATGTGTACAGTGAAAGCTTTGGTTCAATGAATTATTGGGATAACCATTGTATCCTATGTGTGTTGTTGGTTAGGCACAAATAATACGTGGCACAATGAGACCAGTCTTTGAGACTAAACGGGTCCAGATATTGTGAAAGCAAAGTGAGCATATGTACAATGGCTAGGATTGTATTGGTACAGCAAAGTGACAAAAACATGTCAGTTTTTGTTAACCATGTTGATATGCAAGTACACTGGTACAGGTGTCCACCTATTTTTTGACATTGGCATGCATTGTGTGCTCCCTGACTGTATGCGACACGCATCAGTATATGCAACTTTGCTTTGATGTTCTAGCCCCGTCGTGGTGGTCTAGTGGCTTTGGGGCTCAGTTGCTTACCCACAGGTAGTGGGTTCAAATCCTGGCTGCGGCGGCTGCATTTCCGATGGAGGCGGAAATGTCGTAGGCCCGTGTGCTCAGATTTTATTGCACGTTAAAGAACCCTAGGTGGTCGAAATTTTTGCAGCCCTCTATTACGGCGTCTCTCATAATCATAAGGTGGTTTTGGGATGTTAAACCCCACATATCAATCAAATCAATGTTTTGATGTTCAAAGCTCCTAGCGATGTGTTCCACGCACCAAGCAGCAATTTTTACAGAAAAACTCATTTGAAAGGGTTCCGAGTGCCTTGTAAAATTGCGCGACGCCTAAATAAGACAAGTGTAGGCGCAGACACAAAGCCGGCTGAAGACGACGACAAGAAACATTGGAAATAGGGAGCTACGTTAACAACTGTCACAGAACGAGCGCTAAAAAGAGAGCGCGCCGCCAAATCCTTGCGACAACGGGCGGTAGGAACGCCGCGAGGTAAAAAGAAAAAAAAAAAAGAAAGCAAACATCCAAGGCTCCCGGGCGCGCGCTCTCCCCGCAGAAGCACGGCTTCGCAGACGAACCTCCTCACCCCACAGCGGCGGCCGGGCAAGCGCTAGAAATTTCCAGAACGAAGGAGGCGTGGCTACGCCGAGCTGAGTCACCCGACGCGGAGGGCTGACAAACCGTCTCGCCTCTCTCCAGCCTTCGCTGCGTATCGCGCCGACGAAAGGACGAGAAAATTCTGGAAAGCGGCGCGGAAGGTATTTAATCGAGCGGCCGAGACGAGAAAGCAGGAGGTGACGGAAGTTAACGCCAGAGCGCGTAGGAATTCCGCCGTGGAGTCGGCGAAGGTTCTGCCCGTAGTGACAGATCAGGAGGAGACGGAAGTTAGCGCCGGAGCGCGTAGAAATTCCGCCGTGGAGTCGGCGAAGGTTCTGCCCGTAGTGACAGAACAGGAGGTGACGGAAGTTAACGCCAGAGTGCGTCGAGAGTCCGCCGTGTAGTCGGCGAAGTTTTTGGTCCGTAGGGACGGCTCGAGCTACAGGCAAGAGCGTGGGTTTACCGCTATCGAGCGAAGACGCGGGCAACAGCTGCGTGTGTGAAGCCGACGGATTTCCGGCGAAGAAGTTCGAAGCTTGGAGAGTGGCCTATTGAAGACGGGAGTTTTCCTGGAAGAGAAACTCCGGCGAGGTTTACTGGAAGAGAAACTTCAGAGAGCTGCGGAACGACAACAACGCTGGACTTTGAGTGAGTGATTCTCGGAAGAGTATCATTCAGACTTTGTTCCAAGGACTTTGGACTGAATAGGTTTTATATCTCTTTAGTCTTTAAGTGTCTTGGTTGCTCAATGCATGCGACTGCATTGTAGTGCGTATTGTTGTCTGTGTCCGTTGTTTCAAGTGTGGTTGATTGTACTGTGTAGTACATTGTCTGTTTGGTGACGTATTGTATGTAACTATTGTGGAGTGTGCATACGTGTGTATTGTTTTTGATCTGCCGTTAATGAGAATATAATTTTGTTTGTTTCTCAACTCTCGGCTCTGTCTTGTTCTTTGGGCCACAGCCGGCGTCCGCTGGCGCACCAATAAGGACCACTTCTAAATTGTCCACGCTTTCGTGGTGCGGTTCGGGGGGCCGATACTTCGGCTCTTGGAATTAGCCCGGCGATCGCCTCCCTAATAAACGGGACAGGTGTGACAATTAATCTGGCGTCCGCGACAGGACCTTTTGGTGCACAGTGTGTCCAAGTAGTGAGAAAGAGCCTCGAGTTGTTGATAGTGCTATCGGAACGATTTTGTGGGTTGTTCAGTGTTCTCGTTAACGAGTGCAGGGGAGTGCTCCGATAGACTGATCTAGGCAGATACTTTTTGCACGCGGCAAGGTTTTATTTGCGAGACACCATGGATCTCGAAAAGTTAGTTGCTCTTGGTGAAAAGATGGGTCTTTCTGGCGCCGAACTACGGAAGTGGGTCACCCAGAGGGAAAAAGAAGAAAAAGCAGCCGAGCTGGAGAGAGAGAGGTTGGCAGCTGAAAGGGCGAAAGAAGAAAGAGAGGAAAGGGAACGGCAGCGACAGCACGAGATAGAACTCGAGCGGCTCCGTTTGCAACAGCGAAGTGAAACTCCGGTCCAAGCTAGAGTGGAAAGCAGCGAACGAGAGGATCACGGCTTCCGCTTGAACCCAAGCAAGCTGCTCGTAGCGTTTGATGAAAGGAAGGACGACCTAGACGCGTACCTCCACCGATTTGAGACGATTGCGAAGAGCCAGAATTGGCCGGAACATCAATGGGCAACTGCTTTGAGTACTTGCTTGAGTGGTGAAGCGCTCAGTGTGTACGGTAGGCTGACGCCGACCGATGCGGCCAACTATGCAAAGGTGAAAGCTGCTTTGTTGAAGCGATTTAGATTCACTGTGGAAGGATTCCGGGACAGATTTCGGACAGGAAAGCCAGCTGATGGTGAAACGGCTACGCAGTATGCCGCCCGACTTTGCCATTATTTCGACAGATGGATTGAACTTTCAGGGACAGCACAAGAGTACGAGGAGCTTAGAGAGCTCCTAATTAGAGAACAATTTCTTACTAGTTGCCACCCAAGCCTGTCGCTGTACTTGAAAGAGAGGAGAGCTAAGTCACTTGAAGACATGCTTGAATTAGCTGATCAATTCTTGGAAGCGCAAGGTGGCACTAATTTGGCCAAAGTCAAGAAGGAGGGTCCCGAGGATTCGAAGAAATCGGCTCCTGAGGAAAAGAAGCATGCACCGGAGAAAATTCCGCGATGTTTTCTGTGTAACCGAGTGGGTCACCGTGCTAGCCACTGCCGAACTAACTTCACGAGCCCCACGGTTGTAAAATGTTTCAAGTGTGGTCAGACTGGGCACAAAGCAGATGCATGTCGGAACGGAGTGAGTCAAACTCACCAGGTATCCTGTGTGCAAGCAGCACCGAAATCTGATAATAATGCCGTCACTGATGGATTCGTAGAGTTGAAGAATGGGGAGAAAATTCCTATTGTGGGTGCTGTAATGTCAAAGCAGCCAACCGGTGTTACGAAAGGAATGCCAACGCTGCCTGGAAAAGTTGCGGGCAAAAAGATCACGGTGTTAAGAGATACCGGCAGTTCCACTGTTATCGTGCGGAGAAATTTGGTACGGGAAAGTGAGTTGACAGGCAGAACGAAACCGGTTTGCCTAATTGACCGTACAGTTCGGATGCTTCCCGAAGCAGAAATCGAGGTTGAAACCCCGTACTTCAGCGGGAAGGTTACTGCTTTATGCATGACGACCCCCCTGTATGACCTGGTCATCGGAAACATCGACGGGGCGCGAGGGCCAAGTGATCCAGAATGTTTGGGAGAAGACCCGAAGATAGAGCCCTCGCCAACACAGCGGCCGCAAGATACAATGGAGGAGCATCCCGTGACGGATCTCACTAGAGCCCAAGGCGAAGCCGCGGCGCAAGAGACAGCGAAGGAGAAGACGATCGTGTCGAATGAGTTCACGGGCCGAGCAACTGGACTTACGTCGGCACGACCTCAACCGACCGACAGTGTAAAGGAGACGGAGTTGGCCAGCCGGGCAAAATGTAGAGGCATTATCAAGCGGGTAAATAAACAGACAGGACTCGTCGAATGTAATGACGCGTTAACGGTGTCGGAAGAGACAACGATGGCTGAGACGACGCCTCAGATATCTTGGTTGGAAAGGGCTCGCCAAAAAAGAACGTGGAAGCACAAGAAGAGATCGAGCGAGCACCGCAAAAAGGGGCGCAAGCGCTGTTCGAAGTACTCAAGATAGGTGCTGAGGTGGAATCAGAATTTGTTCGGCAGGGCTGAGTGACATATGTTGTGTTAAGGTTCTTGTTATCCTGTGTCTCAAGTGTATGTCGAGTGAGTCAGTGTTCTGTGCGATGGTGTGATGTATAGTGTTGTACAATTGTTGGATAGACAGAACTTTGTACGTTTGTATTGTTTAGAATGTGTGATGAAGTGTTGTAGGCATGTACCTGTGGCTATATTTCATGTGTTGTGGAATTGAACTACAATGTACGATTGTATTGAGAGATATATTGTGAATGTGAAGTGTCATGAGCGACGGATCGTGTTACAGTCTGTGAGAATGAGTGGTGACTGTTCGCGCTCGTTTGTGTGGTTTTGAATATTATGAGATAATATTCTTAAAGTGGGGGGCAGTGTCACAGAACGAGCGCTAAAAAGAGAGCGCGCCGCCAAATCCTTGCGACAACGGGCGGTAGGAACGCCGCGAGGTAAAAAGAAAAAAAAAAAAGAAAGCAAACATCCAAGGCTCCCGGGCGCGCGCTCTCCCCGCAGAAGCACGGCTTCGCAGACGAACCTCCTCACCCCACAGCGGCGGCCGGGCAAGCGCTAGAAATTTCCAGAACGAAGGAGGCGTGGCTACGCCGAGCTGAGTCACCCGACGCGGAGGGCTGACAAACCGTCTCGCCTCTCTCCAGCCTTCGCTGCGTATCGCGCCGACGAAAGGACGAGAAAATTCTGGAAAGCGGCGCGGAAGGTATTTAATCGAGCGGCCGAGACGAGAAAGCAGGAGGTGACGGAAGTTAACGCCAGAGCGCGTAGGAATTCCGCCGTGGAGTCGGCGAAGGTTCTGCCCGTAGTGACAGATCAGGAGGAGACGGAAGTTAGCGCCGGAGCGCGTAGAAATTCCGCCGTGGAGTCGGCGAAGGTTCTGCCCGTAGTGACAGAACAGGAGGTGACGGAAGTTAACGCCAGAGTGCGTCGAGAGTCCGCCGTGTAGTCGGCGAAGTTTTTGGTCCGTAGGGACGGCTCGAGCTACAGGCAAGAGCGTGGGTTTACCGCTATCGAGCGAAGACGCGGGCAACAGCTGCGTGTGTGAAGCCGACGGATTTCCGGCGAAGAAGTTCGAAGCTTGGAGAGTGGCCTATTGAAGACGGGAGTTTTCCTGGAAGAGAAACTCCGGCGAGGTTTCCTGGAAGAGAAACTTCAGAGAGCTGCGGAACGACAACAACGCTGGACTTTGAGTGAGTGATTCTCGGAAGAGTATCATTCAGACTTTGTTCCAAGGACTTTGGACTGAATAGGTTTTATATCTCTTTAGTCTTTAAGTGTCTTGGTTGCTCAATGCATGCGACTGCATTGTAGTGCGTATTGTTGTCTGTGTCCGTTGTTTCAAGTGTGGTTGATTGTACTGTGTAGTACATTGTCTGTTTGGTGACGTATTGTATGTAACTATTGTGGAGTGTGCATACGTGTGTATTGTTTTTGATCTGCCGTTAATGAGAATATAATTTTGTTTGTTTCTCAACTCTCGGCTCTGTCTTGTTCTTTGGGCCACAGCCGGCGTCCGCTGGCGCACCAATAAGGACCACTTCTAAATTGTCCACGCTTTCGTGGTGCGGTTCGGGGGGCCGATACTTCGGCTCTTGGAATTAGCCCGGCGATCGCCTCCCTAATAAACGGGACAGGTGTGACAACAACGTAGAAGGAGGGTGGCCCAATCACCAGTCGACTCGAAGATTCTAGGGGCCAATGACTGGGCACCACGCAACTTGAGCCGTCTGCAATAAGGACAGCACAAGTGGGCCAGAGCGGAAGCAGAAGACTGAGCAGCGAAGAACGAGGTAGATCGAAGAAGACGTTGGCACTGGAAGGTCATCACCAGACCAGGCGCTGAAGACGGGCCGTCGGGTGTCGGGCCCGAGCCTCCAAGACTTCAACCGGCCGGAGCCTCCTGCCGTCGTGTTTTCACTCGAGGGGACCATAGCCGTACGGTCCTGAACTCTTGCCCAGGACCTGAGGGCTTCCGTTCTGACAGGCGAACAAAAGCAGTCGGGCTGCGGTGCCGAGCTGTCCGTCCAGATGCCCGGCCACGTTGACCCAGGTTGCTTGACGCGTCGCCTCGAGCTAGCGCTAGCACATCGCCACTAGCGAGCCCACGTTCGCTCCTGAAGCCGGAATCACCGCGTTCCGGTTTGCTCATTTTCGCCGAAATTCCGCATGTGCGTGTGAAGGCACTGATATCTTGCTCTACTCCACCGCTCAGCCATTCTGACGTTAGATTTAGTTGAACAGTTTGAACTTTTTTGTTGGGTGTTTATAGAAATTTTCGTCCTGTGTAGTCAACTGTTTATTAAGCGTTTCGGTTTTGTGGGGGATTTTCGTCTTTTTTACTTTTCTATTAAATTTTATTTGGGTTTTTTGTTACAAAGAGCTATGTCCTTATTAACAAAAACTCTCCGAGGCACAGCCCAGGAGAAACAAAACATTAAAAATAAGCTCCCTGCATGACAGAACTGCATGGTTTTTTTACGTTAACGAGTCAAGGCTGTTGTTTGCGTGATCTATTACAAATATGCAATAAAAACAAGTCATCTGAACAGGCCAGCTGGTCTTGTTTTCCCTGTGACTCTAGCTGCACACTGCACATATTCTCGTCTGTTGTGAGGCTGAATAGGATGACAGCTTGAAAAACATTCCCAACAAATGTATACAGTTGCCCCAAGCGCGCATTGAGAAGCAAGTACGGCACCTTTGTTAAGTTGAGGATGTGATTGGCGACATGCCAAAATTGGAATTCTGGATAGAGATATTGTAAGCACAATATTGACAACGTTTGACCTTCATCTTCTTCATCTGTATATAATCATCATCCCGAAAAAGTCGTCTTTGTTCGAAGAGATGATCAGTTGATTCGGCCTAATAAACGCCGTCGAGACTCCAACGCTGCTACTGTCTTACAGAGTGGTAGAGGCTGCTTCGATCCCCAAGTCCTCTCCGACGTCACGTTCCCCTGGAGCTTCGGTCGGGTCGCCGCTTGCTACCCCCGTCCGCTGTCATGGCTCAAGAACCGTTGCCCGGAACATCCAGCACCCTTGTCCTAGAAACCATTCCTGCGTGGATTGTCAACGCCTGGCAGTGCGACCCACCCATATTCTGTGGTCTTTCACGCGACGATGTCGAGGTATGGCTAAAATAATACGACATGACCAGTGTTTATAACCAATGAGATGAGCCTCAGAAACTTCGTCACGTCGCCTTCTATCTGTCCGATGTCGCGAAAAGGTGGTTTTTAACCACGAGGGTAGCTTTCGGATTGGCCTACTTTTGCTTAACAAGTCCGTAGGATTTTTTGGAAACCGAACATTCATTCCGAAGTGTCGAAACAAAAGTTCGATGGGCGTGCCCAACATCCCGGGGAGACGTACACTTCCTACACTGACAACGGCCTTGCCTTTTGCCACCGCGTGAACTCGGCGATGACAGAGGCTGATCGTGTTCGCCACATCATCAAAGGGATAGGCTATGTCGCGTTTAACGATCTGGCTGTTAAAAACCCCACCACCCTTGAGGACGTCATCACGACATGTCAGCATCTTGAAAAACTCCAAGCCATTCGATTGCACCCAGACTACCCAGACGCCAGTGGCAGCCTGCCTTCCTCGGATGCGGATTTGCGCGCACTGATTCTCACTCTGATTCGCGAGGAACTTCAAGTGCAAGGGTTGCCATGTGCACCCGCCCCTCGGCCTCACTCTCAATCTGCTGGTCTGCGCGAAATCATCAAAGAAGAGCTCTCATCCATGGCTGGCGCTCTCCCATCGAACACTACGGCACCACCAACACCACCCATGACGTATGCACATGTTGCTGCCATACCACCTGCCTTGGTTCAGCACGCGCATCCTATTCCTGCGCAGTCAACGTAGCAGCATTTGCACCACACTCGCCTGTCCCAGCGCCAGTACCAGCGCCTGTGACAGCTCCAGCGCACTACGCCCCCTGGCACTCGCCTCACCCAATATGTTACTAATGTGGCATTCGCGGCCATATTTCACGATTTTGCCGCAAGCGCCAACAGGACGAACGTTGTGGCTACGATGATTACGAAAAGGATTCGGAGCCATCCCCGAACCAGTACCAGCGACGCCCTACAACACGTTCCTTCTCTCCGACTTCTCCACACGCCGCACCTCGCCCCTGCTATCCCGGACCCCGCCGGTCCCCTTCACCTCTGCGACGCTCAACTTCTCCTCTGAGACCGGCTGTACCTACTTCTAACTACCACTAGGAAAACTAGCTGGTGCAGTTTTTGGAGGGAAAGCTTCATCGCTCGAACAAACACAAAGACCTCCAGAGGGCTTAGCCAACTTGTTATTAGTGTATGCGGAAGGGGTAGCAGTTCAGGCATTGGTGGACACGGGGGCTGCTATTTCTGTTATTCATGCGGATTTGTGTACTCGTCTACACAAGGTTACCACCCCTTATTCTGGCACTCTCTTACGTAGCGCAAATGACTCGCAGATACGGCCATCAGCCCAATGCACCGTTAGAGTTTTCATTGATGGGATCCGGCATGATATTCAATTCCGTGCTGGCTTCTTGTGCTTTTATGCTTAATGTAGGATGGGGATTTCTTCCTGATGCCGCTGCTTCAATCTATTGTCGACAACGACTCATACATATGCGAGAAACGGATGATATTTCCCCGAAATCTTCATGGGACCCGCTACGAACAGCCAATACCTTCTTTGTGCCACCTAACCACGAGCATGTTATCACGGTTATGTTTGACTCCATGGACCATGGTGACGTCCTAGTCAGTCAATCAGGCCGTTGTCTATCCAGAGGGATTGCACTTTCATCGAGTCTTGTCCGCTTCTCCGACGGCACCGCATTTCTCGCAGTACTGAATATCACCAATAAGCCGATTCTACTGACCTAGGGCACTGTTGTAGTTTCCCGCGTGGACACACAACCTATCTCTGCAGTCGCTTCAGATACCTGTCTGGTGGAATCACGTTCAATACCAACAGATGCTCCACCTACTACGGCTCTCATCAATGCCATCAGCACGGGTCTCCCTCCCCCGCAAGCAGACGAAACTAGCATAATTTTTTTAGGAGCGAAGCTCTTTAAGGCGTGGGCTGTGCGTCCCCTGTATGTAGCCACCTCTCGTTCAGTTCTTGCAGTGTTCACTAGATGGCGGTACTTGTAGCTGACGGCATTAGGTATTACGCTAGCCACCGCCCGATCTAAAGGGTACAGCCATATCCATCCGTCCGTCCGTCCGTCCGTCCGTCCATCCATCCATCCATCCATCCATCCATCCATACATCCATCCATCCATCCATCCATCCATCCATCCATCCATCCATCCATCCATCCATCCATCCATCCATCCATCCAAAAGATGCAAGATGTTATAAACTAGACGGCGGTACGTGTAGTTGATTATGAAAGATGCGAGGTGTTATAAAATAGGAATGATGCCACATATGGCGCGTGTCATCGTTCGATATAGTGCGGCGACGTACGCTAGGTGGAGCGTTGCAATAAAATCGAGTGGGCAAAATGTACGGAGGATTCATGGTTTACCAGGTTTACCTCCGGAGCTTCACCCACTCATCATCATTCACTTCGTGGATATGGCGGCACTTTTTTTTTCGATGTACATTCCACTGCTCTAAGCCAGACTTCTGCGGTGGCTCATCGCATACACACCGACGGAACTTCTATTGTCTGTCGTCGACCATACCGTGTTTCTTCCAGCGAATGCGAGATCATCAACAAGCACGTTGCTGATATGCTCAAGCAAAACATCATCCGCCCCTCCTTAAGCCCTTGGTCGTCACCTGTCGTTCTCGTACGAAAAAAAAAGACGGTTCGGTGCGATTCTGCGTTGACTACCGCGCAATAAACGATGTAACCAGAAAATACGTATATCCCTTGCCTCGCATTGATGATGCCTTAGATTCCTTACAAAAAGCGGAATATTTTTCGAGCTTTGACCTGTGCTCCGGTTATTGGCAAATTCCAATGCACGAGGATGACAGGGAAAAAAACTGTCTTTGCCACACCTGATGAACTTTACGAATTTCACGTGATGCCTTTCGGCCTCTGCAATGCGCCAGAAACGTTTGAACGACTGATAGATACTGTATTTCGGGGCCTCAAGTTGAAAACGTGCTTATGTTACCTTGACGACATCGTCATATTTTTTCAACATTCGAACAGCACTTGCAGCGCCTACATGAAGTTCTGACGTGACTCGCTGCTGCTTGCCTTCAGCTCAACACCAAAAAGTACCACTGTGCTGGCAAAAGTATTAAAGTACTCGGACATCTCGTCAGCACAGATGGAATCCGGCATGATCCCGACAAGATTACCACCATTCTTCACTTCCCGGTGCGTCAACGTGCCTAAAAGCTCCGCAGCTTTCTTGGCCCTGCGTCGTACTTCCGGCGCTTTATACGAGACTTCGCCACCAATGCGGCGCCACTTCACCAACTCCTTTCTTCGGGAGCGTCATACATATGGCCGGACGAATGCAAAATGGCTATTGGCACCTTGAAACGTGCCCTTACACCTGAGCCAGCGCTTTGTCATTTCGATAACGCCGCACCCACTCTCCTCCATACTGATGCCAGCGGACACGGACTCGGCACCTGACTTCTGCAAAGAACAGAGCGTTATGACGAACGTGTGATCGCATATGCTAGTCGCACCCTCACAGCAGCAGAGAAAAACTACACCATCACCGAGCAGGAGTGTCTCGCCGTTGTCTGGGCCATCCATAAGTTTCGACCATATCTTCACGGCCGCCACTTTACCATTGTCACTGACCACCACGCTTTGTGCTGGTCGTCGACGTTGAAGAATTCGTCTGGACGTCTCGGTCGCTGGATACTTCGTCTCCAAGAATACGAGTTTGACGTTATCTACAAATCCGGCAAGAAACACAACGATGCCGATGCCCTTAGCTGCTGTCCTTTACAATCCTCATCAGGCACTCTTGGCCTGTCGCCAACTGTGAGTGAATCCATCAAAGTGTCTCCCTCAGTTCATTCACTCGCCGCTGTCAATTTTCTTTCTACCTTCGGCAACGAGACGTTTGCATCCCACCAACGCAGCGACACTTACTGTCGCTCTATAATGCAGCGCCTTCGAGGCTAATCTCGTCCTACTAACGCCCGCGCCCATCGACAGCGGCGGAACTTCAAGACTTAAAACTCAATCCTTTACCGCTTTGTCTTTCATCTCAAAGGACACCGCTTGGTCCCTGTTGCTCCTCGTTAATTAAGGGCGCAGATATCGGAAGCGTTTCGCGATGACCCCAAGGCTGGTCATCTTGGTTTTCGAAAAACGTCTGAACGCATCTGCAGTCGTTTTGCCTGGCCTGGCCTTTCCAACTGCGTAGCGCGATATGTTGCGTCATGCTCGCTTTGCCAACGCCGCAGGCGACCCACTTCCTTCCCGGCCGGTCTTCTACAACCTCTTCCGTGTCCTGACGCTCCCTTCGATGTCATTGGCATTGACCTGTATGGACCGCTACCAATATCAGCTAGCGGCAAGCGCTGGATTGTCACAGCAGTTGACCACTTACAAGGTACGCCGAAACAGCTCCACTTCCTCCAGGATCAGCAGAGGACATTGCCACACTTTTTCTGGAGGCAATCTTCCTAAGACATGGTGAACCACGCATCTCATTGAGCGATCACGCAAAGCGTTTCTCTCGAAATTACTCGAACATGTCCTCCACGCATGTAATACGATTCATAAGACGACATCCAGCGACCATCCCCAGACTAACGGCCTCACAGAGCGCTTCATTGAACTTTGACCGGCATGATATCTATGTAAATCAACGCCGACCACACCAACTTGGATACCATCCTGCCATTCGTGACATATGCGTTCATTACCGCTACACAGCGCACCACAGGCTATTCCCCATTCTTTCTCGTCCATGGCTGTCAACCAACATCTCCGCTCAACATCTTTTTTGACGTCCCTGTGAACTCGTCATCGTCATCGAGGGAGCACTTAATCTCTCATCTGGCCGATTGTCGCTGACGCGCCCACCTCAATACACAGGCAAGTCAACTAGAGCGGAACACTCGCTACGATGGCGTTCACCGCGTAGTACCCTTCAATACTGGAGACAAAGTGCTGTCATGGACCCCAACGCGGGTTCCCGGCCTGTGTGATAAGCTTCACTCACGTTTCATCGGCCCCTACACTATAGTCGAGCAGGCGTCACCTGTTAACTATCCAGTAACCTCTGTTGTCATGCCTTGCGACGGCTGTTTTCGTGGTACCGAGGTTGTTCACGTGTCGCGCTTAAAACCATTAGTGCGCCGCAATCCACAATCACAAACAGTAGCCTAATTGGCCGCTTCCGCGCGAGGAAGAAATTAGTGTAAGCACAATATTGACAACGATTGACCTTCATCTTTTTCATCTGTATATAATCATCATCATGAAAAACGTCGTCTTCGTTCGAAGGGTTGATCAGGCGATACGGCCTAATAAACGCCGTCGAGACTCTAACACTGCTACTGTCTTACTTTATAAACATACCGGGATGTATCAGGTGCTAACCCTGTGCGAGACATTTCATAGAGGGTGATGAAGCTTTTTGTGTTTTGTAATCTAACGCAGAAACGGAGCCAGTGTTTTTTGTTGTGACTCTTACAAAAAGCGACCTAAAGAATTGAATGTCACACGAAATTGTTGCAATCATCAGGTTTATATTTGGACTACGTATGAAATGTGTTACAACCTCTGCATTATTGTCATTACAAAATTGCGCTACGTTTTTTGCGAAATGCAATTTATTTTGCTCATTCCAAATTATAAGCGCTGCGGTGCATGCTGTCAAAAATGAACCAGGTTGTGCACACTTGACGGTCGGTGCAGTATTACCTGCCAATTTTCTAGTCCTAATGCCTCTTCGGTAAGTCCCCTATCTTTTTACGTTATCTTTATGTGATAACTATCGATGTGATAGATGATTTTGTAAAATACGAGTAAGAATGGGGGGATTGTTCAACTAAACCTCAGTGATGTTTCGCTTATTTCCTGGTTCTATAATAAAACAACGACTGCAGTTGACTACTGCTCAGGCCATTTTGCCTGATTTTGTGGCTTCTTTGCTCTTCAAGGATCTGGCAACCCTCACAATAAACTACGCGCTGACATGCTTCAGCGGGCACGTGCGGTCAGGCTGTAGGAGTTCACACAGCATCTCAACCAGCTGGTAAGCCACAAAGGCGGCCAAAGTGAAGCTAATGAGAAATTTGTATACTCTAGGCGCAAATATACTGCGGCGGCTACTATGCTATCAAATAAATATTTTCATAAGGCCGCAACTATTGCCCTCTAGCTGTGCATTGCACTACATCATTCAAGATCCGGTTCGTCTCAACTTGATGTAAAACTTGTTCAGTGAATCCCGGTTATCGCAAAGGTTGTAATACATGTCCGAGGAAAGGGACTCTCCTCGTTTCTGTAGCATTTAAATAAAACTATTTTCACCATCAGTTGGAATAGCTTCTATACTTCTGAACGGCCTAATTCAAGAGGGAGATAGCTGCCACGTCTCGATACGCTTACCCCTCCGCCTCCCACTGGTGGCCTTCGTTGTCGAACTCAACAGTGTGCTCGCTGCGTAGGTGGCTTGTGGCGATGCCGACACAAAACGCTTGGGATCTGCGGGACACGTCTCGAGTGATTCAAATGTGCTAAGTTCGCATTTTGCCACCGAGGAGATGGCTGCGCCAAACAATCATGAAAAACAACCTATAGGTGACAATTATACCTAATCCATGAATCTTTCCTGAAACAGTCGTAAGCTTAGCCCAAACTGAAAAGCTAATACAACAGTGAGTTCAATGATCTCTCAATGAGGGGTCAAAAGATTCAATAGAAATACAATAGTAATGGTACTGCAAAGGCGCTATGCATGAGCAGAAAAGACTTGCATATATGGTACGTTAGAGCTTCATTAGACGCTATCACATTAGACACTGTCATTAGCGTGTAGAACCTACTTGTTTCAGATAATGTAGGATGTGAGAAATGTTTGCTGTCGCGTAACGCTCTGGTAAAGGGCGAGTATGCTGAGAGGCGTCCACACTTCTTTGTTAGGGAAGGTGAGTATATCTCAATAAATTCAGACTATTTCGTTCATTCATGTAAGGTACCTCATTGTAGCAGACTTGTTGCCTTCTGGTATTTAAATTCATATCCGTAGAAGACAAAAGAACCGGACGCAGACACAAGCAAAAAAGAGATAAACGGAACGGACACTAGACATGAACAGAATTGGTGACTCAAACCCGCTTTGACTGCCTTCAGGGATTATTCGAGGGCTTATTGCTCAGCTCCGAGCTCGCTAAACATTCACGTACAACGTGACGGTATGTGGCGCAAAAAACAAAAAAAGGAGTCGCGCACTCGCCGACGTGGCTAGCAGCAACACTGGCTCAGGCTATCATGTTTAGACGAATAGAAATACCCGGCAAATCGGAATGTAGAATGAGTGCCACAGCAGCACAATTAGAGAAGCATCGGGCTCGTTCTCCGAAACTTTTCGGCTCACTCTCTACCGGCGGTTTAAGTTGTCCTTTTGTTCACTTTCTTAACATTGGTATCGTAATTACTACACTACAAATAAGGACTACAAATAATGTCCGCTGTGGCTTTTGTGAAATCCGAAGACTGCGTTCGCAAATGACCCAGGTTTTTATGGGCTAACGTGCCTAGAGAGATCAACAGTGCGTCTCAACGCAGCTTTTCAGCCAAAAACTAACCGTAATCCTCTAGCCACGTGCCGTCACCCTTTTCTTTTTTTTTTTGTTTTAGAGCGTGCTCTTTTTACTTCTTAGCTTCCTCAGCGTCATTTTACCTTGATTTCGCTATCAAGACAGGGTGGACCTTTGTTTAGAAGTGGAAGTGAAACCGGTCCGTCTCGCAGCGAGGAAAATAGACGGGATGTCATGAATATTCACATCCACAGCAAAACGTTTCTTGTATTTCTATCTGACAAAGAATGCTCAAACTAAAGTTTCACTGTGATTCGACTTCGTGAGCTTGTCAGTAAGTTGTGCTGTCTTGTTCCTAGCTATAGTAGCTCTTAAAGTGTATACAATGCGTTATTTTTGTTCTTTCGGGATGGTTTTCATGTTCCACAGGAAATAGCTAGGCAGACCCCACTTGAGAACCATCGCGTGATAATAAAATTCTTAAAAAAACTGAATACCAAGACATGCACGCACTAGTAACTGAAATGATTTCTTGGAATTTGAATACAAATCAATGGAAAGAGACAGCTTGCATAAGCTAACTGCAGCCGGCACGCCTCAGTAAATTGCTGAAAAAGCATCTACTCCGCTCACGACCCTCAAGTTGTACATCATTTTGTTTAACTTCGGCAATATTTACTTGATTCAGACGGGCCCATGCCTAAATATTTTCATGTGTTAGTAAGTGAAAATATATCGCAATAACCAAATATGTGAATTTGGCCTCTTTTTGTTCGGGGGTAGAATGGGGGAGAGTGGGCTGATGAATGGAATCAACACAGTTGTCCAGATATTTGTAACATTGTCGATGCAGCCAAGACTTTGTATAAGAAGACGTTTGTCTAACTTCTGGAAAAGGGGACGCGCAAACGTGGCAAGTTTCTTTCTAGTTTATCCTTCTCTGCGTTATATACGTCTCGTTTTTAAAATCCCTCTTGGTTAAAGTGAAGGAAATAGTAAATTTAAGGGCTCGTTCTTTTTGTTAGACACAATCATATGGAGAACACACTGACTATTATGCCAAGAAAAATATAGGATATGTTCTTGGAAACAATTGTAATATAACTATGAAGAAACAGAAGTGATAAAAAAATAACTTGTCTGGCACGCCATCGCATTTGCAGACGTCATGTTACTTTCTTTGTAAGATTCCGCCTTCGAAGGAAGTTTATTTGCATTTTACACAAAGGTTCTCAGGAGAGCCAAATGTTAGGAGGCCTGATGTGATGGGTGTTTTAGCTGTTGCCGAATTGCGTTTTATTTATATAAGCCTCCTGTATGCGCAATTTGTTTCAAGTTTCACGAGAAAAGCTACTGATCATTCACACTTTGCGCATCGCATTAACTAAAGGAAATGTTCAATGTGTAGGATAGCGTGACATCCGGAAATATGCGGAGATACAGACTCAACTGCTTCTACATGCACTGGGACTTAATTTACCAAATACCAAAATTAACCCACTCGCAGTGGATAAGTCGCTGCTTTTCTTTTTGTGAAATCAACTTTGTAGAAAAAAAGTACTCAATATTCCGCTTAAAGGAAACGTGTGAATCAGCGAAGCAGCGAATGCTAACGCTGGCACTGGTGTTTCTGTTGAGAATCGTGCTCATGGCGGCGTTGTGCAGAAGAGAAACCAGTGGACGTGCAAAGCGCGCAGGGATGAGCCGGCGTTTACTATTTGAACAAGCCCATCACGAATTTTCATTGTTCAACAACGCACAAGCAGACTTGTCCACCAGCAATACATTGAAGGTCAAGATCCAGTGCCTATAGTATGCGGGGTGGCCAGTGAACGGTTGGGCAGCGTGAGCAGTCGTTTCTTTCAATCAAGAAACTCGCTAGCAGATGCTGCTTGCGTCAGCATTGCAAGACGAAGAGGGGGAAGGTAGGAGAGGCGAGAGAGGTGAGGGGACATGCGAATGCAGTGGGTGTGAAGAAACTGCGGAGAGAGATGCCTAGAGAAGAGAGAGGGGGAGGAGACGCGCATAGGCAACGCGAACGCCACTGGATAGAGCTCGTTTATGAGATGATCTAATAAGCAAAAATGTAACGTGTGATATATTGAATCTATTTACGGTGCTGGTTCGGTCACCTAGCGTGACGGGCGTGTATGTACTGCGGCTACTTCCTTTCGGCAGAGGGGAATTTCACGCTACGGACACTGAATAAAGGCACGCCACAGCTGTATCTCGTGATCAAACCACCCCTCTTGCAGCCAGAGTTGCCTTTTGCGCGTACTGTTAAGCGGAATTTCTCTTGTTTATCCTTGTCACATGCATAGCTTTTCCATACCTTTCTTTTTTTCTTCTTTTTTGGGGCTTATTTGCATTTCCGGCAAAGTATAGTAATTTTAGTTATCGTCCAGCTGATTATAGCAAGCTTCTGGATCAGTGACTAGTTGAGTGTTGAATTATTGTTGCAGTCACCTACAACTCTTATCACATACATTCAACCAAATTGAGACTAGCCTAGAGACAGACCTTTAAAACAAATATGTTGATTGATATGTGGGGTTCAACGTCCCAAAGCACCATATGATTATGAGATACGGTAGAGCGGAGGGCTCCGGAAATTTAGACCACCTAGAGTTCTTTAACATGCATCGAAATCTGAGCACACGGGCATACAACATTTCCGCCTCCATCAGAAATGCAGCCGCCAGAGCCGCCGCCGCCAGGAATCGATCCCGTAACCAGCGGGTAAGCAGCCGAGTCCTTTAACCACTAGACCACCGCGGCCGGCCAAAGTTATTACGTGTTTTTGTTCATGTTTGCATGTTTTTTTATGTGTTGTGTAATTACATATTTGTAATCTCCCGCTCACATGTCAGTGACATGTTTTTCATATAAAAAATAGAAACTTAAAAATAGGAACATGCGTCCACTTCTTCTTCTTTTATTAGGCTTTCTTTGTGCTAAATATTTTTGTGTTATCTAGGCAGCATTTCGAAACCGTCCTCGCAACCGAAGATAGCCTTATGTTTGCCCGCGTATTCCGTCAATCTTGACAAACAAAACCCCAGGTGTCAACGCGGGTGCTAAGAAGAGGCACGCTACGATTGAAACATGGCTCTTGGAGCGCGAGCCATGCGGTAATTTGGTCTATGCGAAAGCGTGAAGTAGAGGCGGTAACAAAAATAATCGTATAGCCTTTCCTCTACACATAAATCGTCTGACTATCAGCGCTTTTCGCGTTTGGTGATCGCTGTTATTCGACGTGTATAATGTCGTCATGCATATCTTACCTGTGAATAGCGGGCGACGTGCATCGGCAGCCGTCGTCACGCCAGCTCTGGTACGTCCTGTGCTCCTGGTGGTCGCCCCTTCAGCTGAAAAGTTATTAATAAATTGTGGTGTTAAACGCAGAAGAGTGTACCTTTTCAGTTGTGTAGCAGCTATCAACAATAGTGTTAGAAAATTGTGGCAGCTTTCTAGAAGCACTAAATGAATGTATACTTATGAGACTTGATGACTGATTATGGGAGTTTTCCGTTTTTGATAGGTAATAAACTATTGTTGTTTAGAAGTGTTAAGAAGTGATAAAAATAATTTTCGGTGTAAGAATGCGTGTGCAATATGCAAAATGTGAAATTTTTATTCATACCGTGAGACGCCGATAAAACACGCCTTACAGGTAATTTTTCACAAGGTGCGCACGTGGGTTCTTTACACTGTAGTACCTCGCTGCAGTGTTCTTGATAACGTGAGAACGGGCGAAAGAATCAGACCACTGCACCATGTATAGTACATCGAGCATACCGAAGTTGATTTACATATCGCACAAGTAGGAATTAAGACTTCACTATCTATAGTATATTTTAAACATTGAAGGACGGTTCAGCTTCGCCTTCAAGAACAAATCGCGAGAACCTAATCGGGCCTCGTGGGCCTCCTTGCTCCTTGAGTGTTCGGTTTATGCCTCGAGCGTGTTGCAAAGAAGCGAACGCCACTGCACGGAACACTGCCCTCTTCGTAGAACGACAGAATACGTATTGCGAGCAGGGTGGCCAAGTGCCCGCAATGTCGTAATTATTTCTTGTGCGAGTCAGTGAAGTGCTCACTACGCGTCTGTAGGGCAACAGGCGAACCTACGCAGCCATTTATTTCGTCGTTGGTTGCTGCCGCTGAGGACAATTGAACATCTGTGAGCGCTTCCTAAGGGGTAAGCCTTTAAATGACCCACCCTTCTGTGTTTTTGCGCTTCAAGCAAACCTTTACTCGAGTAAATGCTACACTGAGTTTTCTTTCAAACCGTTCTACCAGCACCCGCGTTGACGCACGTTTAAGAGAGGTCAACGTCGTGCGCACCGCTGCTGGTTCGCATCCCAGCAGGCTTCCCTTTGGCGAGATGGTTCATTGTTTTCAAAGGAAATAACACAGGTTTGAGAGCACTGAAATGTAGCTGGCATGGGACTACCTCATCCGGGTGCTATCTGCCTCATGCGCTAATGCTCTGAGCTGTTGTCACTTGTCAGTCATGGCGTTTGTTATGTCCACTGTTTGATTTCATTTGTAAATTGCAGGCCTGTTTTTTCTAAATTCTTGCGCGCACGATGCCCTTGTACTGTATGGATCGCTTTTGAATAGTGCGCGTTTTTGCGTGTCTTGTAAAATTGCGCGACACTAAAAGAACACAAGCAGTGCACGGTTCGACAGAAAGCCGGCTGAAGACGATGACGAGGAAAATTGACACTAGGGGGCCTGAGTAGAGAAGAACAAGGTAGATCGAAGGGAACGTTGGTACGGGAATGTTATCACCAGACCAGGGACTGAAGATGGGCCGTCGGGTGTCGGACCTGAGCTTCCAAGACTTCAACCGGCCGGGTCCTCCTTCCGTCGTGTTTGCTCTCGAGGGGATCATAGCAATCTAGTCTTGAACTCCTGCCCAGGGCCTGCGGACTTCGGTTCTGACAGGCCAGCAACAGCCGTCAGGCTATGGGCCCGAGCTGCAATACCTAAATGCGTGGTCAGGTGAACCCTGGTTCCTTGACGCGTCGCCTCCAGCCAGCGTTCGCACATCGCACCAGCCAGCCCGTGTTCACCCTTAAGGTCGGAATAAGCGCGTTCCGGTTCGCTAATCGTCGCCGAAGTTGAGCGTGTGGGTGAGGCTGCACTGATATGTCGCTTTATTCATACCGCTCAGTCATTCGGACGTTCGATTTAGTTGAAGATTTTGACCTTTCTTCTTGGGTCTTTATAGATAATTTTTGTCGTGTGTAGTCAATTGATTATTAAGTGTTTCGGTGTTGTCTGAGATCTTCAGGTTTTTACCCTTCTAATAAACTTTAGTGTGGGTTTGGTTGTTAAAAATACGGCTTTGTTCATATTAACAAAACTCTCTGAGGATCAGCCTAGGAGAAACAAAACATTAAACAGAAGCTCTATGCATGACTAAATGGCGTCCGCAGCGACAGGACCGAGCCGTTTGTTTTTTATCTAGACTTTCGGACTTTGTATGAACCATGACTAGCATGTGGGAGGTGTTGCAATCGGCTAAACGCATGGGTCTCAATGGAGCCAGTTTAGAGTATGGTATGAGGAGCGGATGCAGAGACAGCATGAGCAAAAGGCGTTACAACGAAAAGAGCCTTAGGGAAAGCTTGAAACGGAGCTAAAGGCTAAAAGAGTGAGCAGCTCGAGCGAGAGACGTGCGAAAAGAAAGCGCTGCTAGATCATGAGACTCACGAAAAAAAGTAGCAGCTCGATTTTGAGAGGCTAGAACCCGAGTTGCGACTCGTGCTTGCGATGGCGAAAAAGCGGCAGCTGAGGATACAGAGGATAGGGCAACAAGTGAATGTTTCCTCCGATAGCAGCATTTGCTGGAGAGAAGTAGTTCCCTGCAAAACAAGCCTCGGGCTTCGCGACGGCCTAACTTCGGAACGAGGAGCTGTGATAGAGGAAGGCAGAGAGGTTGGCATCCTAAAAGGCATGAACAATGCTGAGCTTGTCAAGTGATGAACAGCTTCTCAACCTGAGAACATAGTAGTTCTATTAGGAACAAGGACTGCTGGAAACCTCTGAGAGGCCAAGCACCTATGAAGAAGTGCTGCCCGGGTAAGGGCAGCCTGAAAGCCTTGAAAAATATTGTGAAGCTCGACGATGTAGATAAAAGCTTCGAGAGCAGGGAACAAAGAAGTTCGATCCAGAATTAGGTGTGTCTAATAATATCTCAAAAGCCGAGCACATTACTGGCTACCTCTCAGAAGCTCAATTGAAGGAGCGCAAAAACGTCACTGGGATGATGACAGCAAACACCACAAAGGCTCCGAAATAGTGGCCGCTGATACTTTTCAATCGGTAAAGGTAGCAACAGGCGCCCCGTCGATGGTCCTGGATCATACGTATATCGCGCTCATAGAGAAAGGGAATGTTAGTTTACTGAATAGTGGCAGTACTATTTGCCTCAGAAAGCAGAATGGGAGTGCAGAAGCGCTCGTCCAAGTAAGTATCGAGTCAGATGTTGGCCTTTAGCATATGGACACGTGGCAAAACAGAATGTCCATTTTGAGAAAGTGAACAGCACTGAACACCACAAAAAAGTTTAAGCCGAAGCAAACCATGATAACCGATTGCAAGAACATTCAACTTTAGGAAGCGAAGCAATTCATGCACTTCGCCTCACGTCTCAGGTTACAGAGGGCACTCAAAGTGCGCATTGTTTAGACTGTGAGACAGAGGAAACCGTTCGGGTGAAGTAAGATGTTCAGACGCTCCTGTCTCTGTGCGCCGGGAGGCAACGCTTCGCATTTGGGTTGAATCTATGCTACGTTCGGGTGTGGAATCCGGTTCACTGTCTGGTCAGTTTCTTGTTGGTCGCAACACTTGTGCCTCATTGAATGCGCTTGAAGGCGTTGAGCTTTCATTGTTGTTGTATACTTGCTAAAAAAATGTAGCGTTTTGTTTGGGATGCTGTTACTTGAGTGCTGTTGTTTTAAATGGTGGCTCATTAAGGACTTTCCACTCAGGAAAAAAGACATAAATGTTTTGCACGTAGCCCTGTTTGTTGCGTACTTGTGTTTGACGCTTAGCCAGTTGAACGATGAAAAGTGCTAGGTTTGATATGACATGAATAGACTTTGCGTGGGTCAATTTGAAGTATCTCGTGCGGAGAAACATATTTTTACAGGTAGTGGTACTAGTTGTGAACTTGCATTTGAGCATTACTGTCAGATTATTTACAGATATTTTGGTTCAATATAACAAGTTGTCAATTTTCTGGCACTTACTAATGTGTACAGTGAAAGCTTTGGTTCAATGAATTATCGGGATAACCATTGTATCCTATGTGTGTTGTTGGTTAGGCACAAATAATACGTGGCACAATGAGACCAGTCTTTGAGACTAAACGGGTCCAGATATTGTGAAAGCAAAGTGAGCATATGTACAATGGCTAGGATTGTATTGGTACAGCAAAGTGACAAAAACATGTCAGTTTTTGTTAACCATGTTGATATGCAAGTACACTGGTACAGGTGTCCACCTATTTTTTTGACATTGGCATGCATTGTGTGCTCCCTGACTGTATGCGACACGCATCAGTATATGCAACTTTGCTTTGATATTCTAGCCCCGTCGTGGTGGTCTAGTGGCTTTGGGGATCGGTTGCTTACCCACAGGTAGTGGGTTCAATTCCTGGCTGCGGCGGCTGCATTTCCGATGGAGGCGGAAATGTCGTAGGCCCGTGTGCTCAGATTTTAGTGCACGTTAAAGAACCCCAGGTGGTCGAAATTTTTGCAGCCCTCCATTACGGCTTCTCTCATAATCATATGGTGGTTTTGGGATGTTAAACCCCACATATCAATCAAATCAATGCTTTGATGTTCAAAGCTCCTAGCGATGTGTTCCACGCACCAAGCAGCAATTTTTACAGAAAAACTCATTTGTAAGGGTTCCGAGTGCCTTGTAAAATTGCGCGACGCCTAAATAAGACAAGTGTAGGCGCAGACACAAAGCCGGCTGAAGACGACGACAAGAAACATTGGAAATAGGGCGCTACGTTAACAACGTAGAAGGAGGGTGGCCCAATCACCAGTCGACTCGAAGATTCTAGGGGCCAATGACTGGGCACCACGCCACTTGAGCCGCCTGCAATCAGGACGGCACAAGTGGGCCAGAGCGGAAGCAGAAGACTTAGCAGCGAAGAACGAGGTAGATCAAAGAAGACGTTGGCACTGGAAGGTCATCACCAGACCAGGCGCTGAAGACGGGCCGTCGGGTGTCGGGCCCGAGCCTCCAAGACTTCAACCGGCCGGAGCCTCCTGCCGTCTTGTTTTCACTCGAGGGGACCATAGCCATACGGTCCTGAACTCTTGCCCAGGACCTGAGGGCTTCCGTTCTGACAGGCGAACAAAAGCAGTCGGGCTGCGGTGCCGAGCTGTGCGTCCAGCTGCCCGGCCACGTTGACCCAGGTTGCTTGACGCGTCGCCTCGAGCTAGCGCTAGCACATCGCTACTAGCGAACCCACGTTCGCTCCTAAAGCCGGAATCACCGCGTTCCGGTTTGCTCATTTTCGCCGAAATTCCGCATGTGCGTGTGAAGGCACTGATATCTCGCTCTACTCCACCGCTCAGCCATTCTGACGTTAGATTTAGTTGAACAGTTTGAACTTTTTTGTTGGGTGTTTATAGAAATTTTCGTCCTGTGTAGTCAACTGTTTATTAGCGTTTCGGTTTTGTGGGGGATTTTCGTCTTTTTTACTTTTCTATTAAATTTTATTTGGGTTTTTTGTTACAAAGAGCTATGTCCTTATTAACAAAAACTCTCCGAGGCACAGCCCAGGAGAAACAAAACATTAAAAATAAGCTCCCTGCATGACAGAACTGCATGGTTTTTTTACGTTAACGAGTCAAGGCTGTTGTTTGCGTGATCTATTACAAATATGCAATAAAAACAAGTCATCTGAAGAGGCCAGCTGGTCTTGTTTTCCCTGTGACTCTAGCTGCACACTGCACATATTCTCGTCTGTTGTGAGGCTGAATAGGATGACAGCTTTAAAAACATTCCCAACAAATGTATACAGTTGCCCCAAGCGCGCATTGAGAAGCAAGTACGGCACCTTTGTTAAGTTGAGGATGTGATTGGCGACATGCCAGAATTGGAATTCTGGATAGAGATATTGTAAGCACAGTATTGACAACGTTTGACCTTCATCTTCTTCATCTGTATATAATCATCATCCCGAAAAACGTCGTCTTTGTTCGAAGAGATGATCAGTTGATTCGGCCTAATAAACGCCGTCGAGACTCCAACGATGCTACTGTCTTACAGAGTGGTAGAGGCTGCTTCGATCCCCAAGTCCTCTCCGACGTCACGTTCCCCTGGAGCTTCGGTCGGGTCGCCGCTTGCTACCCCCGTCCGCTGTCATGGCTCAAGAACCGTTGCCCGGAACATCCAGCACCCCTGTCCTAGAAACCATTCCTGCGTGGATCGTCAACGCCTGGCAGTGCGACCCACCCATATTCTGTGGTCTTTCACGTGAAGATGTCGAGGTATGGCTAAAAGAATACGACATGACCAGTGTTTATAACCAATGAGATGAGCCTCAGGAACTTCGTCACGTCGCCTTCTATCTGTCCGATGTCGCGAAAACGTGGTTTTTTAACCACGAGGGTAGCTTTCGGATTGGCCTACTTTTGCTTAACAAGTCCGTATGATTTTTTGGAAACCGAACATTGATTCCGAAGTGTCGAAACAAAACTTCGATGGGCGTGCCCAACATCCCGGGGAGACGTACACTTCCTACACTGACAACGGCCTTGCCTTTTGCCACCGCGTGAACTCCGCGATGACAGAGGCTGATCGTGTTCGCCACATCATCAAAGGGATAGGCCATGTCGCGTTTAACGATCTGGCTGTTAAAAACCCCACCACCGTTGAGGACGTCATCACGACATGTCAGCATCTTGAAAAACTCCAAGCCATTCGATTGCACCCAGACTACCCAGACGCCAGTGGCAGCCTGCCTTCCTTGGATGCGGATTTGCGCGCACTGATTCTCACTCTGATTCGCGAGGAACTTCAAGTGCAAGGGTTGCCATGTGCACCCGCCCCTCGGCCTCACTCTCAATCTGCTGGTCTGCGCGAAATCATCAAAGAAGAGCTCTCATCCATGGCTGGCGCTCTCCCATCGAACACTACGGCACCACGAACACCACCCATGACGTATGCACATGTTGCTGCCATACCACCTGCCTTGGTTCAGCACGCGCATCCTATTCCTGCGCAGTCAACGTAGCAGCATTTGCACCACACTCGCCTGTCCCAGCGCCAGTACCAGCGCCTGTGACAGCTCCAGCGCACTACGCCCCCTGGCACTCGCCTCACCCAATATGTTACTATTGTGGCATTCGCGGCCATATTTCACGATTTTGCCGCAAGCGCCAACAGGACGAACGTTGTGGCTACGATGATTACGAAAAGGATTCGGAGCCATCCCCGAACCAGTACCAGCGACGCCCTACGACACGTTCCTTCTCTCCGACTTCTCCACACGCCGCACCTCGCCCCTGCTATCCCGGACCCCGCCGGTCCCCTTCACCTCTGCGACGCTCAACTTCTCCTCTGAGACCGGCTGTACCTACTTCTGACTACCACTAGGAAAACTAGCTGGTGCAGTTTTTGGAGGGAAAGCTTCATCGCTCGAACAAACACAAAGACCTCCAGAGGGCTTAGCCAACTTGTTATTAGTGTATGCGGAAGGAGTACCAGTTCAGGAATTGGTGGACACGGGCTGCTATTTCTGTTATTCATGCGGATTTGTGTACTCGTCTACACAAGGTTACCACCCCTTATTCTGGCACTCTCTTACGTAGCGCAAATGACTCGCAGCTACGGCCATCAGCCCAATGCACCGTTAGAGTTTTCATTGATGGTATCCGGCATCATATTCAATTCCGTGCTGGCTTCTTGTGCTTTTATGCTTAATGTAGGATGGGGATTTCTTCCTGATGCTGCTGCTTCAATCTATTGTCGACAACGACTCATACATATGCGAGAAACGGATGATATTTCCCCGAAATCTTCATGGGACCCGCTACGAACAGCCAATGACTTCCTTGTGCCACCTAACCACGAGCATGTTATCACGGTTATGTTTGACTCCATGGACCACGGTGACGTCCTAGTCAGTCAATCAGGCCGTTGTCTATCCATAGGGATTGCACTTTCATCGAGTCTTGTCCGCTTCTCCGACGGCACCGCATTTCTCGCAGTACTGAATATCACCAATAAGCCGATTCTGCTGACCAAGGGCACTGTTGTAGTTTCCCGCGTGGACACACAACCTATCTCTGTAGTCGCTTCAGATACCTCTCCGGTGGAATCACGTTCAATACCAACAGATGATCCACCTACTACGGCTCTCATTCATGCCATCAGCACGGATCTCACTCCCCCGCAAGCAGACGAAACTAGCATAATTTTTTTTCGATGTACATTCCACTGCTCTAAGCCAGACTTCTGCGGTGGCTCATCGCATACACACCGACGGAACTTCTTTTGTCTGTCGTCGACCATACCGTGTTTCTTCCAGCGAATGCGAGATCATCGACAAGCACGTTGCTGATATGCTCAAGCGAAACATCATCCGCCCCTCCTCAAGCCCTTGGTCGTCACCTGTCGTTCTCATACGAAAAAAAGACGGTTCGGTGCGATTCTGCGTTGACTACCACGCAATAAACGATGTAACCAGAAAATACGTATATTCCTTGCCTCGCACTGATGATGCCTTAGATTCCTTACAAGAAGCGGAATATTTTTCAAGCTTTGACCTGTGCTCCAGTTATTGGCAAATTCCAATGCACGAGGATGACAAGGAAAAAAAACTGTCTTTGCCACACCCGATGAACTCCGAATATGAGGTACGGGGCAAGCTTGTGCCCATCTGACGTGTAACAGAGCATTGCCGTCACAGTAGTTTTACCGTGGACTGATGTCAGCACGCGAACTTTCTTCGCCCCATTATTCTCGACGGTTGTGGTGCCAGGCATGTCGAAGTGAAGAGGCGTCTGATCGACATTCCCGATTTGCCCAAGCAGGTAGCCGTTGTTGTGCTGCAAGTTTAGGACGAACCTCTGAAAACTGTGAAGCTTTTCATCGTAATCCTCCGCAAAACTTTTCGAATATGCCCATTCACCTTCGGAGAAAAAAGCCTTTCTTTTTCATAAAGTTAGTTAGCCAGCACCCGCTCGCTTTAAACTGGCTCCGCGTTAGACCTTTTTCTAAGGCTAATTGCATAGCTCGCACTTGGAGCAGTTCTGTCGTCACGGGCCGCTGTGCCGCTCGCTGCTCAAGCACATACTCGCCAAGCAGTTCTTCAATTTGCGGAAACGGACCCTGCAGTGGTCCACTAGAGCCTTTGCGTGAAGCTTTGCTGTCGACAATCTTCTGTTTTTGTTTTCGCCAGTCCCGCACGCACGTTTCGGGAACTCTGACCGACCGCGATGCGGCCCGATTTCTGTCCGTTTCTGCACACGCGATGACGTTTCTTTTAAAAGCGGCATCGTAGTGCACTCGAGTTTTTGGAGTCGGCCCTTCCATGCCGTCGATGCTAATGCACTACAAGATGACGAACTCCTCAGCACACGTACGAAGTGCTGCACATGGGAAACACATAGGCAGAAATGGCCGACGCGCCATGCCGACGCACGAAGAGGGCGGCCATTTTGGAAATGTCGATGGCGATAGAATGACCGTATTCACTTTTTTTCGTACTCAATTCTAACGCGCATGCGGTTTATGAACTCGCTTAATTGGAAAAAAGGTGTGCGTTAGATTCGAGTAATTACGGTAGTTCTAAAAAAATCATAAGAGTTTCTTTTTTAGGATTTTGCTTGATGCTTTATGGTCCCTCAAAACAATGAGAATTATTTTAAAAGATAGAATAGCCCAAAAATTTAGTTCAGGAATAAAAAAAATAAACATCTTTGGAGGTTATGTCACAAAAAATTTGACCCTCACAGAGGTAAACTTCTATTGCAAAATGTGCAGTTGCTTTCCTTTTCAGTTGTGCGTATGCTTGCTATAGTGCAGCTGAAAAAAAAAACACTGTTCTATGTATTCCTCTGGCAGCAAGGCCTGCAAACTCCACTACTCGAAAACACAGTCTTTCATATCGGCAGCATGTTACAGGAAGCTTATCAAACAGACCTAAAGATACCAGGATATTCCGTTTAACAAGAGTTCCATTTACCAAGCGACAAACAAGCGTGTAGAATTCAAGTACGAGACCAAATATACCAGAGGCAGTTTCATTTAATAAGCAGCAGTTCCATTCAACAGATTTCCCGTTTACTGAAAGCCTTCTGTAGTTTGTTATACAGACAATTCCGTTATAGTGGAGGTTAAACTGTTCCACAGTGTCCATCACAGTCTATAATTACTAGTATGCTCACCTGTGCTTGCCGGAGAATCGGCTGTTGAGACTGCTGACACTATGTGTGCACCGTAACACCTGGCCATCTCCTCGTGGATGATGCGCCTGTAGGCTGCCAAGTCTGGGCTCGGGAAAAGCGGCACTGTCGGTGCTCGAGCACTGGGGATTTCTGTGGCACCCCCCGTGTCCTCGCCATAGTCAGACTCGTCTGATTCATCATCTTTGTCGTTCGATTCATCAACTTTGTCACTTTCAGGCTCCTGTTCTAATCTCCTGCAACGAAAAAAACAAAAGTGTGGACTGCAAACTGAAACTTGAAGAAGACTCTTGCACACCAATGTACACCACACCACAAATAAGGATGGATTTCTGCCACCATTCAGTTATTACTGGTGGTTTTACGCCAACTAACCACGATACTGTGATGTAAAACGAGATGAAACAACTATTTGCTAGTGTATTTACACAGATCGATCCAGAAGGAGAACAACAAGCACAGCAGACAGGCCACTCCTTTTAAGTAGTCTTCTGAACACAGAATATGTCCGACCCAGAGCGTCGGAATGGTTTAGCTGGAGTGACGGCGAATCGTAACGAGAAACTCGAGACCTCCTTCCCTTTCCCAAATGGCTGTGTGCGTAACATTGGTCGTTTCAAAGCATCGATGAATGCCTGTTACAAGCCCCGTTGTTAAGTGCCCCTAGGCCATTTTTACTTTGTGAATCAGCGGAGGGCCCACTACGTGTCCGTAGGGCAACACGCGAACCTACCGAGCTGTTACCTTTGTTGATGGTTCTGCTGCTGACTATGGTTAAATATGTTCGAGGACCTTATAATGGGTGGCCTTTCAGAGCACCCACTTTTTGCTAAATTCACATATTTTGATGCCTGGCGAGACTGTATGCTTCTGCCACGCAATATATGAAGCGTAAGCTCTTTCCACTACATGACACTGATATAGTGCATTTTTTTTCCGAGGCTATTCTGACAAATATTGTGACTGTGGTAGAACACTTGCTTGCCATGCAGACAGCATCGCTCGCCACTTGGACCCTGAAATATTTATTTTATTTGCATCTTATTCTTTCAGTCACAGATAAAGTGATTTTTCACTCTCAACAAATAACTCCGATGTCCTGATTTCTGCAAAATGAGCTCCCCAAAGTTATCACATTAAAACTGGCTTCTACTTCTTGGCACATGTCCTACAATTAAACAGAAGGTGCTTCCCACTCACCTCCTAGTGAGCTGGAATGCTCTATTAAACGCTTAATAGATAACCCGGTCTGCCCCACATAGGTCGTTCGGCCACACACCACTCCCATTCTGCAGAGAACAGTGGAGTTTTTTTTGCAAAGAAAGAGCTTGATCATTTTTAGGCACGAAGCTCCTTAGCTCGGCACTTCAACGTCACCACCAAGCGAAGCTCCTAAGAAAAGGCAAGCGTGCCAAGCTAAACAGCTGCTGCACGGGCGCCGCGGCAGATGGCGCGCACATACTTACTTATTCAATGGTTCCCGCCACCAAGCGCAGCAGACACTCTCTTTACGTGAACTTCAGTGCTCTAATGCCATTGTACACGAAAAAAGCGCAAGTCTGCAGGGCACTTCCCCGAAATCGCACAAACAAAGCCTTTGTCATCGGGCTCAACGTCTGTATAACGAAGACCTGTGCAAACGTGCGCAGATTGTGACACGCTTGTTTCAGACAAAAGAGATGCAGGCCATTATCCAAGAATGCAGGCACACCGAGCACGTCAACAAACTGTAAAATAACAAAATGGGCCACAGCACCTCAACATCGGTGCTGACTGCAGTTACGAACGAGACTTTATCGAGTGCACTTCTGGACACAGTGGTGGCGTACACGATAGACTTCGATTCAAGAACAATCTGTCTCGCATCGATGATTCCTTGCAATGAGACAAAGCACGAACTGAACACGCAGTCCGAGTGTTCAAAAAGGCGTTTCCCAGTGCCGACGACCACGGTGAGTTTGAATTGCGCGGGACGTGCAAGAGATCACATGCTCGGCAACGTGCCGGCTTTTGGAGTAACAAACGGATTCTGCTACTCGCCAAAACCGCAATAATTGCCGAGGCTGAATCTCATCGAGGAAAGGCTACTCTCGCACTGAATCTCTCTCGTGCACATGCGATCCCTTTCATGTACACCGTCGAATCTCCCCGCCGCATCACCGCTCGCCACCTTACCATTTTCTAGAAAGCCAGCAGAGAGAGCGGCAGGCACATAGTCGTTTGAGTCCTATTTCTAAGAAGCTATTTGTACACTGAACACCTGCTGGTTTTAAAAGTACACAGGGGGCCTTCACGGAGCATTCTGTTAGCACGAGGTCATGACTTATTGAGCACGTGCACTGTTACAGGAGGCAAGTTGGTGTAATTTTAATAAATCAGTCTGTTACAGATGAGTTCTGCGGAAACCCGCAAGTTGGCGGAGGGATTAAAAAAGGGGAAAATCACCCATTTGCAGCATGAAGCTATAAGAAAATCCGTAAGGATTTGTCAGAAAGAAAAGCTTCTTAGTTCCTAAAAAATTCGTCCTGGTGCGAGATTCGCACTCGGGACCAACGCCTTTACGGGGCGGTCGCTCTTCCAGAAAGCTAGCAATTGGCACCGTGAGAGCGAGTTCATCGACAACTCGAAGCATATGGACACAAGGATTTCCTTGTGGCTTCCTGCTACAAACAGGTACACTCTTGCTTTCCAAATCGATCTGTGTTCATCCTGTCCACTTATGCTCCGACGTCTTCTCCCAGCCACAATAAAGCAGTTTATCTTTACAGAATAATGTCTTAACTACACCTCTTCTCTCAAATGTTGAACAAAGTGTGTATGTGTGTGTGTGTGTGTGTGTACGCGTGCTAATCATTTGGATTTTAGAATGTTTGCAACTGCACTCTCAAATCCCCTCAAGCTCTCGAAATACTTCATAGCATGCAAAGGCATTGCACACTCATTTCGCAACTAGTAGTTTTCTCGGCTGTCACAGAAAAAAACTTTCCTTAGCAACTAAAACTTACTAACGCACGCAATATTCATACAACACACACACACATTATATATATATAATTTTTTTCACCCACTTTTCTTTATATTTACATTAAAATTCGGTCTAATATTTTCCCCTATACTTTCCTTGGCAATATAGTCTGTTATATCTCACAATTATTGTGTAAAACACTGAAAAACGAGCCCTTAAGTATACACTTCTTTCATATATATATATAATCATTGGATGCCAAAGCAAAAGATTTTAGACATACTCCGTAAGGTGTTCCGGCAACGATTCCGGTAGAACAAGAGGAGACACATTCCTTGTTGCACGCTTCCGCCTCATGTTCACATTGACGGGAAGTGTGAACACCTCAGGGCTGCCACTCAGTTCAGGTGTGTCAGCTGCAAGTGAATATGGTATAATAGTATAACCTAGTTAAGTAACTGCTATAATTTTCTAGCATATAAACAACACCTCTAATGAAAAACCGCCAATAAAAACAGTTTTACTACAAGGGTGAAGCAATGAATGTGGTCGCAACAAATCATGACGTTATAAGAATTAAGACTTGGCAGTGAACTTATTTTGAATCGATTGTTTTATTTCCACAAAGCAATCGTTTAATGCAATACGGCTGCACCAGGGCACAAAGAAGTTTTTTGTGGTGCGTCATCTCAACATGTAGTACATAAATGGCAGGAGTGCAGCATGTAAAAGGGTATACTAGCCACTTGCTACGCCCGCCGAAAAGGTGTGTGAACAACAGCGCTTTCAACTGCGCTCTTACAATCAAAGTTGCTAACTGCTGCTGAAGCAAAGCAACACTGCCTGCTGGGAATGAAACTACTGAAGCAGTCTAGTCATAATGCCCTCGGGTATATAGCTTTCGCCCGAAGACACCGAGACTGGGTAACAGCTGCACCACTGGAAAAGCTCCAGCCCCACCATGCCGCCTGCTAGCACCACCTATAGTGCTCATTGTACCCGCATTTTTTGCGATTCGAAATAATGTGCATTAAATTTATTCAAAATTCGTAGGCCATCGCAAAAGTTTGAGGGTGTGGAGGAAAAACCCGACGTGAAAACAGCTCAATTAGGGGGGAGGAGGGTACTGACTTTATGGTGTTGAACATGATGTGGTTGAAGAAAATGCTGTGTAGGTCATCTGAGTTCCCTTCACAGTGGCTCTTTCCTTTGTTAATACTCTTGTACCCAAATTAAAAACCTCGTTCGAAAGGTTCACAGCCAATCACAGTTTTTTACACTTTTGCAATAGTGCTGAACATTACCGAGATTATCCGCAGTCATGGCAGAAAACTTAACAACAGACCTGCACATGATGCATGCCTATACATTCATTTCCATGAGAGATAACTATAGCGACATGAATAAAAGCACTAAGATGTCCTTAATTTTTAATGACTTTGCCGGTGAAACGCCATATTATAAAAAATTATACACTCCTCGCGAGGTTCCCATTTTGGACCAATTGCTCGTATGGTTGTGCCAGAGTAAAACCACACAAGTCAAACCAGGAGTCAGTCAACTTCATGTGTTCCAGTCCAAAACTATTTTTTGGCTGAGTTACACAGGAGACACCAAAGGGGTACTGTTTTGAAGGATGTCTTGATCGCACAGGACAGTTTTATCGCTCTCAAGTACTGTCATTATCGAGGCTAACACTTGCACCTCGCCCTTATTTCTTATGGCTTTTTTTTTAATATCAAGAACATTGTGTCCCACAAATAAATTTAATCGCCCCGCCATGCTCACGCATTTATTTGAAACAGCCAGAAACAACAGCACATGAAAAACTGACACTACGAGGTCCTTACGGAGTACTCACTGTAATGTGCTGGCGTGTCGGGGATCGGGAAAGCCACCGTTTTCTTGACGTCGATCGTAGCGCTTACCGGAGAATCGAGCTCTGAAGAGCTGTCATCTGAATGGAGAGATGAAAACCACACAGGAGTCTCGTTTCATACCCAGTTATGAATTGTCTTTATTAAAAACTGCCTTAAAGGCTTAGCAATATGGCTCTGTCATCAATGGAAAGTTGATAGAGGTCAACTACACTCAAAACTCGAACACTGGCATTATGAATATCAGTTATGATGAAATAAATTAAGAGTAAACTTGGTATATAAAGAGTGTAAGGAATGCACCTTTATAACGAATTTTTATATATCACAAACTTATTTTTTGTGCAGCATGACACTTTGTTGTAGTAAGGTTTGAGTACATAATTAACGGGCTCTGCAGAGCTGAAGTCAATAATGGAACTGCTTTACAAACATTGATGAAAATTGCAGAGATAGATGACCTCTGAATTTTAACAACCTAGCTTTATTAGAAAAAAAACAGCTGTTATAGTGATTGATCAGGTATATCAGCTTAGGAGAACTGTCATTTGAAAAATATTAAATTATCCAACTTTTTTTAACACTATGTCCATTTCAAGCGATTTGTAGTACAGGCTAAGGATAGTCACACGCCTCTTATGACATTTTTGTAAAGGTGTTTTGAATTTGATGTCGGTGCTTAAACTAAAAGCAAACAATGACTTCAGTTAGATTGACAAACTGCACTCTAAGAACTGTGTTGCTTTAAGTTTGACTGTCAGAAGTTCATTAATATTATTATCAGTAAAACTTAAGCTTGTAGTGCCATTTTTAAAATTTCACACTGTGGAGTCTTCACCCGCATTTTCTTTTCGCACATTTTCTCGCATAAGAGGCCTCATGTCGCGGTGTCGCGACAAGAGTAGTGTTTTCAGGACAGCAAAACTGTGCTTTACTAATACGTGAAGAAACAGTTTGTTCTTTCATGTTCCTTTAACAATCGGCATCTTGCCCACTTTGCAGCCGTGACTTTGTAAGAGACCTCCACGCCAACATCTCGAGGAAAAATTATTTTTTTATTGTCTTCTGCCGCACAAACAACCAAGCATCCTCAGCGTCGTTAATGCACCACCAATTCAAAACAACTCAAATCTAAAAGCGATTTTTCGTTCAGAAAGTCTCTAAACTTTATCCCCCATCCTCCCTTAAAGCACACTCAAGTTACAGAAGGCCACTGCTACCTCGATTTTTCCGTTAATTTGACACTGTCTAAAACCAGATATGTAGCACTCGAACTTGAATTTTTCGTCACCCCAAGATTGGCCCTCACCAGACCACTCAGAGTTTCAATGGTCATCAGAAATATGCTTAAAGCTTTGCAACCACATTTTTCTGAGTAATTTTTGGCAGTTTTTGTGCTTCTTAGGCATTGACATCGAAGTATGCAGCATGTACTTACCATATCGCATGGCAAGACCTTTGCTGGGATTCCTGTGTATGGTGCAGTCCTTTAAAGGACTGCGGAACCGCTCAAAGTCGGGAGTCTTGAAGTCCGGCACTATAGATGGGGGCAACGGGCTGTAGGAGCAGCCACTTGAAAGGCTCGTGTCACTGCCTTTACGGTCGGTTGGAGGCAGGCTGCTCTTTGACCTGAAGGTTCACAGTAGCAGTGACAAGCAAAGAGGTGAGGGGTGAGTAAGTTCATATCATTAAGAAGCAAAACTAAATTCTGAGGCCTCCCACAGAAAACCCATTGTACGGTAAAACTGTGGTTGTAGGAACAGTGCTTGTACAAATTTTGGGGTGATGGGAATCGTTCTTTGGTCCGGCAGAGGTTTACTAGCCCACAATGTATTCTAGGATGGTTGTGTACCGATTGTCGCCCCGGGGCGTTTGATATGAACCTCCGCTACGAAATACGTATGACATGGAGCTGCTCCTGCTGTCACAGAATGCGCAACAAGCATGCACAGGTGCGGAAACCCAAGTGCGGGCTAGAGTGCCACACCGCCAATTCGTCAGAATATACCTTCAGTCACGGAGTGTCCTATTATACTAAAGGTGACTTTGGCGCTAGCGTGCATGGGAGATGCAACGCACGGCGCTTTAGCCAGAGTTTAAATGATGGGTAGTCCACGAAATTGTGTAATCTAATTTCTCTCGGCACAATTTGGCTCCATGTGGCCTCAATCCACTTTGCCGCAAAAAATTTAGCAAAGGTCAAGCTGTTGCGCTACACCTTTCTGGCTTTTCAGGCTCACCAATTCAAATCTGTTCAAGAAGCCCACAAGGGTCCCTTCATTCTTTTTTTTCATTGAAAACAAAACCAAAACCCCAATAAAAAAAATCCACAAGTGGGTTCGAAGCCCGCAAGCAAGAAGCCTAGGAAATCCGTGTAGTAGCCATCATTACCATGGGGGTTGAACAATCGCAGTGCCAGAGTCCTTTCTCGTCAATTTCAGTAAACTATACCTTCAATGACATGTCGCAGCCTCCAAGATTGCATGAACTAATTTTGAAAGCCTTAATGCACTTTCGTATGCCTTCATGTAGAGATTACAGATAACGTTGACGACGCGATCTTTTTTTTTACACTTCAAGGAATGCGGTGCTGTCGATGTGGCAGCCACATGTGGACAACAATGGGGGCCGTGTCCTCGAGCATTGAGACATGTTATGAATGGTGAACGAGGACTGAAAGATGAAGAAGACGGTCTCTGCAAAAGAGCTAGGCCTCGGAACATCAACATGCGCGACTGTTGGGGACACGCAGACCTGAAAACTCTCCCATGGTGCTCGCATTGCCCTAAATCTCCCAAAGAAACATCTACAACACCGCGGTAAGAAAATACTGTTCTGTAGAAAATACTGTAAGAAAACGAGGGACGTGCAATGGACAGCAATTCTAGTCTTTTACTTGAGGTGTCTTTTACACGCAGGGTACCATGCATTTCCCTGCCTAAAAACTTCACTGGAAAGTATTCAAAGCAGTTCGCGGCGTTGTGGCCCCAAGACGCAGTAATAGAAATGCATGCCAGATTTTTTTTTTTGATGCTCATACTCTATATTGTCTGGTGATACGAAGTTCACATGATTCGAATATTTTTGGTGACACTGCAACATTCGTATCGCCAATGTTTTACTGTATGACACCCAGGCACAGCAATGCACACTAAAACTGAGCGGTGCATCTACACAGTTGCTACACCAAGGAGAAATCCCCAGCTTGAACAGCTGAAGTTCACCTCACCAAACCTGTAGCCCATTCCTACCTCACGCGAATAAAGATCACTTAAGAGTGGTCACTAGCATTACTGTGCCATCACAAGCACGTGGTAACCTGTGGTGCCATTTGAAAAAAAACTATTCCGAAGCATGGCATAGCAGGACATCTCTGATCACTGTTCGCTATTCTTGGTTCTTCAATACACACCAAAATTAAACGTATGGCTGTTTTCGCATTTAACTTCGACTGCAGTGCAGATTCCGTGGCCCGAAATCGGACCCATGCATTCATGCTTAGCGTTAAAAGCTGCCATGGCAAGAAATGACATGATGGCATGACTATTCTACGTGCTGGGCTTTTTGGCAATTACTGCAATGCCGCAGGGGTTTCGGATCTGACAGAGGATGAGGCATTGTGTGTATGACTGCCTGAAGAGTCTTTGGCTCTACGCGTGATATAGCGTTGATCTGAGGTGTGGCTTAGTAACATGCAGTTTGTTTTGTGTGTATCGATCCCTCTTGCTTTGCCAGTAGTTCCTGAGCTTTCGTTTGAGAAACGGCTTAAGATCAAGGGCTGGGATATATATGAATGTAGTGGCAGCGCTTTCGTGGACAGATGCAGCAAGCTGATCCACCATCATGTTGCCTTGGATCTCACGGTGCCCTGGCACACAGCACACTACATGTTGTTTGAGTGTGTAGAGTGCGCATAAAGTGGAGTAAAGCGAGACGAGGACAGGGTTTTTTTGTTTTTTAAGATTGTGCAGAGCCGTTACCACACTGAGGGAGTCCGTATAAATTACTGCTTTTTGTATTTGTAGTTGTTTGATGTGTTTAGCAGCCACAAATCGCGTAAGCTTACGCCGTGAAGATACTTGTACCGGGATGCAGAGGGCCAGCATCCGAAAAGGATGGCCCGACAGCAGCGTAGGACACAGAGGAGCTAGCCTTAGAAGCATCTGAAAAGAACTCAGGACGTGTGTATTTGAGTTGAAGTTCCAGGAAGTATGTTCGGATATGGGCAATTGGTGCATGTTTAGTAACTTCTAGGAAAGACACATCGCAGTCTATAGGCTTCCACTGCCACGGTGGCGGGTATGTTACAGGAGCCATTAAACTGTGTTCAAGTGACACTCCAGTTTCTTCAGCTAGACCCTTCAGGCGAACTGAGAAGGGCTGCCTCATTGAAGGCCTGTTTTGAAATAGAATGGAGCTCGACAAATCATTAATAGTAGAGTATGAGGGGTGCTTCTTGTCTGCTTTCACCTTAAGGAAATATACAAAAGACATGTAGGTTTTCTGCAGATGAAGCGAATACTCATTTGACTCAACGTAAAGGCTTTCTACGGGGCTGGTGCAAAAAGCACCCGTAGAAAGGCAGATGCCCAAATGGTGCACGGGATTCAGCATCTTCAAAGCACTTTGAGTCGCAGACTGATAAACAACGGCCCCATAATCTAAGCGGTTGTGAATGAGGCTTCTATACATGTTCATGAGACATTGCTTATCACTACCCCAAGTAGAACGTGACAACACTTTTATAACATTCATGGCTTTTAAACATTTTGTTTTTAAATACTTCATGTGTGGTACGAAGGTCAATTTGTCTAAGATAAGCCTAAGAATTTATGCTCGGCTTTGACAGACAGAGGTTGCCCGTTCAGTCGAATGTCAGGTTCCGAGTGCATGCCTCTCTTTCGAGAGAACAAGACACACGTGCTTTTTTGTGGGTTAAGTCAAAATCCGTTTTCATCTGCCCATTTGGAGACCTTGTTTAAACTCAGCTGAACTTGCCGCTCACATATTGCCAAGTTGCATGACTTGAAGCCAAGCTGAACATCGTCGACATATGTACATAGAACATATTGCGGGGGATGGACAGGTGCAAGGAATTCATTTTGATAATAAAAAGTGTACAACTAAGTACACCACCTTGCGGTACTCCCGTCTCCTGGACAAATGTTTGGGAGAGAACACTGCCTACACGGAACGGATACTGAATGTTCGATTGGACAAGTAACTCTCGATTATTGAAAACATTCTACCGCGCACACCCAGGTGAGACAAGTCTCTTAATATGCCAAAACGCCATGTTGTTTCGTAAGCCTTCTCGATATCGAGGAACACAGAGAGGAAGTATTGTTTGTGGGCGAAAGCGTCTCGGATCTGTGCCTCTATACGCACCAGATGGTCGGTGGTGGATCTACCCTCTCGAAGTCCACACTGGAATCTGTCGAGCAGACTGTGTTTCAAGGAGATGTAAAAGTCGGCGGTTTATGATCTTTTCAAAAAGTTTACAAAGGCAGCTTGTAAGTGCAATGGGCCTATAACTTGAAACTGAGGAAGGGTCATTGCCGTCTTTTGAAATGGGAATAATTGTAGCCTCTTTCCAGGAAGCAGAGATGATGCCAGAAAACCAGGTAGCATTGTATAGGGAGAGTAATGTTTTTCGCGTTTCGAGCGGCAGGTTTTTCAACAATTCATACACTACACGATCGTTGCCTGGGGCAGAATTACTTCAGGAGTTTAGCGACGTTTGTAGCTCAGCTAAGTTGAAAGGCTGGTTGTATACCTCGTAGTTTGTACACTTGTGTTCTAGTTTCTGCTTTTCTATGCTTGCTTTATATCTTTAAAAAGCTTGAGTATAGTGTGATGAGCTAGAAACCTGCTCGCAGTGGGCACCGAGGAAGTTTGCCTGGTCTTCCAGGCTGTCACCCTGTGTGTTAACGAGTGGGAGTGTATGTACTTGTCTTCCTGCTACCCTACGAACCATGTTCCAGACTTTAGCCTCTTGTGTATATGAATTGATCCCTGATAAAAACTTGTGCCAGCTTTCTCTTCGGGCCTGCCTGCGCGTTCTCCTGCTTTGAGATTTTATTCTCTTAAAGCTGTCAAGATTTTTGGCTGTCGGTGAATTCCGAAACAACCTCCATGCCTTGTTCTTCTCCTTTCGCCCATTACAACACTCATTATTCCACCATAGGACTCGTCGTTTGCCTGACTGTCCACATGTTTGTGGTATACATTTCGTTGCAGCATCGATCAAAAATGCTGTCAGGTAGCTCACAGCAGCGTCTACGCTTAACCACTCCATGTCAGTCCAAGTTAGGAGAGTCATTTTTTGATACTGTTCCCAATCGGCTTTGTCGGTGAGCCATTTGGGAACCTGTGCAGGACATACATTTGTTTTTGATGTGCTGATAACGATAGGAAAATGGTCACTGCCATATGGATTAATAATGACCTTCCATTTAAGTAGAGGCAAGAGTGATGGAGATGTTATGCTGAGGTCTCTGGCTGAGTACGCATTGTTAGCGATGTTGTAATATGTCGGCTCTTTCCGATTCAGAAGGCACGCACCGGAAGAAAAAAAACTGTTCAATGAGGCGACCTCGCACATCGCAGCGAGAGTCGCCCCATAAGCTACTGTGAGCATTAAAGTCCCCTAGGACGAGATACGGTTCTGGAAGTTCTGCTATCAGCGACTAAAACTCGTGTTTAGTCAGTTGATGGTGTGGCGGTATGTATATACTGCAAATTGTTGAAGATGACAGCTTGGACAGCTACTGCTTCCAGGGATGTCTGAAGGGCTAAACGTGTACAGGCTGTTCCTTGATTAACAATTATGGCAACACCACCGGATGAGGCGGCAGTATCATCTCGGTTTTTTCAAAAGATAACGTAATTTCGAAGAAAGTTAGTGTGTCTTGATTTTAAGTGTGTTCCTTGCACACACAGCACTTTTGGTGTATGTTTGTGTAGAAGTTCTTGGATATCGTAGATGTTCCTCAGTATGCCTCTCACGTTCCACTGTATTATATGTGTCATTTTAAAGATGTGTGGTGCTGTGTGTACAAGAAGTGTCACTTCAGGTTACAGGACCTTTTGGGGCCCCGTAATTCGACGTTTTTCTTTCTGGGCGCGCTCCAAAGAGTTGCGCCTATCCTTCGGCGTATGAGGCGCCGGAGGAATGGGACTTGTATCTATCACCTCCTGCGAGGTGGCGGATGGTGCCTGATGAGCAGGCACATTCACAGAAGTTTCGGACGCAACTGCAGGTGCAGTGGTCCGGGGTCCGGCAGACTCTGAAGTCTGCTGAACCTGTTTGGCAGGAGGCAGAGCAGCACAGGCTACTCCAGCCTTGGGCACAGATGCCGGGACCGTAGTCACACTTCGTGTGACATTCGCAGACGTGGAAAGATGTTGCATGGCGCCCTGGCGCGTCACATCTGCAAAAGAAGGAGAGTGCTTGTTATGGAGGTAGAAGCGCTGGCGCGCCTCTTGAAAAGACAGATTGAATTTAACTTTGAGTTGAAGATTTTGTTTTTCCTTTTTCCAGGATGGGCACATTTGCGAGTAGGCGGGATGGTCTCCTTTGCAATTCGCACAGCGGGCTGCAGCAGTACAATTGTGCGATGGGCGTTCGTTGGAGCTACAGTTTGCGCAAGTCACGCGCCCTCTGCAGCTTTGTGAACCGTGTCCAAAGCGCTGACATTTGAAACACTTACGAGTATTTGGTATGTAGGGCCCGACTTGAAGCTTGCAGTTGCCAGTTTCGATTGAATCGGGTAAATCGCTAGTACCAAAGGTGATAATAATATGTTTCGTTGGTGTTTCTTTTTTGTCTCGTCGTATTACTATTCTTTGAACCTTCACTACATTCTGGTCTTGCCAGCCTTCCAATAATTCACTCTCTGATAATCCAAGAAGGTCGTCATCAGAGATGACACCGCGGACTGTGTTCAAGGACCTGTGGGGGCCTACGGAAACTGGGTTATCCCCAAATGCTACAAGTTTAGGTAAATTGTCATATTGCAGCTTGTCGCGAACCTCCAAAGGGAGGTCGCCGCTTCCGAACTTGGTTACACGATATTCTGGCCCGATTGCTTCTGTGAGCGTTTTTGAGACAAGAAAGGAGGAGATTGCTCGGACTGTTTTGTTTTCTTTCTGGCTATGTATGACATGAAACTTGGGGAAAGACTGCTTTGGTTTTGAAAGGAGGAACGGGTCTTCGATGCGCCACCTTTTCGGGCGGCGATCAGGGAGAGGGAGGAAAAAGTTAGCCATACAGATTGTTTAAAGTGTGGCGGCGATGGTGGCCACCCACCACCGAGCCCAACAAGGGGACGCTACAAGGTTGAATAGTAAACAGTTGGAGACGCCAGCCATGGATCGCCGCTATAACCGAATATAACTACCCAAGGTTGGGTAACTACACAAGGTTAACCCTTGCCACCTGAAGGATGGAAGTAAACAGAAGTGAGGAGATGACAGGAAAGATTGAAAGAGAAAAAGACGAAGATCAGGGGAGAGAGAGAGAGAGAGAGACAGAAAAAGGCGACTACCGATTTCCCCTGGGTGGGTCAGCCCAAGGGTGCCGTCTACGTGAAGCCGGGGCCAAAGAGGTATGTTGCCTCTGCCGGGGGGCCTTAAAGGTCCCATCACCCAGCGTCAGCTCAACCCCCTGGATCCCCTTTTCCCCGGACACGGCAAAGCCACGCACGGCTAGGCGTGGAAGGGAGTCAAAACTCCCCGTTAGCTCGGGTCCGTGGTGTCGCTACACACCAAACGCATACCTGCGCAGGCGCCCCTGCGGGGGAAACACGCGGTGCGCAATTTGCTCGCGTAGTTGACGTGTACAGCTGCACACACCATTGCTGAAGGGGTTATATTGTCACGGGGTCGTGACGTGGCCGAAGACAGGAGACTGTGTTGGAATTTAACTGTTGATTTGGGCGAACCTGTGCCCGGCAAACGGAAAGCCCAATTACAGTAGCAGTCTTGGACTGATAGCGGCGAACAGAACGTCGGCCGTCGATCAACTACTGACAAGCGGCGAAGCGCGTCGGCATTTATACTCTTGTGGTCGAATCTTCTAGCGTTATCGCTGGCGGTGGCGTAGGTTCCAGAATAATCTGTACAGTTCGCAGGGTGGGCATGATCTTATCGAAATGATCTACTACAGTCCGGAAGCTTTCGGAAAACTGCAGGCGTGGTTTGCGCTGAGAATTGTGCAGCGTTTTGGAACGACAACAAAACTTGGGGAATAGAACGTGGCAATATTGTCCGGAAGCCATTTCTTCCCAGTAAGCGTTTGTGTCTACAGGCAAAGGCTGCTTTAAAAGGATGGGCATATCCTTTATTTTTGTAAGCTGGCTTTCGTATGTTACGCATTGCAATGAAGCCTACATTCAAACAGCATTATAATGAAGTTAAATCTTGCATAAAAAAGCTCACTATATTCGAAAATTTGTTGTAAAGGTATATATTGTAAACACTTTATTGCAAGACAATTTTTCATTTGCTTCGTTATAACCGATATTTCATTATATCCGGGTTCATTATATCGAGGTTTGAGTGTATTCATAACCACGGCAAAGTCATCGTTGATGTGTCAAGGAAGACTTGTCACAGTGGTTTTGACTTTAATGGGCACGTTCGCAACCTAGCCTTTCATACCAGTCTCGCCTCCACCATCTGGCCACCTTGCTGCATGACAAGCCAGCTTCGCAAAGTGAAATGACTCACAATAATTTTATTTTTATTCTTACAAAGAAAAAGTTCACACAAGAATAGCTTAATTAAACGACACAGCTCACAGTCATCTCCTAACAGACTTTTTACATTGATACATTGATTTTACATGACTGGTTAGTGCATGTACACACACACTAACCATGCGAACACAAACTATATTACAGACACCTCTAAGAGGTCTAATGGAGTTTACTACTTCGGAATTCAGAACTACTGATTAAAGCATTCAGCAGTATACTATGCCAGTTTTCATCACTCTCAGCACAGAACCAAGTATATTTTATTCTACATCACTGTAAAGACTAAAGTATTCCGTCGAACTGTAAAAAAATGGCTTTGAAAACTCACCTCATAGGCGTGTGCATTTTTGCCTCTATACCAGCCGTCGGAGCTTCTGAGGTTTCACGCATGTGGTCCCCTGCACATGGCATCAGAAACAGAGCATACCGAGTTCACTCGATTTCAAGATCCGCCCCGTCTATCGCACGTGTCCTTTTCACCTCCAGAAGTATTCTACATGATGCAGTGCTTTTGAATGCTACTCTATTAGTACAGCCACACCCTAAACACTACTGAATGGAAAGTCCTAAACATTTCCTGAACACCTTACTCCACTGCTTATCTGCTTGACAACTCCGCTCTCGAGCTCATACCATCCCATCACTACCTGGGTGTAACTAGCACTTTTACTTAGTCTGTTAACATTAACGAAATCATTAGTAACGCTAACCCCTGTCCCTTTAAAACTTTTTCACATTGTTTTCAAAGGAATTAACACAGGTTAGAGAGCACTCAAATGTAGCTGGCATGGGACTACCTCATCCGGGTGCTATCTGCCTCATGCGCTAATTCTCTGAGCTGTTGTCACTTGTCAGCCATGGCGTTTGTTATGTCCACTGTTTGATTTCATTTGTAAATGGCAGGCCTGTTTTTTCCAAATTCTTGCGCGCACGATGCCCTTGTACTGTATGGATCGCTTTTGAATAGTGCGCGTTTCTGCGTGTCTTGTAAAATTGCGCGACACTAAAAGAACACAAGCAGTCCACGGTGCGACAGAAAGCTGGCTGAAGACGATGACGAGGAAAATTGACACTAGGGGGCCTGAGTAGAGAAGAACAAGATAGATCGAAGAGAACGTTGGTACGGGAAGGTTATCACCAGACCGGGGACTGAAGATGGGCCGTCACGTGTCGGACCTGAGCTTCCAAGACTTCAACCGGCCGGGTCCTCCTTCCGTCGTATTTGCACTCGAGGGGATCATAGCAATCTAGTCTTGAACTCCTGCCCAGGGCCTGCGGACTTCGGTTCTGACAGGCCAGCAACAGCCGTCGGGCTATGGGCCCGAGCTGCACACCTAAATGCGTGGTCAGGTGAACCCTGGTTCCTTGACGCGTCGCCTCCAGCCAGCGTTCGCACATCGCACCAGCCAGCCCGTGTTCACCCTTAAGGTCGGAATAAGCGCGTTCCGGTTCGCTAATCGTCGCCGAAGTTGAGCGTGTGGGTGAGGCTGCACTGATATGTCGCTTTACTCATACCGCTCAGTCATTCGGACGTTCGATTTAGTTGAAGATTCTGACCTTTCTTCTTGGGTCTTTATAGATAATCTTTGTCGTGTCTAGTCAATTGATTATTAAGTGTTTCGGTGTTGTTGGAGATCTTCAGGTTTTTACCCTTCTAATAAACTTTAGTGTGGGTTTGGTTGTTAAAAATACGGCTTTGTTCATATTAACAAATCTCTCCGAGGATCAGCCTAGGAGAAACAAAACAATAAACAGAAGCTCTATGCATGACTAAATTGCGTCTGCAGCGACAGTACCGAGCCGTTTGTTTTTTATCTAGACTTTCGGACTTTTTATGAACCATGACTAGCATGTGGGAGGTGTTGCAATCGGCTGAACGCATAGGTCTCAAGCGAGCCAGTTTAGAGTATGGTATGGGGAGCGGATGCAGAGACAGCATGAGCAAAAGGCTGTACAGCGAAAAGGGCCATAGGGAAAGCTTGAAACGGAGCTAAAGGCTAAAAGAGGGAGCAGCTCGAGCGAGAGACGTGCGAAAAGAAAGCGCTGCTAGATCATGAGACTCACGAAAAAAAGTAGCAGCTCGATTTTGAGAGGCTAGAACTCGAGTTGCGACTCGTGCTTGCGATGGCGAAAAAGCGGCAGCTGAGGATACAGAGGATAGGGCAACCACCCAGGCAGCACAGAAGGTTGGCCCAATATTGGGGATAGATCGGCATTGCCTGGCCCATGAACGGCCCAGTTTTCACAACGTACCGCCAAGATTGGCTATGCCAGCCAAATAGAACGGCGACGTTGGACCAGCGTTGACAACGTACCCCCAATATTGGTTCTGCCAGCCGAATAGAACGGCTATGTTGGACCAGCATTAACAACATTCCGCCAATGATGGCTGTGCCAGTCTATTAGATTGGTTATATTGGGCCAGCTTTCAGAACTTTCCGCCCATATAGGCTGTGCCGGCCTATTAGAACGGACACATCGGGCCAGGTTGTACAAGTAGCAGCCAATATGGGCGGAGCCATCCAATAAGACCGGCATTATTGGCCCGCCGTTTGAACGTTATTGCCGGCGTCAGCTGAAAAGTCAACATCCCGATGTCATAATATTAGAATATGAGCCAATTTCTGCGTGTGCTGCTTTTTGGCGCTGTTCTGGCCCCAATTCACGCGCCGATTTTTCAAGTTAGAGAGAGAGAGAGTAATATATGTGCCGGGCACAATATTAGAACTATCTTTTCGTCATTAAACCATGCCCCGCCGCGGCGGTCTAGTGGCTAAGGTACTCGGCTGCTGAACCGCAGGCCGCGGGTTTGAATCCCGGCTGCGGCGGCTGCATTTCCGATGGTGGCGGAAATGTTGTAGGCCCGTGTGCTCAGATTTGGGTGCACGTTAAAGAACCCCAGGTGGTCGAAATTTCCGGAGCCCTCCACTATGGCGTCTCTCATAATCATATGGTGGTTTTGGGACGTTAAACCCCACATATCAATCAATCAATCATTAAACCATGCACAGCTCGTTGAAATGCATAATCGTTGGTTGAAGTTGTGCAAGGTAGACTTTTTAAGTGAGAAAAAATTACCGATCAAGTTTCTCTGTCAGACGTGACGTCCGATGCGGTGCTATCCGTACGTATGACGAAGCTGCTGCGGATACCGCTGTCTTCCGCGTGCATGTAGACGTCGAATATCTGACGCAAATCTTATCGTATCATGTGTCGGGCTAGCTATCTACGCGACCTATTCGAATCTGTTTTGCGTTCACAGCACAGTACGGTTAACGGCACTTGCTGCTGCTTGACGTGTGGGAAGAGCGGGGGTCGTCAGTTGCGTTATGGTGACTGAATCATACAACATATGCAGTTGCCGTGATCTAACACACAGACGCGTGTGCGCACGCACGCACGCGCTATATCCATGCAACGACCACACGAATTCCCAACAACATCGCAGCGAACGGTTGGTAAGGTGTTGCGGAGTGTGTGGGCGTAGTAGGGCACCCTGTCGGTGCCCAGCTCGTTGCGAACGCGAATTTCGGCGTGGAACGCATCTTTTTTATGTATTTTTGTACGTGTGCCCAAAACGGTAGACTGCGCGATACGAGAAGTACGACACACACAAAAAAAGAAGAAACGTGAGTGCATAGGGCAAATCGTTAATAACAAAAAAAAAACACGCACGCTCACGCCACTGCAGTGGCGTGAGCGTGCGTGCTTTTTTGTTATTAACGAAGCACATGTGCTTCCATAAAACATGACAGCCAAGAATGATGAAGTATTCATCTACATACAAACTACTATGAGTTGCTCAAACTCACGCAAAAGAACATAATTTTCTTCCTTGGATAATGATCGAGTGCCTTGGCATTATGCTATGTGAATTTGACACATCAACAGTGCATTATGATTCCCACCATAAGGGGCCACAATCTTGGCAAGTAATAAAAGTACTCTTCCCACCTGATGTGCACCTAACGTAAAGAGGCCTTGTTTCTCAAGTTAGCAATATATATATATATATATATATATATATATATATATATATATATATATATAACCACTGGAAAAATATACCAGGTGTAACCAGAAAAAGGTGCACCTGCAGTTTTAAAGTTTAAAAGAAGCAATGACATGCCAACCATCCAAAATAGAACGCCCGAGAAAGGAGCATCAATCAGTATTACAGCAGCTAAAAGCCTGCTAACAGCTGAAGGTAGTCATGCTGCTCTTCCATTCAAGTATAGTGTACACTGAGAAAAGATACTGAAGATACACCATCAGCAAATGACAAAAGCAATACAGACAGAGCTTTCTCTTATAATACAAAAAGTCTTTAGCTGAGGAGGCAAATAAGTCATTGGCACACAATAAGTGCACAAAAGAAAAAAGCTGTCGCACGAGGCTGTCAGCGCTTAGACAACACAGGCAAAAATACAGTAGACTGAAGAAGGGAAAACCCATAGCAAAAGTTACCATACTCCTGAGTTCTTGCTTTGCGTGCAAATGAAGCTAGCGTGAAGTTGAACACTAGATTAAAGCACCACAATCAAAATCTGGAAGTCAATGCTTTAGGAATAATACAAAGTACTGAAGAAGCATGCAAAGAGCATTCCTGTGAAGGCAAATATAAAAAAAGACTGAAAGCTCTGTGGCCCTGAACAAGACAACACCACAACCAATCGAAGAGCCGTTCGGACACACCAGCAGTTCTGGCCAACACTAAAAAGTCACAAAAACATACCTTTAATGCCTTTTTTACAAGAGAACTTCAAAAGAAATGTGCATACACCAATGCCAGAAGTATCGATGGAAGCTATTACTCATATTCAGCTCTTCATTGAAACACTGACAGAAGATACTTGTACCTGGATGCTTAATTACTTTGTTACAACTCAAGAGCGTCGACGCCAAGTGGCAAAAAAATTATGATGGAAGACTACAATGTGATCAAATGCACACGTCAACCACCAACCAAGGTCCTATGCTAGAGTGAATATCGCAAAAAGTCTTGAACGCCTAATGTGACCGGCTCATACTCAGCGTTCTTAATCAAAATCTTGACCTCCCACACAGCATATTATTTCAACAACCTGCCACCGGTCACCATGTCATGAAAGAAGCTCGAGTATACACAAACCCTCCTCACCGTTAGGTAGTTAGATAGCTCCACTAGTGCTTCACTCTCGGAACACATAGACCAGGGCTGTAACTAGACGGGTAGTGAGGAGGTTCTGAGCCCCTGAAGTATTTTCATGCTCTGACTTTTCGTCAACAATAGCTTAATCTGGGCAAGTTGGTTCATCGTGGTTGTGTTCTAGTAACAGTGAGAGAAGTTCAGGAAGAGACAAAAAGGACAGGAAAGAGCGCTGACTGCCAACTAAATTTTATTGAAGGTACTACGCCCACTTTTTTACAGAGTACAAGAACAGTGCTCATGCACAACGACACATGTGAGACCATGATAATATAATCTTAACTGAGAAAAGAATACTCTCTCTCCGAATGGATGAGTGAAGGTATACTGATGCACTGATCCATGGCCTTCCTGACAAGAAAATGCTTTCACAGTCTCTCTTTTATTTCTTGTTCTTGCTTTTTTCAAAAACAGTGTTTTATGAAACATAGAACTGCACTTACATTCTTTACAGTGTATGGCCACGCGACTACCATAGCCATTCTTAACATTTTAAGCATGCTGTCTTGCTCAAACATTGGGGCATTGCCCAGTTTGTCTTATGTTTACGTTTCCACGTGTCAATAGTATCTCATACACAACATTATATTGGCATTCAGTATACCTATTCTCATGACGAATGGTGAAATAATGGCTATTCCTGTTGCTTTTTAGTACACACACTTTTGGAAACTTGCAAGGGATGGCAAATAACAAGATAAAATCATATCGGCTCGCTATTTTCTTTATATTGTGAAACACCTTATGTACGTACGGTATAGCATGCAAAGATCTTTGGTCATTCTGTTTTTATTTTGGTCCTGTTTTGTTTAACTTGACTTTCTGCAGGAGGGTTTAGCACACGGGTGTGATGGTGCTGTTGGGATATCCAGCATCCTTTAGTCTTTTAATCTGGTTTTTAAGGCTTACCTCATCCTTGTGCTCACATGACTTCTGAAGGGTGGCCTCAATGCACGTGGTGGCAATTCCTCTGTGTAAATTGTGTAAATGTGTAATTATGTGTTATGATGTACTAAAAAAGATGTCCCAAGAATCAGAATAAGTGACAGTAGTCAAAGTTTTTGTCACTGCCTTTATACAAATACCAGTTTATTTGTTGCCTCCTGCAGTATTTTAGGGCCCCTTATATAGATAGGATGTTTTCTCACTTTTATTACATTTTTGTATTGATGATGTCATATGCTCAGGAGGTAGAATGTCGTTATGTTCTTTCTTAGAACTTCTAGCTTCTGAGCAAAGATAATGTTTCAGAAAAATGAAAAAAGGCTAGCATAATATTAAGACATGGGAAGAAAGCAGAGTTTATCAAAAATGAATGCATTAGTTGGGAATGAGAAAAAAAGATGGATGACAGGTCAGTAATGTCAATTAATTTATATTAGGACACATGAAATGTAGCAGAGGGTGGCAGGTGATTAGTTCCAATGAGATCGAGAAATTATCAGCCATAATATGAAATTGGCTCATACAGGACAGGGAATATTGATTGGGCTTCCACCCTGCAGTGGACATAATATAGGCTTAACGCTAACAATGAGCAAAGCCTGTGAAATTAATGCTCCATGAAATGAGCAGTACTGCACAGATTGCTGTGCTAGACTTCCCATTTTGCATGTTTTTACCAGCTTATCCTGCTCGCTGTTCAGACACAAAGCTTCACCAGAAAAACAATGTTATACTTGGTGAGGATAATGCCAGTGAATCCAGTGTTTTATCTACACCTTTCCTTGCTTAAGTCCTCCTCCAAACTATACGATTTTTCTTGGAAATGTTCTGCTTACAGCACACCAACCGATCAAGTGAAACAACTTTATTGGGGTCCTGCAGGACGCGCCCTAGTATGCAATCACCATTTCACTTCACGTTACAACATACTGGTGGTAAAAATATTCTCTGGCAGGGTACAGAAGTGCATGCACTGAGCTAGCTTGTGCAGCGCGGTCTATTCCAGAAAGCTGAACCTATGTTTGGTACAGAATTTTGTAACCACACGATGCTTGCACAGATTGAATGTGGCCACACATAGCAACTTCTGAGCTTTATTATGAAATGATCTCGTATCTGAAAACATTTCTTTTTTTGTTTACTTCATAGTTCCCAGTGAAATATTTCTCTTGTTCCTCTCATTGAATAATGGCATTTGGTGTGACTAAGGTGTTCCTAATGCCTCACTATGAGATCAGAAAAACAATTCTCCTTGAAATTGCTTCACAAGCATTTCCTAAGATATTGAATGACACTGCTTGCACATGTACAAACATTTGCTAGTTTTATTGAGGGTTGATGATAAGGGGAATCGGTTGGTGCATCCAAGCCGGACAGAGATTGACTGGCCCTGAAAAGGGCCGTTGAGTTATATATCTTGCAGCTTGTTCCAGGTAGACAGGGCTTCATTCTGTAGAAATGGTAACTCATCACACTGGTTTCCCAGCATGAAGAACATAACTTGATGCTAACACTGACTCAGATGTTCTGAAATGTCATAGAGGGTACATGAAGGCTGGGTACATGAAGGTTGCAGTTATACTAACTGTACAGTCAGCATGCTTGTGTGATATGTGCATAGCTGCATCAAAGCCACGTGTGAGAATTGCGTGAACAGCTGAAAATCTCAATGGCAGCATAGCTTAAGAAGTCTGTCATCCCTTTTTGCCAGTTTCAAATATCATCCTTCCCTTTTCATGCGTCTTCTTTCAATATATCTGGGGTTTTAATTCCCAAAACCACGATATATTAATGAGAAGCAAATTTTGAACATCTGGTGTTCTTTAACATCTTCACTTGTTTGCAGCGCAACACCAGAAACACAGGACAGGGAAGGAGCAAAAGAGAAAGAAAAGACGGCGCCGACTCTGAAAAAGACGGCACTGACATTATGACACGCACATGTCGTGATGTAAGCTGCTCAAAGAGTGGCCTCCCGTGAGAATAGTGAAGAATTGGGAATAGGATCTACCAGTAAGGGCTTTTTGTGCAATTCACAAACAGTGAAAAAGATCCACCAGGGGTGAACCACAGGTACATGGTGCACTCTGGCTGAGAGAAAGCAGAGTAAAACAGATGTGCCAGACAGGAGATTATAAATGGTTTTGTCTGGAGCTGGTGCCAGACCGAGCTCTGATTAGGCGTAAGGGAGTATTGAGCGCCAGGCCAATCTGATCCCATTCCTGTGATGGGGTGCAATGTGATGACAGGTGCGAATTCCATTTTCTTTTTTTTCCATGGGTTTAGGGAAATAATTTTTCAGGGATCAGATGAAAATACCTACGACATACATAATAACATGCTTATTCTTGGGCGTAGTCATGCCTAGCTACCAGATTGGGAGAAAAAGGAATGTTTCCCGAAATGTGCGATAAAGTGTTTGGTACTACGCCTTGACGGAAGTATTGATAGGTGCTTTGGAAATCGGTACGCCATTTCTGTAATCGTTAAATATGCAACTGCATGTGCCACTGCTAGGGATAGCGTGACCCTCCCAGCCATTTCGGGGTAAGCCGTTTTAATCTACATGAAGATGTTAATGAGCCCGTTCTCCATCACAGCAGTAGCTGTGGCCATTCCTTCAACTAGGCCTACTGCAGCGCCAACTAAACGTCTGCATGAATTTAGCGCTAGTACCGTACATAATAATCAGCACGTGCCTTGGGTTCACTTCAATGGTGTTGTGAATTCATCTTGTGTGACAATGGTTTAAGTTGCATGCGTGCCTTAATCATTATTGCAATAGGAGACCATGATTTATCGTCACGCATGGTGTTGCTTAGCTCAATCCTCAGTGTTCGAAGCAGGTTCCGCCTTGTGAGTGCCTGAGAGAGGCACAAGAGTTGATTTCTGCTCTGTGTTTCTATAATTCCCTAGCCTGTATTATACAGAAAGCGGATAGTGCTGGTGTGCGTCAGCTGCCTCGGTGTGCTCTCAGCCGCCTGCCTGGTAAGACTGATAGCTCATTCTATCAGCGCCTTGTCGTACTCCCTCCTCACACTGCGACATGTCCTCCACTTGGAGGACATGATGACAGAACTAGATGATACGAAGCCCAAAACCGCAATGTTTGCAAGCCACAACCCGAGCAAACAATTCAACGGTGAGGCCAGAAAATCTACCTGACTAGGCCTGGAGCAACAAGCCAGAGAGCATATTCTTGGCTGGATAGATGGATGGATGTGGCCGTACCCTTTAGATTGGGCGGCGGCTAACGTCACCTAGCCGTAATGCTTAGTGAACTAACCACTAGATTTTTTTTCCCCTTTAAATAGTAAAGTTGGACGGGTACTTTGAAGTGAAGGGTTTAATTTTCAATCGTGCCTTGACTTTAGCCACCAATCAGATAACCTCCTTCTAGTTAAGTCTACCCGCTTAAAGTCTATTTTGCCCTCCCTGTCCCTAAACACCAGTGCTTTGAAAAACTCTGCGCCATCATCTTGAACTATATGGTGAAGCCCTTTACAGAGCATTGTCAAGTGTTCGGCAGTTTTTTCTTTCTCTTCGCACGCACTGCATATTGTGTCTACCTCTTCATATTTGGCCCAATATGTCTTGGTTCGCAATAGTCCCGTCCTGGCCTCAAACAGTAGAGAACTACCCTGAGTATTATCATAGATTCTTTCTTTGGCAATTTCCTGCTTAAAAGTTCGATAGATCTCTAGTGCGGACTTCTTAATCATGCCAATTCTCCACATGTCAGTCTCCGTTTCCTGCAGTTCCTTTTTAACTGATAGTTCTTTCTGGTTTGGCCACCTGCTGTTTTCTAAGTATTTACCAGTCAATTTCCTGGTTCGCTTCCTCCATTTTGTATTGACATTCTTCATGTACAAGTAGCTGAAAACCTTCATAGCCCAACGCTCCTCCCCCATTTCTCTCAATCGCTTCTCAAATTTTATCTTGCTGCTAGCTTCCCTGCCATCAAATGATGTCCATCCCATATCACCTTGTACTCCCTGGTTTGGTGTATTCCCGTGAGCTCCTAAAGCAAGCCTACCTATTCCACGTTGCTTAATTTCTAATCTTCCTTGAACTTCTGATCTCATGCACAAGACCGCATTGCCGAACGTCAGCCCAGGAACCATGACCCCTTTCCATATTCCTCTCACAACCTTATACCTATTGTAATTCCACAGTGCCCTATTTTTCATCACTGCTGCATTCCTGTTATCTTTAGTCGTCACGCATATTTCGTGTTCCCTCAGGTACTCGGTCCCATTGCTTATCCATACGACCAGTTATTTGTATTTATCTGTTATCTCTAGCGTGACTTCCTGTATTCTAAGCTCACTACCTTTGTTATCATTAAAAATCATGACTACTGATTTTTCCTAACTGAATCTAAAATCTAACCTATCTCCCTCATTACCGCAGATGTCCATCAACCTCTGCAAATCTTCCTTGTTGTTGGCCATTAGCACCATATCATCTGCGTAGATTAATGCTGGTAGTGCCTGATCAATGAGTTTTCCTTGTTTGACTAAAGAGAGGTTGAAGCCAAGTCCCCTTGCCTCTAATTTGGCCTCTAATCCTTGTAGGTACATCATGAATAAGGGTGACAGTGGGCACGCCTGCCTAAGTCCACGTTTCACCACTGTGGGCTTGGATACCTGTTTTTCCCACTTTTTAACTACCTTGTTAGTTTTATAGATTTCCGTTAAACGATTAGTGACTCCATCTTTTACACCCAGTGTGTCTAGTATTCCCCACAAGTCCTCTTGAACCACGCTATTGTACGCTCCCTTGAATTTCTGCAGGCCGGTAGGAAGCTTCACAGCGCAGCGCCTGATCTTGGTAAACGGCGCAGCCATGCAGGCAGGGCATTCAATTCCCTCCCTATTTTTTGTATACTACTGTCCTTGTGTACATCGTAGAACACATAACAGTAATGATAGCAAACAGATCATTGATTCGGGTAGGCTTGGTGTTTTTATTTAAAATGGAACAACGAGGAAGCTGCTGAAGCTCGTGCCTGTATACAGCTGCTTTATATGGAGATGAAACTTTAACGAAAAAAAAAATGTAATGATAAACAGTAGGCTCATAACAAACAACATTTCTCTGAGGGTGCATGGAATATATGTCCCATGCAAGGCTATGCATTGCAGTTCTTACTGCATTAATTATGTACACGTACTGCAGGGCATGCAAGTGTATGCAGACACACGCTGACGAAATGACATTTTTTGCTACATACAAACGTGCACCGCATCAAATAAGACGCACGTGTTTGTATAGTCAGGGAACACTCGTGAATATTGATGAAATCACACAGCTCGCTTACAGTATAAAACAAACACAATTGCGAACAATAAAATGCGACGCTGTTTAAAGAGGCGGACCCAGGTTACGAGGAGAATTATCAGTATGGCATACACACCACGTGTCAAGCTTTTGCAACATCTAAAGAGACTAAATATGAAAAGTTGCCTTTGTAAGTTAACATGACAGTACCAAATGGAGAAGCCACACGAGAGAACAATTCATCGTGGGCTAAAGAATGTGTTTTAAATATTATACACAGCTTTGCAAGATAATATCGACGAGTTTTACTCGTCTAAGTGTGGGAGGTGTAGGCCTGATAAAATGCGATGTTGCTTCAGAGCCTTTCTTTCGTAATATTGCAATTTTATTCAACCCTTCAAACGCGGCACCGTAAATTTCTACTGGGTGCTCGAACACGGCAAGCAGGTCGCGGGGCAAAATCTTTGTAACATTTTATTACCGAAACAGCGATACTAGCAATGCTTGAGCTGCACTTGCTGTTTTCTGAATTGTAACCTCCTCAATCTCATCACTGTGATCAGGAAACAGAGAGGAAAAGTACAGCAGTAGTACGTAGAGAAGTATTCAATTTCAAGCCCTTTAGCAATATCATCTAAACAAATTGCCAGTTCACTGTTGAATTCTCGATGGAAACAAACAGCTGATCCGAGACGCAAGCTTGGCTTGGCACTGGCTTGGCCGTTCATACAGAGCCAAAAGCCGCTGCAGGAAACTGGATTGCGGATCGTATTGAGACAAAATATTTTATACATTTTTGTTTTCTTAGTTTCATTTCTCTAATTGCTCTTGTGATGGCGTGGACCGCGCTTCGTGATCTCATGTACCGGCGCACTGTTTTTAAGTTTAGTAGGGCGCACGATAATACATGATTGCGTGCTTTAATTTAAAAAGATTCGCGAGTATGGCAGCAACACTGCAATGTCCGGAAGAGGCACGGGTATGGTGGCTAGAATTGGCCAATTCTAGCCACCATAGCACGGGGAAGAGGATAGTAGTAGAACCAGTAGCAGCTGCATGCCCGGGTGGAGCGACTGATGCCCAGATGGAGGAATGTCAACCCGATGCCTTTTGTGTTGGCCGTTCTGGCAGTTCCGCCGACTTTATAGAAAGAGACGACCCCGTCGCTTGTCCTCTTCTCTTTTCCTTCGGGCATCAGCGACAACATTGACGGACGACGTGTTCGACTTCACCGTGCACGTGAGTATAGGTTGGTTTTTCATTCGAGTGAATTCTTGTTCAGATTTGCAACTTGTCGGCTTCATCCTGATCACCTGTCACCGGCAGTAAGTCACATACGTGTGATATTTAGGTGAAATAAATGATAATGCACATTTTCTGCCCCATTTGCGTGACTTCGCTACACCAGGACATGAGGTAAAGCCTTTGTCGCCTAGCCACTAGCAGGCAAGATCGATCACTCGCATCCTTCAGTTCACGAATCAACGCGCCTGCCTTAAAATTAGTAAGCTGCTCGCAAAGAAATCTTACCGAGGCAATTTTGTTTTCTGTGAACAATGCACCGTAGATTTGTCTTGAATAACAAAAAAAACTTGAAAAATAAATGTCGCGACCTTTTAGAAAACGCCGTGTCTAAAAGCTAGACGCGGCATTTTGTAAAAGGCTCATTAAATTCAGTATGTTTTCGTAGTTTCTGCTTGAAATTATTACTGTATATGAATTTCATGGCCCAATCTTTTGCTTTGGCTGAAAATCTCGGCGGCAAAAACTTTGTTCAGTGTCCCTTTAAGGGCAGCTGTAGATGCCATCATTTCAGTCGCAAATCTTTTTGCTAGTCGGTCGGCTGGTTAACAATAAGGGTGCTAACTAGAGTTCCAGATTTCATCAGCAACACATCGTCATGGCTTCATCAGACGCTGCATTATATACATTCTATCCTCGTTTTTAAATAGGTGTACCGTATGGTCCACTGTTACAGGAAACAAGCGAGCTCATGGACAGTGAGCCATGTGGTGCTAACTGGCAGCGAGGCTTGTGAATGGGACGCATGCGCATAGAATCGGGGTGCGCCCAGTTTTGTCTGCCATTTCTCCGCCTGTACGCATGACAGCATTGGAAAGCGCATCCGTATTTTAGCTGCGCAATTTATCTAGCCCAGTGCCTCCTGCTTCAGGGATTTCCTGTGAGCACAAAAAATGCATGATTTTAATCGTTGCTGCAGTGTTTTGCAAGTTGTCACCGTAAAGCACATCATATTTTTCGCATAATGCTCGCTGCAACTAGCAAGTTTCGATGACTCAAAATGCTGTTCAGGTCTGATGTAGCAAACATTTTAAGCTCGTCCTCGTGACCATGAAATATTGGTTTAATAAATAATGGAAGGCAGAGTTGGTATCAGTTGATTTACAGTGTGAAAATGAAAAGTGCGAAGGACCGTGCCTCGCAAGTAAGCCCCGAGAGCATGAGCAGAGAAGTAGCAGATGAGGATGCTCATGCGCTGCATTTCCAAATCTCACCAGCACTAATGCTTGACGGACTGCTGGCCACGCACTAGCGTGTTCTTTCTGAAACAGGACTTTGGCCCTGTAAGCAAGTTCTTGAAGGGCATAAGTAAAACGTAGAATGGGCCCCCTAAATGCACCCATGCTTGAACCATTGGGCTTATGAATTAGTGCCCTTTTCAAAATACAACTATTCTGAGCTATAAATTGTGACAGAACAGTGCACGAAGTTTAAAAATGGGAAAAAAGTCTTTAAATGTCCCCTTTATACATAGTGTTCTTGTGATGTCACTTCTGCCGTTGTCGCCCTCTCCCGCCATGCCCGGGTAACTCCCTGGGTACCTACGGCAGTTCACGTGCTGCAGTGCGGTTTGTTGGGGGCTCGTCATCTGTTGCTGTGAACGATGTGGAAGCATTGTGGTTTTTTGTTGTCTTACTTTAACGAGCTCATTGGATTAGGAAGGCCTCGCTCGTTCACTCGATACAAGACCAGATAATCAAGATGTGAGACACATATACCAGCCACGGCGTACACCAGCTGCCCGCCACAACCTATGAGGGCCTATTATCTTGCTTTCACTACAAATTGCCTGGCTTAAAAACAAGTGAAAGCTCAAAATCTCTCGAGCCGCACTTTTAAGAGTGGATGTGCGAAGCACAGCTGCTCCCATCGAAAACTAGTCGTGCAGAGCTAGGCAAGTTTACAAGAGATATAATATTATGAATATATTGTCACGGCCTACGCCACCAAAATAGCAATGCCCCCCCCCCCCCAAGTGTTTTAAACAGTGCTGATGTTGAGCTTGAGCCTCTTTGATTGCAATTTGTGGAAATAGTCGAGGAAAATATTATACAAGGCAGATAGCGACTTTGCGTGGTGTGTGCCGCGGTAATGCCAGTCATCACTTTATTTTCCGCGTATGCTTTAACACACTTTTCACTTTGTATTTTTGCTTTTGTTGTACACTAATGTACAGTGGAGTCACTGAACATGATAGAGACCGTGTATAGAATTAATTGACTAATTAAAAAAAATCCTGACGCCCAACTTGAACCGATTGATTGGCTGTACTTCAAAGTGAACTAATATTGTTTCCCATTCTTTATAGTTTGTTTCAATGCAATACCAAATCTCCGCGATCGCCATCACGATTTTAACCGCCTTCCTCGCCATCATGATTTTAACTGCGGACAAGTTTGTATGTACAGTATCTTGGTAAGCTATATCTGTTTGCAGGTAAATACTTGGCTATGGCACTTACCCGTAATGAAGTTGCACCTGAAGATGCAAATATTGCAAAGTTTCTTCAAGTAGCTTTTGTTAATCTGCACCAGCCAAATACGCTGGTACTTTTAGGAAAATCGGAATGTGCGTTCTCAATTTCAGGTTATAACTTTCAGCGAAGAAACACCCTAAGCTCTGCTCTCTCTGCGTGGACTACTAAATCAACTTGCCTCACTAGCAGCTCATAATTTCTCAAACTTGCATCGTGAGGCAAAACTAAATAGGTGCAAGCACGAGGAGACAACATGGCAGTTGTAGGCAACAGATTCGGTTGGTGCCCGGGCATGTTGGTGGCGCATTTCGGAAGTGACGAAAAGGCGCTGCGAGATGCACGTGCACACTTTGTATAGTTGCTGTATTGGACAGCAAACTTTTTTTCTTATCTGAGCAGTTTTACCAAAGGAAGCTTCATCATATGGCGTGATAAATGAAGCGAACCCACAGGTTGAACCACATCATAGCCTCGCTGTGCTTTTGTACTTTTTTTAACATATAAGTGACAACTTGCCAGTAATAAGGCAGCACTTGTTTCTTTACCATATGATCATCTGCGGTGTGCTGCTGCCTCAATATTTCAAATTCTAAGCATTTACACCATTGTATGCTAACTTTTCCTTCAAAGTGAGACAAGCCACATGTGTATCGTAGATCAAGAAGCATGCCAGTTTTACGTACTTCCAAGGTAAACATCAGAAATGCACAGTTGATCAAAAATACTAGTTTAATGGAATGGTGCATCTACATAGCAGAGCACCTGTGGCACCTCGGGAACAAGATAATGCCACATATGTTACAAGAGATAATTAAAAAAGACAGGGGACGTTCCGTGAACAAATAGAAACAAAAATAAAATGGCACGTGGTAGCGAGCGAAGGCGGCAGGGGGGGGGGGGGAGCCCGTGGGACTTCAGCGGATGAACGTAACGTGTGTGTTTAATATGTGGGAGAAAAAAAAATTCAAAATTTTGGCGACTGAAATGAGGGTGACTTAGTCAGTGCGCTCATGACGAGAGTAAACACGGTTATTATTTTTTTTTTTCAAATCTTTTTTGAAAGCCACAAAAAATCTGTATGTGGTGCAGCCTAACAGAAGGTCCGTGAAGGCAAATTATGAATTCGTTGTTGTACAAAGGCCTATTTTTTTTTTTTTTCATGCGCACCATCCCCGCCGCGGTGGTCTAGTGGCTAAGGTACTCGGCTGCTGACCCGCAGGGCGCGGGTTCGAATCCCGGCTGCGGTGGCTGCATTTCCGATGGAGGCGGGAATGTTGTAGGCCCGTGTGCTCAGATTTAGGTGCACATTAAAGAACCCCAGGTGGTCTAAATTTCCGGAGCCCTCCACTACGGCGTCTATCATAATCATATAGTGGTTTTGGGACGTTAAACCCCACATATCAATCAATAAATCATGCGCACCATAAATAGTGCTCAAAATTTAATTGCATATGTTGTTTTCATCCTCGCTGTATTCCGTGCCGTTTATGATGTAAAAAAAAAGTAGCACGCTGAAGTGGTGCTGCTTTTGGGCAACAGTTGAAAATGGCGGGGTGCATGAATGCGGAATACTGCCGCTTACACTCAAATCACTCTTGTGGTCACCTCCCACTGTTTGCAGCATGTGTTGTGTATACACAGCTGCATATTTCCTAGCTAGAAAAATTTGATTTTAGGTGTTTCACGCCATTTTCTATGTAACTATTCCACAATTGCACACACTGATCAGCAGGCTTTCAATTGCGCTGAAGGACACAGGTGCCATAAAATTCATAGTCGATTCTTTCAAGAAACCGTATGTAAAGGCTGAAGCTTCATGCGTACATACACACACACACATACCATATTGTTTTTTGTACTTTATGAAAGCTGCGGAGGTCTCGTGTGCCTCCAAGCGTAACCTGTCTTATTTATTCTCCATCACCGCAAAAGTTTTGTGAGTTTCAAATAAAAGTACTTTGCGCATGGCCACTTTTGGGTAATTTTTTTGTGTAGGTGTTATTTGAGCAGCCTACAGTGTTTACTTTATAAGCCTGTATGTATATGTTGCATTTTAAGGATGCAGAATGTGTGTAGCTGTACAATATAGATGAAGTGTAAAAATTAAGTGTGTCTATTGTAGTGTTCTTGCAACCAATCTTACCCCCGTATTCTAGAACGTCCCTCCACTCAGCGCTTCACCTTCACTTGAGATGGCTGATGGGAGCGCCGTCTCTAAGCAGAGAAAATTGCTGCATGTCAGCAATAATCTGCTGTGATTCTCGAGTAGCGCAGCGTCGCTTTCAAACGAGCAGCGGCGCAGTGCTCAACTCTGTCAAGTGAAGGGTGAAAGTCGAGTCGGGGAGCGTTAATGAATATGGGGGTTAGTTTTGTCGTCTTGTTAACCTGCCATTAACACTGGATTGATGTTACTTTGCTCTAGCTGTACAGTGCTCTCCAAGGCTCAAGGAGGCACCGCACGGGGAAGGCTCGGACCAAACCATGCGTGAGTTTCCTTTCATTGTTACACTATGCACGTATTAAGTGATAGACTTTAATGTATGCTATTTGTATTGTGCAAGTTTTTGGGGACATACAACTTCCAACACTTATATGTTTTGCCGAAAATCACGCAAGAATGAGAGAAGCTTGTGCAAAAATTATGCAAGAGTGTAAGAAGCTTTTGCAGAAGACTGTGAAATGAAGTTTTGAAATTTTGTGGCAATGTGTCATTGTACAGTGGTCAACAGTCTTGCTCAGCATGCTTGACTGCAGGGCTCCCGGCTGCACAGGTGCATCTACGGAGTGCCTGATGCATGATGGGTCAAATGTCAGCCTGCACACTGGTGCCTCTTATCCCCGTTTGTCTGTTACATCAGTGTCTCTTGTAAAGGGGATCAACTGTGCTACCTTTTTTTTTTCGAATAAAATGAGTTCTTTTTCCAGATTATTGTTGTTTTAAGGTAGAGCCTCACATTTCTATCAAATACTGAAGATTCTATTTTTCTTTCTAGATGCTATGAAGTCACTCCTTGTGTTACAATAGAGTGAACACTGTTATGAGAAAAGCTACTTTGTGGAGTTAACTCACTCCATATTGACTTAACACACAGAATTGGTGAAAACTACACTCCATTCCAGCTGCATTAGGAATAATATTCATTTGCATACTTCTGTTTCTTTTGTTTGTTTGTTGGCTGGAGGTTTGGAGTATAGGGTGGCCAGAGGGCACTGTGTAGTCTTTCTTCATCTTCCCAATTTTGTGAACAGCAATTGATAGCCATATGGGAAGCAGCCAGCATGCTGAAACAGCGGTGCAAGCATGCAAGATGTTCACCATTGCATGCAGTCAGTTGTTGTGAGCAACCTACTGCATACAATTAACTGCGAGTGGTGAACTAACGCTGCACTATGTGTGCCTCCTGGAAAGCTGCAATGGTAAAGTGCCACAATCGTATAGTAACATGGATAACATCGCAATTTGTTTGTTGAATAATTTTGCAACAGAATCAATGGAGTTTTGGATAAATTTGTGTATCTGCCTGGTTCATCAAAGCTACAGAGTCAAATGCGGTATATACTCGCGTATTATGTGTACTTTTTTTGTCAATCCGGTCATGTGCGAAGCTAGTGGGAATCGCTGGCCTAAAAGCTCAACTGGGAATATATGTTGCAGGCGCTGTCACAGCTGTCTCAAAGCGGATTGTCATTTGTTTGCTAAGCCTGTTCAAATGCCCCAATTTTCTTGAAGTTCTTCCGAACAGTGCTCACAAAAACCAGTTCCCACGACAGGGTTATACCAGAGAACATAAGTACTCTCGAATAATTGTCGGGAACCCAACGTAAAGTAAGATGCAGACAAGGAAGCGCGATGCCAACACAGTGCTGTGTGTGTCGCCCTTCATGTGTGTGTGTGTCCATTCCTTGTCCCAGTCTTCTATTGCGTTGTGTTCCCTCCGATATCTAACCAACACACCCAAGCTTCTATGCTAAGTCTTATTCAACGCACTCTTCTGCTGGCTCCCATACTGAATATTGCATGTCGAAGAACTCCACGCTGATGTGCTTAGCGGTAGCACGGTTTCAGTTTTCTTCGGTAAGCTTTATAACAGCAATCTGCCTCGTATATAATTATTGTAGCCTATCACAAGGAACGGTAAAAACGCAATGACCAGATGGCGAAACCGAAAAAAAAATGAGTGCGAAAACCTGCCTCATCTAGTTGATGTGACAGGTCCTTGCACGCGTTCAACATCTGTGCTGTGTCTCGGGAATACATTCTTGCCGTGGAAGAGGTGGGAAGATAGGAGGCAAAACTTTAGGCATTTCGCACTACACATAAACAGGTTTCAGTTTTCAAGTTCGATATTCTAGGGAAAGCATAAAAGTTCATGGAAGAAGGGACCTTGCACTCAGTCCATTTTGTGTAAGACTGCACTCGCCTGCTCGACAAGAGATTTGCCTGACCAGAGCATCATGAAGTCAAATGTGTCTGTGTGTGTGCTGGCAAGGTGGCTCGGGCTGGTTGGGGAGGGCAAAGTATGCGAGCAAAAAGTTTCTTGTAGTAAAGCAGGCTGGCTAATTATACTGGTGAGCAAATTATGTGAGGATGCAAATTGTGCGAGTAAATATGGTATGTACTCTTGTATGTTTCAGCTCTATTGCTACGGATCCTGCAGATCCAACTTGGCATCCGGCAGCAACAAAGAGAGGTTCTGCAGGAGGTGTGACAGCTGAAGCACAAGGTACGGCTCTTGTCCGTGCCTCAGCACGCCCAGCCAGCACAGCGCCCCTTTGACCTTCCCCGGCTGCCTGCTGGTACAATTGGAGAAGTGGAGGCAGCAGAGGCAGCTGTGCAGAGTAAAGCTGTGGCTGCGGCTTTGGTGTATATTTCTTGATTTTTAATATGCCTATGTAACATGCAGAAATTTAGTACTGCTTTAAGATACTGTGTTTCGGGAAACAAACTAGTGAGGTTATCTCATGAGCCACTGTACTACAGTCGAATATGAATAATTCGTACTCAAAGAGGCCAGAAAATTTGTTCAAATTAAAAGAAGTTCAAAATAATGAAAGTTACCGTAATTACTTGAATCTAACACGCACCTTTTTTCCGGTTAAGAGAGTTCATAAATCGCATGTGCGTTAGAATCGAGTACGAAAAAAAAATGAATATGGTCATTCTATTGCCATCGCCGCTTACAAAATGGCCGCCCCCTACGTGCGTCGGCATGGCGCGTCGGTCATTTCTGCCTATGTGTTTCCCATGCGCGGCACCTCATACGTGTGCTGAGTAGTTCGTCATCTTGTAGTACATTAGCATCGATGGCATGGTAGGGCCGACTCCAAAAACTCGACGAGTGCACCACAATGCTGCTTCTAAAAGAAAAGTCGTCGCGTGTGCCGGAACGGACAGAAATCGGGCCGCATCGCGGTCATTCGGAGTTCCCGAAACGTGCGTGCGGGACTTGCGGAAACAAAAGCAGAATATTGTCGACAGCAAAGATTCACGCAAAGGCTTCAGTGGACCACAGCAGGGTCGGTTTCCACAAATTGAAGAGCTGCTCGGCGAGTATGTGATTAAGCAGTGAGCAGCACAGCGGCCCGTGACGACAGAACTGCTCCAAGTGCAGGCTATACAGTTAGCCTTAAAAAAAGGGCTAGCCTTAAAAAAAGGGCGTGACTGTATACTTTCAGCTTTGTGATCACAATCATTGATCACCTTGACACGGCTGCATCTTGCTTGCAGTGATTGCAGCAGAATGTAATTTTCTTAGAATTGTGTGTTTGCCATGCATGTCTTTTCAGGACAGTGTGTACGTCATCCATGATCACAGGGATAATGATGACAAGCAGTACCGTAATTACTCGGATCTAACGGGCACCTTTTTTCCGGTTAAGCGAGTTCAAAAATCACATGCGCGTTAGAATCGAGTACGAAAAAAATGAATACGGTTATTCTATAGCCATCGGCATTTCCGAAATGGCCACCCCCTACGTGCGTCGGCCATTTCTGCCTATGTGTTTCCCATGTGCAGCACTTCGCACGTGTGCTGAGGAGTTCGTCATCTTGTAGTGCATTAGCATCGACGGCATGGAAGGGCAGACTCCAAGAATTCGAGTGCACCACGATGTCGCTTTTGAAAGGAAAGTCATCGCGTGTGCAGAAACAGACGGAAATCGAGCCGCATCGCGGTCGTTCCCAAAACGTGCGTTCCCGTTTCCTGAAACGTGCGTGCAAGACTGGCGGAAACAAAAGCGGAAGATTGTCGACAGCAAAGCTGCACGTAAAGGCTTCAGTGGACCACAGCAGGGTCAGTTTCCGCAAATTGAAGAACTGCTCGGCGAGTATGTGCTTGAGCAGTGAGTGGCACAGCGGCCCGTGACGACAGAACTGCTCCAAGTGCGGGCTATGCAACTAGCCTTAGAAAAAGGTCTAACGCAGAGCCAGTTTAAAGCGAGCAGGTGCTGGCTAACGAACTTTATGAAGAGAAAAGGCGAACGGGCATATGCCGGAAGTTGCCGGAGGAGTACGAAGAAAAGCTTCAGAGTCTTCAGAGGTTCCTCCTAAACTTGCGGCACAACAACGGCTACCTGCTTGGGCAAATCGGGAATGCCGATCACACGCCTCTTTACTTCGACATGCCTGGCACCACAACCGTCTAGGAGAAGGGGGCGAAGCAAGTTTGTGTACTGACATCGGGCCACGGTAAAACTAGAGTGACAGCAATGCTCTGTTGCACGTCAGATAGGCATAAGCTTCCCCCGTACTTCATATTTAAACGGAAGACGCTCTCAAAAAGAGTCGTTTTCGCGAGTGGTGTGATCAAGCGGGCCAACGAGAAAAAAGGGTGCGCATTGCAACCGATGTCTTTTTTTTTTTTTTTGTCGTCGTGGAAACCGGGCGCGCGTTACAATCGAGGGTGCGGTAGAATAGAGTGAATAGGGTAAACGAGCGGAGGGCTTACCATGCAGTGATGCATGTGCATGGAGAAGTTTTATTCACAAATTACAGGACATCCGTCATTAATTAAAGTAGTCAATACATGTCTGTACACGTTGGCCTTGCAACGAGTCAACAAGTTTTGCGTGCAGTTTGCAAAGCATTTGTACTTCAGCTTCAGTATTCTCCTGGCAAAAGAAGTTGCGCGCGGCAATGTCCAGTGCTGACACTCTTCGAAGATAACTGTGTTTATCTTCGAAGTTATCTTCGAAGATAACTTCGAAGATAACTGTGTTCGAAGATAACACTCTTCACAGATAACTGTGAAGGTAACTGTGGCCAGTTACCTTCGAAGATAACTTCGAAGGTAACTGGCCACTGTTACCATCTGCGCTGCAGCCGGAGCGTGGCCAGCACATGATGAGAATGGAGGAGCGTCTCCACCTGGAGAAAAGCAGATCGGCATTCGAGAGAGAAACACTCCGCGGCAGCTTTTTTTTTTTTCTCTCTTCATGCGCGGTGTTGAAAGGAGAAGAGTCTCTACATAGCAGGAACGAAAAACAGGGAAGCGTGACACCGGCGCGTTGCAGATCGGCATGAGAGAGCCAACTCTCTGCGACAGCTTTTTTTCCCCTCTTTCTCTTCATGTGCAGTGTTAAGAGGAGAAGGGTCTCTACGTGGCAGGGACGGAAAAAGCCGAAGCGGGGCACAGGAATGTCGCAGATTGGCATTTGGCAAACATTCCACCGCAGTCTTTTCTTTCCTTTTCTTCATTTTCTTCTTCAAGCACAGCGATGAGGTGTCTGAAGTGCCACCGCAGGATGGGGCGGGGTGCTGAGAGCATTTTCGGAACGCGGTATAGCTTTGATAGGACCACAGCGTCAGTTCGAATTAAGTGTGTTGGAATTAATGAGATTCGACTGTATTTACTATAGTCTGTGAAGTCTGAGTGAACTGTCCTAAGCTAGCAGACGATGTAGGCGGCATCGTGTGTTTGATGGGCAGTGACTAGCAGTAGCCTGCTTAAAACAGACATTCAGTAATTTTGTTCATTTATCACCCTATTTCGTGTCCGCTGTGGCTCTCTCTACATTGAGCTACAGTTCACCCTGCCTTGTGTTAGCCGATTTCTTACTTTTTTAAAAATCTAACATGCACCCAGTTTCGCAGTGTGAAGAAAAATGCACCTTTGTTTATTGTGATGAGATTTCTATAGCGACATGCCTCTTTGTTGGCTATCACAGAAAAATATAAACAGCAAATGGTGTGACCATCTAGTGCGACCTTTATTTTTCTATCAGTTTCATCTATGACCAAGATTTGGTCGCTCTAAGGTTGCCTCTTAGTACGCCTTGATCATGTTCATTTATCTTGTTGTGCTCTGCTTACAATGCATTGATTAAAAACATGTCCAAGCTTCTTTTTGAATTCCACATATTTTATCGTTTTTCACCTGTAGAAGCTACTCCTGGTCAACATTCAGGCAAAGACATTGTAACCTCGAAGAAACGTGTATTGGAATTTGAGCACTGTACAAAGTAATTATACTATTTCATAGCTAGAATCAATATTTATTAAGGGTTATAACAGTGTTGTATTTGATTTCATAACAGCGAAACTGCATTCAGAGAAGGACTCTGAAAGGTTCTCACACTGAGTGTGAGAGGGCTGATGTGGAAACCATTTTAGGTCAAGTGAGTTGAAGTTAGCGTAAAAAAACAATGAAATGGTGTGGTGCCCAAAAATTCAAGTTGTTGTTTTCAGTGTCCTGTTCTTGCAGATTTTTATCATGAAAATATTTCGATGTGCTGTTGCGTTTACCCCATCTATGCTTCTTGCATTTTTTTACAGCGCAAGCACCTCCTGCAGATTGGGGGACGTGGCCTCCGAGAAATTGGTGTGAATGCCATGAAGGCTGTATTGGCACATGACGTGCAAGTGCTGTACAGCCTTCATGGCAGAAAAGGGAAAAGGGCCTTTGTGAACCTGAGGCTCTGTAGATTAGTGACAGGTTAGACTTGTTCATTGTTTTATGTGTGTGTACCCTTGTGTATTCTCTGTACTGCAGTGCTTCATGTGTACTATGGTATTTCTGTTCTTGTATGCAGATGTCATCTGCCAAAAAGCAGGGTGCGACCAGGCGGAGGCCCTCAACTTTATTAAGAGGTGGCTGCCAGGGTCTGGTGATCGCTGTGGGGGCAGGAAGCGGCGCTTCAGAGAAGCATTTGTTGTGGAGCAGCCCGATGATCCCCACTCTCAGAGTGCAGATTATCGGCTGCTCGCGGCAGCTGGCTTCCTGCCCAGCCACAGCAGCCAGGGCCTTGACAGCACCACTGTCACTGTGCCCCCAACGCAACCTGACCTGCAGTAGAGCGGGGCTTTTTTAGTTGTGTATATATATTTTTCAATGTATACATTTTTCGTTGTATCAAATAAAAAAAAAACAAAGAATAAATAGTCTGCAGACTGTCGGTGGTGCACTGTTCCGCTAGCTTATGCTGATTCGGAAGCACCATCACCATGTTTTAGTTACAAAAAAATGCTCTAAACTATGAATATTCTCGATTACCATGTGGGGGACATATGTGGGGATTGCAAGTGGGGGACATACGCTTTCAACATTTACTTCCTAACGACTTTTTTCGATCTGCTGTACCAAATACCAGTACCAAATAAAGCACTCGCTATTGCAAAAGATAAATTGGTAAAAAAATAAACTACACTTTTAGTGTTAGCAAAGGGAATGAGGTATAAAAGATGAAATAGATCGAGTAACTGCTTTCAGTTCTCAGCATTCAATTTTCTGTTGCCCCAAGTATACAGGGCTGCAAAGCTACAAGAGCGGGTCATCGAGGCATATTGTTTAAATCTTCTGGTAAGAAAAATTCCCTAATAATAATGGTTACATAATGGCAAGCCAATCAGTAGTCAATATTCGTCGTGCAGGAAACATCGGTGTAATAACGGCATTTGATTGGCTGCAATGTGGCCCTGGATTGGTCCAATGTCGGTCGTACATCCGTAGCCAATATTCGTCGTGCAGCTAACATCGGCGTAAAAATGGCATGTGATTGGCTGAAATATGGCCCAATGTTGGCCGAACATTGGCAGCTTTGTCGGCAATACGATGGGCCTTCGTCGGCCCAATGTTGGTTGCATACTGGCTAAAACATCGGCAAAACGTCAGCCCATCATTGGCTTGAACGTCGGCCCGACATTGGAAGAAGTTGCACTTCCGACGTCGGCCCGACGTCGGTGCCGATGTTAGCCGATGTTGGTCCAAGATTGGTCCAACGGCGGCGTGCTGCCTGGGCAGTGAATGTTTCCTCCGATAGCAGCATTTGCTGGAGAGAAGTAGTTCCCTGCAAAACAAGCCTCGGGTTTCGCGACGGCCTAACTTCGGAACGAGGAGCTATGATAGAGGAAGGCAGAGAAATTGGCATCCTAAAAGGCATAAACAATGCTGAGCTTGTCAGGTGATGAACAGCTTCTCAACCTGAGAACATAGTAGTTTCATTAGGAACAAGGACTGCTGGGAACCTCTGAGAGGCCAAGCACCTATGAAGAAGTGCTGCCCGAGTAAGGGCAGCCTGAAAGCCATGACAAATATTGTGAAGCTCGACGATGTAGATAAAAGCTTCGAGAGCAGGGAACAAAGAAGTTCCATCCAGAATTTGGTGTGTCTAATAATGTCTCAAAAGCCGAGCACATTACTGGCTACCTCTCAGAAGCTCAATTGAAGGAGCGCTAAAACGTCGCTGGGATGATGACAGCAATTACCACAAAGGCTCCGAAATGGTGGCCACTGATACTTTTCAATCGGTAAAGGTAGCAACAGGCACCCCGTCGATGGTCCTGGATCATACGTATATCGCGCTCATAGAGAAAGGGAATGTTAGTTTACTGAACAGTGGCAGCACTATTTGCCTCAGAAAGCAGAATGGGAGTGCAGAAGCACTCGTCCAAGTAAGTATTGAGTCAGATGTTGGCCTTTAGCATATGGACACGTGACAAAACAGAATGTCCATTTTGAGAAAGTGAACAGCACTGAACACCACAAAAAAGTTTAAGCCGAAGCAAACCATGATAACCGATTGCAAGAACATTCAACTTTAGGAAGCGAAGCAATTCATGCACTTCGCCTCACGTCTCAGGTTACAGAGGGCACTCAAAGTGCGCATTGTTTAAACTGTGAGACAGAGGAAACCGTTCGGGTGAAGTAAGATGTTCAGACGCTCCTGTCTCTGTGCGCCGGGAGGCAACGCGTCGCATTTGGGTTGAATCTATGCTACGTTCGGGTGTGGAATCCGGTTCACTGTCTGGTCAGTTTCTTGTTGGTCGCAACACTTGTGCCTCATTGAATGCGCTTGAAGGCGTTGAGCTTTCATTGTTTTGTATACTTGCTAAAAAAATGAAAACTACCCAGACGCCAGTGGCAGCCTGCCTTCCTCAGATGCGGATTTGCGCGCACTGATTCTCACTCTGATTCGCGAGGAACTTCAAGTGCAAGGGTTGCCATGTGCACACGCCCCTCGGCCTCACTCTCAATCTGCTGGTCTGCGCGAAATCATCAAAGAAGAGCTCTCATCCATGGCTGGCGCTCTCCCATCGAACACTACGGCACCACCAACACCACCCATGACGTATGCACAAGTCGCTGCCATACCACCTGCCTTGGTTCAGCACGCGCATCCTATTCCTGCGCAGTCAACGTACGTAGCAGCATTTGCACCACACTCGCCTGTCCCAGCGCCAGTACCAGCGCCTGTGACAGCTCCAGCGCACTACGCCCCCTGGCACTCGCCTCACCCAATATGTTACTATTGTGGCATTCGGGGTCATATTTCACAATTTTGCCGCAAGCGCCAACAGGACGAACGCCGTGGCTACGGTGATTACGAAAGGGATTCGGAACCATCCTCGAACCAGTACCAGCGACGCCCTACGACACGTTCCTTCTCTCCGACTTCTCCACTCGCCGCACCTCGCCCCTGCTATCCCGGACCCCGCCGGTCCCCTTCACCTCTGCGACGCTCAACATCTCCTCTGAGACCGGCTGTACCTACTTCTGACTACCACTAGGAAAACTAGCCGGTGCAGTTTTTGGAGGGAAAGCTTCATCGCTCGAACAAACACCAAGACCTCCAGAGGGCTTAGCCAACTTGTTATTAGTGTATGCGGAAGGGGTAGCAGTTCAGGCATTGGTGGACACGGGGGCTGCTATTTCTGTTATTCATGCGGATTTGTGTACTCGTCTACACAAGGTTACCACCCCTTATTCTGGCACTCTCTTACGTGGCCCAAATGACTCGCAGATACGGCCATCAGCCCAATGCACCGTTAGAGTTTTCATTGATGGGATCCGCCATCATATTCAATTCCGTGCTGGCTTCTTGTGTTTTTATGCTTAATTTAGGATGGGGATTTCTTCCTGATGCTGCTGCTTTAATCTATTGTGGACAACGACTCATACATATGCGAGAAACGGATGATATTTCCCCGAAATCTTCATGGGACCGGCTACGAACAGCCAATGACTTCCTTGTGCCACCTAACCACGAGCATGTTATCACGGTTATGTCTGACTGCATGGACCACGGTGACGTCCTAGTCAGTCAATCAGGCCGTTGTCTATCCAGTGGGATTGCACTTTCATCGAGTCTTGTCCGCTTCTCCGACGGCACCGCATTTCTCGCAGTACTGAATATCACCAATAAGCCGATTCTGCTGACCAAGGGCAATGTTGTAGTTTCCCGCGTGGACACACAACCTATCTCTGTAGTCGCTTCAGATACCTGTTTGGTGGAATCACGTTCAATACCAACAGATGCTCCACCTACTACGGCTCTCATCAATGCCATCAGCACGGATCTCACTCCCCCGCAAGCAGACGAAACTAGCATAATTTTTTTTTCGATGTACATTCCACTGCTCTAAGCCAGACTTCTGCGGTGGCTCATCGCATACACACCGACGGAACTTCTATTGTCTGTCGTCGACCATACCGTGTTTCTTCCAGCGAATGCGAGATCATCGACAAGCACGTTGCTGATATGCTCAAGCGAAACATCATCCGCCCCTCCTCAAGCCCTTGGTCGTCACCTGTCGTTCTCGTACGAAAAAAAAGACGGTTCGGTGCGATTCTGCGTTGACTACCGCGCAATAAATGATGTAACCAGAAAATACGTATATCCCTTGCCTCGCATTGATGATGCCTTAGATTCCTTACAAGAAGCGGAATATTTTTCAAGCTTTGACCTGTGCTCCGGTTATTGGCAAATTCCAATGCACGAGGATGACAAGGAAAAAACTGTCTTTGCCACACCCGATGAACTCCACATATGAGGTACGGGGCAAGCTTGTGCCCATCTGACGTGTAACAGGGCATTGCCGTAACAGTAGTTTTACCGTGGACTGATGTCAGCACGCGAACTTGCTTCGCCCCATTCTTCTCGACGGTTGTGGTGCCAGGCATGTCGAAGTGAAGAGGCGTCTGAAAGACATTCCCGATTTGCCCAAGCAGGTAGCCGTTGTTGTGCTGCAAGTTTAGGACGAACCTCTGAAAACTCTGAAGCTTTTCATCGTAATCCTCCGCAAAACTTTTCGCATATGCCCATTCACCTTCGGAGAAAAAGGCCTTTCTTTTTCATAAAGTTAGTAAGCCAGCACCCGCTCGCTTTAAACTGGCTCCGCGTTAGACTTTTTTCTAAGGCTAATTGCATAGCTCGCACTTGGAGCAGTTCTGTCGTCACGGGCCGCTGTGCCGCTCGCTGCTCAAGCACATACTCGCCGAGCAGTTCTTCAATTTGCGGAAACAGACCCTGCAGTGGTCCACTAGAGCCTTTGCGTGAAGCTTTGCTGTCGACAATCTTCTGTTTTTGTTTTCGCCAGTCCCGCACGCACGTTTCGGGAACTCTGACCGACCGCGATGCGGCCCGATTTCTGTCCGTTTCTGCACACGCGATGACGTTTCTTTTAAAAGCGGCATCGTAGTGCACTCGAGTTTCTGGAGTCGGCCCTTCCATGCCGTCAATGCTAATGAACTACAAGATAACGAACTCCTCAGCACACGTACGAAGTGCTGCACATGGGAAACACATAGGCAGAAATGGCCGACGCGCCATGCCGACGCACGAAGAGGGCGGCCATTTTGGAAATGTCGATGGCGATAGAATGACCGTATCCATTTTTTTTCGTACTCAATTCTAACGCGCATGCGGTTTATGAACTCGCTTAATTGGAAAAAAAGGTGTGCGTTAGATTCGAGTAATTACGGTAGTTCTAAAAAAATCATATGGTTTCTTTTTTAGGATTTTGCTTGATGCTTTATGGTCCCTCAAAACAATGAGAATTATTCTAAAGATAGAATAGCCCAAAAATTTAGTTCAGGAATAAAAAAAATAAACATCTTTGGAGGTTATGTCACAAAAAATTTGACCCTCACAGAGGTAAACTTCTATTGCAAAATGTGCAGTTGCTTTCCTTTTCAGTTGTGCGTATGCTTGCTATAGTGCAGCTGAAAAAAAAAACACTGTTCTATGTATTCCTCTGGCAGCAAGGCCTGCAAACTCCACTACTCGAAAACACAGTCTTTCATATCGGCAGCATGTTACAGGAAGCTTATCAAACAGACCTAAAGATACCAGGATATTCCGTTTAACAAGAGTTCCATTTACCAAGCGACAAACAAGCGTGTAGAATTCAAGTACGAGACCAATTATAACAGAGGCAGTTTCATTTAATAGGCAGCAGTTCCATTCAACAGATTTCCCGTTTACTGAAAGCCTTCTGTAGTTTGTTATACAGACAATTCCGTTATAGTGGAGGTTAAACTGTTCCACAGTGTCCATCACAGTCTATAATTACTAGTATGCTCCCCTGTGCTTGCCGGAGAATCAGCTGTTGAGACTGCTGACACTATGTGTGCACCGTAACACCTGGCCATCTCCTCGTGGATGATGCGCCTGTAGGCTGCCAAGTCTGGGCTCGGGAAAAGCGGCACTGTCGGTGCTCGAGCACTGGGGATTTCTGTGGCACCCCCCGTGTCCTCGCCATAGTCAGACTCGTCTGATTCATCATCTTTGCCGTTCGATTCATCACCTTTGTCACTTTCAGGCTCCTGTTCTAATCTCCTGCAACGAAAAAAACAAAAGTGTGGACTGCAAACTGAAACTTGAAGAAGACTCTTGGACACCAATGTACACCACACCACAAATAAGGATGGATTTCTGCCACCATTCAGTTAATACTGGTGGTTTTACGCCAACGAACCACGATACTGTGATGTAAAACGAGATGAAACAACTATTTGCTAGTGTATTTACACAGATCGATCCAGAAGGAGAACAGCAAGCACAGCAGACAGGCCACTCCTTTTAAGTAGTCTTCTGAACACAGAATATGTCCGACCCAGAGCGTCGGAATGGTTTAGCTGGAGTGACGGCGAATCGTAAAGAGAAACTCGAGACCTCCTTCCCTTTCCCAAATGGCTGTGTGCGTAACATTGGTCGTTTCAAAGCATCGATGAATGCCTGTTACAAGCCCCGTTGTTTAGTGCCCCTAGGCCATTTTTACTTTGTGAATCAGCGGAGGGCCCACTACGTGTCCGTAGGGCAACACGCGAACCTACCGAGCTGTTCACTTTGTTGATGGTTCTGCTGCTGACTATGGTTAAATATGTTCGAGGACCTTATAATGGGTGGCCTTTTAGAGCACCCACTTTTTGCTAAATTCACATATTTTGATGCCTGGCGAGACTGTATGCTTCTGCCACGCAATATATGAAGCGTAAGCTCTTTCCACTACATGACACTGATATAGTGCATTTTTTTTCCGAGGCTATTCTGACAAATATTGTGACTGTGGTAGAACACTTGCTTGACATGCAGACAGCATCGCTCGCCACTTGGACCCTGAAATATTTATTTTATTTGCATCTTATTCTTTCGGTCACGGATAAAGTGATTTTTCACTCTCAACAAATAACTCCGATGTCCTGATTTCTGCAAAATGAGCTCTCCAAAGTTATCATATTAAAACTGGCTTCTACTTCTTGGCACATGTCCTACAATTAAACAGAAGGTGCTTCCCACTCACCTCCTAGTGAGCTGGAATGCTCTATTAAACGCTTAATAGATAACCCGGTCTGCCCCACATAGGTCGTTCGGCCACACACCACTCCCATTCTGCAGAGAACAGTGGAGTTTTTTTTTTTTGCAAAGAAAGAGCTTGATCATTTTTAGGCACGAAGCTCCTTAGCTCGGCACTTCAACGTCACCACCAAGCGAAGCTCCTAAGAACAGGCAAGCGTGCCAAGCTAAACAGCTGCTGCACGGGCGCGGCGGCAGATGGCGCGCACACACTTACTTATTCAATGGTTACCGCCACCAAGCGCAGCAGACACTCTCTTTACGTGAACTTCAGTGCTCTAATGTCATTGTACAAGAAAAAAGCGCAAGTCTGCAGGGCACTTCCCAGAAATCGCACAAACAAAGCCTTTGTCATCGGGCTCATCGTCTGTATAACGAAGACCTGTGCAAACGTGCGCAGATTGTGACACGCTTGTTTCAGACAAAAGAGATGCAGGCCATTATCCAAGAATGCAGGCACACCGAGCACGTCAACAAACTGTAAAATAACAAAACGGGCCACAGCACCTCAACATCGGTGCTGACTGCAGTTACGAACGAGACTTTATCGAGTGCACTTCTGGACACAGTGGTGGCGTACACGATAGACTTCGATTCAAGAACAATCTGTCTCGCATCGATGATTCCTTGCAATGAGACAAAGCACGAACTGAACACGCAGTCCGAGTGTTCAAAAAGGCGTTTCCCAGTGCCGACGACCACGCTGAGTTTGAATTGCGCGGGACGTGCAAGAGATCACATGCTCGGCAACGTGCCGGCTTTTGGAGTAACAAACGGATTCTGCTACTCGCCAAAACCGCAATAATTGCCGAGGCTGAATCTCATCGAGGAAAGGCTACTCTCGCACTGAATCTCTCTCGTGCACATGCGATCCCTTTCATGTACACCGTCGAATGTCCCCGCCACATCACCGCTCGCCACCTTACCATTTTCTAGAAAGCCAGCAGAGAGAGCGGCAGGCACATAGTCGTTTGAGTCCTATTTCTAAGAAGTTATTTGTACACTGAACACCTGCTGGTTTTAAAAGTACAGAGGGGGCCTTCACGGAGCATTCTGTTAGCACGAGGTCATGACTTATTGAGCACGTGCACTGTTACAGGAGGCAAGTTGGTGTAATTTTAATAAATCAGTCTGTTACAGATGAGTTCTGCGGAAACCCGCAAGTTGGCGGAGGGATTAAAAAAGGGGAAAATCACCCATTTGCAGCATGAAGCTATAAGAAAATCCGTAAGGATTTGTCAGAAAGAAAAGCTTCTTAGTTCCTAAAAAATTCGTCCTGGTGCGAGATTCGCACTCGGGACCAACGCCTTTACAGGGTGGTCGCTCTTCCAGGAAGCTAGCAATTGGCACCGTGAGAGCGAGTTCATCGACAACTCGAAGCATATGGACACAAGGATTTCCTTGTGGCTTCCTGCTACAAACAGGTACACTCTTGCTTTACAAATCGATCTGTGTTCATCCTGTACACTTATGCTCCGACGTCTTCTCCCAGCCACAATAAAGCAGTTTATCTTTACAGAATAATGTCTTAACTACACCTCTTCTCTCAAATGTTGAAGAAAGTGTGTGTGTGTGTGTGTGTGTGTGTGTGTGTGTGTGTGTGTGTGTGTGTGTGTGTGTGTGTGTGTGTGTGTGTGTGTGTGTGTACGCGTGCTAATCATTTGGATTTTAGAATGTTTGCAACTGCACTCTCAAATCCCCTCAAGCTCTCGAAATACTTCATAGCATGCAAAGGCATTGCACACTCATTTCGCAACTAGTAGTTTTCTCGGCTGTCACAGAAAAAAACTTCCCTTAGCAACTAAAACTTACTAACGCACGCAATATTCATACAACACACACACACACACATTATATATATATAATTTTTTTCACCCACTTTTCTTTATATTTACATTAAAATTCGGTCTAATATTTTCCCCTATACTTTCCATGGCATTATTGTCTGTTATATCTCATAATTATTTTGTAAAACACTGAAAAACGAGCCCTTAAGTATACACTTCTTTCATATATATATATAATCATTGAATGCCAAAGCAAAAGATTTTAGACATACTCCGTAAGGTGTTCCGGCAACGATTCCGGTAGAACAAGAGGAGACACATTCCTTGTTGCACGCTTCCGCCTCATCTTCACATTGACGGGAAGTGTGAACACCTCAGGGCTGCCACTCAGTTCAGGTGTGTCAGCTGCAAGTGAATATGGTATAATAGTATAACCTAGTTAAGTAACTGCTATAATTTTCTAGCATATAAACAACACCTCTAATGCAAAACCGCCAATAAAAACAGTTTTACTACAAGCAATGAATGTGGTCGCAACAAATCATGACGTTATAAGAATTAAGACTTGGCAGTGAACTTATTTTGAATCGATTGTTTTATTTCCACAAAGCAATCGTTTAATGGAATACGGCTGCACCAGGGCACAAAGAAGTTTTTTGTGGTGCGTCATCTCAACATGAAGTACATAAATGGCAGGAGTGCAGCATGTAAAAGGGTATACTAGCCACTTGCTACGCCCGCCGAAAAGGTGTGTGCACAACAGCGCTTTCAACTGCGCTCTTAAAATGAAAGTTGCTAACTGCTGCTGAAGCAAAGCAACACTGCCTGCTTGGAATGAAACTACTGAAGCAGTCTAGTCATAATGCCCTCGGGTATATAGCTTTCGCCCCAAGACACCGAGACTGGGTAACAGCTGCACCACTGGAAAAGCTCCAGCCCCACCATGCCGCCTGCTAGCACCACCTATAGTGCTCATTGTACCCGCATTTTTTGCGATTCGAAATAATGTGCATTAAATTTATTCAAAATTCGTAGGCCATCGCAAAAGTTTGAGGGTGTGGAGGAAAAACCCGACGTGAAAACAGCTCAATTAGGGGGGAGGGGGGTACTGACTTTATGGTGTTGAACATGATGTGGTTGAAGAAAATGCTGTGTAGGTCATCTGAGTTCCCTTCACAGTGGCTCTTTCCTTTGTTAATACTCTTGTACCCAAATTAAAAACCTCGTTCGAAAGGTTCACAGCCAATCACAGTTTTTTACACTTTTGCAATAGTGCTGAACATTACCGAGATTATCCGCAGTCATGGCAGAAAACTTAACAACAGACCTGCACATGATGCATGCCTATACATTCATTTCCATGAGAGATAACTATAGCGACATGAATAAAAGCACTAAGATGTCCTTAATTTTTAATGACTTTGCCGGTGAAACGCCACATTATAAAAATTATACACTCCTCGCGAGGTTCCCATTTTGGACCAATTGCTCGTATGGTTGTGCCAGAGTAAAACCACACAAGTCAAACCAGGAGTCAGTCAACTTCATGTTTCCAGTCCAAAACTATTTTTTGGCTGAGTTACACAGGAGACACCAAAGTGGTACTGTTTTGAAGGATGTCTTGATCGCACAGGACAGTTTAATCGCTCTCAAGTACTGTCATTATCGAGGCTAACACTTGCACCTCGCCCTTATTTCTTATGGCTTTTTTTAATATCAAGAACATTGTGTCCCACAAATAAATTTAATCGCCCCGCCATGCTCACGCATTTATTTGAAACAGCCAGAAACAACAGCACATGAAAAACTGACACTACGAGGTCCTTACGGAGTACTCACTGTAATGTGCTGGCGTGTCGGGGATCGGGAAAGCCACCGTTTTCTTGACGTCGATCGTAGCGCTTACCGGAGAATCGAGCTCTGAAGAGCTGTCATCTGAATGGAGAGATGAAAACCACACAGGAGTCTCGTTTCATACCCAGTTATGAATAGTCTTTAATAAAAACTGCCCTAAAGGCTTAGCAATATGGCTCTGTCATCAATGGAAAGTTGATAGAGGTCAACTACACTCAAAACTCGAACACTGGCATTATGAATATAAGTTATGATGAAATAAATTAAGAGTAAACTTGGTATATAAAGAGTGTAAGGAATGCACCTTTATAACGAATTTTTATATATCACAAACTTATTTTTTGTGCAGCATGACACTTTGTTGTAGTAAGATTTGAGTACATAATCAACGGGCTCTGCAGAGCTGAAGTCAATAATGGAACTGCTTTACAAACATTGATGAAAATTGCAGAGATAGATGACCTCTGAATTTTAACAACCTAGCTTTATTAGAAAAAAAAACAGCTGTTATAGTGATTGATCAGGAATATCAGCTTAGGAGAACTGTCATTTGAAAAATAATAAATTATCCAACTTTTTTTATAACTATGTCCATTTCAAGCGATTTGTAGTACAGGCTAAGGATAGTCACACGCCTCTTATGACATTTTTGTAAAGGTGTTTTGAATTTGATGTCGGTGCTTAAACTAAAAGCAAACAATGACTTCATTTAGATTGACAAACTGCACTCTAAGAACTGTGTTGCCTTAAGTTTGACTGTCAGAAGTTCATTAATATTATTAGCAGTAAAACTTAAGCTTGTAGTGCCATTTTTAAAATTTCACACTGTGGAGTCTTCACCCGCATTTTCTTTTCGCACATTTTCTCGCATAAGAGGCCTCATGTCGCGGTGTCGTGGCAAGAGTAGTGTTTTCAGGACAGCAAAACTGTGCTTTACTAATACGTGAAAAAACAGTTTGTTTTTTCATGTTCCTTTAACAATCGGCATCTTGCCCACTTTGCAGCCGTGACTTTGTAAGAGACCTCCACGCCAACATCTCGAGGAAAAATTATTTTTTATTGTCTTCTGCCGCACAAACAACCAAGCATCCTCAGCGTCGTTAATGCACCACCAATTCAAAACAACTCAAATCTAAAAGCGATTTTTCGTTCAGAAAATCTCTAAACTTTATCCCCCATCCTCCCTTAAAGCACACTCAAGTTACAGAAGGCTACTGCTACCTCGATTTTTCCGTTAATTTGACACTGTCTAAAACTCGATATGTAGCACTCGAACTTGAATTTTTCGTCACCCCAAGATTGGCCCTCACCAGACCACTCAGAGTTTCAATGGTCATCAGAAATATGCTTAAAGCTTTGCAACCACATTTTTCTGAGTAATTTTTGGCAGTTTTTGTGCTTCTTAGGCATTGACATCGAAGTATGCAGCATGTACTTACCATATCGCATGGCAAGACCTTTGCTGGGATTCCTGTGTATGGTGCAGTCCTTGAAAGGACTGCGGAACCGCTCAAAGTCGGGAGTCTTGAAGTCCGGCACTACAGATGGGGGCAACGGGCTGTAGGAGCAGCCACTTGAAAGGCTCGTGTCACTGCCTTTACGGTCGGTTGGAGGCAGGCTGCTCTTTGACCTGAAGGTTCACAGTAGCAGTGACAAGCAAAGAGGTGAGGGGTGAGTAAGTTCATATCATTAAGAAGCAAAACTAAATTCTGAGGCCTCCCACAGAAAACCCATTGTACGGTAAAACTGTGGTGGTAGGAACAGTGCTTGTACAAATTTTTGGGTGATGGGAATCGTTCTTTGGTCCGGCAGAGGTTTACTAGCCCACAATGTATTCTAGGATGGTTGTGTACCGATTGTCGCCCCGGGGCGTTTGATATGAACCTCCGCTACGAAATACGTATGACATGGAGCTGCTACTGCTGTCACAGAATGCGCAACAAGCATGCACAGGTGCGGAAACCCAAGTGCGGGCTAGAGTGCCACACCGCCAATTCGTCAGAATATACCTTCAGTCACGGAGTGTCCTATTATACTAAAGGTGACATTGGCGCTAGCGTGCATGGGAGATGTAACACACGGCGCTTTAGCCAGAGTTTAAATGATGGGTAGTCCACGAATATGTGTAATCTAATTTCTCTCGCCACAATTTGGCTCCATGTGGCCTCAATCCACTTTGCCGCAAAAAATTTAGCAAAGGTCAAGCTGTTGCGCTACACCTTTCTGGCTTTTCAGGCTCACCAATTCAAATCTGTTCAAGAAGCCCACAAGGGTCCCTTCATTCTTTTTTTCATTGAAAACAAAACCAAAACCCCAATAAAAAAATCCACAAGTGGGTTCGAAGCCCGCAAGCAAGAAGCCTAGGAAATCCGTGTAGTAGCCATCATTACAATGGGGGTTGAACAATCGCAGTGCCAGAGTCCTCTCTCGTCAATTTCAGTAAACTATACCTTCAATGACATGTCGTAGCCTCCAAGATTGCATGAACTAATTTTGAAAGCCTTAATGCACTTTCGTATGTCTTCATGTAGAGATTACAGATAACATTGACGACGCGATCTTTTTTTTTACACTTCAAGGAATGCGGTGCTGTCGATGTGGCAGCCACATGTGGACAACAATGGGGGCCGTGTCCTCGAGCATTGAGACATGTTATGAATGGTGAACGAGGACTGAAAGATGAAGAAGACGGTCTCTGCAAAAGAGCTAGGCCTCGGAACGTCAACATGCGCGACTGTTGGGGACACGCAGACCTGAAAACTCTCCCATGGTGCTCGCATTGCCCTAAATCTCCCAAAGAAACATCTACAACACCGCGGTAAGAAAATACTGTTCTGTAGAAAATACTGTAAGAAAACGAGGGACGTGCAATGGACAGCAATTCTAGTCTTTTACTTGAGGTGTCTTTTACACGCAGGGTACCGTGCATTTCCCTGCCTAAAAACTTCACTGGAAAGTATTCAAAGCAGTTCGCGGCGTTGTGGCCCCAAGACGCAGTAATAGAAATGTATGCCAGATTTTTTTTTTTGATGCTCATACTCTATATTGTCTGGTGATACGAAGTTCACATGATTCGAATATTTTTGGTGACACTGCAACATTCGTATCGCCAATGTTTTACTGTATGACACCCAGGCACAGCAATGCACACTAAAACTGAGCGGTGCATCTACACAGTTGCTACACCAAGGAGAAATCCCCAGCTTGAAAAGCTGAAGTTCGCCTCACCAAACCTGTAGCCCATTCCTAGCTCACGCGAATAAAGATCACTTAAGAGTGGTCACTAGCATTACTGTGCCATCACAAGCACGTGGTAACCTGTGGTGCCATTTGAAAAAAAACTATTCCGAAGCATGGCATAGCAGGACATCTCTGATCACTGTTCGCTATTCTTGGTTCTTCAATACACACCAAAATTAAACGTATGGCTGTTTTCGCATTTAACTTCGACTGCAGTGCAGATTCCGTGGCCCGAAATCGGACCCATGCATTCATGCTTAGCGTTAAAAGCTGTCATGGCAAGAAATGACATGATGGCATGACTATTCTACGTGCTGGGCTTTTTGGCAATTACTGCAATGCCGCAGGGGTTTCGGATCTGACAGAGGATGAGGCATTGTGTGTATGACTGCCTGAAGAGTCTTTGGCTCTACGCGCGATATAGCGTTGATCTGTACCACACAAATGAGGAAAATAATCACAACCTGAGTACTCATCAAGGCACAATGTGCATAAATCCATAAACTTACGTACTCATCAAGGCACACTGTGTAGCTCATTGAAGAAAGAATTTTGCCACAGCTTCAGTGAAAAAAGTTTGAAGCGAAAGGCTTTTATATAGGCTTCCAAGAAAGGTACTTCGAAGCACTGGCGCAGCCATATGTTGGAAATCAAGCCACTGCCACCACTAATGGGCACATTTTGCTTTACAGTAAAGCCTTATATACATTGAGAGCAAGTTTGCGCTCAGAAGGAAAAACTAATTAAAGCATTTTGAAGTAGACAACGAACCCCTGGCAACTGCCATTGACTAGAATGCACACCCACGCTTACAAAATGTGAATATAGCATAACTATACAAATGCCTTGCGTCTTCCACCGCCATGGCTCGCCCTCCTGAAGAGCGATGGCGTCATTGGTATTCCAAGTGTTGTTTTGTCAAACAGTGCCCCAAGAAAACGTCAAACAATAAAACAAAAACACTCTAGTGCTGTCCCATTTCCATGCGACTTGATCCTCTTCAGACGACAATTATGATAGACTGAAAATGTGTCTCAACTAGATACACTCAACTTCAATGCACTATATCGCATTTTAGTAGAGGAAACGAGGTACCCTGCTGTTATGTGTGCATTTCTGTAATTAATCATCATTAGTATCTCATTGTATATCTAATTATAAAACAATTAGCTATGTTTCATTGCTGCACAAGAAGAACTAAACTTTAGGCTCAAAATATACGAACGCCCAGTTTGCTTTGCAGCTGTGTACATCGGTCCCGGAATGAGGCATGTCAAACAATCACTAGACATGGAAACGTCGGCACAGCGATCCTGTTCGACAACACGCAGAAGAATGACTTTTAACTAGCTGTCCATAACAAAGACTGTGCAAATGCACACACTAAGTTTCAGGCAGTTTGAAGAAACACGCGGTTTGATTGATTGATTGATGTGTGGCGCTTTACGGCGCAAGGGCCAATTGATGGCCAAAGAGCGCCATTTCAATGAGTAGAGATGTGGACAATCATATGTTGCGTGGCTCTATAGGGGCCTTACAATTCCTCGCGATAATACGGGTAAAAACATTAGTATTAAAATCATGACAGTGGCGTGATATGCACAGTAAAAAAGAGTGACAAAGGTTTTGATAATAAAAACGTGTAAAAATATTTGGCACTAGCACAAGTGCCTCGTCAGCGCCCTTGTGTCCAAGGGCTGCGAGGCAAGTGCTTTGTTGTGTAGCCATTGCAGCGAAAACCTCTCTTAAGAGGTCGCGCTACGCATTGCCTGGGCATATGACACGATAAAAGTGAGCATCTCTTAAAAAAGCTAGTAGCGATTTATGAGCGAACAGTGGTTCCCTACCGACGAACATTGCAGGGAGTAAAGGTATATGTTGTCGGTAGGGTAATGAAAAGTGTTGTTTGCTTAGAGTGTCTAGTTGTTTGCACTGGATTAAAATGTGAAGAACTGTTAGTGCTTCACCACATCTGTCACACAATGATGGATCGCCACCGGACAAAATATGCGAGTGTGTCGTGTATGTGTGTCCTATCCTGAGCCTCGTTAGTGTTACCTCTGTGCGAGGCGATTTTGATACTGGCGGCCAATGGCCAAGGTGTGGCATAGTAACATGCAGTTTGTTTTGTGTGTATCGATCCCTCTTGCTTTGCCAGTAGTTCTTGAGCTTTCGTTTGAGAAACGGCTTAAGATCAAGGGCTGGGATATATATGAGTGTAGTGGCAGCGCTTTCGTGGACGGATGCAGCAAGCTGATCCACCATCATGTTGCCTTGGATCTCACGGTGCCCTGGCACACAGCACACTACATGTTGTTTGAGTGTGTAGAGTGCGCATAAAGTGGAGTAAAGCGAGACGAGGACAGGGTTTTTTTGTTTTTTAAAATTGTGCAGTGCCGTTACCACACTGAGGGAGTCCGTATAAATTACTGCTTTTTGTATTTGTAGTTGTTTGATGTGTTTAGCAGCCACAAATCGCGTAAGCTTACGCTGTGAAGATACTTGTACCTGGATGCAGAGGGCCAGCATCCGAAAAGGATGGCCCGACAGCAGCGTAGGACACAGAGGAGCTAGCCTTAGAAGCATCTGAAAAGAACTCAGGACGTGTGTATTTGAGTTGAAGTTCCAGGAAGTATGTTCGGATATGGGCAATTGGTGCATGTTTAGTAACTTCTAGGAAAGACACATCGCAGTCTATAGGCTTCCACTGCCACGGTGGCGGGTATGTTACAGGAGCCATTAAACTGTGTTCAAGTGACACTCCAGTTTCTTCAGCTAGACCCTTCAGGCGAACTGAGAAGGGCTGCCTTCTTGAAGGCCTGTTTTGAAATAGAATGGAGCTCGACAAATCATTAATAGTAGAGTATGAGGGGTGCTTCTTGTCTGCTTTCACCTTAAGGAAATATACAAAAGACATGTAGGTTTTCTGCAGATGAAGCGAATACTCATTTGACTCAACGTAAAGGCTTTCTACGGGGCTGGTGCAAAAAGCACCCGTAGAAAGGCAGATGCCCAAATGGTGCACGGGATTCAGCATCTTCAAAGCACTTTGAGTCGCAGACTGATAAACAACGGCCCCATAATCTAAGCGGTTGTGAATGAGGCTTCTATACATGTTCATGAGACATTGCTTATCACTACCCCAAGTAGAACGTGACAACACTTTTATAACATTCATGGCTTTTAAACATTTTGTTTTTAAATACTTCATGTGTGGTACGAAGGTCAATTTGTCTAAGATAAGCCTAAGAATTTATGCTCGGCTTTGACAGACAGAGGTTGCCCGTTCAGTCGAATGTCAGGTTCCGAGTGCATGCCTCTCTTTCGAGAGAACAAGACACACGTGCTTTTTTGTGGGTCAAGTCAAAATCCGTTTTCATCTGCCCATTTGGAGACCTTGTTTAAACTCAGCTGAACTTGCCGCTCACATATTGCCAAGTTGCATGACTTGAAGCCAAGCTGAACATCGTCGACATATGTACATAGAACATATTGCGGGGGATGGACAGGTGCAAGGAATTCATTTTGATAATAAAAAGTGTACCACTAAGTACACCACCTTGCGGTACTCCCGTCTCCTGGACAAATGTTTGGGAGAGAACACTGCCTACACGGAACGGACACTGAATGTTCGATTGGACAAGTAACTCTCGATTATTGAAAACATTCTACCGCGCACACCCAGGTGAGACAAGTCTCTTAATATGCCAAAACGCCATGTTGTCTCGTAAGCCTTCGCAATATCGAGGAACACAGAGAGGAAGTATTGTTTGTGGGCGAAAGCGTCTCGGATCTGTGCCTCTATGCGCACCAGATGGTCGGTGGTGGATCTACCCTGTCGAAATCCACACTGGAATCTGTCGAGCAGACTGTGTTTCAAGGAGATGTAAAAGTCGGCGGTTTATGATCTTTTCAAAAAGTTTACAAAGGCAGCTTGTAAGTGCAATGGGCCTATAACTTGAAACTGAGGAAGGGTCCTTGCCGTCTTTTGAAATGGGAATAATTGTAGCCTCTTTCCAGGAAGCAGAGATGATGCCAGAAAACCAGGTAGCATTGTATAGGGAGAGTAATGTTTTTCGCGTTTCGAGCGGCAGGTTTTTCAACAATTCATACACTACACGATCGTTGCCTGGGGCAGAATTACTTCAGCAGTTTAGCGACGTTTGTAGCTCAGCTAAGTTGAAAGGCTGGTTGTATACCTCGTAGTTTGTACACTTGTGTTCTAGTTTCTGCTTTTCTATGCTTGCTTTATATCTTTAAAAAGCTTGAGTATAGTGTGATGAGCTAGAAACCTGCTCGCAGTGGGCACCGAGGAAGTTTGCCTGATCTTCCAGGCTGTCACCCTGTGTGTTAACGAGTGGGAGTGTATGTACTTGTCTTCCTGCTACCCTACGAACCATGTTCCAGACTTTAGCCTCTTGTGTATATGAATTGATCCCTGATAAAAACTTGTGCCATCTTTCTCTTCGGGCCTGCCTGCGCGTTCTCCTGCCTTGAGATTTTATTCTCTTAAAGCTGTCAAGATTTTTGGCTGTCGGTGAATTCCGAAACAACCTCCATGCCTTGTTCTTCTCCTTTCGCGCATTACAACACTCATTTTTCCACCATAGGACTCGTTGTTTGCCTGACTGTCCACATGTTTGTGGTATACATTTCGTTGCAGCATCGATCAAAAATGCTGTCAGGTAGCTCACAGCAGCATCTACGCTTAACCACTCCATGTCAGTCCAAGTTAGGAGAGTCATTTTTTGATACTGTTCACAATCGGCTTTGTCGGTGAGCCATTTGGGAACCTGTGCAGGACATACATTTGTTTTTGATGTGCTGATAACGATAGGAAAATGGTCACTGCCATATGGATTATTAATGACCTTCCATTTAAGTAGAGGCAAGAGTGATGGAGATGTTATGCTGAGGTCTCTGGCTGAGTACGCATTGTTAGCGATGTTGTAATATGTCGGCTCTTTCCGATTCAGAAGGCACGCACCGGAAGAAAAAAAACTGTTCAATGAGGCGACCTCGCACATCGCAGCGAGAGTCGCCCCATAAGCTACTGTGAGCATTAAAGTCCCCTAGGACGAGATACGATTCTGGAAGTTCTGCTATCAGCGACTAAAACTCGTGTTTAGTCAGTTGATGGTGTGGCGGTATGTATATACTGCAAATTGTTGAAGATGACAGCTCGGACAGCTACTGCTTCCAGGGGTGTCTGAAGGGCTAAACGTGTACAGGCTGTCCCTTGATTAACAATGATGGCAACAACACCGGATGAGGCGGCAGTATCATCTCGGTTTTTTCGAAAGATAACGTAATTTCGAAGAAAGTTAGTGTGTCTTGATTTTAAGTGTGTTCCTTGCACACACAGCACTTTTGGTGTATGTTTGTGTAGAAGTTCTTGGATATCGTAGATGTTACTCAGTATGCCTCTCACGTTCCACTGTATTATATGTGTCATATTAAAGATGTGTGGTGCTGTGTGTACAAGAAGTGTCACTTCAGGTTACAGGACCTTTTGGGGCCCCGTAATTCGACGTTTTTCTTTCTGGGCGCGCTCCAAAGAGTTGCGCCTATCCTTCGGCGTATGAGGCGCCGGAGGAATGGGACTTGTATCCATCACCTCCTGCGAGGTGGCGGATGGTGCCTGATGAGCAGGCACACTCGCAGAAGTTTCGGACGCAACTGCAGGTGCAGTGGTCCGGGGTCCGGCAGACTCTGAAGTCTGCTGAACCTGTTTGGCAAGAGGCGGAGCAGCACAGGCTACTCCAGCCTTGGGCACAGATGCCGGGACCGTAGTCACACTTCGTGTGACATTCGCAGACGTGGAAAGATGTTGCACGGCGCCCTGGCGCGTCACATCTGCAAAAGAAGGAGAGTGCTTGTTATGGAGGTAGAAGCGCTGGCGCGCCTCTTGAAAAGACAGATTGAATTTAACTTTGAGTTGAAGAATTTGTTTTTCCTTTTTCCAGGATGGGCACGTTTGCGAGTAGGCGGGATGGTCTCCTTTGCAATTCGCACAGCGGGCTGCAGCAGTACAATTGTGCGATGGGCGTTCGTTGGAGCTACAGTTTGCGCAAGTAACGCGCCCTCTGCAGCTTTGTGAACCGTGTCCAAAGCGCTGACATTTGAAACACTTACGAGGATTTGGTATGTAGGGCCCGACTTGAAGCTTGCAGTTGCCAGTTTCGATTGAATCGGGTAAATCGCTAGTACCAAAGGTGATAATTATATGTTTCGTTGGTGTTTCTTTTTTGTCTCGTCGTATTACTATTCTTTGAACCTTCACTACATTCTGGTCTTGCCAGCCTTCCAATAATTCACTCTCTGATAATCCAAGAAGGTCGTCATCAGAGATGACACCGCGGACTGTGTTCAAGGGCCTGTGGAGGCCTACGGAAACTGGGTTATCCCCAAATGCTACAAGTTTAGGTAAATTGTCATATTGCAGCTTGTCGCGAACCTCCAAAGGGAGGTCGCCGCTTCCGAACTTGGTTACACGATATTCTGGCCCGATTGCTTCTGTGAGCGTTTTTGAGACAAGAAAGGAGGAGATTGCTCGGACTGTTTTGTTTTCTTTCTGGCTATGTATGACATGAAACTTGGGGAAAGACTGCTTTGGTTTTGAAAGGAGGAACGGGTCTTCGATGCGCCACCTTTTCGGGCGGCGATCAGGGAGAGGGAGGAAAAAGTTAGCCATACAGATTGTTTAAAGTGTGGTGACGATGGTGGCCACCCACCACCGAGCCCAACAAGGGGACGCTATGAGGTTGAATAGTAAACAGTTGGAGACGCCAGCCATGGATCGCCGCTATAACCGAACATAACTACCCAAGGTTGGGTAACTACACAAGGTTAACCCTTGCCACCTGAAGGATGGAAGTAAACAGAAGTGAGGAGATGACAGGAAAGATTGAAAGAGAAAAAGACGAAGATGAGGGGAGAGAGAGAGAGAGAGACAGAAAAAGGCGACTACCGATTTCCCCTGGGTGGGTCAGCCCAGGGGTGCCGTCTACGTGAAGCCGGGGCCAGAGAGGTGTGTTGCCTCTGCCGGGGGGCCTTACAGGTCCAATCACCCAGCGTCAGCTCAACCCCCTGGATCCCCTTTTCCCCGGACACGGCAAAGCCACGCACGGCTAGGCGTGGAAGGGAGTCAAAACTCCCCCGTTAGCTCGGGTCCGTGGTGTCGCTACACACCAAACGCATACCTGCGCAGGCGCCCCTGCGGGGGAAACACGCGGTGCGCAATGTGCTCGCGTAGTTGACGTGTACAGCTGCACACACCATTGCTGAAGGGGTTATATTGTCACGGGGTCGTTACGTGGCCGTATACAGGAGACTGTGTTGGAATTTAACTGTTGATTTGGGCGAACCTGTGCCCGGCAAACGGAAAGCCCAATTACAGTAGCAGTCTTGGACTGATAGCGGCGAACAGAACGTCGGCCGTCGATCAACTACTGACAAGCGGCGAAGGGAGTCGGCATTTATACTCTTGTGGTCGAATGTTCTAGCGTTATCGCTGGCGGTGGCGTAGGTTCCGGAATAATCTGTACAGTTCGCAGGGTGGGCATGATCTTATCGAAATGATCTACTACAGTCCGGAAGCTTTCGCAAAACTGCAGGCACGGTTTGCGCTGAGAATTGTGCAGCGTTTTGGAACGACAACAAAACTTGGGAAATAGAACGTGGCAATATTGTCCGGAAGCCATTTCTTCCTAGTAAGCGTTTGTGTTTACAGGCAAAGGCTGCTTTAAAAGGATGGGCATATCCTTTATTTTTGTAAGCTGGCTTTCGTATGTTACGCATTGCAATGAAGCCTACATTCAAACAGCATTATAATGAAGTTAAATCTTGCATAAAAAAGCTCACTATATTCGAAAATTCGTTGTAAAGGTATATATTGTAAACACTTTATTGCAAGACAATTTTTCATTTGCTTCGTTATAACCGATATTTCATTATATCCGGGTTCATTATATCGAGGTTTGAGTTTATTCATAACCACGGCAAAGTCATCGTTGATGTGTCAAGGAAGACTTGTCACAGTGGTTTTGACTTTAATGGGCACGTTCGCAACCTAGCCTTTCATACCAGTCTGGCCTCCACCATGTGGTGACTCACAATAATTTTATTTTTATTTTTACAAAGAAAAAGTTCACACAAGAATAGCTTAATCAAACGACACAGCTCACAGTCATCTCCTAACAGACTTTTTACATTGATACATTGATTTTACATGACTGGTTAATGCATGTACACACACACTAACCATGCGAACACAAACTATATTACAGACACCTCTAAGAGGTCTAATGGAGTTTACTACTTCGGAGTTCAGAACTACTGATTAAAGCATTCAGCAGTATACTATGCCAGTTTTCATCACTCTCAGCACAGAACCAAGTATATTTTATTCTACATCACTGTAAAGACTAAAGTATTCCGTCGAACTGTAAAAAAATAGCTTTGAAAACTCACCTCATAGGCGTGTGCATTTTTGCCTCTATACCAGCCGTCGGAGCTTCTGAGGTTTCACGCATGTGGTCCCCTGCACATGGCATCAGAAACAGAGCATACCGAGTTCACTCGATTTCAAGATCCACCCCGTCTATCGCACGTGTCCTTTTCACCTCCAGAAGTATTCTACATGATGCAGTGCTTTTGAATGCTACTCTATTAGTACAGCCACACCCTAAAAACTACTGAATGGAAAGTCCTAAACATTTCCTGAACACCTTTCTCCACTGCTTATCTGCTTGACAACTCCGCTCTCGAGCTCATACCATCCCATCACTACCTGGGTGTAACTAGCACTTTTACTTAGTCTGTTAACATTAATGAAATCATTAGTAACGCTAACCCCTGTCCCTTTAAAACTTTTTCACATTGTTTTCAAAGGAATTAACACAGGTTAGAGAGCACTCAAATGTAGCTGGCATGGGACTACCTCATCCGGGTGCTATCTGCCTCATGCGCTAATGCTCTGAGCTGTTGTCACTTGTCAGCAATGGCGTTTGTTATGTCCACTGTTTGATTTCATTTGTAAATGGCAGCTAACATAAGAGACAAGGACGAGCGCAGGATGTTAGTTGTCTCTTATGTTAGTTGTCTGAAGTTTTACGCGCCTAGAAGTTTTATATGGATTACCAACTAGCCCAATCCCACACTTTACTTAAGTAAATGGCAGGCCTGTTTTTTCTAAATTCTTGCGCGCACGATGCCCTTGTACTGTATGGATCGCTTTTGAATAGTGCGCGTTTCTGCGTGTCTTGTAAAATTGCGCGACACTAAAAGAACACAAGCAGTCCACGGTGTGACAGAAAGCTGGCTGAAGACGATGACGAGGAAAATTGACACTAGGGGGCCTGAGTAGAGAAGAACAAGATAGATCGAAGAGAACGTTGGTACGGGAAGGTTATCACCAGACCGGGGACTGAAGATGGGCCGTCGGGTGTCGGACCTGAGCTTCCAAGACTTCAACCGGCCGGGTCCTCCTTCCGTCGTGTTTGCACTCGAGGGGATCATAGCAATCTAGTCTTGAACTCCTGCCCAGGGCCTGCGGACTTCGGTTCTGACAGGCCAGCAACAGCCGTCGGGCTATGGGCCCGAGCTGCACACCTAAATGCGTGGTCAGGTGAACCCTGGTTCCTTGACGCGTCGCCTCCAGCCAGCGATCGCACATCGCACCAGCCAGCCCGTGTTCACCCTTAAGGTCGGAATAAGCGCGTTCCGGTTCGCTAATCGTCGCCGAAGTTGAGCGTGTGGGTGAGGCTGCACTGATATGTCGCTTTACTCATACCGCTCAGTCATTCGGACGTTCGATTTAGTTGAAGATTTTGACCTTTCTTCTTGGGTCTTTATAGATAATCTTTGTCGTGTCTAGTCAATTGATTATTAAGTGTTTCGGTGTTGTTGGAGATCTTCAGGTTTTTACCCTTCTAATAAACTTTAGTGTGGGTTTGGTTGTTAAAAATACGGCTTTGTTCATATTAACAAATCTCTCCGAGGATCAGCCTAGGAGAAACAAAACATTAAACAGAAGCTCTATGCATAACTAAATTGCGTCCGCAGCGACAGTACCGAGCCGTTTGTTTTTTATCTAGACTTTCGGACTTTTTATGAACCATGACTAGCATGTGGGAGGTGTTGCAATCGGCTGAACGCATGGGTCTCAAGCGAGCCAGTTTAGAGTTTGGTATGAGGAGCGGATGCAGAGACAGCATGAGCAAAAGGCTGTACAGCGAAAAGGGCCATAGGGAAAGCTTGAAACGGAGCTAAAGGCTAAAAAAGGGAGCAGTTCGAGCGAGAGACGTGCGAAAAGAAAGCGCTGCTAGATCATGAGACTCACGAAAAAAAGTAGCAGCTCGATTTTAAGAGGCTAGAACTCGAGTTGCGACTCGTGCTTGCGATGGCGAAAAAGCGGCAGCTGAGGATACAGAGGATAGGGCAACCAGTGAATGTTTCCTCCGATAGCAGCATTTGCTGGAGAGAAGTAGTTCTCTGCAAAACAAGCCTCGGGCTTCGCGACGGCCTAACTTCGGAACGAGGAGCTATGATAGAGGAAGGCAGAGAAATTGGCATCCTAAAAGGCATGAACAATGCTGAGCTTGTCAAGTGATGAACAGCTTCTCAACCTGAGAACATAGTAGTTCCATTAGGAACAAGGACTGCTGGGAACCTCTGAGAGGCCAAGCACCTATGAAGAAGTGCTGCCCGAGTAAAGGCAGCCTGAAAGCCATGACAAATATTGTGAAGCTCGACGATGTAGATAAAAGCTTCGAGAGCAGGGAACAAAAATGTTCCATCCAGAATTAGGTGTGTCTAATAATGTCTCAAAAGCCGAGCACATTACTGGCTACCTCTCAGAAGCTCAATTGAGGGAGCGCTAAAACGTCACTGGGATGATGACAGCAAACACCACAAAGGCTCCAAAATGGTGGCCACTGATACTTTTCAATCGGTAAAGGTAGCAACAGGCACCCCGTCGATGGTCCTGTTGGATCATACGTATATCGCGCTCATAGAGAAAGGGAATGTTAGTTTACTGAATAGTGCAGCACTATTTGCCTCAGAAAGCAGAATGGGAGTGCAGAAGCACTCGTCCAAGTAAGTATCGAGTCAGATGTTGGCCTTTAGCATATGGACACGTGGCAAAACAGAATGTCCATTTTGAGAAAGTGAACAGCACTGAACACCACAAAAAAGTTTAAGCCGAAGCAAACCATGATAACCGATTGCAAGAACATTCAACTTTAGGAAGCGAAGCAATTCATGCACTTCGCCTCACGTCTCAGGTTACAGAGGGCACTCAAAGTGCGCATTGTTTAGACTGTGAGACAGAGGAAACCGTTCGGGTGAAGTAAGATGTTCAGACGCTCCTGTCTCTGTGCGCCGGGAGGCAACGCTTCGCATTTGGGTTGAATCTATGCTACGTTCGGGTGTGGAATCCGGTTCACTGTCTGGTCAGTTTCTTGTTGGTCGCAACACTTGTGCCTCATTGAATGCGCTTGAAGGCGTTGAGCTTTCATTGTTGTTGTATACTTCCTAAAGAATGAAGCGTTTTGTTTGGGATGCTGTTACTTGAGTGCTGTTGTTTTAAATGCTGGCTCATTAAGGACTTTCCACTCAGGAAAAAAGACATCAATGTTTTGCACGTAGCCCTGTTTGTTGCGTACTTGTGTTTGACGCTTAGCCAGTTGAACGATGAAAAGTGCTAGGTTTGATATGACATGAATAGACTTTGCGTAGGTCAATTTGAAGTATCTCGTGCGGAGAAACATATTTTTACAGGTAGTGGTACTAGTTGTGAACTTGCATTTGAGCTGTACTGTCAGATTATTCACAGATATTTTGGTTCAATATAACAAGTTGTCAATATTTTGGCATTTACTAATGTGTACAGTGAAAGCTTTGGTTCAATGAATTATCGGGATAACCATTGTATCCTATGTGTGTTGTTGGTTAGGCACAAATAATACGTGGCACAATGAGACCAGTCTTTGAGACTAAACGGGTCCAGATATTGTGAAAGCAAAATGAGCATATGTACAATGGCTAGGATTGTATTGGTACAGCAGAGTGACAAAAACATGTCAGTTTTTGTTAACCATGTTGATATGCAAGTACACTGGTACAGGTGTCCATCTATTTTTTTGACATTGGCATGCATTGTGTGCTCCCTGACTGTATGCGACACGCATCAGTATATGCAACTTTGCTTTGATGTTCTAGCCCCGTCGTGGTGGTCTAGTAGCTTTGGGGCTCGGTTGCTTACCCACAGGTAGTGGGTTCAAATCCTGGTTGTGGCGGCTGCATTTCCGATGGAGGCGGAAATGTCGTAGGCCCGTGTGCTCAGATTTTAGTGCACGTTAAAGAACCCCAGGTGGTCGAAATTTTTGCAGCCCTCCATTACGGCGTCTCTCATAATCATATGGTGGTTTTGGGATGTTAAACCCCACATATCAATCAAATCAATGCTTTGATGTTCAAAGCTCCTAGCGATGTGTTCCACGCACCAAGCAGCAATTTTTACACAAAAACTCATTTGAAAGGGTTCCGAGCGCCTTGTAAAATTGCGCGACGCCTAAATAAGACAAGTGTAGGCGCAGACACAAAGCCGGCTGAAGACGACGACAAGAAACATTGGAAATAGGGCGCTACGTTAACAACGTAGAAGGAGGGTGGCCCAATCACCAGTCGACTCGAAGATTCTAGGGGCCAATGACTGGGCACCACGCAACTTGAGCCGTCTGCAATCAGGACGGCACAAGTGTGCCAGAGCGGAAGCAGAAGACTGAGCAGCGAAGAACGAGGTAGATCGAAGAAGACATTGGCACTGGAGGGTCATCACCAGACCAGGCGCTGAAGACGGGCCGTCGGGTGTCGGGCCCGAGCCTCCAAGACTTCAACCGGCCGGAGCCTCCTGCCGTCGTGTTTTCACTCGAGGGGACCATAGCCATACGGTCCTGAACTCTTGCCCAGGACCTGAGGGCTTCCGTTCTGACAGGCGAACAAAAGCAGTCGGGCTGCGGTGCCGAGCTGTGCGTCCAGCTGCTTGGCCACGTTGACCCAGGTTGCTTGACGCGTCGCCCCGAGCTAGCGCTAGCACATCGCCACTAGCGAGCCCACGTTCGCTCCTAAAGCCGAAATCACCGCGTTGCGGTTTGCTCATTTTCGCCGAAATTCCGCATGTGCGTGTGAAGGCACTGATATCTTGCTCTACTCCACCGCTCAGCCATTCTGACGTTAGATTTAGTTGAACAGTTTGAACTTTTTTGTTGGGTGTTTATAGAAATTTTCGTCCTGTGTAGTCAACTGTTTATTAAGCGTTTCGGTTTTGTGGGGGATTTTCGTCTTTTTTACTTTTCTATTAAATTTTATTTGGGTTTTTTGTTACAAAGAGCTATGTCCTTATTAACAAAAACTCTCCGAGGCACAGCCCAGGAGAAACAAAACATTAAAAATAAGCTCCCTGCATGACAGAACTGCATGGTTTTTTTACGTTAACGAGTCAAGGCTGTTGTTTGCGTGATCTATTACAAATATGCAATAAAAACAAGTCATCTGAAGAGGCCAGCTGGTCCTGTTTTCCCTGTGACTCTAGCTGCACACTGCACATATTCTCGTCTGTTGTGAGGCTGAATAGGATGACAGCTTTAAAAACATTCCCAACAAATGTATACAGTTGCCCCAAGCGCGCATTGAGAAGCAAGTACGGCACCTTTGTTAAGTTGAGGATGTGATTGGCGACATGCCAAAATTGGAATTCTGGATAGAGATATTGTAAGCACAATATTGACAACGTTTGACCTTCATCTTCTTCATCTGTATATAATCATCATCCCGAAAAACGTCGTCTTTGTTCGAAGAGATGATCAGTTGATTCGGCCTAATAAACGCCGTCGAGACTCCAACGCTGCTACTGTCTTACAGAGTGGCAGAGGCTGCTTCGATCCCCAAGTCCTCTCCGACGTCACGTTCCCCTGGAGCTTCGGTCGGGTCGCCGCTTGCTACCCCCGTCCGCTGTCATGGCTCAAGAACCGTTGCCCGGAACATCCAGCACCCCTGTCCTAGAAACCATTCCTGCGTGGATCGTCAACGCCTGGCAGTGCGACCCACCCATATTCTGTGGTCTTTCACGCGACGATGTCGAGGTATGGCTAAAAGAATACGACATGACCAGTGTTTATAACCAATGAGATGAGCCTCAGAAACTTCGTCACGTCGCCTTCTATCTGTCCGATTTCGCGAAAACGTGGTTTTTTAACCACGAGGGTAGCTTTCGGATTGGCCTACTTTTGCTTAACATGTCCGTAGGATTTTTTGGAAACCGAACATTCATTCCGAAGTGTCGAAACAAAAGTTCGATGGGCGTGCCCAACATCCCGGGGAGACGTACACTTCCTACACTGACAACGGCCTTGCCTTTTGCCACCACGTGAACTCGGCGATGACAGAGGCTGATCGTGTTCGCCACATCATCAAAGGGATAGGCCATGTCGCGTTTAACGATCTGGCTGTTAAAAACCCCACCACCGTTGAGGACGTCATCACGACATGTCAGCATCTTGAAAAACTCCAAGCCATTCGATTGCACCCATACTACCCAGACGCCAGTGGCAGCCTGCCTTCCTCGGATGCGGATTTGCGCGCACTGATTCTCACTCTGATTCGCGAGGAACTTCAAGTGCAAGGGTTGCCATGTGCACACGCCCCTCGGCCTCACTCTCAATCTGCTGGTCTGCGCGAAATCATCAAAGAAGAGCTCTCATCCATGGCTGGCGCTCTCCCATCGAACACTACGGCACCACCAACACCACCCATGACGTATGCACATGTTGCTGCCATACCACCTGCCTTGGTTCAGCACGCGCATCCTATTCCTGCGCAGTCAACGTAGCAGCATTTGCACCACACTCGCCTGTCCCAGCGCCAGTACCAGCGCCTGTGACAGCTCCAGCGCACTACGCCCCCTGGCACTCGCCTCACCCAATATGTTACTATTGTGGCATTCGCGGCCATATTTCACGATTTTGCCGCAAGCGCCAACAGGACGAACGTTGTGGCTACGATGATTACGAAAAGGATTCGGAGCCATCCCCGAACCAGTACCAGCGACGCCCTACGACACGTTCCTTCTCTCCGACTTCTCCACACGCCGCACCTCGCCCCTGCTATCCCGGACCCCGCCGGTCCCCTTCACCTCTGCGACGCTCAACTTCTCCTCTGAGACCGGCTGTACCTACTTCTGACTACCACTAGGAAAACTAGCTGGTGCAGTTTTTGGAGGGAAAGCTTCATCGCTGGAACAAACACAAAGACCTCCAGAGGGCTTAGCCAACTTGATATTAGTGTATGCGGAAGGGGTAGCAGTTCAGGCATTGGTGGACACGCGGGCTGTTATTTCTGTTATTCATGCGGATTTGTGTACTCGTCTACACAAGGTTACCACCCCTTATTCTGGCACTCTCTTACGTAGCGCAAATGACTCGCAGATACGGCCATCAGCCCAATGCACCGTTAGAGTTTTCATTGATGCGATCCGGCATCATATTCAATTCCGTGCTGGCTTCTTGTGCTTTTATGCTTAATGTAGGATGGGGATTTCTTCCTGATGCTGCTGCTTCAATCTATTGTCGACAACGACTCATACATATGCAAGAAACGGATGATATTTCCCCGAAATCTTGATGGGACCGGCTACGAACAGCCAATGACTTCCTTGTGCCACCTAACCACGAGCATGTTATCACGGTTATGTTTGACTCCATGGACCACGGTGACGTCCTAGTCAGTCAATCAGGCCGTTGTCTATCCAGAGTGATTGCACTTTCATCGAGTATTGTCCGATTCTCCGACGGCACCGCATTTCTCGCAGTACTGAATATCACCAAGAAGCCGATTCTGCTGACCTAGGGCACTGTTGTAGTTTCCCGCGTGGAAACACAACCTATCTCTGTAGTCGCTTCAGATACCTGTCTGGTGGAATCACGTTCAATACCAACAGATGCTACACCTACTACGGCTCTCATCAATGCCATCAGCACGGATCTCACTCCCCCGCAAGCAGACGAAACTAGCATAATTTTTTAGGAGCGAAGCTCCTTAAGGCGTGGGCTGTGCGTCCCCTGTATGTAGCCACCTCTCGTTCAGTTCTTGCAGTGTTCACTAGATGGCGGTACTTGTAGCTGACGGCATTAGGTATTACGCTAGCCACCGCCCGATCTAAAGGGTACAGCCATATCCATCCGTCCGTCCGTCCGTCCATCCATCCATCCATCCGTCCATCCATCCATCCATCCATCCATCCATCCATCCATCCATCCATCCATCCATCCATCCATCCATCCATCCATCCATCCATCCATCCATCCAAAAGATGCAAGATGTTATAAACTAGACGGCGGTACGTGTAGTTGATTATGAAAGATGCGAGGTGTTATAAAATAGGAATGATGCCACATATGGCGCGTGTCATCGTTCGATATAGTGCGGCGACGTACGCTAGGTGGAGCGTTGCAATAAAATCGAGTGGGCAAAATGTACGGAGGATTCATGGTTTACCAGGTTTACCTCCGGAGCTTCACCCACTCATCATCATTCACTTCGTGGATATGGCGGCACTTTTTTTTTCGATGTACATGCCACTGCTCTAAGCCAGACTTCTGCGGTGGCTCATCGCATACACACCGACGGAACTTCTATTGTCTGTCGTCGACCATACCGTGTTTCTTCCAGCGAATGCGAGATCATCAACAAGCACGTTGCTGATATGCTCAAGCAAAACATCATCCGCCCCTCCTCAAGCCCTTGGTCGTCACCTGTCGTTCTCGTACGAAAAAAAAGACGGTTCGGTGCGATTCTGCGTTGACTACCGCGCAATAAACGATGTAACCAGAAAATACGTATATCCCTTGCCTCGCATTGATGATGCCTTAGATTCCTTACAAGGAGCGGAATATTTTTCGAGCTTTGACCTGTGCTCCGGTGATTGGCAAATTCCAATGCACGAGGATGACAGGGAAAAAAACTGTCTTTGCCACACCTGAAGAACTTTACGAATTTCACGTGATGCCTTTCGCCCTCTGCAATGCGCCAGAAACGTTTGAACGACTGATAGACACTGTATTTCGGGGCCTCAAGTTGAAAACGTGCTTATGTTACCTTGACGACATCGTCATATTTTTTTCAACATTCGAACAGCACTTGCAGCGCCTACATGAAGTTCTGACGTGTCTCGCTGCTTCTTGCCTTCAGCTCAACACCAAAAAGTGCCACTTTGCTGGCAAAAGTATTAAAGTACTCGGACATCTCGTCAGCACAGATGGAATCCGGCTTGATCCCGACAAGATTACCACCATTCTTCACTTCCCGGTGCGTCAAGGTGCCTAAAAGCTCCGCGGCTTTCTTGGCCCTGCGTCGTACTTCCGGCGCTTTATACGAGACTTCGCCACCATTGCGGCGCCACTTCTACAACTCCTTTTATCGGGAGCGTCATACATATGGCCGGACGAATGCAAAATGGCTATTGGCACCTTGAAACGTGCACTTACACCTGAGCCAGTGCTTTGTCATTTCGATAACGCCGCACCCACTCTCCTCCATACTGATGCCAGCGGACACGGACTCGGCACCTGACTTCTGCAAAGAACAGAGCGTTATGACGAACGTGTGATCGCATATGCTAGTCGCACCCTCACAGCAGCAGAGAAAAACTACACCATCACCGAGCAGGAGTGTCTCGCCGTTGTCTGGGCCATCCATAAGTTTCGACCATATCTTCACGGCCGCCACTTTACCATTGTCACTGACCACCACGCTTTGTGCTGGTCGTCGACGTTGAAGAATTCGTCTGGACGTCTCGGTCGCTGGATACTTCGTCTCCAAGAATACGAGTTTGACGTTATCTACAAATCCGGCAAGAAACACAACGATGCCGATGCCCTTAGCTGCTGTCCTTTACAATCCTCATCAGGCACTCTTGGCCTGTCGCCAACTGTGAGTGAATCCATCAAAGTGTCTCCGTCAGTTCATTCACTCGCCGCTGTCAATTTTCTTTCTACCTTCGTCAACAAGACGTTTGCATCCCACCAACGCAGCGACACGTACTGTCGCTCTATAATGCAGCGCCTTCGAGGCTAATCTCGTCCTCCCAACGCCCGCGCCCATCGACAGCGGCGGAACTTCAAGACTTAAAACTCAATCCTTTACCGCTTTGTCTTTCTTCCCAAAGGACACCGCTTGGTTCCTGTTGCTCCTCGTTAAGTAAGGGCGCAGATATCGGAAGCGTTTCGCGATGACCCCAAGGCTGGTCATCTTGGTTTTCGAAAAACGTCTGAACGCATCCGTAGTCGTTTTGCCTGGCCTGGCCTTTCCAACTGCGTAGCGCGATATGTTGCGTCATGCTCGCTTTGCCAACGCCGCAGGCGACCCACTTCCTTCCCGGCCGGTCTTCTACAACCTCTTCCGTGTCCTGACGCTCCCTTCGATGTCATTGGCATTGACCTCTATAGACCGCTACCAATATCAGCTAGCGGCAAGCGCTGGATTGTCACAGCAGTTGACCACTTACAAGGTACGCCAAAGCAGCTCCACTTCCTCCAGGATCAGCAGAGGACATTGCCACACTTTTTCTGGAGGCAATCTTCCTAAGACATGGTGAACCACGCATCTCATTGAGCGATCGCGCAAAGCGTTTCTCTCGAAATTAGTCGAACATGTCCTCCACGCATGTAATACGATTCATAAGACGACATCCAGCGACCATCCCCAGACTAACGGCCTCACAGAGCGCTTCATTGAACTTTGACCGGCATGATATTGCCGCATGAATTCGCGTGGTTTTGGTGTGGAAGAGGACGAAGAGGTTGGGTTGGAGCAGTTTTTCTTTTTGTCCTAGCTTGACGAGCAGTTCTGCGGAAGGTTTCCTTGAGTGAGACAAGATTGGTGACAAGATTGGTGGAGCTGCTGGGTACGACAACTGACGACGCACCCCATGCACAAGAGCCCATCCAGGAGCCGGAACACAAGCCCTGTGCCCGTGGACACGCCAGTTCACAGAACAAGCCGCCGCCAACGAGGCCTACCACCAGAGACACCGGCACAGCTTATCCATAGAGCGACTATGACTTCGCCTCAAGGCGTCATGGAAACTCCTACGTCGTCGGCACCAATTTATTGCACTGTCCAGAACCCGCTGATGCCTAGTCCCTTTCACGGAGAGCTGTTTGAGGATGTGGACGACTGGCTGAGCGAGTTCGAACACGTCGCAGCGATCAACTACTGGGACGAAGCCGCCAAACTCCGCAACGTCTACGCGTGTTTGAAAGACGGCGCCCGAACGTGGTTCATGAACAGAAGTGATGTCTTGACATCCTGGCGCGAGTTCCAGCATCGCCTCTTGGAGACCTACCGGAGCCCCGACCGCCGCGATCGTGCTGAACGTGCATTGCATTCACGCATCCAGATGCCTAATGAGACCGTCACCATGTACGTGGAGGACATGACGCAGCTTTTCAGGCGAGCGGATCCGGCAATGCCAGAAGAAAAAAAGCTACGCTATCTGATGCGAGGCGTGAAGGAGCAGCTTTTTGCTGGTCTAGTGCGGAGTCCTCCGAAGAGTGTAGCAGAATTCCTGACCGAAGCCACTACGATGGAGAGGGTACTTCATCAGCGGTCAGCCCTACTCAACCGGCAAGTAAATTCTGCATCACCTACTGAATTTTCCGCCAGCTTCGGGAGCAACAGCATTGAGTGGATTCGCGAAATCGTCCGCTCCGTCGTCCGCGAGGAAATCGCGAAACTACACGGGGCGAGACAGCCGGAGGTAAGCAGCATCACCAATATTATTCGGGACGAGGTCCAGCAGGTGCTTCACAGCCGTCGCCCTCAACCAACGGTTACAAATCTAGAACCACCTCCTGCGTCCACTGATGTTGGGAACCGCACATATGCCGAAGCTCTGCGCACTTCCATGCCGGTCTCAAGCCCTGCAGTCCCAATCCAGACGATGCCGCCAGTTTCAATTCAATCTGCGCATGCTGGTTTGGACATCGACGGTCGCCGTGCCCCTCCGCGGAAGTCCGATATTTGGCGTACGTCGGATAGAAGACCCCTCTGCTTCCATTGCGGTGAAGCCGGTCACATCTACCGGGAATGTCCATATCGACAACTTGGACTGCGCGGTTTCTCTATTCATTCGCCTCGTCCCCTAGTTGGTCAGAGGCCAAGAGAAATTGAGGACTACCTCGCGCAGCAACGTCTGCCTTTCCCACGGCGTCAATCGCGGTCTCCATCTCCACGACGACCCGCAGCTATTGGACCACGTCTCAGTACGATGGCACGGGGACGTTCCCCAAGCCCTCGTCGGGAAAACTGAAGGCAGCGACCTTCGGGGGCGAGGTCGCTGGGACTAAAAGTGCGGAAGACCTCCTATCGACGCTTCCACAAAACGCTGCAGACATTGAATTGACGTCTGAGTGCAGTGCGAGAGAAATGCCGGATTGTGCGTCTGAACCCAGTGGCCGAGTCTCACTCGACATTCCCGTGCTGATAGACGGTCTTCAGGTCAGCGCATTGGTGGACACAGGTGCAGATTATTCTATTATGAGCGGAAAATTGGCAACCATTCTTAAGAAAGTGATGACACCTTGGAATGGGACGCGTATTCGCACTGCTGGAGGCCACGTTATTACTCCATTGGGTCGCTGTACCGCAAGAGTGGAAATACGCGAGTCAACGTTTGTGGTAACCTGCCTCGTACTACGCGACTGTTCTCGTCAGCTCATCCTTGGAATGGACTTCCTTCGAGAGAATGGCGCGATCATAAATCTCCGCGAGCGAATGGTGACTTTCTCGACGCAACTTGCAACCGATCGAGGCGCTGATAGCTGTCGTAGACCTGCGCTGCGTGTTGCCGACGAAAGCGTGACGTTGCCTCCCCGAGCGACTGCTTTCGTAGAAGTCACCTGTGAAGACCTCCAAGACGGTGACGTGGTCGCCGAGAGCAACGTATCCCTTTTACTGCTTCAAGGTGTGTGTGCAGTGCGAAGCATTCTGCGTGTGCGTGACGGACGGTCGCAGATACTCGTCACAAATTTTAACTTCGAGCACCGACATCTTTTCCGCGGCACCACCGTGGCCTTCGGAGACCGTGTAGCGGATGTCACCGAGTGCTTCGCATCCGAGGAAATGGTTGATGGAGATAAGTTTCTGGACCACATCGACGTCAGTTCGAAGCTTTCGGACGAGAAGAAGGCCGCACTGCATACCCTGCTGAAGGAATTTAAATCTTGCTTCGCCTCTTCATCTAGAGTCGGTCAAACACCCCTCATAAAGCACCGAATTATTACCGACGATGATGTTCGCCCAATCCGCCAGCAACCTTACCGTGTTTCGGCTAAAGAACGCGAGACTATACAGACGCAGGTAAAGGAGATGCTTGACGACGGGGTAATACAACCGTCGAGCAGCCCGTGGTCCTCGCCAGTCGTTCTAGTAAAGAAGAAAGACGGAACGCTGCGATTCTGTGTTGACTACAGGAAACTCAATAGCGTCACCAAAAAAGACGTCTACCCGCTTCCACGGGTTGATGATTCTCTCGACAGGCTACGACACGCGAAGTATTTTTCATCGATAGATTTGAAGAGCGGCTATTGGCAGATAGAGGTCGATGAGCGAGACAGAGAGAAGACAGCGTTTGTAACTCCCGATGGGCTTTATGAATTCAGAGTTCTTCCTTTCGGCCTCTGTTCGGCTCCCGCAACATTCCAGCGAATGATGGATACCGTCCTCGCTGGCTTGAAGTGGCAAAGCTGCCTTGTATACCTTGATGATGTGGTCATCTTTGCCGAGAGTTTCGAAGAACATCTGAAGCGTCTAAGAATGGTTCTGGAAGCTATTCGTTCGGCCGAACTCACGCTAAAACCCCAGAAGTGCCATTTCGGCTACGATGAGCTGAAATTTCTGGGACATGTTGTGAGTGCGGATGGAGTGCGGCCTGACCCAGAAAAAACTGCAGCAGTCGCCACCTTTCCTGTGCCGTCAGACAAAAAAGCGGTACGGCGTTTTCTCGGCTTGTGTGCTTATTATCGCCGATTCATTACCAACTTCTCGACGATAGCCGAACCGCTCACGCGACTCACCCGAGATGATGTACCGTTTGCCTGGACTACAGAGCAAGAAGCAGCTTTCACAGAGTTACGGCAGCGAATGCAAGAGGCACCTGTTCTTGCGCATTTTGATGAGGACGCTGATACCGAAGTTCACACGGATGCAAGCAACGTCGGACTTGGCGCTGTCCTTGTACAACGGCACAACGGCGTAGAACATGTCATAGCTTACGCCAGTCGTACTCTCTCTCGAGCCGAGGCCAACTACTCCACTTCAGAGAAGGAATGCCTCGCAGTCGTGTGGGCAACGGCAAAGTTTCGACCTTACCTCTACGGCCGTCCCTTCAAGGTGGTGACCGATCACCATTCGCTGTGTTGGCTGGCCAATCTCCGTGACCCGTCTGGTCGTCTCGCTCGGTGGAGTTTGCGCTTGCAAGAGTTTGACATCATGATTGTGTATAGGTCTGGGCGCAAGCACGAAGATGCCGACGCACTTTCTCGAGCACCCGTGGGACATCCTGATATGGACTCGGAATATGCTGATGGTTTTCTCGGAGCCCTCAGTGATTCTGACTTTATGTCTAGACAGAGAGCCGATCAGGAATTGCGCCCTATTATTGATTCCTTAGAAGGCTGAAATTCTCACACTCCTCGGCGCATCGCTCGCGAATTGTCATCCTTTTGTCTAAGGAGGGGCATTCTTTACAAGAAAAATGCTCGAGGTAGCAACAAAGCCTTCCTCCTCGTTGTACCAGCCGACATGCGGGATGACATCCTCCTCGCGTGCCATGACGAGCCCACGTCGGGACACTTGGGCTACTCGCGGACTCTCGCCAGAGTGCGCCAGCAGTACTATTGGCCACGACTTTCGACCAGTGTACACCGCTACGTGCAAGGCTGCCGCGAGTGCCAGCGTCGCAAGACGCCACCCGTGAAACCTGCGGGCCTTCTCCACCCTATTACACCACCACGGACACCTTTCGACCTCGTGGGAATGGACCTTCTAGGACCCTTCCCTTTGTCGGCCACTGGTAACAAATGGATTATAGTGGCAACCGATTACTTGACCCGGTATGCTGAGACAAAGGCATTACCCCGCGGCACGGCGTCTGAAGTGGCGAAGTTCTTCGTGCAGCACATCGTCCTCCGGCACGGCGCGCCGTCATGTGTGATTACGGATAGAGGAACATCATTTACGGCACAAATGCTAGAGGACATTTTCAGACTGAGCTGCACGAGTCACCGAAAAACAACGGCTTACCACCCACAAAGTAATGGACTGACGGAAAGGCTCAACAAGACCATAGCGGACATGCTGTCAATGTACGTGGACGTGCAGCACAAAACCTGGGACGATATCCTCCCATACGTCACGTTCGCATACAATACGGCAATGCAGGAAACAACCCGATTTTCACCTTTCCACCTTGTTTATGGACGCAACGTACAAACGATGCTTGACGCTATGCTGCCGTACGATAATAGCGATGCTCTTTCTCCAGAAGCCGAGCAATACACGCAGTACGCCGAAGAGGCTCGTCAACTGGCTCGCGTGAACATCGGTCACCAACAAGACGCAGATGCACGACGTTACAACCTTCGCCGTCGAAACGTCGCATACCACCCGGGTGAACGAGTGTGGGTGTGGACTCCTGTCCGACGACCAGGCTTGTCTGAAAAGCTTCTGAGCCGTTATTTCGGACCATACAAGGTTATCCGACGTGTGAGTGACCTTACATACGAAGTACTTCCGGACGGCACAGTGTCGTCACGTCGACAACATCGGCCCGAAACTGTGCATGTCGTACGACTCAAGCCGTACTACACACAATAGTCTCTGTGCTTGCGAGTTACTTCGCAAACGTGACAGTGATCTCATGTGGTGTTTTTTTTTTTTTCTTGACTCTTCCACTGGTGCTGTTGTGTTCGCGCATGGTCCAAGTGCTTGTGCGCCCTCTTTGTTTTCCCTGGCACTCACTTTGTCATTCTCTACGTCAACGCGTGTTCTAATTATGGGTTTTTTTTTTTCTTCTTCTTTTTATTTAGAAGCATCGAGTCGATGCTTTTTAAAAGGGGGGACTAATGCCGCATGAATTCGCGTGGTTTTGGTGTGGAAGAGGACGAAGAGGTTGGGTTGGAGCAGTTTTTCTTTTTGTCCTAGCTTGACGAGCAGTTCTGCGGAAGGTTTCCTTGAGTGAGACAAGATTGGTGACAAGATCTATGTAAATCAACGCCGACCACACCAACTTGGATACCATCCTGCCATTCGTGACATATGCGTTCATTACCGCTACACAGCGCACCACAGGCTATTCCCCATTCTTTCTCCTCCATGGCTGTCAACCAACATCTCCGCTCAACATCTTTTTTGACGTCCCTGTGAACTCGTCATCGTCATCGAGGGAGCACTTAATCTCTCATCTGGCCGATTGTCGCTGACGCGCCCACCTCAATACACAGGCAAGTCAACTAGAGCGGAAGACTCGCTACGATGGCGTTCACCGCGTAGTTCCCTTCAATACTGGAGACAAAGTGCTGGCATGGACCCCAACGCGGGTTCCCGGCCTGTGTGATAAGCTTCACTCACGTTTCATCGGCCCCTACACTATAGTCGAGCAGGCGTCACCTGTTAACTATCCAGTAACCTCTGTTGTCCTGCCTTGCGACGGCTGTTTTCGTGGTACCGAGGTTGTTCACGTGTCGCGCTTAAAACCATTAGTGCGCCGTACACCACAATCACAAACAGTAGCCTAATTGGCCGCTTCCGCGCGAGGAAGAAATTAGTATAAGCACAATATTGACAACGATTGACCTTCATCTTTTTCATCTGTATATAATCATCATCATGAAAAACGTCGTCTTCGTTCGAAGGGTTGATCAGGCGATACGGCCTAATAAACGCCGTCGAGACTCCAACACTGCTACTGTCTTACAATATAAACATACCGGGATGTATCAGGTGCTAACCCTGTGCGAGACATTTCATAGAGGGTGATGAAGCTTCTTGTGTTTTGTAATCTAACGCAGAAACGGAGCCAGTGTTTTCTGTTGTCACTCTTACAAAAAGCGACCTAAAGAATTGAATGTCACACGAAATTGTTGCAATCATCAGGTTTATATTTGGACTACGTATGAAATGTGTTACAACCTCTGCATTATTGTCATTACAAAATTGCGCTACGTTTATTGCGAAATGCAATTTATTTTGCTCATTCCAAATTATAAGCGCTGCGGTGCATGCTGTCAAAAATGAACCAGGTTGTGCACACTTGACGGTCGGTGCAGTATTACCTGCCAATTTTCTAGTCCTAATGCCTCTTCGGTAAGTCCCCTATCTTTTTACGTTATCTTTATGTGATAACTGTCGATGTGATAGATGATTTTGTAAAATACGAGTAAGAATGGGGGGATTGTTCAACTAAACCTCAGTGATGTTTCGCTTATTTCCTGGTTCTATAATAAAACAACGACTGCAGTTGACTACTGCTCAGGCCATATTGCCTGATTTTGTGGCTTCTTTGCTCTTCAAGGATCTGGCAACCCTCACAATAAACTACGCGCTGACATGCTTCAGCGGGCACGTGCGGTCAGGCTGTAGGAGTTCACACAGCATCTCAACCAGCTGGTAAGCCACAAAGGTGGCCAAAGTGAAGCTAATGAGAAATTTGTATACTCTTGGCGCAGGTCATCTGAAGCGGCTACTATGCTACCAAATAAATATTCTGACAAGGCCGCAACTATTGCCCTCTAGCTGTGCATTGCACTACATCATTCAAGATCCGGTTAATCTCAACTCGATGTAAAACTTCTTCAGTGAATTCCGGCTATCGCAAAGGTTGTCATACATGTCCGAGGAAAGGGACTCTCCTCGTTTCTGTAGCATTTAAATAAAACTATTTTCACCATCAGTTGGAATACCTTCTATACTTCTGAACGGCCTAATTCAAGAGGGAGATAGCTGCCACGTCTCGATACGCTTACCTCTCCGCCTCCCACTGGTGGCCTTCGTTGTCGAACTCAACAGTGTGCTCGCTGCGTAGGTGGCTTGTGGCGATGCCGACACAAAACGCTTGGGATCTGCGGGACACGTCTCGAGTGATTCAAATGTGCTAAGTTCGCATTTTGCCACCGAGGAGATGGCTGCGCCAAACAATCATGAAAAACAACCTATAGGTGACAATTATACCTAATCCATGAATCTTTCCTGAAACAGTCGTAAGCTTAGCCCAAACTGAAAAGCTAATACAACAGTGAGTTCAATGATCTCTCAATGAGGGGTCAAAAGATTCAATAGAAATACAATAGTAATGGTACTGCAAAGGCGCTATGCATGAGCAGAAAAGACTTGCATATATGGTACGTTAGAGCTTCATTAGACGCTATCACATTAGACACTGTCATTAGCGTGTAGAACCTACTTGTTTCAGATAATGTAGGATGTGAGAAATGTTTGCTGTCGCGTAACGCTCTGGTAAAGGGCGAGTATGCTGAGAGGCGTCCACACTTCTTTGTTAGGGAAGGTGAGTATATCTCAATAAATTCAGACTATTTCGTTCATTCATGTAAGGTACCTCATTGTAGCAGACTTGTTGCCTTCTGGTATTTGAATTCATATCCGTAGAAGACAAAAGAACCGGACGCAGACACAAGCAAAAAAGAGATAAACGGAACGGACACTAGACATGAACAGAATTGGTGACTCAAACCCGCTTTGACTGCCTTCAGGGATTATTCGAGGGCTTATTGCTCAGCTCCGAGCTCGCTAAACATTCACGTACAACGTGACGGTATGTGGCGCAAAAAACAAAAAAGGAGTCGCGCACTCGCCGACGTGGCTAGCAGCAACACTGGCTCAGGCTATCATGTTTAGACGAATAGAAATACCCGGCAAATCGGAATGTAGAATGAGTGCCACAGCAGCACAATTAGAGAAGCATCGGGCTCGTTCTCCGAAACTTTTCGGCTCACTCTCTACCGGCGGTTTAAGTTGTCCTTTTGTTCACTTTCTTAACATTGGTATCGTAATTACTACACTACAAATAAGGACTACAAATAATGTCCGCTGTGGCTTTTGTGAAATCCGAAGACTGCGTTCGCAAATGACCCAGGTTTTAAGGGCTAACGTGCCTAGAGAGATCAACAGTGCGTCTCAACGCAGCTTTCCAGCCAAAAACTAACCGTAATCCTCTAGCCACGTGCCGTCACCCTTTTCTTTTTTTTTTGTTTTAGAGCGTGCTCTTTTTACTTCTTAGCTTCCTCAGCGTCATTTTAGCTTGATTTCGCTATCAAGACAGGGTGGACCTTTGTTTAGAAGTGGAAGTGAAACCGGTCCGTCTCGCAGCGAGGAAAATTGACGGGATGTCATGAATATTCACATCCACAGCAAAACGTTTCTTGTATTTCTATGTGACAAAGAATGCTCAAACTAAAGTTTCACTGTGATTCGACTTCGTGAGCTTGTCAGTAAGTTGTGCTGTCTTGTTCCTAGCTATAGTAGCTCTTAAAGTGTATACAATGCGTTATTTTTGTTCTTTCGGGATGGTTTTCATGTTCCACAGGAAATAGCTAGGCAGACCCCACTTGAGAACCATCGCGTGATAATAAAATTCTTAAAAAAACTGAATACCAAGACATGCACGCACTAGTAACTGAAATGATTTCTTGGAATTTGAATACAAATCAATGGAAAGAGACAGCTTGCATAAGCTAACTGCAGCCGGCACGCCTCAGTAAATTGCTGAAAAAGCATCTACTCCGCTCACGACCCTCAAGTTGTACATCATTTTGTTCAACTTCGGCAATATTTACTTGATTCAGACGGGCCCATGCCTAAATATTTTCATGTGTTAGTAAGTGAAAATATATCGCAATAACCAAATATGTGAATTTGGCCTCTTTTTGTTCGGGGGTAGAATGGGGGAGAGTGGGCTGATGAATGGAATCAACACAGTTGTCCAGATATTTGTAACATTGTCGATGCAGCCAAGACTTTGTATAAGAAGACGTTTGTCTAACTTCTGGAAAAGGGGACGCGCAAACGTGGCAAGTTTCTTTCTAGTTTATCCTTCTCTGCGTTATATACGTCTCGTTTTTAAAATCCCTCTTGGTTAAAGTGAAGGAAATAGTAAATTTAAGGGCTCGTTTTTTTTGTTAGACACAATCATATGGAGAACACACTGACTATTATGCCAAGAAAAATATAGGATATGTTCTTGGAAACAATTGTAATATAACTATGAAGAAACAGAAGTGATAAAAAACTAACTTGTCTGGCACGCCATCGCATTTGCAGACGTCATGTTACTTTCTTTGTAAGATTCCGCCTTCAAAGGAAGTTTATTTGCATTTTACACAAAGGTTCTCCGGAGAGCCAAATGTTAGGAGGCCTGATGTGATGGGTGTTTTAGCTGTTGCCGAATTGCGTTTTATTTATATAAGCCTCCTGTATGCGCAATTTGTTTCAAGTTTCACGAGAAAAGCTACTGATCATTCACACTTTGCGCATCGCATTAACTAAAGGAAATGTTCAATGTGTAGGATAGCGTGACATCCGGAAATATGCGGAGATACAGACTCAACTGCTTCTACATGCACTGGGACTTAATTTACCAAATACCAAAATTAACCCACTCGCGGTGGATAAGTCGCTGCTTTTCTTTTTGTGAAATCAACTTTGTAGAAAAAAAGTACTCAATATTCCGCTTAAAGGAAACGTGTGAATCAGCGAAGCAGCGAATGCTAACGCTGGCACTGGTGTTTCTGTTGAGAATCGTGCTCATGGCGGCGTTGTGCAGAAGAGAAACCAGTGGACGTGCAAAGCGCGCAGGGATGAGCCGGCGTTTACTATTTGAACAAGCCCATCACGAATTTTCATTGTTCAACAACGCACAAGCAGACTTGTCCACCAGCAATACATTGAAGGTCAAGATCCAGTGCCTATAGTATGCGGGGTGGCCAGTGAGCGGTTGGGCAGCGTGAGCAGTCGTTTCTTTCAATCAAGAAACTCGCTAGCAGATGCTGCTTGCGTCGGCATTGCAAGACGAAGAGGGGGAAGGTAGGAGAGGCGAGAGAGGTGAGGGGACATGCGAATGCAATGGGTGTGAAGAAACTGCGGAGAGAGATGCCTAGAGAAGAGAGAGGGGGAGGAGACGCGCATAGGCAACGCGAACGCCACTGGATAGAGCTCGTTTATGAGATGATCTAATAAGCAAAAATGTAACGTGTGATATATTGAATCTATTTACGGTGCTGGTTCGGTCACCTAGCGTGACGGGCGTGTATGTACTGCGGCTACTTCCTTTCGGCAGAGGGGAATTTCACGCTACGGACACTGAATAAAGGCACGCCACAGCTGTATCTCGTGATCAAACCACCCCTCTTGCAGCCAGAGTTGCCTTTTGCGCGTACTGTTAAGCGGAATTTCTCTTGTTTATCCTTGTCACATGCATAGCTTTTCCATACCTTTCTTTTTTTCTTCTTTTTTGGGGCTTATTTGCATTTCCGGCAAAGTATAGTAATTTTAGTTATCGTCCAGCTGATTATAGCAAGCTTCTGGATCAGTGACTAGTTGAGTGTTGAATTATTGTTGCAGTCACCTACAACTCTTATCACATACATTCAACCAAATTGAGACTAGCCTAGAGACAGACCTTTAAAACAAATATGTTGATTGATATGTGGGGTTCAACGTCCCAAAGCACCATATGATTATGAGATACGGTAGAGCGGAGGGCTCCGGAAATTTAGACCACCTAGAGTTCTTTAACATGCATCGAAATCTGAGCACACGGGCATACAACATTTCCGCCTCCATCAGAAATGCAGCCGCCAGAGCCGCCGCCGCCAGGAATCGATCCCGTAACCAGCGGGTAAGCAGCCGAGTCCTTTAGCCACTAGACCACCGCGGCCGGCCAAAGTTATTACGTGTTTTTGTTCATGTTTGCATGTTTTTTTATGTGTTGTGTAATTACATATTTGTAATCTCCCGCTCACATGTCAGTGACATGTTTTTCATATAAAAAATAGAAACTTAAAAATAGGAACATGCGTCCACTTCTTCTTTTATTAGGCTTTCTTTGTGCTAAATATTTTTGTGTTATCTAGGCAGCATTTCGAAACCGTCCTCGCAACCGAAGATAGCCTTATGTTTGCCCGCGTATTCCGTCAATCTTGACAAACAAAACCCCAGGTGTCAACGCGGGTGCTAAGAAGAGGCACGCTACGATTGAAACATGGCTCTTGGAGCGCGAGCCATGCGGTAATTTGGTCTATGCGAAAGCGTGAAGTAGAGGCGGTAACAAAAATAATCGTATAGCCTTTCCTCTACACATAAATCGTCTGACTATCAGCGCTTTTCGCGTTTGGTGATCGCTGTTATTCGACGTGTATAATGTCGTCATGCATATCTTACCTGTGAATAGCGGGCGACGTGCATCGGCAGCCGTCGTCACGCCAGCTCTGGTACGTCCTGTGCTCCTGGTGGTCGCCCCTTCAGCTGAAAAGTTATTAATAAATTGTGGTGTTAAACGCAGAAGAGTGTACCTTTTCAGTTGTGTAGCAGCTATCAACAATAGTGTTAGAAAATTGTGGCAGCTTTCTAGAAGCACTAAATGAATGTATACTTATGAGACTTGATGACTGATTATGGGAGTTTTCCGTTTTTGATAGGTAATAAACTATTGTTGTTTAGAAGTGTTAAGAAGTGATAAAAATAATTTTCGGTGTAAGAATACGTTTGCAATATGCAAAATGTGAAATTTTTATTCATACCGTGGGACGCCGATAAAACACGCCTTACAGGTAATTTGTCACAAGGTGCGCACGTGGGTTCTTTACACTGTAGTACCTCGCTGCAGTGTTCTTGATAACGTGAGAACGGGCGAAAGAATCAGACCACTGCACCATGTATAGTACATCGAGCATACCGAAGTTGATTTACATATCGCACAAGTAGGAATTAAGACTTCACTATCTATAGTATATTTTAAACATTGAAGGACGGTTCAGCTTCGCCTTCAAGAACAAATCGCGAGAACCTAATCGGGCCTCGTGGGCCTCCTTGCTCCTTGAGTGTTCGGTTTATGCCTCGAGCGTGTTGCAAAGAAGCGAACGCCACTGCACAAAACACTGCCCTCTTCGTAGAACGACAGAATACGTATTGCGAGCAGGGTGGCCAAGTGCCCGCAATGTCGTAATTATTTCTTGTGCGAGTCAGTGAAGTGCTCACTACGCGTCTGTAGGGCAACAGGCGAACCTACGCAGCCATTTATTTCGTCGTTGGTTGCTGCCGCTGAGGACAATTGAACATCTGTGAGCGCTTCCTAAGGGGTAAGCCTTTAAATGACCCACCCTTCTGTGTTTTTGCGCTTCAAGCAAACCTTTACTCGAGTAAATGCTACACTGAGTTTTCTTTCAAACCGTTCTACCAGCACCCGCGTTGACGCACGTTTAAGAGAGGTCAACGTCGTGCGCACCGCTGCTGGTTCGCATCCCAGCAGGCTTCCCTTTGGCGAGATGGTTCATTGTTTTCAAAGGAAATAACACAGGTTTGAGAGCACTGAAATGTAGCTGGCATGGGACTACCTCATCCGGGTGCTATCTGCCTCATGCGCTAATGCTCTGAGCTGTTGTCACTTGTCAGTCATGGCGTTTGTTATGTCCACTGTTTGATTTCATTTGTAAATTGCAGGCCTGTTTTTTCTAAATTCTTGCGCGCACGATGCCCTTGTACTGTATGGATCGCTTTTGAATAGTGCGCGTTTTTGCGTGTCTTGTAAAATTGCGCGACACTAAAAGAACACAAGCAGTGCACGGTTCGACAGAAAGCCGGCTGAAGACGATGACGAGGAAAATTGACACTAGGGGGCCTGAGTAGAGAAGAACAAGGTAGATCGAAGGGAACGTTGGTACGGGAATGTTATCACCAGACCAGGGACTGAAGATGGGCCGTCGGGTGTCGGACCTGAGCTTCCAAGACTTCAACCGGCCGGGTCCTCCTTCCGTCGTGTTTGCACTCGAGGGGATCATAGCAATCTAGTCTTGAACTCCTGCCCAGGGCCTGCGGACTTCGGTTCTGACAGGCCAGCAACAGCCGTCAGGCTATGGGCCCGAGCTGCAATACCTAAATGCGTGATCAGGTGAACCCTGGTTCCTTGACGCGTCGCCTCCAGCCAGCGTTCGCACATCGCACCAGCCAGCCCGTGTTCACCCTTAAGGTCGGAATAAGCGCGTTCCGGTTCGCTAATCGTCGCCGAAGTTGAGCGTGTGGGTGAGGCTGCACTGATATGTCGCTTTATTCATACCGCTCAGTCATTCGGACGTTCGATTTAGTTGAAGATTTTGACCTTTCTTCTTGGGTCTTTATAGATAATTTTTGTCGTGTGTAGTCAATTGATTATTAAGTGTTTCGGTGTTGTCTGAGATCTTCAGGTTTTTACCCTTCTAATAAACTTTAGTGTGGGTTTGGTTGTTAAAAATACGGCTTTGTTCATATTAACAAAACTCTCTGAGGATCAGCCTAGGAGAAACAAAACATTAAACAGAAGCTCTATGCATGACTAAATGGCGTCCGCAGCGACAGGACCGAGCCGTTTGTTTTTTATCTAGACTTTCGGACTTTGTATGAACCATGACTAGCATGTGGGAGGTGTTGCAATCGGCTAAACGCATGGGTCTCAATGGAGCCAGTTTAGAGTATGGTATGAGGAGCGGATGCAGAGACAGCATGAGCAAAAGGCGTTACAACGAAAAGAGCCTTAGGGAAAGCTTGAAACGGAGCTAAAGGCTAAAAGAGTGAGCAGCTCGAGCGAGAGACGTGCGAAAAGAAAGCGCTGCTAGATCATGAGACTCACGAAAAAAAGTAGCAGCTCGATTTTGAGAGGCTAGAACCCGAGTTGCGACTCGTGCTTGCGATGGCGAAAAAGCGGCAGCTGAGGATACAGAGGATAGGGCAACAAGTGAATGTTTCCTCCGATAGCAGCATTTGCTGGAGAGAAGTAGTTCCCTGCAAAACAAGCCTCGGGCTTCGCGACGGCCTAACTTCGGAACGAGGAGCTGTGATAGAGGAAGGCAGAGAGGTTGGCATCCTAAAAGGCATGAACAATGCTGAGCTTGTCAAGTGATGAACAGCTTCTCAACCTGAGAACATAGTAGTTCTATTAGGAACAAGGACTGCTGGAAACCTCTGAGAGGCCAAGCACCTATGAAGAAGTGCTGCCCGGGTAAGGGCAGCCTGAAAGCCTTGAAAAATATTGTGAAGCTCGACGATGTAGATAAAAGCTTCGAGAGCAGGGAACAAAGAAGTTCGATCCAGAATTAGGTGTGTCTAATAATATCTCAAAAGCCGAGCACATTACTGGCTACCTCTCAGAAGCTCAATTGAAGGAGCGCAAAAACGTCACTGGGATGATGACAGCAAACACCACAAAGGCTCCGAAATGGTGGCCGCTGATACTTTTCAATCGGTAAAGGTAGCAACAGGCGCCCCGTCGATGGTCCTGGATCATACGTATATCGCGCTCATAGAGAAAGGGAATGTTAGTTTACTGAATAGTGGCAGCACTATTTGCCTCAGAAAGCAGAATGGGAGTGCAGAAGCGCTCGTCCAAGTAAGTATCGAGTCAGATGTTGGCCTTTAGCATATGGACACGTGGCAAAACAGAATGTCCATTTTGAGAAAGTGAACAGCACTGAACACCACAAAAAAGTTTAAGCCGAAGCAAACCATGATAACCGATTGCAAGAACATTCAACTTTAGGAAGCGAAGCAATTCATGCACTTCGCCTCACGTCTCAGGTTACAGAGGGCACTCAAAGTGCGCATTGTTTAGACTGTGAGACAGAGGAAACCGTTCGGGTGAAGTAAGATGTTCAGACGCTCCTGTCTCTGTGCGCCGGGAGGCAACGCTTCGCATTTGGGTTGAATCTATGCTACGTTCGGGTGTGGAATCCGGTTCACTGTCTGGTCAGTTTCTTGTTGGTGGCAACACTTGTGCCTCATTGAATGCGCTTGAAGGCGTTGAGCTTTCATTGTTGTTGTATACTTGCTAAAAAAATGTAGCGTTTTGTTTGGGATGCTGTTACTTGAGTGCTGTTGTTTTAAATGGTGGCTCATTAAGGACTTTCCACTCAGGAAAAAAGACATAAATGTTTTGCACGTAGCCCTGTTTGTTGCGTACTTGTGTTTGACGCTTAGCCAGTTGAACGATGAAAAGTGCTAGGTTTGATATGACATGAATAGACTTTGCGTGGGTCAATTTGAAGTATCTCGTGCGGAGAAACATATTTTTACAGGTAGTGGTACTAGTTGTGAACTTGCATTTGAGCTGTACTGTCAGATTATTTACAGATATTTTGGTTCAATATAACAAGTTGTCAATTTTCTGGCATTTACTAATGTGTACAGTGAAAGCTTTGGTTCAATGAATTATCGGGATAACCATTGTATCCTATGTGTGTTGTTGGTTAGGCACAAATAATACGTGGCACAATGAGACCAGTCTTTGAGACTAAACGGGTCCAGATATTGTGAAAGCAAAGTGAGCATATGTACAATGGCTAGGATTGTATTGGTACAGCAAAGTGACAAAAACATGTCAGTTTTTGTTAACCATGTTGATATGCAAGTACACTGGTACAGGTGTCCACCTATTTTTTTGACATTGGCATGCATTGTGTGCTCCCTGACTGTATGCGACACGCATCAGTATATGCAACTTTGCTTTGATATTCTAGCCCCGTCGTGGTGGTCTAGTGGCTTTGGGGATCGGTTGCTTACCCACAGGTAGTGGGTTCAATTCCTGGCTGCGGCGGCTGCATTTCCGATGGAGGCGGAAATGTCGTAGGCCCGTGTGCTCAGATTTTAGTGCACGTTAAAGAACCCCAGGTGGTCGAAATTTTTGCAGCCCTCCATTACGGCTTCTCTCATAATCATATGGTGGTTTTGGGATGTTAAACCCCACATATCAATCAAATCAATGCTTTGATGTTCAAAGCTCCTAGCGATGTGTTCCACGCACCAAGCAGCAATTTTTACAGAAAAACTCATTTGTAAGGGTTCCGAGTGCCTTGTAAAATTGCGCGACGCCTAAATAAGACAAGTGTAGGCGCAGACACAAAGCCGGCTGAAGACGACGACAAGAAACATTGGAAATAGGGCGCTACGTTAACAACGTAGAAGGAGGGTGGCCCAATCACCAGTCGACTCGAAGATTCTAGGGGCCAATGACTGGGCACCACGCAACTTGAGCCGCCTGCAATCAGGACGGCACAAGTGGGCCAGAGCGGAAGCAGAAGACTGAGCAGCGAAGAACGAGGTAGATCGAAGAAGACGTTGGCACTGGAAGGTCATCACCAGACCAGGCGCTGAAGACGGGCCGTCGGGTGTCGGGCTCGAGCCTCCAAGACTTCAACCGGCCGGAGCCTCCTGCCGTCTTGTTTTCACTCGAGGGGACCATAGCCATACGGTCCTGAACTCTTGCCCAGGACCTGAGGGCTTCCGTTCTGACAGGCGAACAAAAGCAGTCGGGCTGCGGTGCCGAGCTGTGCGTCCAGCTGCCCGGCCACGTTGACCCAGGTTGCTTGACGCGTCGCCTCGAGCTAGCGCTAGCACATCGCTACTAGCGAACCCACGTTCGCTCCTAAAGCCGGAATCACCGCGTTCCGGTTTGCTCATTTTCGCCGAAATTCCGCATGTGCGTGTGAAGGCACTGATATCTTGCTCTACTCCACCGCTCAGCCATTCTGACGTTAGATTTAGTTGAACAGTTTGAACTTTTTTGTTGGGTGTTTATAGAAATTTTCGTCCTGTGTAGTCAACTGTTTATTAGCGTTTCGGTTTTGTGGGGGATTTTCTTCTTTTTTACTTTTCTATTAAATTTTATTTGGGTTTTTTGTTACAAAGAGCTATGTCCTTATTAACAAAAACTCTCCGAGGCACAGCCCAGGAGAAACAAAACATTAAAAATAAGCTCCCTGCATGACAGAACTGCATGGTTTTTTTACGTTAACGAGTCAAGGCTGTTGTTTGCGTGATCTATTACAAATATGCAATAAAAACAAGTCATCTGAAGAGGCCAGCTGGTCTTGTTTTCCCTGTGACTCTAGCTGCACACTGCACATATTCTCGTCTGTTGTGAGGCTGAATAGGATGACAGCTTTAAAAACATTCCCAACAAATGTATACAGTTGCCCCAAGCGCGCATTGAGAAGCAAGTACGGCACCTTTGTTAAGTTGAGGATGTGATTGGCGACATGCCAAAATTGGAATTCTGGATAGAGATATTGTAAGCACAGTATTGACAACGTTTGACCTTCATCTTCTTCATCTGTATATAATCATCATCCCGAAAAACGTCGTCTTTGTTCGAAGAGATGATCAGTTGATTCGGCCTAATAAACGCCGTCGAGACTCCAACGATGCTACTGTCTTACAGAGTGGTAGAGGCTGCTTCGATCCCCAAGTCCTCTCCGACGTCACGTTCCCCTGGAGCTTCGGTCGGGTCGCCGCTTGCTACCCCCGTCCGCTGTCATGGCTCAAGAACCGTTGCCCGGAACATCCAGCACCCCTGTCCTAGAAACCATTCCTGCGTGGATCGTCAACGCCTGGCAGTGCGACCCACCCATATTCTGTGGTCTTTCACGTGAAGATGTCGAGGTATGGCTAAAAGAATACATGACCAGTGTTTATAACCAATGAGATGAGCCTCAGGAACTTCGTCACGTCGCCTTCTATCTGTCCGATGTCGCGAAAACGTGGTTTTTTAACCACGAGGGTAGCTTTCGGATTGGCCTACTTTTGCTTAACAAGTCCGTATGATTTTTTGGAAACCGAACATTGATTCCGAAGTGTCGAAACAAAACTTCGATGGGCGTGCCCAACATCCCGGGGAGACGTACACTTCCTACACTGACAACGGCCTTGCCTTTTGCCACCGCGTGAACTCGGCGATGACAGAGGCTGATCGTGTTCGCCACATCATCAAAGGGATAGGCCATGTCGCGTTTAACGATCTGGCTGTTAAAAACCCCACCACCGTTGAGGACGTCATCACGACATGTCAGCATCTTGAAAAACTCCAAGCCATTCGATTGCACCCAGACTACCCAGACGCCAGTGGCAGCCTGCCTTCCTTGGATGCGGATTTGCGCGCACTGATTCTCACTCTGATTCGCGAGGAACTTCAAGTGCAAGGGTTGCCATGTGCACCCGCCCCTCGGCCTCACTCTCAATCTGCTGGTCTGCGCGAAATCATCAAAGAAGAGCTCTCATCCATGGCTGGCGCTCTCCCATCGAACACTACGGCACCACGAACACCACCCATGACGTATGCACATGTTGCTGCCATACCACCTGCCTTGGTTCAGCACGCGCATCCTATTCCTGCGCAGTCAACGTAGCAGCATTTGCACCACACTCGCCTGTCCCAGCGCCAGTACCAGCGCCTGTGACAGCTCCAGCGCACTACGCCCCCTGGCACTCGCCTCACCCAATATGTTACTATTGTGGCATTCGCGGCCATATTTCACGATTTTGCCGCAAGCGCCAACAGGACGAACGTTGTGGCTACGATGATTACGAAAAGGATTCGGAGCCATCCCCGAACCAGTACCAGCGACGCCCTACGACACGTTCCTTCTCTCCGACTTCTCCACACGCCGCACCTCGCCCCTGCTATCCCGGACCCCGCCGGTCCCCTTCACCTCTGCGACGCTCAACTTCTCCTCTGAGACCGGCTGTACCTACTTCTGACTACCACTAGGAAAACTAGCTGGTGCAGTTTTTGGAGGGAAAGCTTCATCGCTCGAACAAACACAAAGACCTCCAGAGGGCTTAGCCAACTTGTTATTAGTGTATGCGGAAGGAGTACCAGTTCAGGAATTGGTGGACACGGGCTGCTATTTCTGTTATTCATGCGGATTTGTGTACTCGTCTACACAAGGTTACCACCCCTTATTCTGGCACTCTCTTACGTAGCGCAAATGACTCGCAGCTACGGCCATCAGCCCAATGCACCGTTAGAGTTTTCATTGATGGGATCCGGCATCATATTCAATTCCGTGCTGGCTTCTTGTGCTTTTATGCTTAATGTAGGATGGGGATTTCTTCCTGATGCTGCTGCTTCAATCTATTGTCGACAACGACTCATACATATGCGAGAAACGGATGATATTTCCCCGAAATCTTCATGGGACCCGCTACGAACAGCCAATGACTTCCTTGTGCCAGCTAACTACGAGCATGTTATCACGGTTATGTTTGACTCCATGGACCACGGTGACGTCCTAGTCAGTCAATCAGGCCGTTGTCTATCCAGAGGGATTGCACTTTCATCGAGTCTTGTCCGCTTCTCCGACGGCACCGCATTTCTCGCAGTACTGAATATCACCAATAAGCCGATTCTGCTGACCAAGGGCACTGTTGTAGTTTCCCGCGTGGACACACAACCTATCTCTGTAGTCGCTTCAGATACCTCTCCGGTGGAATCACGTTCAATACCAACAGATGATCCACCTACTACGGCTCTCATCCATGCCATCAGCACGGATCTCACTCCCCCGCAAGCAGACGAAACTAGCATAATTTTTTTTCGATGTACATTCCACTGCTCTAAGCCAGACTTCTGCGGTGGCTCATCGCATACACACCGACGGAACTTCTTTTGTCTGTCGTCGACCATACCGTGTTTCTTCCAGCGAATGCGAGATCATCGACAAGCACGTTGCTGATATGCTCAAGCGAAACATCATCCGCCCCTCCTCAAGCCCTTGGTCGTCACCTGTCGTTCTCATACGAAAAAAAAGACGGTTCGGTGCGATTCTGCGATGACTACCACGCAATAAACGATGTAACCAGAAAATACGTATATTCCTTGCCTCGCACTGATGATGCCTTAGATTCCTTACAAGAAGCGGAATATTTTTCAAGCTTTGACCTGTGCTCCAGTTATTGGCAAATTCCAATGCACGAGGATGACAAGGAAAAAAAACTGTCTTTGCCACACCCGATGAACTCCGAATATGAGGTACGGGGCAAGCTTGTGCCCATCTGACGTGTAACAGAGCATTGCCGTCACAGTAGTTTTACCGTGGACTGATGTCAGCACGCGAACTTGCTTCGCCCCATTCTTCTCGACGGTTGTGGTGCCAGGCATGTCGAAGTGAAGAGGCGTCTGATCGACATTCCCGATTTGCCCAAGCAGGTAGCCGTTGTTGTGCTGCAAGTTTAGGACGAACCTCTGAAAACTGTGAAGCTTTTCATCGTAATCCTCCGCAAAACTTTTCGAATATGCCCATTCACCTTCGGAGAAAAAAGCCTTTCTTTTTCATAAAGTTAGTTAGCCAGCACCCGCTCGCTTTAAACTGGCTCCGCGTTAGACCTTTTTCTAAGGCTAATTGCATAGCTCGCACTTGGAGCAGTTCTGTCGTCACGGGCCGCTGTGCCGCTCGCTGCTCAAGCACATACTCGCCAAGCAGTTCTTCAATTTGCGGAAACGGACCCTGCAGTGGTCCACTAGAGCCTTTGCGTGAAGCTTTGCTGTCGACAATCTTCTGTTTTTGTTTTCGCCAGTCCCGCACGCACGTTTCGGGAACTCTGACCGACCGCGATGCGGCCCGATTTCTGTCCGTTTCTGCACACGCGATGACGTTTCTTTTAAAAGCGGCATCGTAGTGCACTCGAGTTTTTGGAGTCGGCCCTTCCATGCCGTCGATGCTAATGCACTACAAGATGACGAACTCCTCAGCACACGTACGAAGTGCTGCACATGGGAAACACATAGGCAGAAATGGCCGACGCGCCATGCCGACGCACGAAGAGGGCGGCCATTTTGGAAATGTCGATGGCGATAGAATGACCGTATTCACTTTTTTTCGTACTCAATTCTAACGCGCATGCGGTTTATGAACTCGCTTAATTGGAAAAAAGGTGTGCGTTAGATTCGAGTAATTACGGTAGTTCTAAAAAAATCATAAGAGTTTCTTTTTTAGGATTTTGCTTGATGCTTTATGGTCCCTCAAAACAATGAGAATTATTTTAAAAGATAGAATAGCCCAAAAATTTAGTTCAGGAATAAAAAAAATAAACATCTTTGGAGGTTATGTCACAAAAAATTTGACCCTCACAGAGGTAAACTTCTATTGCAAAATGTGCAGTTGCTTTCCTTTTCAGTTGTGCGTATGCTTGCTATAGTGCAGCTGAAAAAAAACACTGTTCTATGTATTCCTCTGGCAGCAAGGCCTGCAAACTCCACTACTCGAAAACACAGTCTTTCATATCGGCAGCATGTTACAGGAAGCTTATCAAACAGACCTAAAGATACCAGGATATTCCGTTTAACAAGAGTTCCATTTACCAAGCGACAAACAAGCGTGTAGAATTCAAGTACGAGACCAAATATACCAGAGGCAGTTTCATTTAATAAGCAGCAGTTCCATTCAACAGATTTCCCGTTTACTGAAAGCCTTCTGTAGTTTGTTATACAGACAATTCCGTTATAGTGGAGGTTAAACTGTTCCACAGTGTCCATCACAGTCTATAATTACTAGTATGCTCACCTGTGCTTGCCGGAGAATCGGCTGTTGAGACTGCTGACACTATGTGTGCACCGTAACACCTGGCCATCTCCTCGTGGATGATGCGCCTGTAGGCTGCCAAGTCTGGGCTCGGGAAAAGCGGCACTGTCGGTGCTCGAGCACTGGGGATTTCTGTGGCACCCCCCGTGTCCTCGCCATAGTCAGACTCGTCTGATTCATCATCTTTGTCGTTCGATTCATCAACTTTGTCACTTTCAGGCTCCTGTTCTAATCTCCTGCAACGAAAAAAACAAAAGTGTGGACTGCAAACTGAAACTTGAAGAAGACTCTTGCACACCAATGTACACCACACCACAAATAAGGATGGATTTCTGCCACCATTCAGTTATTACTGGTGGTTTTACGCCAACTAACCACGATACTGTGATGTAAAACGAGATGAAACAACTATTTGCTAGTGTATTTACACAGATCGATCCAGAAGGAGAACAGCAAGCACAGCAGACAGGCCACTCCTTTTAAGTAGTCTTCTGAACACAGAATATGTCCGACCCAGAGCGTCGGAATGGTTTAGCTGGAGTGACGGCGAATCGTAACGAGAAACTCGAGACCTCCTTCCCTTTCCCAAATGGCTGTGTGCGTAACATTGGTCGTTTCAAAGCATCGATGAATGCCTGTTACAAGCCCCGTTGTTAAGTGCCCCTAGGCCAGTTTTACTTTGTGAATCAGCGGAGGGCCCACTACGTGTCCGTAGGGCAACACGCGAACCTACCGAGCTGTTACCTTTGTTGATGGTTCTGCTGCTGACTATCGTTAAATATGTTCGAGTACCTTATAATGGGTGGCCTTTCAGAGCACCCACTTTTTGCTAAATTCACATATTTTGATGCCTGGCGAGACTGTATGCTTCTGCCACGCAATATATGAAGCGTAAGCTCTTTCCACTACATGACACTGATATAGTGCATTTTTTTTCCGAGGCTATTCTGACAAATATTGTGACTGTGGTAGAACACTTGCTTGCCATGCAGACAGCATCGCTCGCCACTTGGACCCTGAAATATTTATTTTATTTGCATCTTATTCTTTCAGTCACGGATAAAGTGATTTTTCACTCTCAACAAATAACTCCGATGTCCTGATTTCTGCAAAATGAGCTCCCCAAAGTTATCACATTAAAACTGGCTTCTACTTCTTGGCACATGTCCTACAATTAAACAGAAGGTGCTTCCCACTCACCTCCTAGTGAGCTGGAATGCTCTATTAAACGCTTAATAGATAACCCGGTCTGCCCCACATAGGTCGTTCGGCCACACACCACTCCCATTCTGCAGAGAACAGTGGAGTTTTTTTTGCAAAGAAAGAGCTTGATCATTTTTAGGCACGAAGCTCCTTAGCTCGGCACTTCAACGTCACCACCAAGCGAAGCTCCTAAGAAAAGGCAAGCGTGCCAAGCTAAACAGCTGCTGCACGGGCGCCGCGGCAGATGGCGCGCACATACTTACTTATTCAATGGTTCCCGCCACCAAGCGCAGCAGACACTCTCTTTACGTGAACTTCAGTGCTCTAATGCCATTGTACACGAAAAAAGCGCAAGTCTGCAGGGCACTTCCCCGAAATCGCACAAACAAAGCCTTTGTCATCGGGCTCAACGTCTGTATAACGAAGACCTGTGCAAACGTGCGCAGATTGTGACACGCTTGTTTCAGACAAAAGAGATGCAGGCCATTATCCAAGAATGCAGGCACACCGAGCACGTCAACAAACTGTAAAGTAACAAAATGGGCCACAGCACCTCAACATCGGTGCTGACTGCAGTTACGAACGAGACTTTATCGAGTGCACTTCTGGACACAGTGGTGGCGTACACGATAGACTTCGATTCAAGAACAATCTGTCTCGCATCGATGATTCCTTGCAATGAGACAAAGCACGAACTGAACACGCAGTCCGAGTGTTCAAAAAGGCGTTTCCCAGTGCCGACGACCATGGTGAGTTTGAATTGCGCGGGACGTGCAAGAGATCACATGCTCGGCAACGTGCCGGCTTTTGGAGTAACAAACGGATTCTGCTACTCGCCAAAACCGCAATAATTGCCGAGGCTGAATCTCATCGAGGAAAGGGTACTCTCGCACTGAATCTCTCTCGTGCACATGCGATCCCTTTCATGTACACCGTCGAATCTCCCCGCCGCATCACCGCTCGCCACCTTACCATTTTCTAGAAAGCCAGCAGAGAGAGCGGCAGGCACATAGTCGTTTGAGTCCTATTTCTAAGAAGCTATTTGTACACTGAACACCTGCTGGTTTTAAAAGTACACAGGGGGCCTTCACGGAGCATTCTGTTAGCACGAGGTCATGACTTATTGAGCACGTGCACTGTTACAGGAGGCAAGTTGGTGTAATTTTAATAAATCAGTCTGTTACAGATGAGTTCTGCGGAAACCCGCAAGTTGGCGGAGGGATTAAAAAAGGGGAAAATCACCCATTTGCAGCATGAAGCTATAAGAAAATCCGTAAGGATTTGTCAGAAAGAAAAGCTTCTTAGTTCCTAAAAAATTCGTCCTGGTGCGAGATTCGCACTCGGGACCAACGCCTTTACGGGGCGGTCGCTCTTCCAGAAAGCTAGCAATTGGCACCGTGAGAGCGAGTTCATCGACAACTCGAAGCATATGGACACAAGGATTTCCTTGTGGCTTCCTGCTACAAACAGGTACACTCTTGCTTTCCAAATCGATCTGTGTTCATCCTGTCCACTTATGCTCCGACGTCTTCTCCCAGCCACAATAAAGCAGTTTATCTTTACAGAATAATGTCTTAACTACACCTCTTCTCTCAAATGTTGAACAAAGTGTGTATGTGTGTGTGTGTGTGTGTGTACGCGTGCTAATCATTTGGATTTTAGAATGTTTGCAACTGCACTCTCAAATCCCCTCAAGCTCTCGAAATACTTCATAGCATGCAAAGGCATTGCATACTCATTTCGCAACTAGTAGTTTTCTCGGCTGTCACAGAAAAAAACTTCCCTTAGCAACTAAAACTTACTAACGCACGCAATATTCATACAACACACACACACATTATATATATATATAATTTTTTTCACCCACTTTTCTTTATATTTACATTAAAATTCGGTCTAATATTTTCCCCTATACTTTCCTTGGCAATATAGTCTGTTATATCTCACAATTATTGTGTAAAACACTGAAAAACGAGCCCTTAAGTATACACTTCTTTCATATATATATATAATCATTGGATGCCAAAGCAAAAGATTTTAGACATACTCCGTAAGGTGTTCCGGCAACGATTCCGGTAGAACAAGAGGAGACACATTCCTTGTTGCACGCTTCCGCCTCATGTTCACATTGACGGGAAGTGTGAACACCTCAGGGCTGCCACTCAGTTCAGGTGTGTCAGCTGCAAGTGAATATGGTATAATAGTATAACCTAGTTAAGTAACTGCTATAATTTTCTAGCATATAAACAACACCTCTAATGAAAAACCGCCAATAAAAACAGTTTTACTACAAGGGTGAAGCAATGAATGTGGTCGCAACAAATCATGACGTTATAAGAATTAAGACTTGGCAGTGAACTTATTTTGAATCGATTGTTTTATTTCCACAAAGCAATCGTTTAATGCAATACGGCTGCACCAGGGCACAAAGAAGTTTTTTGTGGTGCGTCATCTCAACATGAAGTACATAAATGGCAGGAGTGCAGCATGTAAAAGGGTATACTAGCCACTTGCTACGCCCGCCGAAAAGGTGTGTGAACAACAGCGCTTTCAACTGCGCTCTTACAATCAAAGTTGCTAACTGCTGCTGAAGCAAAGCAACACTGCCTGCTGGGAATGAAACTACTGAAGCAGTCTAGTCATAATGCCCTCGGGTATATAGCTTTCGCCCCAAGACACCGAGACTGGGTAACAGCTGCACCACTGGAAAAGCTCCAGCCCCACCATGCCGCCTGCTAGCACCACCTATAGTGCTCATTGTACCCGCATTTTTTGCGATTCGAAATAATGTGCATTAAATTTATTCAAAATTCGTAGGCCATCGCAAAAGTTTGAGGGTGTAGAGGAAAAACCCGACGTGAAAACAGCTCAATTAGGGGGGAGGAGGGTACTGACTTTATGGTGTTGAACATGATGTGGTTGAAGAAAATGCTGTGTAGGTCATCTGAGTTCCCTTCACTGTGGCTCTTTCCTTTGTTAATACTCTTGTACCCAAATTAAAAACCTCGTTCGAAAGGTTCACAGCCAATCACAGTTTTTTACACTTTTGCAATAGTGCTGAACATTACCGAGATTATCCGCAGTCATGGCAGAAAACTTAACAACAGACCTGCACATGATGCATGCCTATACATTCATTTCCATGAGAGATAACTATAGCGACATGAATAAAAGCACTAAGATGTCCTTAATTTTTAATGACTTTGCCGGTGAAACGCCATATTATAAAAAATTATACACTCCTCGCGAGGTTCCCATTTTGGACCAATTGCTCGTATGGTTGTGCCAGAGTAAAACCACACAAGTCACACCAGGAGTCAGTCAACTTCACGTTTCCAGTCCAAAACTATTTTTTGGCTGAGTTACACAGGAGACACCAAAGTGGTACTGTTTTGAAGGATGTCTTGATCGCACAGGACAGTTTTATCGCTCTCAAGTACTGTCATTATCGAGGCTAACACTTGCACCTCGCCCTTATTTCTCATGGCTTTTTTTTTAATATCAAGAACATTGTGTCCCACAAATAAATTTAATCGCCCCGCCATGCTCACGCATTTATTTGAAACAGCCAGAAACAACAGCACATGAAAAACTGACACTACGAGGTCCTTACGGAGTACTCACTGTAATGTGCTGGCGTGTCGGGGATCGGGAAAGCCACCGTTTTCTTGACGTCGATCGTAGCGCTTACCGGAGAATCGAGCTCTGAAGAGCTGTCATCTGAATGGAGAGATGAAAACCACACAGGAGTCTCGTTTCATACCCAGTTATGAATTGTCTTTATTAAAAACTGCCTTAAAGGCTTAGCAATATGGCTCTGTCATCAATGGAAAGTTGATAGAGGTCAACTACACTCAAAACTCGAACACTGGCATTATGAATATCAGTTATGATGAAATAAATTAAGAGTAAACTTGGTATATAAAGAGTGTAAGGAATGCACCTTTATAACGAATTTTTATATATCACAAACTTATTTTTTGTGCAGCATGACACTTTGTTGTAGTAAGGTTTGAGTACATAATTAACGGGCTCTGCAGAGCTGAAGTCAATAATGGAACTGCTTTACAAACATTGATGAAAATTGCAGAGATAGATGACCTCTGAATTTTAACAACCTAGCTTTGTTAGAAAAAAAACAGCTGTTATAGTGATTGATCAGGTATATCAGCTTAGGAGAACTGTCATTTGAAAAATAATAAATTATCCAACTTTTTTTAACACTATGTCCATTTCAAGCGATTTGTAGTACAGGCTAAGGATAGTCACACGCCTCTTATGACATTTTTGTAAAGGTGTTTTGAATTTGATGTCGGTGCTTAAACTAAAAGCAAACAATGACTTCAGTTAGATTGACAAACTGCACTCTAAGAACTGTGTTGCTTTAAGTTTGACTGTCAGAAGTTCATTAATATTATTAGCAGTAAAACTTAAGCTTGTAGTGCCATTTTTAAAATTTCACACTGTGGAGTCTTCGCCCGCATTTTCTTTTCGCACATTTTCTCGCATAAGAGGCCTCATGTCGCGGTGTCGCGGCAAGAGTAGTGTTTTCAGGACAGCAAAGCTGTGCTTTACTAATACGTGAAGAAACAGTTTGTTCTTTCATGTTCCTTTAACAATCGGCATCTTGCCCACTTTGCAGCCGTGACTTTGTAAGAGACCTCCACGCCAACATCTCGAAGAAAAATTATTTTTTTATTGTCTTCTGCCGCACAAACAACCAAGCATCCTCAGCGTCGTTAATGCACCACCAATTCAAAACAACTCAAATCTAAAAGCGATTTTTCGTTCAGAAAGTCTCTAAACTTTATCCCCCATCCTCCCTTAAAGCACACTCAAGTTACAGAAGGCCACTGCTACCTCGATTTTTCCGTTAATTTGACACTGTCTAAAACCAGATATGTAGCACTCGAACTTGAATTTTTCGTCACCCCAAGATTGGCCCTCACCAGACCACTCAGAGTTTCAATGGTCATCAGAAATATGCTTAAAGCTTTGCAACCACATTTTTCTGAGTAATTTTTGGCAGTTTTTGTGCTTCTTAGGCATTGACATCGAAGTATGCAGCATGTACTTACCATATCGCATGGCAAGACCTTTGCTGGGATTCCTGTGTATGGTGCAGTCCTTTGAAGGACTGCGGAACCGCTCAAAGTCGGGAGTCTTGAAGTCCGGCACTACAGATGGGGGCAACGGGCTGTAGGAGCAGCCACTTGAAAGGCTCGTGTCACTGCCTTTACGGTCGGTTGGAGGCAGGCTGCTCTTTGACCTGAAGGTTCACAGTAGCAGTGACAAGCAAAGAGGTGAGGGGTGAGTAAGTTCATATCATTAAGAAGCAAAACTAAATTCTGAGGCCTCCCACAGAAAACCCATTGTACGGTAAAACTGTGGTTGTAGGAACAGTGCTTGTACAAATTTTGGGGTGATGGGAATCGTTCTTTGGTCCGGCAGAGGTTTACTAGCCCACAATGTATTCTAGGATGGTTGTGTACCGATTGTCGCCCCGGGGCGTTTGATATGAACCTCCGCTACGAAATACGTATGACATGGAGCTGCTCCTGCTGTCACAGAATGCGCAACAAGCATGCACAGGTGCGGAAACCCAAGTGCGGGCTAGAGTGCCACACCGCCAATTCGTCAGAATATACCTTCAGTCACGGAGTGTCCTATTATACTAAAGGTGACTTTGGCGCTAGCGTGCATGGGAGATGCAACGCACGGCGCTTTAGCCAGAGTTTAAATGATGGGTAGTCCACGAAATTGTGTAATCTAATTTCTCTCGGCACAATTTGGCTCCATGTGGCCTCAATTCACTTTGCCGCAAAAAAATTAGCAAAGGTCAAGCTGTTGCGCTACACCTTTCTGGCTTTTCAGGCTCACCAATTCAAATCTGTTCAAGAAGCCCACAAGGGTCCCTTCATTCTTTTTTTCATTGAAAACAAAACCAAAACCCCAATAAAAAAATCCACAAGTGGGTTCGAAGCCCGCAAGCAAGAAGCCTAGGAAATCCGTGTAGTAGCCATCATTACCATGGGGGTTGAACAATCGCAGTGCCAGAGTCCTTTCTCGTCAATTTCAGTAAACTATACCTTCAATGACATGTCGTAGCCTCCAAGATTGCATGAACTAATTTTGAAAGCCTTAATGCACTTTCGTATGCCTTCATGTAGAGATTACAGATAACGTTGACGACGCGATCTTTTTTTTTACACTTCAAGGAATGCGGTGCTGTCGATGTGGCAGCCACATGTGGACAACAATGGGGGCCGTGTCCTCGAGCATTGAGACATGTTATGAATGGTGAACGAGGACTGAAAGATGAAGAAGACGGTCTCTGCAAAAGAGCTAGGCCTCGGAACATCAACATGCGCGACTGTTGGGGACACGCAGACCTGAAAACTCTCCCATGGTGCTCGCATTGCCCTAAATCTCCCAAAGAAACATCTACAACACCGCGGTAAGAAAATACTGTTCTGTAGAAAATACTGCAAGAAAACGAGGGACGTGCAATGGACAGCAATTCTAGTCTTTTACTTGAGGTGTCTTTTACACGCAGGGTACCATGCATTTCCCTGCCTAAAAACTTCACTGGAAAGTATTCAAAGCAGTTCGCGGCGTTGTGGCCCCAAGACGCAGTAATAGAAATGCATGCCAGATTTTTTTTTTTGATGCTCATACTCTATATTGTCTGGTGATACGAAGTTCACATGATTCGAATATTTTTGGTGACACTGCAACATTCGTATCGCCAATGTTTTACTGTATGACACCCAGGCACAGCAATGCACACTAAAACTGAGCGGTGCATCTACACAGTTGCTACACCAAGGAGAAATCCCCAGCTTGAACAGCTGAAGTTCACCTCACCAAACCTGTAGCCCATTCCTACCTCACGCGAATAAAGATCACTTAAGAGTGGTCACTAGCATTACTGTGCCATCACAAGCACGTGGTAACCTGTGGTGCCATTTGAAAAAAAACTATTCCGAAGCATGGCATAGCAGGACATCTCTGATCACTGTTCGCTATTCTTGGTTCTTCAATACACACCAAAATTAAACGTATGGCTGTTTTCGCATTTAACTTCGACTGCAGTGCAGATTCCGTGGCCCGAAATCGGACCCATGCATTCATGCTTAGCGTTAAAAGCTGCCATGGCAAGAAATGACATGATGGCATGACTATTCTACGTGCTGGGCTTTTTGGCAATTACTGCAATGCCGCAGGGGTTTCGGATCTGACAGAGGATGAGGCATTGTGTGTATGACTGCCTGAAGAGTCTTTGGCTCTACGCGTGATATAGCGTTGATCTGAGGTGTGGCTTAGTAACATGCAGTTTGTTTTGTGTGTATCGATCCCTCTTGCTTTGCCAGTAGTTCCTGAGCTTTCGTTTGAGAAACGGCTTAAGATCAAGGGCTGGGATATATATGAATGTAGTGGCAGCGCTTTCGTGGACAGACGCAGCAAGCTGATCCACCATCATGTTGCCTTGGATCTCACGGTGCCCTGGCACACAGCACACTACATGTTGTTTGAGTGTGTAGAGTGCGCATAAAGTGGAGTAAAGCGAGACGAGGACAGGGTTTTTTTGTTTTTTAAGATTGTGCAGAGCCGTTACCACACTGAGGGAGTCCGTATAAATTACTGCTTTTTGTATTTGTAGTTGTTTGATGTGTTTAGCAGCCACAAATCGCGTAAGCTTACGCCGTGAAGATACTTGTACCGGGATGCAGAGGGCCAGCATCCGAAAAGGATGGCCCGACAGCAGCGTAGGACACAGAGGAGCTAGCCTTAGAAGCATCTGAAAAGAACTCAGGACGTGTGTATTTGAGTTGAAGTTCCAGGAAGTATGTTCGGATATGGGCAATTGGTGCATGTTTAGTAACTTCTAGGAAAGACACATCGCAGTCTATAGGCTTCCACTGCCACGGTGGCGGGTATGTTACAGGAACCATTAAACTGTGTTCAAGTGACACTCCAGTTTCTTCAGCTAGACCCTTCAGGCGAACTGAGAAGGGCTGCCTCATTGAAGGCCTGTTTTGAAATAGAATGGAGCTCGACAAATCATTAATAGTAGAGTATGAGGGGTGCTTCTTGTCTGCTTTCACCTTAAGGAAATATACAAAAGACATGTAGGTTTTCTGCAGATGAAGCGAATACTCATTTGACTCAACGTAAAGGCTTTCTACGGGGCTGGTGCAAAAAGCACCCGTAGAAAGGCAGATGCCCAAATGGTGCACGGGATTCAGCATCTTCAAAGCACTTTGAGTCGCAGACTGATAAACAACGGCCCCATAATCTAAGCGGTTGTGAATGAGGCTTCTATACATGTTCATGAGACATTGCTTATCACTACCCCAAGTAGAACGTGACAACACTTTTATAACATTCATGGCTTTTAAACATTTTGTTTTTAAATACTTCATGTGTGGTACGAAGGTCAATTTGTCTAAGATAAGCCTAAGAATTTATGCTCGGCTTTGACAGACAGAGGTTGCCCGTTCAGTCGAATGTCAGGTTCCGAGTGCATGCCTCTCTTTCGAGAGAACAAGACACACGTGCTTTTTTGTGGGTTAAGTCAAAATCTGTTTTCATCTGCCCATTTGGAGACCTTGTTTAAACTCAGCTGAACTTGCCGCTCACATATTGCCAAGTTGCATGACTTGAAGCCAAGCTGCACATCGTCGACATATGTACATAGAACATATTGCGGGGGATGGACGGGTGCAAGGAATTCATTTTGATAATAAAAAGTGTACAACTAAGTACACCACCTTGCGGTACTCCCGTCTCCTGGACAAATGTTTGGGAGAGAACACTGCCTACACGGAACGGACACTGAATGTTCGATTGGACAAGTAACTCTCGATTATTGAAAACATTCTACCGCGCACACCCAGGTGAGACAAGTCTCTTAATATGCCAAAACGCCATGTTGTTTCGTAAGCCTTCTCGATATCGAGGAACACAGAGAGGAAGTATTGTTTGTGGGCGAAAGCGTCTCGGATCTGTGCCTCTATACGCACCAGATGGTCGGTGGTGGATCTACCCTCTCGAAGTCCACACTGGAATCTGTCGAGCAGACTGTGTTTCAAGGAGATGTAAAAGTCGGCGGTTTATGATCTTTTCAAAAAGTTTACAAAGGCAGCTTGTAAGTGCAATGGGCCTATAACTTGAAACTGAGGAAGGGTCATTGCCGTCTTTTGAAATGGGAATAATTGTAGCCTCTTTCCAGGAAGCAGAGATGATGCCAGAAAACCAGGTAGCATTGTATAGGGAGAGTAATGTTTTTCGCGTTTCGAGCGGCAGGTTTTTCAACAATTCATACACTACACGATCGTTGCCTGGGGCAGAATTACTTCAGGAGTTTAGCGACGTTTGTAGCTCAGCTAAGTTGAAAGGCTGGTTGTATACCTCGTAGTTTGTACACTTGTGTTCTAGTTTCTGCTTTTCTATGCTTGCTTTATATCTTTAAAAAGCTTGAGTATAGTGTGATGAGCTAGAAACCTGCTCGCAGTGGGCACCGAGGAAGTTTGCCTGGTCTTCCAGGCTGTCACCCTGTGTGTTAACGAGTGGGAGTGTATGTACTTGTCTTCCTGCTACCCTACGAACCATGTTCCAGACTTTAGCCTCTTGTGTATATGAATTGATCCCTGATAAAAACTTGTGCCAGCTTTCTCTTCGGGCCTGCCTGCGCGTTCTCCTGCTTTGAGATTTTATTCTCTTAAAGCTGTCAAGATTTTTGGCTGTCGGTGAATTCCGAAACAACCTCCATGCCTTGTTCTTCTCCTTTCGCGCATTACAACACTCATTATTCCACCATAGGACTCGTCGTTTGCCTGACTGTCCACGTGTTTGTGGTATACATTTCGTTGCAGCATCGATCAAAAATGCTGTCAGGTAGCTCGCAGCAGCGTCTACGCTTAACCACTCCATGTCAGTCCAAGTTAGGAGAGTCATTTTTTGATACTGTTCCCAATCGGCTTTGTCGGTGAGCCATTTGGGAACCTGTGCAGGACATACATTTGTTTTTGATGTGCTGATAACGATAGGAAAATGGTCACTGCCATATGGATTAATAATGACCTTCCATTTAAGTAGAGGCAAGAGTGATGGAGATGTTATGCTGAGGTCTCTGGCTGAGTACGCATTGTTAGCGATGTTGTAATATGTCGGCTCTTTCCGATTCAGAAGGCACGCACCGGAAGAAAAAAAACTGTTCAATGAGGCGACCTCGCACATCGCAGCGAGAGTCGCCCCATAAGCTACTGTGAGCATTAAAGTCCCCTAGGACGAGATACGGTTCTGGAAGTTCTGCTATCAGCGACTAAAACTCGTGTTTAGTCAGTTGATGGTGTGGCGGTATGTATATACTGCAAATTGTTGAAGATGACAGCTCGGACAGCTACTGCTTCCAGGGATGTCTGAAGGGCTAAACGTGTACAGGCTGTTCCTTGATTAACAATTATGGCAACACCACCGGATGAGGCGGCAGTATCATCTCGGTTTTTTCAAAAGATAACGTAATTTCGAAGAAAGTTAGTGTGTCTTGATTTTAAGTGTGTTCCTTGCACACACAGCACTTTTGGTGTATGTTTGTGTAGAAGTTCTTGGATATCGTAGATGTTCCTCAGTATGCCTCTCACGTTCCACTGTATTATATGTGTCATTTTAAAGATGTGTGGTGCTGTGTGTACAAGAAGTGTCACTTCAGGTTACAGGACCTTTTGGGGCCCCGTAATTCGACGTTTTTCTTTCTGGGCGCGCTCCAAAGAGTTGCGCCTATCCTTCGGCGTATGAGGCGCCGGAGGAATGGGACTTGTATCTATCACCTCCTGCGAGGTGGCGGATGGTGCCTGATGAGCAGGCACATTCACAGAAGTTTCGGACGCAACTGCAGGTGCAGTGGTCCGGGGTCCGGCAGACTCTGAAGTCTGCTGAACCTGTTTGGCAGGAGGCAGAGCAGCACAGGCTACTCCAGCCTTGGGCACAGATGCCGGGACCGTAGTCACACTTCGTGTGACATTCGCAGACGTGGAAAGATGTTGCATGGCGCCCTGGCGCGTCACATCTGCAAAAGAAGGAGAGTGCTTGTTATGGAGGTAGAAGCGCTGGCGCGCCTCTTGAAAAGACAGATTGAATTTAACTTTGAGTTGAAGATTTTGTTTTTCCTTTTTCCAGGATGGGCACATTTGCGAGTAGGCGGGATGGTCTCCTTTGCAATTCGCACAGCGGGCTGCAGCAGTACAATTGTGCGATGGGCGTTCGTTGGAGCTACAGTTTGCGCAAGTCACGCGCCCTCTGCAGCTTTGTGAACCGTGTCCAAAGCGCTGACATTTGAAACACTTACGAGTATTTGGTATGTAGGGCCCGACTTGAAGCTTGCAGTTGCCAGTTTCGATTGAATCGGGTAAATCGCTAGTACCAAAGGTGATAATAATATGTTTCGTTGGTGTTTCTTTTTTGTCTCGTCGTATTACTATTCTTTGAACCTTCACTACATTCTGGTCTTGCCAGCCTTCCAATAATTCACTCTCTGATAATCCAAGAAGGTCGTCATCAGAGATGACACCGCGGACTGTGTTCAAGGACCTGTGGGGGCCTACGGAAACTGGGTTATCCCCAAATGCTACAAGTTTAGGTAAATTGTCATATTGCAGCTTGTCGCGAACCTCCAAAGGGAGGTCGCCGCTTCCGAACTTGGTTACACGATATTCTGGCCCGATTGCTTCTGTGAGCGTTTTTGAGACAAGAAAGGAGGAGATTGCTCGGACAGTTTTGTTTTCTTTCTGGCTATGTATGACATGAAACTTGGGGAAAGACTGCTTTGGTTTTGAAAGGAGGAACGGGTCTTCGATGCGCCACCTTTTCGGGCGGCGATCAGGGAGAGGGAGGAAAAAGTTAGCCATACAGATTGTTTAAAGTGTGGCGGCGATGGTGGCCACCCACCACCGAGCCCAACAAGGGGACGCTACAAGGTTGAATAGTAAACAGTTGGAGACGCCAGCCATGGATCGCCGCTATAACCGAATATAACTACCCAAGGTTGGGTAACTACACAAGGTTAACCCTTGCCACCTGAAGGATGGAAGTAAACAGAAGTGAGGAGATGACAGGAAAGATTGAAAGAGAAAAAGACGAAGATCAGGGGAGAGAGAGAGAGAGAGAGAGACAGAAAAAGGCGACTACCGATTTCCCCTGGGTGGGTCAGCCCAGGGGTGCCGTCTACGTGAAGCCGGGGCCAAAGAGGTATGTTGCCTCTGCCGGGGGGCCTTAAAGGTCCCATCACCCAGCGTCAGCTCAACCCCCTGGATCCCCTTTTCCCCGGACACGGCAAAGCCACGCACGGCTAGGCGTGGAAGGGAGTCAAAACTCCCCCGTTAGCTCGGGTCCGTGGTGTCGCTACACACCAAACGCATACCTGCGCAGGCGCCCCTGCGGGGGAAACACGCGGTGCGCAATTTGCTCGCGTAGTTGACGTGTACAGCTGCACACACCATTGCTGAAGGGGTTATATTGTCACGGGGTCGTGACGTGGCCGAAGACAGGAGACTGTGTTGGAATTTAACTGTTGATTTGGGCGAACCTGTGCCTGGCAAACGGAAAGCCCAATTACAGTAGCAGTCTTGGACTGATAGCGGCGAACAGAACGTCGGCCGTCGATCAACTACTGACAAGCGGCGAAGCGCGTCGGCATTTATACTCTTGTGGTCGAATCTTCTAGCGTTATCGCTGGCGGTGGCGTAGGTTCCAGAATAATCTGTACAGTTCGCAGGGTGGGCATGATCTTATCGAAATGATCTACTACAGTCCGGAAGCTTTCGGAAAACTGCAGGCGCGGTTTGCGCTGAGAATTGTGCAGCGTTTTGGAACGACAACAAAACTTGGGAAATAGAACGTGGCAATATTGTCCGGAAGCCATTTCTTCCCAGTAAGCGTTTGTGTCTACAGGCAAAGGCTGCTTTAAAAGGATGGGCATATCCTTTATTTTTGTAAGCTGGCTTTCGTATGTTACGCATTGCAATGAAGCCTACATTCAAACAGCATTATAATGAAGTTAAATCTTGCATAAAAAAGCTCACTATATTCGAAAATTTGTTGTAAAGGTATATATTGTAAACACTTTATTGCAAGACAATTTTTCATTTGCTTCGTTATAACCGATATTTCATTATATCCGGGTTCATTATATCGAGGTTTGAGTGTATTCATAACCACGGCAAAGTCATCGTTGATGTGTCAAGGAAGACTTGTCACAGTGGTTTTGACTTTAATGGGCACGTTCGCAACCTAGCCTTTCATACCAGTCTCGCCTCCACCATGTGGCCACCTTGCTGCATGACAAGCCAGCTTCGCAAAGTGAAATGACTCACAATAATTTTATTTTTATTCTTACAAAGAAAAAGTTCACACAAGAATAGCTTAATTAAACGACACAGCTCACAGTCATCTCCTAACAGACTTTTTACATTGATACATTGATTTTACATGACTGGTTAGTGCATGTACACACACACTAACCATGCGAACACAAACTATATTACAGACACCTCTAAGAGGTCTAATGGAGTTTACTACTTCGGAATTCAGAACTACTGATTAAAGCATTCAGCAGTATACTATGCCAGTTTTCATCACTCTCAGCACAGAACCAAGTATATTTTATTCTACATCACTGTAAAGACTAAAGTATTCCGTCGAACTGTAAAAAAATGGCTTTGAAAACTCACCTCATAGGCGTGTGCATTTTTGCCTCTATACCAGCCGTCGGAGCTTCTGAGGTTTCACGCATGTGGTCCCCTGCACATGGCATCAGAAACAGAGCATACCGAGTTCACTCGATTTCAAGATCCGCCCCGTCTATCGCACGTGTCCTTTTCACCTCCAGAAGTATTCTACATGATGCAGTGCTTTTGAATGCTACTCTATTAGTACAGCCACACCCTAAACACTACTGAATGGAAAGTCCTAAACATTTCCTGAACACCTTACTCCACTGCTTATCTGCTTGACAACTCCGCTCTCGAGCTCATACCATCCCATCACTACCTGGGTGTAACTAGCACTTTTACTTAGTCTGTTAACATTAACGAAATCATTAGTAACGCTAACCCCTGTCCCTTTAAAACTTTTTCACATTGTTTTCAAAGGAATTAACACAGGTTAGAGAGCACTCAAATGTAGCTGGCATGGGACTACCTCATCCGGGTGCTATCTGCCTCATGCGCTAATTCTCTGAGCTGTTGTCACTTGTCAGCCATGGCGTTTGTTATGTCCACTGTTTGATTTCATTTGTAAATGGCAGGCCTGTTTTTTCCAAATTCTTGCGCGCACGATGCCCTTGTACTGTATGGATCGCTTTTGAATAGTGCGCGTTTCTGCGTGTCTTGTAAAATTGCGCGACACTAAAAGAACACAAGCAGTCCACGGTGCGACAGAAAGCTGGCTGAAGACGATGACGAGGAAAATTGACACTAGGGGGCCTGAGTAGAGAAGAACAAGATAGATCGAAGAGAACGTTGGTACGGGAAGGTTATCACCAGACCGGGGACTGAAGATGGGCCGTCACGTGTCGGACCTGAGCTTCCAAGACTTCAACCGGCCGGGTCCTCCTTCCGTCGTGTTTGCACTCGAGGGGATCATAGCAATCTAGTCTTGAACTCCTGCCCAGGGCCTGCGGACTTCGGTTCTGACAGGCCAGCAACAGCCGTCGGGCTATGGGCCCGAGCTGCACACCTAAATGCGTGGTCAGGTGAACCCTGGTTCCTTGACGCGTCGCCTCCAGCCAGCGTTCGCACATCGCACAAGCCAGCCCGTGTTCACCCTTAAGGTCGGAATAAGCGCGTTCCGGTTCGCTAATCGTCGCCGAAGTTGAGCGTGTGGGTGAGGCTGCACTGATATGTCGCTTTACTCATACCGCTCAGTCATTCGGACGTTCGATTTAGTTGAAGATTTTGACCTTTCTTCTTGGGTCTTTATAGATAATCTTTGTCGTATCTAGTCAATTGATTATTAAGTGTTTCGGTGTTGTTCGAGATCTTCAGGTTTTTACCCTTCTAAATACACTTTAGTGTGGGTTTGGTTGTTAAATATACGGCTTTGTTCATATTAACAAATCTCTCCGAGGATCAGCCTAGGAGAAACAAAACATTAAACAGAAGCTCTATACATGACTAAATTGCGTCCGCAGCGACAGTACCGAGCCGTTTGTTTTTTATCTAGACTTTCGGACTTTTATGAACCATGACTAGCATGTGGGAGGTGTTGCAATCGGCTGAACGCATGGGTCTCGAGCGAGCCAGTTTAGAGTATGGTATGAGGAGCGGATGCAGAGACAGCATGAGCAAAAGGCTGTACAGCGACAAGGGCCATAGGGAAAGCTTGAAACGGAGCTAAAGGCTAAAAGAGGGAGCAGCTCGAGCGAGAGATGTGCGAAAAGAAAGCGCTGCTAGATCATGAGACTCACGAAAAAAAGTAGCAGCTCGATTTTGAGAGGCTAGAACTCGAGTTGCGACTCGTGCTTGCGATGGCGAAAAAGCGGCAGCTGAGGATACAGAGGATAGGGCAACCAGTGAAAGTTTCCTCCGATAGCAGCATTTGCTGGAGAGAAGTAGTTCCCTGCAAAACAAGCCTCGGGCTTCGCGACGGCCTAACTTCGGAACGAGGAGCTATGATAGAGGAAGGCAGAGAAATTGACATCCTAAAAGGCATGAACAATGCTGAGCTTGTCAAGTGATGAACAGCTTCTCAACCTGAGAACATAGTAGTTCCATTAGGAACAAGGACTGCTGGGAACCTCTGAGAGGCCAAGCACCTATGAAGAAGTGCTGCCCGAGTAAGGGCAGCCTGAAAGCCATGACAAATATTGTGAAGCTCGACGATGTAGATAAAAGCTTCGAGAGCAGGGAACAAAGAAGTTCCATCCAGAATTAGGTGTGTCTAATAATGTCTCAAAAGCCGAGCACATTACTGGCTACCTCTCAGAAGCTCAATTGAAGGAGCGCTAAAACGTCACTGGGATGATGACAGCAAACACCACAAAGGCTCCAAAATGGTGGCCACTGATACTTTTCAATCGGTAAAGGTAGCAAAAGGCACCCCGTCGATGGTCCTGGATCATACGTATATCGCGCTCATAGGGAAAGGGAATGTTAGTTTACTGAATAGTGGCAGCACTATTTGCCTCAGAAAGCAGAATGGGAGTGCAGAAGCACTCGTCCAAGTAAGTATCGAGTCAGATGTTGGCCTTTAGCATATGGACACGTGGCGAAACAGAATGTCCATTTTGAGAAAGTGAACAGCACTGAACACCACAAAAAAGTTTAAGCCGAAGCAAACCATGATAACCGATTGCAAGAACATTCAACTTTAGGAAGCGAAGCAATTCATGCACTTCGCCTCACGTCTCAGGTTACAGAGGGCACTCAAAGTGCGCATTGTTTAGACTGTGAGACAGAGGAAACCGTTCGGGTGAAGTAAGATGTTCAGACGCTCCTGTCTCTGTGCGCCGGGAGGCAACGCTTCGCATTTGGGTTGTATCTATGCTACGTTCGGGTGTGGAATCCGGTTCACTGTCTGGTCAGTTTCTTGTTGGTCGCAACACTTGTGCCTCATTGAATGCGCTTGAAGGCGTTGAGCTTTCATTGTTGTTGTATACTTGCTAAAAAAAATGAAGCGTTTTGTTTGGGATGCTGTTACTTGAGTGCTGTTGTTTTAAATGGTGGCTCATTAAGGACTTTCCACTCAGGAAAAAAGACATAAATGTTTTGCACGTAGCCCTGTTTGTTGCGTACTTGTGTTTGACGCTTAGCCAGTTGAACGATGAAAAGTGCTAGGTTTGATATGACATGAATAGACTTTGCGTAGGTCGATTTGAAGTATCTCGTGCGGAGAAACATATTTTTACAGGTAGTGGTACTAGTTGTGAACTTGCATTTGAGCTGTACTGTCAGATTATTTACAGATATTTTGGTTCAATATAACAAGTTGTCAATTTTCTGGCATTTACTAATGTGTACAGTGAAAGCTTTGGTTCAATGAATTATCGAGATAACCATTGTATCCTATGTGTGTTGTTGGTTAGGTACAAATAATACGTGGCACAATGAGACCAGTCTTTGAGACTAAACGGGTCCAGATATTGTGAAAGCAAAGTGAGCATATGTACAATGGCTAGGATTGTATTGGTACAGCAAAGTGACAAAAACATGTCAGTTTTTGTTAACCATGTTGATATGCAAGTACACTGGTACAGGTGTCCACCTATTTTTTTGACATTGGCATGCATTGTGTGCTCCCTGACTGTATGCGACACGCATCAGTATATGCAACTTTGCTTTGATGTTCTAGCCCCGTCGTGGTGGTCTAGTGGCTTTGGGGCTCGGTTGCTTACCCACAGGTAGTGGGTTCAAATCCTGGCTGCGGCGGCTGCATTTCCGATGGAGGCGGAAATGTCGTAGGCCCGTGTGCTCAGATTTTAGTGCACGTTAAAGAACCCCAGGTGGTCGAAATTTTTGCAGCCCTCCATTACGGCGTCTCTCATAATCATATGGTGGTTTTGGGATGTTAAACCCCACATATCAATCAAATCAATGCTTTGATGTTCAAAGCTCCTAGCGATGTGTTCCACGCACCAAGCAGCAATTTTTACAGAAAAACTCATTTGAAAGGGTTCCGAGTGCCTTGTAAAATTCCGCCACGCCTAAATAAGACAAGTATAGGCGCCGACACAAAGCCGGCTGAAGACAACGACAAGAAACATTGGAAATAGGGCGCTACGTTAACAACGTAGAAGGAGGGTGGCCCAATCACCAGTCGACTCGAAGATCCTAGGGGCCAATGAATGGGCACCACGCAACTTGAGCCGTCTGCAATCAGGACGGCACAAGTGGGCCAGAGCGGAAGCAGAAGACTGAGCAGCGAAGAACGAGGTAGATCGAAGAAGACGTTGGCCATGGAAGGTCATAACCAGACCAGGCGCTGAAGACGGGCCGTCGGGTGTCGGGCCCGAGCCTCCAAGACTTCAACCGGCCGGAGCCTCCTGCCGTCGTGTTTTCACTCGAGGGGACCATAGCCATACGGTCCTGAACTCTTGCCCAGGACCTGAGGGCTTCCGTTCTGACAGGCGAACAAAAGCAGTCGGGCTGCGGTGCCGAGCTGTGCGTCCAGCTGCCCGGCCACGTTGACCCAGGTTGCTTGACGCGTCGCCTCGAGCTAGCGCTAGAACATCGCCACTAGCGAGCCCACGTTCGCTCCTAAAGCCGGAATCACCGCGTTCCGGTTTGCTCATTTTCGCCGAAATTCCGCATGTGCGTGTGAAGGCACTGATATCTCGCTCTACTCCACCGCTCAGCCATTCTGACGTTAGATTTAGTTGAACAGTTTGAACTTTTTTTGTTGGGTGTTTATAGAAATTTTCGTCCTGTGTAGTCAACTGTTTATTAAGCGTTTCGGTTTTGTGGGGGATTTTCGTCTTTTTTACTTTTCTATTAAATTTTATTTGGGTTTTTTGTTACAAAGAGCTATGTCCTTATTAACAAAAACTCTCCGAGGCACAGCCCAGGAGAAACAAAACATTAAAAATAAGCTCCCTGCATGACAGAACTGCATGGTTTTTTTACGTTAACGAGTCAAGGCTGTTGTTTGCGTGATCTATTACAAATATGCAATAAAAACAAGTCATCTGAAGAGGCCAGCTGGTCTTGTTTTCCCTGTGACTCTAGCTGCACACTGCACATATTCTCGTCTGTTGTGAGGCTGAATAGGATGACAGCTTTAAAAACATTCCCAACAAATGTATACAGTTGCCCCAAGCGCGCATTGAGAAGCAAGTACGGCACCTTTCTTAAGTTGAGGATGTGATTGGCGACATGCCAAAATTGGAATTCTGAATAGAGATATTGTAAGCACAATATTGACAACGTTTGACCTTCATCTTCTTCATCTGTATATAATCATCATCCCGAAAAACGTCGTCTTTGTTCGAAGAGATGATCAGTTGATTCGGCCTAATAAACGCCGTCGAGACTCCAACGCTGCTACTGTCTTACAGAGTGGTAGAGGCTGCTTCGATCCCCAAGTCCTCTCCGACGTCACGTTCCTCTAGAGCTTCGGTCGGGTCGCCGCTTGCTACCCCCGTCCGTTGTCATGGCTCAAGAACCGTTGCCCGGAACATCCAGCACCCCTGTCCTAGAAACCATTCCTGCGTGGATCAACGCCTGGCAGTGCGACCCACCCATATTCTGTGGTCTTTCACGCGACGATGTCGAGGTATGGCTAAAAGAATACGACATGACCAGTGTTTATAACCAATGAGATGAGCCTCAGAAACTTCGTCACGTCGCCTTCTATCTGTCCGATGTCGCGAAAACGTGGTTTTTTAACCACGAGGGTAGCTTTCGGATTGGCCTACTTTTGCTTAACAAGTCCGTAGGATTTTTTGGAAACCGAACATTGATTCCGAAGTGTCGAAACAAAACTTCGATGGGCGTGCCCAACATCCCGGGGAGACGTACACTTCCTACACTGACAACGGCCTTGCCTTTTGCCACCGCGTGAACTCGGCGATGACAGAGGCTGATCGTGTTCGCCACATCATCAAAGGGATAGGCCATGTCGCGTTTAACGATCTGGCTGTTAAAAACCCCACCACCGTTGAGTACGTCATCACGACATGTCAGCATCTTGAAAAACTCCAAGCCATTCGATTGCACCCAGACTACCCAGACGCCAGTGGCAGCCTGCCTTCCTTGGATGCGGATTTGCGCGCACTGATTCTCACTCTGATTCGCGAGGAACTTCAAGTGCAAGGGTTGCCATGTGCACCCGCCCCTCGGCCTCACTCTCAATCTGCTGGTCTGCGCGAAATCATCAAAGAAGAGCTCTCATCCATGGCTGGCGCTCTCCCATCGAACACTACGGCACCACGAACACCACCCATGACGTATGCACATGTTGCTGCCATACCACCTGCCTTGGTTCAGCACGCGCATCCTATTCCTGCGCAGTCAACGTAGCAGCATTTGCACCACACTCGCCTGTCCCAGCGCCAGTACCAGCGCCTGTGACAGCTCCAGCGCACTACGCCCCCTGGCACTCGCCTCACCCAATATGTTACTATTGTGGCATTCGCGGCCATATTTCACGATTTTGCCGCAAGCGCCAACAGGACGAACGTTGTGGCTACGATGATTACGAAAAGGATTCGGAGCCATCCCCGAACCAGTACCAGCGACGCCCTACGACACGTTCCTTCTGTCCGACTTCTCCACACGCCGCACCTCGCCCCTGCTATCCCGGACCCCGCCGGTCCCCTTCACCTCTGCGACGCTCAACTTCTCCTCTGAGACCGGCTGTACCTACTTCTGACTACCACTAGGAAAACTAGCTGGTGCAGTTTTTGGAGGGAAAGCTTCATCGCTCGAACAAACACAAAGACCTCCAGAGGGCTTAGCCAACTTGTTATTAGTGTATGCGGAAGGGGTAGCAGTTCAGGCATTGGTGGACACGGGGGCTGCTATTTCTGTTATTCATGCGGATTTGTGTACTCGTCTACACAAGGTTACCACCCCTTATTCTGGCACTCTCTTACGTAGCGCAAATGACTCGCAGCTACGGCCATCAGCCCAATGCACCGTTAGAGTTTTCATTGATGGGATCCGGCATCATATTCAATTCCGTGCTGGCTTCTTGTGCTTTTATGCTTAATGTAGGATGGGGATTTCTTCCTGATGCTGCTGCTTCAATCTATTGTCGACAACGACTCATACATATGCGAGAAACGGATGATATTTCCCCGAAATCTTCATGGGACCCGCTACGAACAGCCAATGACTTCCTTGTGCCACCTAACCACGAGCATGTTATCACGGTTATGTTTGACTCCATGGACCACGGTGACGTCCTAGTCAGTCAATCAGGCCGTTGTCTATCCAGAGGGATTGCACTTTCATCGAGTCTTGTCCGCTTCTCCGACGGCACCGCATTTCTCGCAGTACTGAATATCACCAATAAGCCGATTCTGCTGACCAAGGGCACTGTTGTAGTTTCCCGCGTGGACACACAACCTATCTCTGTAGTCGCTTCAGATACCTCTCCGGTGGAATCACGTTCAATACCAACAGATGATCCACCTACTACGGCTCTCATCCATGCCATCAGCACGGATCTCACTCCCCCGCAAGCAGACGAAACTAGCATAATTTTTTTTCGATGTACATTCCACTGCTCTAAGCCAGACTTCTGCGGTGGCTCATCGAATACACACCGACGGAACTTCTTTTGTCTGTCGTCGACCATACCGTGTTTCTTCCAGCGAATGCGAGATCATCGACAAGCACGTTGCTGATATGCTCAAGCGAAACATCATCCGCCCCTCCTCAAGCCCTTGGTCGTCACCTGTCGTTCTCATACGAAAATAAAGACGGTTCGGTGCGATTCTGCGTTGACTACCACGCAATAAACGATGTAACCAGAAAATACGTATATCCCTTGCCTCGCACTGATGATGCCTTAGATTCCTTACAAGAAGCGGAATATTTTTCAAGCTTTGACCTGTGCTCCAGTTATTGGCAAATTCCAATGCACGAGGATGACAAGGAAAAAAAACTGTCTTTGCCACACCCGATGAACTCCGAATATGAGGTACGGGGCAAGCTTGTGCCCATCTGACGTGTAACAGAGCATTGCCGTCACAGTAGTTTTACCGTGGACTGATGTCAGCACGCGAACTTGCTTCGCCCCATTCTTCTCGACGGTTGTGGTGCCAGGCATGTCGAAGTGAAGAGGCGTCTGATCGACATTCCCGATTTGCCCAAGCAGGTAGCCGTTGTTGTGCTGCAAGTTTAGGACGAACCTCTGAAAACTGTGAAGCTTTTCATCGTAATCCTCCGCAAAACTTTTCGAATATGCCCATTCACCTTCGGAGAAAAAAGCCTTTCTTTTTCATAAAGTTAGTTAGCCAGCACCCGCTCGCTTTAAACTGGCTCCGCGTTAGACCTTTTTCTAAGGCTAATTGCATAGCTCGCACTTGGAGCAGTTCTGTCGTCACGGGCCGCTGTGCCGCTCGCTGCTCAAGCACATACTCGCCAAGCAGTTCTTCAATTTGCGGAAACGGACCCTGCAGTGGTCCACTAGAGCCTTTGCGTGAAGCTTTGCTGTCGACAATCTTCTGTTTTTGTTTTCGCCAGTCCCGCACGCACGTTTCGGGAACTCTGACCGACCGCGATGCGGCCCGATTTCTGTCCGTTTCTGCACACGCGATGACGTTTCTTTTAAAAGCGGCATCGTAGTGCACTCGAGTTTTTGGAGTCGGCCCTTCCATGCCGTCGATGCTAATGCACTAAAAGATGACGAACTCCTCAGCACACGTACGAAGTGCTGCACATGGGAAACACATAGGCAGAAATGGCCGACGCGCCATGCCGACGCACGAAGAGGGCGGCCATTTTGGAAATGTCGATGGCGATAGAATGACCGTATTCACTTTTTTTCGTACTCAATTCTAACGCGCATGCGGTTTATGAACTCGCTTAATTGGAAAAAAAGGTGTGCGTTAGATTAGAGTAATTACGGTAGTTCTAAAAAAATCATAAGAGTTTCTTTTTTATGATTTTGCTTGATGCTTTATGGTCCCTCAAAACAATGAGAATTATTTTAAAAGATAGAATAGCCCAAAAATTTAGTTCAGGAATAAAAAAAAATAAACATCTTTGGAGGTTATGTCACAAAAAATTTGACCCTCACAGAGGTAAACTTCTATTGCAAAATGTGCAGTTGCTTTCCTTTTCAGTTGTGCGTATGCTTGCTATAGTGCAGCTGAAAAAAAACACTGTTCTATGTATTCCTCTGGCAGCAAGGCCTGCAAACTCCACTACTCGAAAACACAGTCTTTCATATCGGCAGCATGTTACAGGAAGCTTATCAAACAGACCTAAAGATACCAGGATATTCCGTTTAACAAGAGTTCCATTTACCAAGCGACAAACAAGCGTGTAGAATTCAAGTACGAGACCAAATATACCAGAGGCAGTTTCATTTAATAAGCAGCAGTTCCATTCAACAGATTTCCCGTTTACTGAAAGCCTTCTGTAGTTTGTTATACAGACAATTCCGTTATAGTGGAGGTTAAACTGTTCCACAGTGTCCATCACAGTCTATAATTACTAGTATGCTCACCTGTGCTTGCCGGAGAATCGGCTGTTGAGACTGCTGACACTATGTGTGCACCGTAACACCTGGCCATCTCCTCGTGGATGATGCGCCTGTAGGCTGCCAAGTCTGGGCTCGGGAAAAGCGGCACTGTCGGTGCTCGAGCACTGGGGATTTCTGTGGCACCCCCCGTGTCCTCGCCATAGTCAGACTCGTCTGATTCATCATCTTTGTCGTTCGATTCATCAACTTTGTCACTTTCAGGCTCCTGTTCTAATCTCCTGCAACGAAAAAAACAAAAGTGTGGACTGCAAACTGAAACTTGAAGAAGACTCTTGCACACCAATGTACACCACACCACAAATAAGGATGGATTTCTGCCACCATTCAGTTATTACTGGTGGTTTTACGCCAACTAACCACGATACTGTGATGTAAAACGAGATGAAACAACTATTTGCTAGTGTATTTACACAGATCGATCCAGAAGGAGAACAGCAAGCACAGCAGACAGGCCACTCCTTTTAAGTAGTCTTCTGAACACAGAATATGTCCGACCCAGAGCGTCGGAATGGTTTAGCTGGAGTGACGGCGAATCGTAACGAGAAACTCGAGACCTCCTTCCCTTTCCCAAATGGCTGTGTGCGTAACATTGGTCGTTTCAAAGCATCGATGAATGCCTGTTACAAGCCCCGTTGTTAAGTGCCCCTAGGCCATTTTTACTTTGTGAATCAGCGGAGGGCCCACTACGTGTCCGTAGGGCAACACGCGAACCTACCGAGCTGTTACCTTTGTTGATGGTTCTGCTGCTGACTATGGTTAAATATGTTCGAGGACCTTATAATGGGTGGCCTTTCAGAGCACCCACTTTTTGCTAAATTCACATATTTTGATGCCTGGCGAGACTGTATGCTTCTGCCACGCAATATATGAAGCGTAAGCTCTTTCCACTACATGACACTGATATAGTGCATTTTTTTTCCGAGGCTATTCTGACAAATATTGTGACTGTGGTAGAACACTTGCTTGCCATGCAGACAGCATCGCTCGCCACTTGGACCCTGAAATATTTCTTTTATTTGCATCTTATTCTTTCAGTCACGGATAAAGTGATTTTTCACTCTCAACAAATAACTCCGATGTCCTGATTTCTGCAAAATGAGCTCCCCAAAGTTATCACATTAAAACTGGCTTCTACTTCTTGGCACATGTCCTACAATTAAACAGAAGGTGCTTCCCACTCACCTCCTAGTGAGCTGGAATGCTCTATTAAACGCTTAATAGATAACCCGGTCTGCCCCACATAGGTCGTTCGGCCACACACCACTCCCATTCTGCAGAGAACAGTGGAGTTTTTTTTGCAAAGAAAGAGCTTGATCATTTTTAGGCACGAAGCTCCTTAGCTCGGCACTTCAACGTCACCACCAAGCGAAGCTCCTAAGAAAAGGCAAGCGTGCCAAGCTAAACAGCTGCTGCACGGGCGCCGCGGCAGATGGCGCGCACATACTTACTTATTCAATGGTTCCCGCCACCAAGCGCAGCAGACACTCTCCTTACGTGAACTTCAGTGCTCTAATGCCATTGTACACGAAAAAAGCGCAAGTCTGCAGGGCACTTCCCCGAAATCGCACAAACAAAGCCTTTGTCATCGGGCTCAACGTCTGTATAACGAAGACCTGTGCAAACGTGCGCAGATTGTGACACGCTTGTTTCAGACAAAAGAGATGCAGGCCATTATCCAAGAATGCAGGCACACCGAGCACGTCAACAAACTGTAAAATAACAAAATGGGCCACAGCACCTCAACATCGGTGCTGACTGCAGTTACGAACGAGACTTTATCGAGTGCACTTCTGGACACAGTGGTGGCGTACACGATAGACTTCGATTCAAGAACAATCTGTCTCGCATCGATGATTCCTTGCAATGAGACAAAGCACGAACTGAACACGCAGTCCGAGTGTTCAAAAAGGCGTTTCCCAGTGCCGACGACCACGGTGAGTTTGAATTGCGCGGGACGTGCAAGAGATCACATGCTCGGCAACGTGCCGGCTTTTGGAGTAACAAACGGATTCTGCTACTCGCCAAAACCGCAATAATTGCCGAGGCTGAATCTCATCGAGGAAAGGCTACTCTCGCACTGAATCTCTCTCGTGCACATGCGATCCCTTTCATGTACACCGTCGAATCTCCCCGCCGCATCACCGCTCGCCACCTTACCATTTTCTAGAAAGCCAGCAGAGAGAGCGGCAGGCACATAGTCGTTTGAGTCCTATTTCTAAGAAGCTATTTGTACACTGAACACCTGCTGGTTTTAAAAGTACACAGGGGGCCTTCACGGAGCATTCTGTTAGCACGAGGTCATGACTTATTGAGCACGTGCACTGTTACAGGAGGCAAGTTGGTGTAATTTTAATAAATCAGTCTGTTACAGATGAGTTCTGCGGAAACCCGCAAGTTGGCGGAGGGATTAAAAAAGGGGAAAATCACCCATTTGCAGCATGAAGCTATAAGAAAATCCGTAAGGATTTGTCAGAAAGAAAAGCTTCTTAGTTCCTAAAAAATTCGTCCTGGTGCGAGATTCGCACTCGGGACCAACGCCTTTACGGGGCGGTCGCTCTTCCAGAAAGCTAGCAATTGGCACCGTGAGAGCGAGTTCATCGACAACTCGAAGCATATGGACACAAGGATTTCCTTGTGGCTTCCTGCTACAAACAGGTACACTCTTGCTTTCCAAATCGATCTGTGTTCATCCTGTCCACTTATGCTCCGACGTCTTCTCCCAGCCACAATAAAGCAGTTTATCTTTACAGAATAATGTCTTAACTACACCTCTTCTCTCAAATGTTGAACAAAGTGTGTATGTGTGTGTGTGTGTGTGTGTACGCGTGCTAATCATTTGGATTTTAGAATGTTTGCAACTGCACTCTCAAATCCCCTCAAGCTCTCGAAATACTTCATAGCATGCAAAGGCATTGCACACTCATTTCGCAACTAGTAGTTTTCTCGGCTGTCACAGAAAAAAACTTCCCTTAGCAACTAAAACTTACTAACGCACGCAATATTCATACAACACACACACACATTATATATATATAATTTTTTTCACCCACTTTTCTTTATATTTACATTAAAATTCGGTCTAATATTTTCCCCTATACTTTCCTTGGCAATATAGTCTGTTATATCTCACAATTATTGTGTAAAACACTGAAAAACGAGCCCTTAAGTATACACTTCTTTCATATATGTATATAATCATTGGATGCCAAAGCAAAAGATTTTAGACATACTCCGTAAGGTGTTCCGGCAACGATTCCGGTAGAACAAGAGGAGACACATTCCTTGTTGCACGCTTCCGCCTCATGTTCACATTGACGGGAAGTGTGAACACCTCAGGGCTGCCACTCAGTTCAGGTGTGTCAGCTGCAAGTGAATATGGTATAATAGTATAACCTAGTTAAGTAACTGCTATAATTTTCTAGCATATAAACAACACCTCTAATGAAAAACCGCCAATAAAAACAGTTTTACTACAAGGGTGAAGCAATGAATGTGGTCGCAACAAATCATGACGTTATAAGAATTAAGACTTGGCAGTGAACTTATTTTGAATCGATTGTTTTATTTCCACAAAGCAATCGTTTAATGCAATACGGCTGCACCAGGGCACAAAGAAGTTTTTTGTGGTGCGTCATCTCAACATGTAGTACATAAATGGCAGGAGTGCAGCATGTAAAAGGGTATACTAGCCACTTGCTACGCCCGCCGAAAAGGTGTGTGAACAACAGCGCTTTCAACTGCGCTCTTACAATCAAAGTTGCTAACTGCTGCTGAAGCAAAGCAACACTGCCTGCTGGGAATGAAACTACTGAAGCAGTCTAGTCATAATGCCCTCGGGTATATAGCTTTCGCCCCAAGACACCGAGACTGGGTAACAGCTGCACCACTGGAAAAGCTCCAGCCCCACCATGCCGCCTGCTAGCACCACCTATAGTGCTCATTGTACCCGCATTTTTTGCGATTCGAAATAATGTGCATTAAATTTATTCAAAATTCGTAGGCCATCGCAAAAGTTTGAGGGTGTGGAGGAAAAACCCGACGTGAAAACAGCTAGATTAGGGAGGAGGAGGGTACTGACTTTATGGTGTTGAACATGATGTGGTTGAAGAAAATGCTGTGTAGGTCATCTGAGTTCCCTTCACAGTGGCTCTTTCCTTTGTTAATACTCTTGTACCCAAATTAAAAACCTCGTTCGAAAGGTTCACAGCCAATCACAGTTTTTTACACTTTTGCAATAGTGCTGAACATTACCGAGATTATCCGCAGTCATGGCAGAAAACTTAACAACAGACCTGCACATGATGCATGCCTATACATTCATTTCCATGAGAGATAACTATAGCGACATGAATAAAAGCACTAAGATGTCCTTAATTTTTAATGACTTTGCCGGTGAAACGCCATATTATAAAAAATTATACACTCCTCGCGAGGTTCCCATTTTGGACCAATTGCTCGTATGGTTGTGCCAGAGTAAAACCACACAAGTCAAACCAGGAGTCAGTCAACTTCATGTTTCCAGTCCAAAACTATTTTTTGGATGAGTTACACAGGAGACACCAAAGTGGTACTGTTTTGAAGGATGTCTTGATCGCACAGGACAGTTTTATCGCTCTCAAGTACTGTCATTATCGAGGCTAACACTTGCACCTCGCCCTTATTTCTTATGGCTTTTTTTTTTAATATCAAGAACATTGTGTCCCACAAATAAATTTAATCGCCCCGCCATGCTCACGCATTTATTTGAAACAGCCAGAAACAACAGCACATGAAAAACTGACACTACGAGGTCCTTACGGAGTACTCACTGTAATGTGCTGGCGTGTCGGGGATCGGGAAAGCCACCGTTTTCTTGACGTCGATCGTAGCGCTTACCGGAGAATCGAGCTCTGAAGAGCTGTCATCTGAATGGAGAGATGAAAACCACACAGGAGTCTCGTTTCATACCCAGTTATGAATTGTCTTTATTAAAAACTGCCTTAAAGGCTTAGCAATATGGCTCTGTCATCAATGGAAAGTTGATAGAGGTCAACTACACTCAAAACTCGAACACTGGCATTATGAATATCAGTTATGATGAAATAAATTAAGAGTAAACTTGGTATATAAAGAGTGTAAGGAATGCACCTTTATAACGAATTTTTATATATCACAAACTTATTTTTTGTGCAGCATGACACTTTGTTGTAGTAAGGTTTGAGTACATAATTAACGGGCTCTGCAGAGCTGAAGTCAATAATGGAACTGCTTTACAAGCATTGATGAAAATTGCAGAGATAGATGACCTCTGAATTTTAACAACCTAGCTTTATTAGAAAAAAAAACAGCTGTTATAGTGATTGATCAGGTATATCAGCTTAGGAGAACTGTCATTTGAAAAATAATAAATTATCCAACTTTTTTTAACACTATGTCCATTTCAAGCGATTTGTAGTACAGGCTAAGGATAGTCACACGCCTCTTATGACATTTTTGTAAAGGTGTTTTGAATTTGATGTCGGTGCTTAAACTAAAAGCAAACAATGACTTCAGTTAGATTGACTCTAAGAACTGTGTTGCTTTAAGTTTGACTGTCAGAAGTTCATTAATATTATTAGCAGTAAAACTTAAGCTTGTAGTGCCATTTTTAAAATTTCACACTGTGGAGTCTTCACCCGCATTTTCTTTTCGCACATTTTCTCGCATAAGAGGCCTCATGTCGCGGTGTCGCGGCAAGAGTAGTGTTTTCAGGACAGCAAAACTGTGCTTTAGTAATACGTGAAGAAACAGTTTGTTCTTTCATGTTCCTTTAACAATCGGCATCTTGCCCACTTTGCAGCCGTGACTTTGTAAGAGACCTCCACGCCAACATCTCGAGGAAAAATTATTTTTTTATTGTCTTCTGCCGCACAAACAACCAAGCATCCTCAGCGTCGTTAATGCACCACCAATTCAAAACAACTCAAATCTAAAAGCGATTTTTCGTTCAGAAAGTCTCTAAACTTTATCCCCCATCCTCCCTTAAAGCACACTCAAGTTACAGAAGGCCACTGCTACCTCGATTTTTCCGTTAATTTGACACTGTCTAAAACCAGATATGTAGCACTCGAACTTGAATTTTTCGTCACCCCAAGATTGGCCCTCACCAGACCACTCAGAGTTTCAATGGTCATCAGAAATATGCTTAAAGCTTTGCAACCACATTTTTCTGAGTAATTTTTGGCAGTTTTTGTGCTTCTTAGGCATTGACATCGAAGTATGCAGCATGTACTTACCATATCGCATGGCAAGACCTTTGCTGGGATTCCTGTGTATGGTGCAGTCCTTTAAAGGACTGCGGAACCGCTCAAAGTCGGGAGTCTTGAAGTCCGGCACTACATATGGGGGCAACGGGCTGTAGGAGCAGCCACTTGAAAGGCTCGTGTCACTGCCTTTACGGTCGGTTGGAGGCAGGCTGCTCTTTGACCTGAAGGTTCACAGTAGCAGTGACAAGCAAAGAGGTGAGGGGTGAGTAAGTTCATATCATTAAGAAGCAAAACTAAATTCTGAGGCCTCCCACAGAAAACCCATTGTACGGTAAAACTGTGGTTGTAGGAACAGTGCTTGTACAAATTTTGGGGTGATGGGAATCGTTCTTTGGTCCGGCAGAGGTTTACTAGCCCACAATGTATTCTAGGATGGTTGTGTACCGATTGTCGCCCCGGGGCGTTTGATATGAACCTCCGCTACGAAATACGTATGACATGGAGCTGCTCCTGCTGTCACAGAATGCGCAACAAGCATGCACAGGTGCGGAAACCCAAGTGCGGGCTAGAGTGCCACACCGCCAATTCGTCAGAATATACCTTCAGTCACGGAGTGTCCTATTATACTAAAGGTGACTTTGGCGCTAGCGTGCATGGGAGATGCAACGCACGGCGCTTTAGCCAGAGTTTAAATGATGGGTAGTCCACGAAATTGTGTAATCTAATTTCTCTCGGCACAATTTGGCTCCATGTGGCCTCAATCCACTTTGCCGCAAAAAATTTAGCAAAGGTCAAGCTGTTGCGCTACACCTTTCTGGCTTTTCAGGCTCACCAATTCAAATCTGTTCAAGAAGCCCACAAGGGTCCCTTCATTCTTTTTTTTTTCATTGAAAACAAAACCAAAACCCCAATAAAAAAAATCCACAAGTGGGTTCGAAGCCCGCAAGCAAGAAGCCTAGGAAATCCGTGTAGTAGCCATCATTACCATGGGGGTTGAACAATCACAGTGCCAGAGTCCTTTCTCGTCAATTTCAGTAAACTATACCTTCAATGACATGTCGTAGCCTCCAAGATTGCATGAACTAATTTTGAAAGCCTTAATGCACTTTCGTATGCCTTCATGTAGAGATTACAGATAACATTGACGACGCGATCTTTTTTTTTACACTTCAAGGAATGCGGTGCTGTCGATGTGGCAGCCACATGCGGACAACAATGGGGGCCGTGTCCTCGAGCATTGAGACATGTTATGAATGGTGAACGAGGACTGAAAGATGAAGAAGACGGTCTCTGCAAAAGAGCTAGGCCTCGGAACATCAACATGCGCGACTGTTGGGGACACGCAGACCTGAAAACTCTCCCATGGTGCTCGCATTGCCCTAAATCTCCCAAAGAAACATCTACAACACCGCGGTAAGAAAATACTGTTCTGTAGAAAATACTGTAAGAAAACGAGGGACGTGCAATGGACAGCAATTCTAGTCTTTTACTTGAGGTGTCTTTTACACGCAGGGTACCATGCATTTCCCTGCCTAAAAACTTCACTGGAAAGTATTCAAAGCAGTTCGCGGCGTTGTGGCCCCAAGACGCAGTAATAGAAATGCATGCCAGATTTTTTTTTTTGATGCTCATACTCTATATTGTCTGGTGATACGAATTTCACATGATTCGAATATTTTTGGTGACACTGCAACATTCGTATCGCCAATGTTTTACTGTATGACACCCAGGCACAGCAATGCACACTAAAACTGAGCGGTGCATCTACACAGTTGCTACACCAAGGAGAAATCCCCAGCTTGAACAGCTGAAGTTCACCTCACCAAACCTGTAGCCCATTCCTACCTCACGCGAATAAAGATCACTTAAGAGTGGTCACTAGCATTACTGTGCCATCACAAGCACGTGGTAACCTGTGGTGCCATTTGAAAAAAAACTATTCCGAAGCATGGCATAGCAGGACATCTCTGATCACTGTTCGCTATTCTTGGTTCTTCAATACACACCAAAATTAAACGTATGGCTGTTTTCGCATTTAACTTCGACTGCAGTGCAGATTCCGTGGCCCGAAATCGGACCCATGCATTCATGCTTAGCGTTAAAAGCTGCCATGGCAAGAAATGACATGATGGCATGACTATTCTACGTGCTGGGCTTTTTGGCAATTACTGCAATGCCGCAGGGGTTTCGGATCTGACAGAGGATGAGGCATTGTGTGTATGACTGCCTGAAGAGTCTTTGGCTCTACGCGTGATATAGCGTTGATCTGAGGTGTGGCTTAGTAACATGCAGTTTGTTTTGTGTGTATCGATCCCTCTTGCTTTGCCAGTAGTTCCCGAGCTTTCGTTTGAGAAACGGCTTAAGATCAAGGGCTGGGATATATATGAATGTAGTGGCAGCGCTTTCGTGGACAGATGCAGCAAGCTGATCCACCATCATGTTGCCTTGGATCTCACGGTGCCCTGGCACACAGCACACTACATGTTGTTTGAGTGTGTAGAGTGCGCATAAAGTGGAGTAAAGCGAGACGAGGACAGGGTTTTTTTGTTTTTTAAGATTGTGCAGAGCCGTTACCACACTGAGGGAGTCCGTATAAATTACTGCTTTTTGTATTTGTAGTTGTTTGATGTGTTTAGCAGCCACAAATCGCGTAAGCTTACGCCGTGAAGATACTTGTACCGGGATGCAGAGGGCCAGCATCCGAAAAGGATGGCCCGACAGCAGCGTAGGACACAGAGGAGCTAGCCTTAGAAGCATCTGAAAAGAACTCAGGACGTGTGTATTTGAGTTGAAGTTCCAGGAAGTATGTTCGGATATGGGCAATTGGTGCATGTTTAGTAACTTCTAGGAAAGACACATCGCAGTCTATAGGCTTCCACTGCCACGGTGGCGGGTATGTTACAGGAGCCATTAAACTGTGTTCAAGTGACACTCCAGTTTCTTCAGCTAGACCCTTCAGGCGAACTGAGAAGGGCTGCCTCATTGAAGGCCTGTTTTGAAATAGAATGGAGCTCGACAAATCATTAATAGTAGAGTATGAGGGGTGCTTCTTGTCTGCTTTCACCTTAAGGAAATATACAAAAGACATGTAGGTTTTCTGCAGATGAAGCGAATACTGATTTGACTCAACGTAAAGGCTTTCTACGGGGCTGGTGCAAAAGGCACCCGTAGAAAGGCAGATGCCCAAATGGTGCACGGGATTCAGCATCTTCAAAGCACTTTGAGTCGCAGACTGATAAACAACGGCCCCATAATCTAAGCGGTTGTGAATGAGGCTTCTATACATGTTCATGAGACATTGCTTATCACTACCCCAAGTAGAACGTGACAACACTTTTATAACATTCATGGCTTTTAAACATTTTGTTTTTAAATACTTCATGTGTGGTACGAAGGTCAATTTGTCTAAGATAAGCCTAAGAATTTATGCTCGGCTTTGACAGACAGAGGTTGCCCGTTCAGTCGAATGTCAGGTTCCGAGTGCATGCCTCTCTTTCGAGAGAACAAGACACACGTGCTTTTTTGTGGGTTAAGTCAAAATCTGTTTTCATCTGCCCATTTGGAGACCTTGTTTAAACTCAGCTGAACTTGCCGCTCACATATTGCCAAGTTGCATGACTTGAAGCCAAGCTGCACATCGTCGACATATGTACATAGAACATATTGCGGGGGATGGACGGGTGCAAGGAATTCATTTTGATAATAAAAAGTGTACAACTAAGTACACCACCTTGCGGTACTCCCGTCTCCTGGACAAATGTTTGGGAGAGAACACTGCCTACACGGAACGGACACTGAATGTTCGATTGGACAAGTAACTCTCGATTATTGAAAACATTCTACCGCGCACACCCAGGTGAGACAAGTCTCTTAATATGCCAAAACGCCATGTTGTTTCGTAAGCCTTCTCGATATCGAGGAACACAGAGAGGAAGTATTGTTTGTGGGCGAAAGCGTCTCGGATCTGTGCCTCTATACGCACCAGATGGTCGGTGGTGGATCTACCCTCTCGAAGTCCACACTGGAATCTGTCGAGCAGACTGTGTTTCAAGGAGATCTTTTCAAAAAGTTTACAAAGGCAGCTTGTAAGTGCAATGGGCCTATAACTTGAAACTGAGGAAGGGTCATTGCCGTCTTTTGAAATGGGAATAATTGTAGCCTCTTTCCAGGAAGCAGAGATGATGCCAGAAAACCAGGTAGCATTGTATAGGGAGAGTAATGTTTTTCGCGTTTCGAGCGGCAGGTTTTTCAACAATTCATACACTACACGATCGTTGCCTGGGGCAGAATTACTTCAGGAGTTTAGCGACGTTTGTAGCTCAGCTAAGTTGAAAGGCTGGTTGTATACCTCGTAGTTTGTACACTTGTGTTCTAGTTTCTGCTTTTCTATGCTTGCTTTATATCTTTAAAAAGCTTGAGTATAGTGTGATGAGCTAGAAACCTGCTCGCAGTGGGCACCGAGGAAGTTTGCCTGGTCTTCCAGGCTGTCACCCTGTGTGTTAACGAGTGGGAGTGTATGTACTTGTCTTCCTGCTACCCTACGAACCATGTTCCAGACTTTAGCCTCTTGTGCATATGAATTGATCCCTGATAAAAACTTGTGCCAGCTTTCTCTTCGGGCCTGCCTGCGCGTTCTCCTCTTTGAGATTTTATTCTCTTAAAGCTGTCAAGATTTTTGGCTGTCGGTGAATTCCGAAACAACCTCCATGCCTTGTTCTTCTCCTTTCGCGCATTACAACACTCATTATTCCACCATAGGACTCGTCGTTTGCCTGACTGTCCACATGTTTGTGGTATACATTTCGTTGCAGCATCGATCAAAAATGCTGTCAGGTAGCTCACAGCAGCGTCTACGCTTAACCACTCCATGTCAGTCCAAGTTAGGAGAGTCATTTTTTGATACTGTTCCCAATCGGCTTTGTCGGTGAGCCATTTGGGAACCTGTGCAGGACATACATTTGTTTTTGATGTGCTGATAACGATAGGAAAATGGTCACTGCCATATGGATTAATAATGACCTTCCATTTAAGTAGAGGCAAGAGTGATGGAGATGTTATGCTGAGGTCTCTGGCTGAGTACGCATTGTTAGCGATGTTGTAATATGTCGGCTCTTTCCGATTCAGAAGGCACGCACCGGAAGAAAAAAAACTGTTCAATGAGGCGACCTCGCACATCGCAGCGAGAGTCGCCCCATAAGCTACTGTGAGCATTAAAGTCCCCTAGGACGAGATACGGTTCTGGAAGTTCTGCTATCAGCGACTAAAACTCGTGTTTAGTCAGTTGATGGTGTGGCGGTATGTATATACTGCAAATTGTTGAAGATTACAGCTCGGACAGCTACTGCTTCCAGGGATGTCTGAAGGGCTAAACGTGTACAGGCTGTTCCTTGATTAACAATTATGGCAACACCACCGGATGAGGCGGCAGTATCATCTCGGTTTTTTCAAAAGATAACGTAATTTCGAAGAAAGTTAGTGTGTCTTGATTTTAAGTGTGTTCCTTGCACACACAGCACTTTTGGTGTATGTTTGTGTAGAAGTTCTTGGATATCGTAGATGTTCCTCAGTATGCCTCTCACGTTCCACTGTATTATATGTGTCATTTTAAAGATGTGTGGTGCTGTGTGTACAAGAAGTGTCACTTCAGGTTACAGGACCTTTTGGGGCCCCGTAATTCGACGTTTTTCTTTCTGGGCGCGCTCCAAAGAGTTGCGCCTATCCTTCGGCGTATGAGGCGCCGGAGGAATGGGACTTGTATCTATCACCTCCTGCGAGGTGGCGGATGGTGCCTGATGAGCAGGCACATTCACAGAAGTTTCGGACGCAACTGCAGGTGCAGTGGTCCGGGGTCCGGCAGACTCTGAAGTCTGCTGAACCTGTTTGGCAGGAGGCAGAGCAGCACAGGCTACTCCAGCCTTGGGCACAGATGCCGGGACCGTAGTCACAATTCGTGTGACATTCGCAGACGTGGAAAGATGTTGCATGGCGCCCTGGCGCGTCACATCTGCAAAAGAAGGAGAGTGCTTGTTATGGAGGTAGAAGCGCTGGCGCGCCTCTTGAAAAGACAGATTGAATTTAACTTTGAGTTGAAGATTTTGTTTTTCCTTTTTCCAGGATGGGCACATTTGCGAGTAGGCGGGATGGTCTCCTTTGCAATTCGCACAGCGGGCTGCAGCAGTACAATTGTGCGATGGGCGTTCGTTGGAGCTACAGTTTGCGCAAGTCACGTGCCCTCTGCAGCTTTGTGAACCGTGTCCAAAGCGCTGACATTTGAAACACTTACGAGTATTTGGTATGTAGGGCCCGACTTGAAGCTTGCAGTTGCCAGTTTCGATTGAATCGGGTAAATCGCTAGTACCAAAGGTGATAATAATATGTTTCGTTGGTGTTTCTTTTTTGTCTCGTCGTATTACTATTCTTTGAACCTTCACTACATTCTGGTCTTGCCAGCCTTCCAATAATTCACTCTCTGATAATCCAAGAAGGTCGTCATCAGAGATGACACCGCGGACTGTGTTCAAGGACCTGTGGGGGCCTACGGAAACTGGGTTATCCCCAAATGCTACAAGTTTAGGTAAATTGTCATATTGCAGCTTGTCGCGAACCTCCAAAGGGAGGTCGCCGCTTCCGAACTTGGTTACACGATATTCTGGCCCGATTGCTTCTGTGAGCGTTTTTGAGACAAGAAAGGAGGAGATTGCTCGGACTGTTTTGTTTTCTTTCTGGCTATGTATGACATGAAACTTGGGGAAAGACTGCTTTGGTTTTGAAAGGAGGAACGGGTCTTCGATGCGCCACCTTTTCGGGCGGCGATCAGGGAGAGGGAGGAAAAAGTTAGCCATACAGATTGTTTAAAGTGTGGCGGCGATGGTGGCCACCCACCACCGAGCCCAACAAGGGGACGCTACAAGGTTGAATAGTAAACAGTTGGAGACGCCAGCCATGGATCGCCGCTATAACCGATTATAACTACCCAAGGTTGGGTAACTACACAAGGTTAACCCTTGCCACCTGAAGGATGGAAGTAAACAGAAGTGAGGAGATGACAGGAAAGATTGAAAGAGAAAAAGACGAAGATCAGGGGAGAGAGAGAGAGAGAGAGAGACAGAAAAAGGCGACTACCGATTTCCCCTGGGTGGGTCAGCCCAGGGGTGCCGTCTACGTGAAGCCGGGGCCAAAGAGGTATGTTGCCTCTGCCGGGGGGCCTTAAAGGTCCCATCACCCAGCGTCAGCTCAACCCCCTGGATCCTCTTTTCCCCGGACACGGCAAAGCCACGCACGGCTAGGCGTGGAAGGGAGTCAAAACTCCCCCGTTAGCTCGGGTCCGTGGTGTCGCTACACACCAAACGCATACCTGCGCAGGCGCCCCTGCGGGGGAAACACGCGGTGCGCAATTTGCTCGCGTAGTTGACGTGTACAGCTGCACACACCATTGCTGAAGGGGTTATATTGTCACGGGGTCGTGACGTGGCCGAAGACAGGAGACTGTGTTGGAATTTAACTGTTGATTTGGGCGATCCTGTGCCCGGCAAACAGAAAGCCCAATTACAGTAGCAGTCTTGGACTGATAGCGGCGAACAGAACGTCGGCCGTCGATCAACTACTGACAAGCGGCGAAGCGCGTCGGCATTTATACTCTTGTGGTCGAATCTTCTAGCGTTATCGCTGGCGGTGGCGTAGGTTCCAGAATAATCTGTACAGTTCGCAGGGTGGGCATGATCTTATCGAAATGATCTACTACAGTCCGGAAGCTTTCGGAAAACTGCAGGCGCGGTTTGCGCTGAGAATTGTGCAGCGTTTTGGAACGACAACAAAACTTGGGAAATAGAACGTGGCAATATTGTCCGGAAGCCATTTCTTCCCAGTAAGCGTTTGTGTCTACAGGCAAAGGCTGCTTTAAAAGGATGGGCATATCCTTTATTTTTGTAAGCTGGCTTTCGTATGTTACGCATTGCAATGAAGCCTACATTCAAACAGCATTATAATGAAGTTAAATCTTGCATAAAAAAGCTCACTATATTCGAAAATTTGTTGTAAAGGTATATATTGTAAACACTTTAATGCAAGACAATTTTTCATTTGCTTCGTTATAACCGATATTTTATTATATCCGGGTTCATTATATCGAGGTTTGAGTGTATTCATAACCACGGCAAAGTCATCGTTGATGTGTCAAGGAAGACTTGTCACAGTGGTTTTGACTTTAATGGGCACGTTCGCAACCTAGCCTTTCATACCAGTCTCGCCTCCACCATGTGGCCACCTTGCTGCATGACAAGCCAGCTTCGCAAAGTGAAATGACTCACAATAATTTTATTTTTATTCTTACAAAGAAAAAGTTCACACAAGAATAGCTTAATTAAACGACACAGCTCACAGTCATCTCCTAACAGACTTTTTACATTGATACATTGATTTTACATGACTGGTTAGTGCATGTACACACACACTAACCATGCGAACACAAACTATATTACAGACACCTCTAAGAGGTCTAATGGAGTTTACTACTTCGGAATTCAGAACTACTGATTAAAGCATTCAGCAGTATACTATGCCAGTTTTCATCACTCTCAGCACAGAACCAAGTATATTTTATTCTACATCACTGTAAAGACTAAAGTATTCCGTCGAACTGTAAAAAAATGGCTTTGAAAACTCACCTCATAGGCGTGTGCATTTTTGCCTCTATACCAGCCGTCGGAGCTTCTGAGGTTTCACGCATGTGGTCCCCTGCACATGGCATCAGAAACAGAGCATACCGAGTTCACTCGATTTCAAGATCCGCCCCGTCTATCGCACGTGTCCTTTTCACCTCCAGAAGTATTCTACATGATGCAGTGCTTTTGAATGCTACTCTATTAGTACAGCCACACCCTAAACACTACTGAATGGAAAGTCCTAAACATTTCCTGAACACCTTACTCCACTGCTTATCTGCTTGACAACTCCGCTCTCGAGCTCATACCATCCCATCACTACCTGGGTGTAACTAGCACTTTTACTTAGTCTGTTAACATTAACGAAATCATTAGTAACGCTAACTCCTGTCCCTTTAAAACTTTTTCACATTGTTTTCAAAGGAATTAACACAGGTTAGAGAGCACTCAAATGTAGCTGGCATGGGACTACCTCATCCGGGTGCTATCTGCCTCATGCGCTAATTCTCTGAGCTGTTGTCACTTGTCAGCCATGGCGTTTGTTATGTCCACTGTTTGATTTCATTTGTAAATGGCAGGCCTGTTTTTTCCAAATTCTTGCGCGCACGATGCCCTTGTACTGTATGGATCGCTTTTGAATAGTGCGCGTTTCTGCGTGTCTTGTAAAATTGCGCGACACTAAAAGAACACAAGCAGTCCACGGTGCGACAGAAAGCTGGCTGAAGACGATGACGAGGAAAATTGACACTAGGGGGCCTGAGTAGAGAAGAACAAGATAGATCGAAGAGAACGTTGGTACGGGAAGGTTATCACCAGACCGGGGACTGAAGATGGGCCGTCACGCGTCGGACCTGAGCTTCCAAGACTTCAACCGGCCGGGTCCTCCTTCCGTCGTGTTTGCACTCGAGGGGATCATAGCAATCTAGTCTTGAACTCCTGCCCAGGGCCTGCGGACTTCGGTTCTGACAGGCCAGCAACAGCCGTCGGGCTATGGGCCCGAGCTGCACACCTAAATGCGTGGTCAGGTGAACCCTGGTTCCTTGACGCGTCGCCTCCAGCCAGCGTTCGCACATCGCACAAGCCAGCCCGTGTTCACCCTTAAGGTCGGAATAAGCGCGTTCCGGTTCGCTAATCGTCGCCGAAGTTGAGCGTGTGGGTGAGGCTGCACTGATATGTCGCTTTACTCATACCGCTCAGTCATTCGGACGTTCGATTTAGTTGAAGATTTTGACCTTTCTTCTTGGGTCTTTATAGATAATCTTTGTCGTGTCTAGTCAATTGATTATTAAGTGTTTCGGTGTTGTTCGAGATCTTCAGGTTTTTACCCTTCTAAATACACTTTAGTGTGGGTTTGGTTGTTAAAAATACGGCTTTGTTCATATTAACAAATCTCTCCGAGGATCAGCCTAGGAGAAACAAAACATTAAACAGAAGCTCTATACATGACTAAATTGCGTCCGCAGCGACAGTACCGAGCCGTTTGTTTTTTATCTAGACTTTCGGACTTTTTATGAACCATGACTAGCATGTGGGAGGTGTTGCAATCGGCTGAACGCATGGGTCTCGAGCGAGCCAGTTTAGAGTATGGTATGAGGAGCGGATGCAGAGACAGCATGAGCAAAAGGCTGTACAGCGACAAGGGCCATAGGGAAAGCTTGAAACGGAGCTAAAGGCTAAAAGAGGGAGCAGCTCGAGCGAGAGATGTGCGAAAAGAAAGCGCTGCTAGATCATGAGACTCACGAAAAAAAGTAGCAGCTCGATTTTGAGAGGCTAGAACTCGAGTTGCGACTCGTGCTTGCGATGGCGAAAAAGCGGCAGCTGAGGATACAGAGGATAGGGCAACCAGTGAATGTTTCCTCCGATAGCAGCATTTGCTGGAGAGAAGTAGTTCCCTGCAAAACAAGCCTCGGGCTTCGCGACGGCCTAACTTCGGAACGAGGAGCTATGATAGAGGAAGGCAGAGAAATTGACATCCTAAAAGGCATGAACAATGCTGAGCTTGTCAAGTGATGAACAGCTTCTCAACCTGAGAACATAGTAGTTCCATTAGGAACAAGGACTGCTGGGAACCTCTGAGAGGCCAAGCACCTATGAAGAAGTGCTGCCCGAGTAAGGGCAGCCTGAAATCCATGACAAATATTGTGAAGCTCGACGATGTAGATAAAAGCTTCGAGAGCAGGTAACAAAGAAGTTCCATCCAGAATTAGGTGTGTCTAATAATGTCTCAAAAGCCGAGCACATTACTGGCTACCTCTCAGAAGCTCAATTGAAGGAGCGCTAAAACGTCACTGGGATGATGACAGCAAACACCACAAAGGCTCCAAAATGGTGGCCACTGATACTTTTCAATCGGTAAAGGTAGCAAAAGGCACCCCGTCGATGGTCCTGGATCATACGTATATCGCGCTCATAGAGAAAGGGAATGTTAGTTTACTGAATAGTGGCAGCACTATTTGCCTCAGAAAGCAGAATGGGAGTGCAGAAGCACTCGTCCAAGTAAGTATCGAGTCAGATGTTGGCCTTTAGCATATGGACACGTGGCGAAACAGAATGTCCATTTTGAGAAAGTGAACAGCACTGAACACCACAAAAAAGTTTAAGCCGAAGCAAACCATGATAACCGATTGCAAGAACATTCAACTTTAGGAAGCGAAGCAATTCATGCACTTCGCCTCACGTCTCAGGTTACAGAGGGCACTCAAAGTGCGCATTGTTTAGACTGTGAGACAGAGGAAACCGTTCGGGTGAAGTAAGATGTTCAGACGCTCCTGTCTCTGTGCGCCGGGAGGCAACGCTTCGCATTTGGGTTGAATCTTCTACGTTCGGGTGTGGAATCCGGTTCACTGTCTGGTCAGTTTCTTGTTCTTGTTGGTCGCAACACTTGTGCCTCATTGAATGCGCTTGAAGGCGTTGAGCTTTCATTGTTGTTGTATACTTGCTAAAAAAAATGAAGCGTTTTGTTTGGGATGCTGTTACTTGAGTGCTGTTGTTTTAAATGGTGGCTCATTAAGGACTTTCCACTCAGGAAAAAAGACATAAATGTTTTGCACGTAGCCCTGTTTGTTGCGTACTTGTGTTTGACGCTTAGCCAGTTGAACGATGAAAAGTGCTAGGTTTGATATGACATGAATAGACTTTGCGTAGGTCGATTTGAAGTATCTCGTGCGGAGAAACATATTTTTACAGGTAGTGGTACTAGTTGTGAACTTGCATTTGAGCTGTACTGTCAGATTATTTACAGATATTTTGGTTCAATATAACAAGTTGTCAATTTTCTGGCATTTACTAATGTGTACAGTGAAAGCTTTGGTTCAATGAATTATCGAGATAACCATTGTATCCTATGTGTGTTGTTGGTTAGGTACAAATAATACGTGGCACAATGAGACCAGTCTTTGAGACTAAACGGGTCCAGATATTGTGAAAGCAAAGTGAGCATATGTACAATGGCTAGGATTGTATTGGTACAGCAAAGTGACAAAAACATGTCAGTTTTTGTTAACCATGTTGATATGCAAGTACACTGGTACAGGTGTCCACCTATTTTTTTGACATTGGCATGCATTGTGTGCTCCCTGACTGTATGCGACACGCATCAGTATATGCAACTTTGCTTTGATGTTCTAGCCCCGTCGTGGTGGTCTAGTGGCTTTGGGGCTCGGTTGCTTACCCACAGGTAGTGGGTTCAAATCCTGGCTGCGGCGGCTGCATTTCCGATGGAGGCGGAAATGTCGTAGGCCCGTGTGCTCAGATTTTAGTGCACGTTAAAGAACCCCAGGTGGTCGAAATTTTTGCAGCCCTCCATTACGGCGTCTCTCATAATCATATGGTGGTTTTGGGATGTTAAACCCCACATATCAATCAAATCAATGCTTTGATGTTCAAAGCTCCTAGCGATGTGTTCCACGCACCAAGCAGCAATTTTTACAGAAAAACTCATTTGAAAGGGTTCCGAGTGCCTTGTAAAATTCCGCCACGCCTAAATAAGACAAGTGTAGGCGCCGACACAAAGCCGGCTGAAGACAACGACAAGAAACATTGGAAATAGGGCGCTACGTTAACAACGTAGAAGGAGGGTGGCCCAATCACCAGTCGACTCGAAGATCCTAGGGGCCAATGAATGGGCACCACGCAACTTGAGCCGTCTGCAATCAGGACGGCACAAGTGGGCCAGAGCGGAAGCAGAAGACTGAGCAGCGAAGAACGAGGTAGATCGAAGAAGACGTTGGCCATGGAAGGTCATAACCAGACCAGGCGCTGAAGACGGGCCGTCGGGTGTCGGGCCCGAGCCTCCAAGACTTCAACCGGCCGGAGCCTCCTGCCGTCGTGTTTTCACTCGAGGGGACCATAGCCATACGGTCCTGAACTCTTGCCCAGGACCTGAGGGCTTCCGTTCTGACAGGCGAACAAAAGCAGTCGGGCTGCGGTGCCGAGCTGTGCGTCCAGCTGCCCGGCCACGTTGACCCAGGTTGCTTGACGCGTCGCCTCGAGCTAGCGCTAGAACATCGCCACTAGCGAGCCCACGTTCGCTCCTAAAGCCGGAATCACCGCGTTCCGGTTTGCTCATTTTCGCCGAAATTCCGCATGTGCGTGTGAAGGCACTGATATCTTGCTCTACTCCACCGCTCAGCCATTCTGACTTTAGATTTAGTTGAACAGTTTGAACTTTTTTTGTTGGGTGTTTATAGAAATTTTCGTCCTGTGTAGTCAACTGTTTATTAAGCGTTTCGGTTTTGTGGGGGATTTTCGTCTTTTTTACTTTTCTATTAAATTTTATTTGGGTTTTTTGTTACAAAGAGCTATGTCCTTATTAACAAAAACTCTCCGAGGCACAGCCCAGGAGAAACAAAACATTAAAAATAAGCTCCCTGCATGACAGAACTGCATGGTTTTTTTACGTTAACGAGTCAAGGCTGTTGTTTGCGTGATCTATTACAAATATGCAATAAAAACAAGTCATCTGAAGAGGCCAGCTGGTCTTGTTTTCCCTGTGACTCTAGCTGCACACTGCACATATTCTCGTCTGTTGTGAGGCTGAATAGGATGACAGCTTTAAAAACATTCCCAACAAATGTATACAGTTGCCCCAAGCGCGCATTGAGAAGCAAGTACGGCACCTTTCTTAAGTTGAGGATGTGATTGGCGACATGCCAAAATTGGAATTCTGAATAGAGATATTGTAAGCACAATATTGACAACGTTTGACCTTCATCTTCTTCATCTGTATATAATCATCATCCCGAAAAACGTCGTCTTTGTTCGAAGAGATGATCAGTTGATTCGGCCTAATAAACGCCGTCGAGACTCCAACGCTGCTACTGTCTTACAGAGTGGTAGAGGCTGCTTCGATCCCCAAGTCCTCTCCGACGTCACGTTCCCCTGGAGCTTCGGTCGGGTCGCCGCTTGCTACCCCCGTCCGTTGTCATGGCTCAAGAACCGTTGCCCGGAACATCCAGCACCCCTGTCCTAGAAACCATTCCTGCGTGGATCAACGCCTGGCAGTGCGACCCACCCATATTTTGTGGTCTTTCACGCGACGATGTCGAGGTATGGCTAAAAGAATACGACATGACCAGTGTTTATAACCAATGAGATGAGCCTCAGAAACTTCGTCACGTCGCCTTCTATCTGTCCGATGTCGCGAAAACGTGGTTTTTTAACCACGAGGGTAGCTTTCGGATTGGCCTACATTTGCTTAACAAGTCCGTAGGATTTTTTGGAAACCGAACATTCATTCCGAAGTGTCGAAACAAAAGTTCGATGGGCGTGCCCAACATCCCGGGGAGACGTACACTTCCTACACTGACAACGGCCTTGCCTTTTGCCACCGCGTGAACTCGGCGATGACAGAGGCTGATCGTGTTCGCCACATCATCAAAGGGATAGGCCATGTCGCCTTTAACGATCTGGCTGTTAAAAACCCCACCACCGTTGAGGACGTCATCACGACATGTCAGCATCTTGAAAAACTCCAAGCCATTCGATTGCACCCAGACTACCCAGACGCCAGTGGCAGCCTGCCTTCCTCGGATGCGGATTTGCGCGCACTGATTCTCACTCTGATTCGCGAGGAACTTCAAGTGCAAGGGTTGCCATGTGCACCCGCCCCTCGGCCTCACTCTCAATCTGCTGGTCTGTGCGAAATCATCAAAGAAGAGCTCTCATCCATGGCTGGCGCTCTCCCATCGAACACTACGGCACCACCAACACCACCCATGACGTATGCACATGTTGCTGCCATACCACCTGCCTTGGTTCAGCACGCGCATCCTATTCCTGCGCAGTCAACGTAGCAGCATTTTCACCACACTCGCCTGTCCCAGCGCCAGTACCAGCGCCTGTGACAGCTCCAGCGCACTACGCCCCCTGGCACTCGCCTCACCCAATATGTTACTATTGTGGCATTCGCGGCCATATTTCACGATTTTGCCGCAAGCGCCAACAGGACGAACGTTGTGGCTACGATGATTACGAAAAGGATTCGGAGCTATCCCCGAACCAGTACCAGTGACGCCCTACGACACGTTCCTTCTCTCCGACTTCTCCACACGCCGCACCTCGCCCCTGCTATCCCGGACCCCGCCGGTCCCCTTCACCTCTGCGACGCTCAACTTCTCCTCTGAGACCGGCTGTACCTACTTCTGACTACCACTAGGAAAACTAGCTGGTGCAGTTTTTGGAGGGAAAGCTTCATCGCTCGAACAAACACAAAGACCTCCAGAGGGCTTAGCCAACTTGTTATTAGTGTATGCGGAAGGGGTAGCAGTTCAGGCATTGGTGGACACGGGGGCTGCTATTTCTGTTATTCATGCGGATTTGTGTACTCGTCTACACAAGGTTACCACCCCTTATTCTGGCACTCTCTTACGTAGCGCAAATGACTCGCAGATACGGCCATCAGCCCAATGCACCGTTAGAGTTTTCATTGATGGGATCCGGCATCATATTCAATTCCGTTCTGGCTTCTTGTGCTTTTATGCTTAATGTAGGATGGGGATTTCTTCCTGATGCTGCTGCTTCAATCTATTGTCGACAACGACTCATACATATGCGAGAAACGGATGATATTTCCCCGAAATCTTCATGGGACTCGCTACGAACAGCCAATGACTTCCTTGTGCCACCTAACCACGAGCATGTTATCACGGTTATGTTTGACTCCATGGACCACGGTGACGTCCTAGTCAGTCAAACAGGCCGTTGTCTATCCAGAGGGATTGCACTTTCATCGAGTCTTGTCCGCTTCTCCGACGGCACCGCATTTCTCGCAGTACTGAATATCACCAATGAGCCGATTCTGCTGACCTAGGGCACTGTTGTAGTTTCCCGCGTGGACACACAACCTATCTCTGAAGTCGCTTCAGATACCTGTCTGGTGAAATCACGTTCAATACCAACAGATGCTCCACCTACTACGGCTCTCATCAATGCCATCAGCACGGATCTCCCTCCCCCGCAAGCAGACGAAACAAGCATAATTTTTTTAGGAGCGAAGCTCCTTAAGGCGTGGGCTGTGCGTCCCCTGTATGTAGCCACCTCTCGTTCAGTTCTTGCAGTGTTCACTAGATGGCGGTACTTGTAGCTGACGGCATTAGGTATTACGCTAGCCACCGCCCGATCTAAAGGGTACAGCCATATCCATCCGTCCGTCCGTCCGTCCGTCCGTCCGTCCGTCCGTCCATCCATCCATCCATCCGTCGATCCATCCATCCATCCATCCATCCATCCATCCATCCATCCATCCATCCATCCATCCATCCATCCAAAAGATGCAAGATGTTATAAACTAGACGGCGGTACGTGTAGTTGATTATGAAAGATGCGAGGTGTTATAAAATAGGAATGATGCCACATATGGCGCGTGTCATCGTTCGATATAGTGCGGCGACGTACGCTAGGTGGAGCGTTGCAATAAAATCGAGTGGGCAAAATGTACGGAGGATTCATGGTTTACCAGGTTTACCTCCGGAGCTTCACCCACTCATCATCATTCACTTCGTGGATATGGCGGCACTTTTTTTTCGATGTACATTCCACTGCTCTAAGCAAGACTTCTGCGGTGGCTCATCGCATACACACCGACGGAACTTCTATTGTCTGTCGTCGACCATACCGTGTTTCTTCCAGCGAATGCGAGATCATCAACAAGCACGTTGCTGATATGCTCAAGCAAAATATCATCCGCCCCTCCTTAAGCCCTTGGTCGTCACCTGTCGTTCTCGTACGAAAAAAAGACGGTTCGGTGCGATTCTGCGTTGACTACCGCGCAATAAACGATGTAACCAGAAAATACGTATATCCCTTGCATCGCATTGATGATGCCTTAGATTCCTTACAAGGAGCGGAATATTTTTCGAGCTTTGACCTGTGCTCCGGTTATTGGCAAATTCCAATGCACGAGGATGACAGGGAAAAAAACTGTCTTTGCCACACCTGATGAACTTTACGAATTTCACGTGATGCCTTTCGGCCTCTGCAATGCGCCAGAAACGTTTGAATGACTGATAGACACTGTATTTCGGGGCCTCAAGTTGAAAACGTGCTTATGTTACCTTGACGACATCGTCATATTTTTTTCAACATTCGAACAGCACTTGCAGCGCCTACATGAAGTTCTGACGTGACTCGCTGCTGCTTGCCTTCAGCTCAACACCAAAAAGTGCCACTTTGCTGGCAAAAGTATTAAAGTACTCGGACATCTCGTCAGCACAGATGGAATCCGGCATGATCCCGACAAGATTATCACCATTCTTCACTTCCCGGTGCGTCAACGTGCCTAAAAGCTCCGCAGCTTTCTTGGCCCTGCGTCGTACTTCCGGCGCTTTATACGAGACTTCGTCACCATTGCGGCGCCACTTCACCAACTCCTTTCTTCGGGAGCGTCATACATACGGCCGGACGAATGCGAAATGGCTATTGGCACCTTGAAACGTGCCCTTACACCTGAGCCAGCGCTTTGTCATTTCGATAACGCCGCACCCACTCTCCTCCATACTGATGCCAGCGGACACGGACTCGGCACCTGACTTCTGCAAAGAACAGAGCGTTATGACGAACGTGTGATCGCATATGCTAGTCGCACCCTTACAGCAGCAGAGAAAAACTACACCATCACCGAGCAGGAGTGTCTCGCCGTTGTCTGGGCCATCCATAAGTTTCGACCATATCTTCACGGCCGCCACTTTACCATTGTCACTGACCACCACGCTTTGTGCTGGTCGTCGACGTTGAAGAATTCGTCTGGACGTCTCGGTCGCTGGATACTTCGTCTCCAAGAATACGAGTTTGACGTTATCTACAAATCCGGCAAGAAACACAACGATGCCGATGCCCTTAGCTGCTGTCCTTTACAATCCTCATCAGGCACTCTTGGCCTGTCGCTAACTGTGAGTGAATCCATCAAAGTGTCTCCGTCAGTTCATTCACTCGCCGCTGTCAATTTTATTTCTACCTTCGGCAACGAGACGTTTGCATTCCACAAACGCAGCGACACTTACTGTCGCTCTATAATGCAGCGCCTTCGAGGCTAATCTCGTCCTCCCAACGCCCGCGCCCATCGACAGCGGCGGAATTTCAAGCCTTAAAACTCAATCCTTTACCGCTTTGTCTTTCATCCCAAAGGACACCGCTTGGTTCCTGTTGCTCCTCGTTAATTAAGGGCGCAGATATCGGAAGCGTTTCGCGATGACCCCAAGGCTGGTCATCTTGGTTTTCGAAAAACGTCTGAACGCATCCGTAGTCGTTTTGCCTGGCCTGGCCTTTCCAACTGCGTAGCGCGATATGTTGCGTCATGCTCGCTTTGCCAACGCCGCAGGCGACCCACTTCCTTCCCGGCCGGTCTTCTACAACCTCTTCCGTGTCCTGACGCTCCCTTCGATGTCATTGGCATTGACCTGTATGGACCGCTACCAATATCAGCTAGCGGCAAGCGCTGGATTGTCACAGCAGTTGACCACTTACAAGGTACGCCGAAACAGCTCCACTTCCTCCAGGATCAGCAGAGGACATTGCCACACTTTTTCTGGAGGCAATCTTCCTAAGACATGGTGAACCACGCATCTCATTGAACGATCACGCAAAGCGTTTCTCTCGAAATTACTCGAACATGTCCTCCACGCATGTAATACGATTCATAAGATGACATCCAGCGACCATCCCTAGACTAACGGCCTCACAGAGCGCTTCATTGAACTTTGACCGGCATGATATCTATGTAAATCCACGCCGACCACACCAACTTGGATACCATCCTGCCATTCGTGACATATGCGTTCATTACCGCTACAAAGCGCACCACAGGCTATTCCCCATTCTTTCTCGTCCATGGCTGTCAACCAACATCTCCGCTCAACATCTTTTTTGACGTCCCTGTGAACTCGTCATCGTCATCGAGGGAGCACTTAATCTCTCATCTGGTCGATTGTCGCTGACGCGTCCACCTCAATACACAGGCAAGTCAACTAGAGCGGAAGACTCGCTACGATGGCGTTCACCACGTAGTTCCCTTCAATACTGGAGACAAAGTGCTGTCATGGACCCCAACGCGGGTTCCCGACCTGTGTGATAAGCTTCACTCACGTTTCATCGGCCCCTACACTATAGTCGAGCAGGCGTCACCTGTTAACTATCCAGTAACCTCTGTTGTCATGCCTTGCGACGGCTGTTTTCGTGGTACCGAGGTTGTTCACGTGTCGCGCTTAAAACCATTAGTGCGCCGTAATCCACAATCACAAACAGTAGCCTAATTGGCCGCTTCCGCGCGAGGAAGAAATTAGTGTAAGCACAATATTGACACCGATTGACCTTCATCTTTTTCATCTGTATATAATCATCATCATGAAAAACGTCGTCTTCGTTCGAAGGGTTGATCAGGCGATACGGCCTAATAAACGCCGTCGAGACTCTAACACTGCTACTGTCTTACATTATAAACATACCGGGATGTATCAGGTGCTAACCCTGTGCGAGACATTTCATAGAGGGTGATGAAGCTTTTTGTGTTTTGTAATCTAACGCAGAAACGGAGCCAGTGTTTTCTGTTGTGGCTCTTACAAAAAGCGACCTAAAGAATTGAATGTCACACGAAATTGTTGCAATCATCAGGTTTATATTTGGACTACGTATGAAATGTGTTACAACCTCTGCATTATTGTCATTATAAAATTGCGCTACGTTTATTGCAAAATGCAATTTATTTTGCTCATTCCAAATTATAAGCGCTGCGGTGCATGCTGTCAAAAATGAACCAGGTTGTGCACACTTGACGGTCGGTGCAGTATTGCCTGCCAATTTTCTAGTCCTAATGCCTCTTCGGTAGCTGTGCATTGCACTACATCATTCAAGATCCGGTTCGTCTCAACTCGATGTAAAACTTGTTCAGTGAATCCCGGCTATCGCAAAGGTTGTCATACATGTACGAGGAAAGGGACTCTCCTCGTTTCTGTCGCATTTAAATAAAACTATTTTCGCCATCAGTTGGAATACCTTCAATACTTCTGAACGGCCTAATTCGAGAGGGATGTAGCTGCCACGTCTCGATACGCTTACCCATCCGCCTACCCCTGGTGGCCTTCGTTGTCGAACTCAACAGTGTGCTCGCTGCGTAGGAGGCTTGTGGCGATGCCGACACAAAACGCTTGGAATCTGCGGGACACGTCTCGAGTGACTCAAATGTGCTAAGTTCGCATTTAGCCACCGAAGAGATGGCTGCGCTAAACAATCATAGAAAACAACCTATAGGTGACATATATACCTAATCCATGAATCTTTCCTGAAACAGTCGTCAGCTTAGCCCAAACTGAAAAGCTAATACAACAGTGAGTTCAATGGTCTCTCAATTAGGGGTCAAAAGATTCAATAGAAATACAATAGTGATGGTACTGCAAAGGTGCTATGCATCAGCAGAAAAGACTTGCAAATATGGTACGTTAGAGCTTCAATAGGCACGGCCCCATTAGTATATATATAGCATTGATTGACATGTCATTAGCGTGTAGAACTTACTTGTTTCAGATAATGTAGGATGTGAGAATTGTTTTCTGCCGCTTAACACTCTGGTAAAGGGCGATTATACTGAGATACGAACAAACTTCTTTGTTAGGGAAGGTGAGTATATCTCAATAAATTCAGAATATTTTGTTCATTCATGAAAGGTACCTCATTCTAGCAGACTTGTTGCCTTCAGGTACTGAAATTCATATCCGTAGAGGACAAAAGAACCGGACGCAGACACAAGCAAAAAAGAGATAAACAAAACGGACACTAGACAGCAACAGAATAGATGACTCAAACCCGCTTTGACTGCCTTCAGGGATTATTCGAGGGCTTATTGCTCAGCTTCGAGGTCGCTAAACATTCACGTACAACGTGACGGTATGTGGCGCAAAAAACAAAAAAAGGAGTCGCGCACTTGCCGACGTGGCTAGCAGCAACACTGGCTCAGGCTATCATGTTTAGACGAATAGAAATACCCGGCAAATCGGATTGTAGAATGAGTGCCACAGCAGCACAATCAGAGAAGCATCTGACTCGTTCTCCGAAAATTTTAGGCTCACTCACTACCGACGGTATAAGTTGTCCTTTTGTCCACTTTCTTAACATTGGTATCGTGATTACTACACTACAAATAAGGACTACAAATATTATCCGCAGTAGCTTCTATGCACTCCGAAGACTTCGTTCGTAGCTGACCCAGGTTCTAAGGGCTAATACGCCTAGAGAGATCAAGCAGTGCGTCTAAACGCTGCTTTCCAACCAAAAACTAACCGTAATCCTCTAGCCACGTGCCGTCACCCTTTTCTTTTTTGTTTTAGAGCGTGCTCTTTTTACTTCTTAGTTTCCTCGGCGTCATTTTGTCTTGACCTCGCTAGCAAGACAGGGTGGAGCTTCGTTTAGAAGTGGAAGTGAAACCGGGCCGTTTCGCAGTGAAGAAAATAGACGTAATGTTACGAATCTACACATCCACAGCAAAATGTTTCTTGTATTTATATCTGACAAAGAATGTTCAAACTAAAGTTTCTGTGTAATCCGACTTCGTGAGCTTGTCAGTAAGTTGTGCTGTCTTGTTTCTAGCCATAGTAGCTCTTAAAGTGTATACAATGTGTTATTTTTGTTCGTTCGGGATGGTTTTCATGTTCCACAGGAAATAGTAGACCCCGCTTGAGAACCATCGCGTGATAATAAAACTCTCAAAAAAACTGAATACGAAGACATGTACGCAGTAGTAACTGAAAAGATTTCTTACAATTTGAGTACAAATAAATGGAAATAGACAGCTTGCATAAGCTAACTGCTTCCGGCACGCCTCACTAAATTGCTGAAAAAGAAACTACTCCACGCATGACACACACGTTGTACATCATTTTGTTGAATTCGGCACTTATTACGTGGCTCAGACGGGCCCATGCCTAGATATTTTCATGTGTCAGGAAGTGAAAAATTTTCGTAATAACCAAATATGTGGATTTGGCCTCTTTTTGTTTGGGGGTAGAATGGGGGCGAGAGGGCTGACGACTGGAGTCAACACACTGGTCAAGATAATTGTAACATTGTCGATGCAGCCAAGATTTTGTATAAGAAGAGGTTTGTCTAACTTTTGGAAAAGGAGATGCGCAAACGTGGCAAGTTTTTCCATTTTATCCTTCTCTGCAATATATTCGTCTAGATTTTAAAATGTTTCTTGGTTAATGTGCAGTAATTGGCTCGTTCTTTTTGTTAGACACAATAATATTGAGAACCTACTGACTACTATGCCAAGGAAATGGCGGATGTTCTTGGAAACAAATGTAATATAACTGTGAAGAAAGAGAAGTGAACGAAAAAATAACTTGCCTGGCATCGCATCGCATCTCCAGACGTCATGTTACTTTCTTTGTAAGACTCAGTCTTCGAAGGAAGTTTATTTGCATCTTACACAAAGCTTCTAATGAGAGCCAAATGTCAGGAGAGCCTGATGTGATGCGTGTTTTAGCTGCTGAAAATTTCGTTTTACCTACATATGCCTCCTGTTGCGCAATTTGTTTCAAGTTTCACAAGAAAAGCTACTGGTCGTTCACACTTTGCGCATTGCCTTAACTAAAGGAAATGTTAAATGCGTGGTGTAGCGTGACACCCGGAAATATGCGGAGATACGGACGCAACTACTTCTACATGCACTCAGACTTCATTTAACAAATACCGAAATTAACCCACTCACTGAGGATGAGTTGCTGCTTTTCGTTTTGTGAAATAAACTTTGTAGAAAAAAAAGTACTCAATATTCCGCTTAAAGGAAACGTGTGTATCAGCGAAGCAGCGAGTGCTGACGCTGGCACTGTTGCTTCCGTTGACAATTGTGCTCATCGCGGCGTTGTGCAAAAGAGAAACCAGGGGACGTGCAAAGCGCACAGTGATTAGCCGTCGTTTACTCTTTGATTAAGGCAATCACGAATTTTGTTTGTTCAACAACGCTCAAGGAGACGTCCACCGGCAATACATCGAAGGTCAAGATGCAGTGCCTATAGTATGCGGGGTGGCCAGTGAACGGTTCGGCAGCATGAGCAGTCGTTTCTTTCAATCAAAAAACTCGCTAGCAGATGCTTCTTGCGTCGGCATTGCAAGACGAGGAGGGGGAAGGTAGGAGAGGAGAGAGAGGTGAGGGGACATGCGTATGCAATGGGTGTGAAGAAACCGCGGAGAGAGATGCCTAGAGAAGCGAGAGGGGGAGGAGACGCGCATGCGCAACGCGATTGCCACTGGATAGAGCTCGTATACAGATGATCTAATAAGCAAAAATGTAACGTGTGATATATTCAATCTAATTAGGGTGCTGATGCGGTCACCTAGCGTGACGGGCGCGCATGTACTGCGGCTATTTCCTTTCGGCCGAGGGGAACATCACGCTACAGAGACTGAATAAAGGCACGCCACAGCTGTATCTCGTGATCAAACCACCCCTCTTGCAGCCAGACTTGCCTTTTGCGCGTATACTGGTAGGCGGAATTTCGCTTGTTTAACCTTGACAAATGCATAGGTTTTCCATCACTTTCTTTTTTTCTTCTTTCTTGGTGCCCTTTCCATTTCCGACAAAGTATAGTTATTTTAGTTATCATCCGGTTCATTATAGCACGCTTTTCGATCAGTGACTAGTTGACTGTTGAATTAATTGTTGCAGTCACCTAGAACTTCCATCACATACATTCAACCAAATTGAGACTAGCCTAGAGGCACTCCTTTAAAGCAGATATGTGGATTGATATGTGAGGTTCAACGTCCCAAATCACCATATGATTATGAGAGACGGTGGAGCGGAGAGCTCCAGAAATTTAGACCACCTGGAGTTCTTCAACTTGCACCGAAATCTGAGCACACGGGCATACAACATTTCCGCCTCCATCAGAAATGCAGCCGCCGCCGCCGCCGCCGCCAGGATTCAATCCCGTGACCAGTGGGTCAGCAGCCGAGTCCTTTAGCCACTAGACCACCGCGGCCGGCCAAAGTTATTACGTGTTTTTGTTCATGTTTGCAGTTGATTTTGTTGTGTTGTGTAATTACATATTTTTAATCTCCCGCTCACATGTCAGTGACATGTTTTTCAACTAAATAATAAAAATTTCAAAATAGGAACATGCTTTCACTTCTGCTTTTTTTATTACCCTTTCTTTGTGATAAATATTTTTGTGTTAGCTAGACAGCATTTTGAAACCGTCCTCGCAACCGAAGATAGCCTTAAGTTTGCCTGTGTATTCCGTCAATCTTGACAAACAAAACCCCAGGTGTCAACGCGGGTGCTAAGAAGAGGCACGCTACGATTGAAACATGGCTCGCGGAGCGCGAGCCATGCGGTAATTTCGTCTATTCGAAAGCGTGAAGTAGAGGCGGTAACAAAAATAATCATATAGCCTTTCCTCTACACATACATCTTCTGATTATAGGCGCTATTTGTGTTTGGTGATCGCTGTTGTTCGACGTTGATAATGTCGTCATGCATATCTTACCTGTGATCAGCGGGCGGCGTGCATCGGCAGCCGTCGTCACGCCAGCTCTGGTACGTCCTGTGTACCTGGTGGTCGCCCCTTCTGCTGAAAAGTTAATAATAAATTGTGCTGTTAAACGCAGAAGAGTGTACCTTTTCAGTTGTGTAGCAGCTATCAACAATAGTGTTAGAAAATTGTGGCAGCTTTCTAGAAGCACTAAATGAATGTATACTTATGAGACTTGATGACTGATTATGCGAATTTCGAATTTTCCGTTTTTGGTAGGTAATTAAAACCATTGTTGTTTAAGAGTGTTGAAGAACGATAAAAATTAATGGTCGGTGTAACAATGTGTGTGCTGTATGCATAATGTGGGATTTTTTTTCATACCTTTGGACGGCAATAAAACACGCCTTACAGGTAATTTTTCACAGGGTGCGCACGTGGGTTCTTTATACTGTAGTACCTCGCTGCAGTGTTCTTGATAACGTGAGAACGGGCGAAAGAATCAGACTACTGCATCATGTATAATACATCGAGCATACCGAAGTTGATTTACATATCACACAACAAGTAGTAAGTAAGACATCATTCTCTATAGTATATTTTAAATATTGAAGGACGGTTGAGCTTCGCCTTCAAGAACAAATCGCGAGAACATAATCGGGCCTCGTGGGCCTCCTTGCTCCTTGAGTGTTCGGTTTATGCCTCGAGCGTGTTGCAAAGAAGCGAACGCCACTGCACGGAACACTGCCCTCTTCGTAGAACGACAGAATACGTATTGCGAGCAGGGTGGCCAAGTGGCCGCTATGTCGTAATTATTTCTTGTGCGAGTCAGTGAAGTGCTCACTACGCGGCTGCAGGGCAACAGGCGAACCTACGCAGCCATTTATTTCGTCGTTTGTTGCTGCCGCTGAAGACAATTGAACATCTGTGAGCGCTTCCTAAGGAGTAATCCTTTAAATGACCCACTAGGTGTTCAGATATTTTCCCTTCGGCTTCGTGTTTGGCACGTGCAAGAAGTGCCCTTCCGGCAAGAACCGCATTTGGAAATAAAGTGTCGGATTGGGCTTGTTTGTGCTCCATTAATAAGCTACTTAGCACAAAAAAATAGGCAATAAACACTCTCGTCCTCGTCTATTGTGTTCGTTGTCTAAAATATTTTGCGCGGAGCATCTATTAGGAAAACTTCAGCATGCAATAGATTATAATTATATTGATAAATCACATATTCTCTCACCTAGCCCAATTCTACGCTTCAGCCACTCAATATATGATGCGTTAAGGAGACTGTGTTCACTACATTATATTCATACGGCGATTTGTTTTTCTCTAAAGTGCTTTCAAGAAATCACGTGGCTTTGTGGTAGGCTAGTATTGCTTGCAGGCGGCTTGAGTTCTATTCTCTTTTAGAACCAGATAATTTTATGATTTGTTTTATGCGCATCTTTATCAAAATTTTCGGAACGAAAAGATGATGAATTTTCGCTCAGAGCCAGCGACGCCCACGCTGATGTCGCCATTCCTGCGAGACAATTCTTCAATGCTATAGCTTTAAACCTATCCGGGAAGAATCTTTTACGAAACAAAACTACCGCGAGAAAGCCTAATGCGGTTTTTGCTCTTTTTGTTCCGGCTGGTTAATAAAAGTACCAATGATAACAATGGTAACTTTCCATTTCAATTGACTTGAATGATTCACGATAAGGTGCGAGTTAATTCAAATTAGGTATGCCGTTGCGCTAAAGTCAAACGAATATCTTTTTCGACCAGCTTTACTCCTCAGAAGGAAGTCTATGTAATAGCGGTATTTCTCTTTTTGTCTTCATGTCATTATATTTTTCGTAAGCTTGTTGTAAATGGGTACTGCATTTACTGCTTTATGTACCATGCCACTAACCAATTGCATTCAATTCTTCTGTATTATACAGAAATCACTTTGTTTTCTCGTCTAAATGCACAACTGTTAATGCGCTGTATAGGCACATTTTCGGTATCATATGCAAAAATGCTTATAAACATATTCGCACGTACAATGTTTGCAAATATCACAATTCTTCAGGCAGATATCTTGCTGTATGAGAACTTTATTGACACTACTTGCGAAGTACTGTAGTTAAAACACAATGTACATACCTAGTTGAAACTCTCTGCAAAAACTTTCCACTAAATTACAAGATTCACCAAATCAGTAGTGGTCTGATTGGTGCAAGTGATTTCGCACATTATTGTACTCTCGATGTCATGCTATATTTCGCGAACTTAATGGCAATGAACTAGCTGTTTTAGAAGCATAATAATCTTTAGCAGCATTTCCTTGCTGCACAGAAGTGGCTACACCATCACGTCGAAACCGCACCACAAGCATCTCAAAAACACACTGGCTAAATGTGTAACTCTGTGAGAATTTTTTGCCTTATCTTACCTTACTCGTTTTGATTTACCACTGGCACAATTCGCCTCAAACTACTTCTTGTTCACCGAAAATACGTTGTATCGCAACCGCGTAACAAGCCGACTTTGAGAAATCGAGAGATAGAATGCGTGCCTTTAAATTAAAAAAAAAAGAATCAGTACCTAAAACGTTCGCTTCATTCAGCCGTCACCCCTATCGAGGGTTTTCTCGTTATGATTTAGAAAGAGAAAGACCAGCATGTTTGCGAATCCGTCGCTCGAGTGCACACCGCATTGTGTAAGGGTTCAATTTGAGGAACTTAGTCATAACCATGAATTTTCGTTCAGTAAGGGGGTAGATGTTGTGATGTATCCCCGCCCTAAATGCATGTTCATGACTTTTCAAGGCATGTTCAAATGACATCAACCAGTGCCTTGGCGTCACGAGTGTAACGAAGCCTTTTTTACGCGTGAAAGGCGTCGCTTTGTGTCGGCTGCGTGCTATGAAGCACTTGGGATTAGCTTGGCGACCGCTGTATCGACCGACCACCAGTGCGCTGTGCGAATGGCAAGGCTACTTTTTTTGTTCTGCAAAATATAAAACAGGTCTCTCTCTGTCAGATGTGTGAAGAAGAAGATGTGCCTGCAGCGAGCAGCATCGCCAACGCCCGGCTCTCTCGGCTCGTGCTTCGGTTCGTTGCTGTGCCGATCGCTGGACGGTTCATCACGCTGTCTCGTCGCTGCCTTTAACGGCTAATAAACCTCTTCACATTTGGTGGAGGTGCGGGGTAGTCATGACAGGTGGTAGCGTGCGGCTTCGCAGCTCCAGGGTGTAGCAACGGGGATTAACAGCAACGGGCATCGACGACGGCGCATTTCAAATGCTCTTGGCAAGGAATCCGAGCACAGTTTCCGAAGTCGTCAGCTTGTGTCAGAGCTACGACGAGTTGAACAAGCAACGCACTCTGACTCGGCAGCCTCAGCATGGTGGTCAGTCACTGTGCAGTTTTGACACCCTGCCCGACAATTCACCGCTGCTTCAGCAAGTTCGAGCCTTCGTCCGTGAGGAAGTCGCCCGCCAACTTTCCCTAGTGCCCTTCACTCACGAGACCACCACCCGTCTACCTGCCCCGCTTCGCACTGCTATTTCGGAAGAGGTTGCCCAAGCTGTTCCTGTTGCGCACCACGAGCCGCCTCTATCCAGCCTTGCCCACTGCCAGCGTGCCGCGCAGCTGGTAGGCCCTCCTGTCGCCTATCCGCCAGCCGTGCAGCCTGTGGCCGCGCCCCTAACGTATGCAGCGCAGCCTGTGGCTCCTCCTGTCGCCTGCTCGCAAGTGATACAGCCTGTAGCAGCGCCGTTCACATATGCAGACGCTGTGCGTAGGCTTCCGCAACCACCCTATACCTCGCGCTCACAGCCCGCACACCCAGCTGCTTATACTGCACCTTGGGCGGCACCACCAGTAGCCAATTCTTGGAGGACGCGTGATAACCGACCGATATGCTACGCCTGCTTTACTCCCGGACACGTTGCCCGCTACTGCCGCCGTCGACCTCAGACGTTCGGCGACTATGTCCGATCGTCGCAACCCGGCAGCCAACCCTTCGCGCAATACGGGCCGGTGTCGTCACCTCGCTATGCCCCTCCTAACGACCCCGACTTCGTGACGCCGCGCGCACCCTCTCCTCGTCGGCGATCGCCCTCCCCAATGCGTCGCCGGCCCAGACCTTCTGACCAGGAAAACTAAGCAACGCAGTTCAAGAGGCAAGAACTGCGCCGTTTTCGAACTGTCTAAGCCCTCGCTCCTCTCCTGCTAACGTGGTCGCAGTAACTGTTGAAGGTTATTGTACTTTCGCCCTTGTCGACACTGGCGCCGCTGTTTCTGTTATTGCCGCTAATCTCTGCCGTTTATTACGCAAAGTAACGACGCCGCTTTCGGGACTGTCGCTTCACACCGCAAGCGCACAGCAAGTAACGCCTCTCGCAGCTTGCACTGCAAGAGTCTCCATCGAAGGCATTCTTTACATCGTGGAGTTTATTGTTCTTCCTGTCTGTTCGCATGACGTCATCCTCGGGTGGGACTTCCTATCCCGCCATAATGCCGTCATAGACTGCGCACGCGCCGAAGTTGAGTTTTCACCCTTGTGTGATGTCCCATTACTGGACGCTCCTCATCAGCCGCCGAAGTTGCTCGTTCATGAAGATACCGATATTCCGCCTGGAAATTTCGCCCTTGTTCCCGTTTCATGCAACGCCTACACTGACGCTACAGTTCTTTTTATGCCTTCCGATATCTTAAAATGTCGTCGAGCTTTGCCGCTGCCTTTCGCAACAATTGATCTTGCCGCCGGAAGAAGCAACATGTTCGTAAGCAATCCGCTTTCCACACCTGTCACATTGCTTGCGGGGGAATGTCTCGGCCGCGTGCAGGATCTCGACCCTTCGTTTTTGTTTGATGTCCCGGACGACTACTGCGACCACCCCAAAGCACTGTCGGCACTCGGGGAGTCGTCCGATGATACATTTTCCAGCGCCATCGCCGACACTCTCACTCCCACCGAACATGCCGACCTGCTGAATCTTCTGCGTGAGTTCAGGAGTTCGTTCGATGTGTCGCAACCTCAACTGGGCCGCACATCACAAGTCAAACATCATGTTGACACCGGCCTACACCAGCCACTGCGTCAAAGACCATACCGTGTCTCCGCTGAAGAGCGCCGCGTCATCAACGATCAAGTTGAAGATATGCTTTGTAGAGACGTCATTCGACCATCCCACAGTCCCTGGGCATCTCCCGTCGTCCTGGTGCGTAAGAAAGACGGATCTATCCGATTTTGCGTGGACTATCGTCGTTTGAATAAGATAACCCGCAAGGACGTCTATCCTTTGCCGCGCATTGATGACGCCATTGACACCCTTCACGGAGCGGAATTTTTCTCGTCGCTAGATTTGCGGTCTGGCTACTGGCAGGTCCCAATGGCAGAAGCCGATCGCCAAAAAACGGCATTTATTACACCAGACGGACTATATGAATTTAACGTCATGCCCTTTGGGCTTTGTAACGCGCCTGCCACGTTTGAGCGTCTTATGGATAATACGCTACGTGGCCTCAAATGGAATATGTGCCTCTGTTACCTCGACGATGTCGTGGTTTTCTCCCACGACTTTCCTACGCACCTCCTTCGCCTCAGGCACGTTTTGAGTTGTCTGACCAACGCTGGACTGCAGCTTAACCTGAAAAAATGCCGCTTCGCTGCACGCGAGCTCGTCATCCTAGGCCACATCGTGTCCAAGCACGGCGTATTACCAGACCCAGCAAAACTTCGAGCAGTCGCAGAATTTCCCAAGCCGACGACCATGAAAGAACTTCGCAGTTTTGTAGGCCTATGCTCCTATTTCCGGCGCTTTGTTCGAAATTTTGCATCTATCATGTCACCGTTAACCCGGCTTCTTCGCGGTGACGTGAACCTCACCTCCTGGTCCCCTGCGTGTGACGTTGCCTTCACTACTCTGCGCCGTCTGCTCACTTCCCCACCTATTCTTCGCCACTTCGACCCGACGGCTCCTACCGAAGTGCACACCGACGCCAGCGGCGTCGGGCTAGGCGCGGTCCTCGCTCAACGAAAGCCCGGCTATTCAGAATACGTTGTAGCCTACGCAAGCCGCACTCTGACGAAAGCCGAAACTAATTACAGCGTGACAGAAAAAGAGTGTTTGGCTCTGGTGTGGGCGCTTGGAAAGTTCCGGCCGTACTTATACGGCCGCCCGTTCGATCTAGTAACTGATCACCACGCGCTTTGCTGGCTCTCCACGTTGAAAGACCCTTCTGGCCGCCTTGCGCGATGGGCACTCCGCATCCAGGAGTACGACATTCGCGTCGTATACCGCTGCGGACGCAAACACTCTGACGCTGATGCCCTGTCCCGCTCACCTTTACCACCAGATCAGACGTGCGGAAACACTTGCCTCCAGACCTTGTCATCGCTAAATCTCGACTCGATTGCCACCGAACAACGTCGTGACCCGTGGATCGCCTCTCTTATCGAATATTTATCTGGCACGCCCAACCTTCCAGTATCTCGATCCCTCCGACGTCAAGCTTTCCATTTCGCCATCCGCGATCAACTTCTTCATCGACGCAACTACGCTCCCGATGGCCGCCGGTGGTTGCTGGTCATTCCACGCACTTTACGATCGCAAGTATGCGCCTCCCTTCACGACGATCCACAATGTGGCCACGCCGGAGTGTTCAAAACATATGAACGCCTTCGCCATCGCTATTACTGGCGCGGCATGTACAATTTTGTACGTAAATTCGTGCAGTGCTGTCCTGACTGCCAGCGACGTAAATCAACACTGCCACGTGCGACTGGCGCATTGCAGCCACTTCCATGTCCTGCCAAGCCATTTGATCGCGTCGGCGTTGACCTCTACGCTCCCCTTCCATTGACACCAGATGGTAATCGGTGGATTATAGTGGCGGTTGACCACCTGACACGCTACGCCGAAACAGCCGCTTTGCCGAGCGCTACAGCTCAGGATGTCGCCTCTTTCATTTTGCAACGCTTTATCCTTCGACATGGTGCACCTCGAGAGCTCCTTAGTGACAGAGGCCGCGCTTTCCTTTCCGAGGTCGTCGAAACTCTGCTTTCGGAATGCCACGTCATTCATCGGAAAACGACAGCATACCACCCGCAGACTAACGGACTAACGGAACGGTTCAACCGCACGCTAGGTGATATGCTCTCAATGTACGTGGCATCTGATCATAGCAACTGGGACCATGTTCTCCCATACGTCACGTTCGCATATAACACCGCAGTACAAACCACCACGGGATTCTCACCTTTCTTTCTTCTTTACGGACGTGAGCCTTCCCATACAATCGATACCCTACTTCCCTACCGTCCTGATGCTTCCGAGTGTCCACCTATCTCCGATGCTGCTAGACAAGCCGAAGAGTGCCGCCAGCTCGCCCGTACGTTCACGTCGGAAGAGCAACAACGCCAGAAAGAAACCCGTAGCACCTCTCTTCCGGATCCCAGCTACGCCCCAGGGTCTCTTGTGTGGCTTGCCATCCCATACCAAACACCGGGACTCTCCTCGAAACTTGTCCCCCGGTACGAGGGGCCTTACACCGTTTTGGAGAAAACCTCTCCGGTTAATTTCCTAATTGAACCAGTTTCCCGATCGGACGACATGCGCCGGCGTGCACGTGACATCGTCCATGTTTCCCGACTGAAACCGTACCATGAGCCTTTGCCTGAAACTTCTTAACTCGCCAGGATGGCTCCTTTTTCAGCGGGGGCGATTGTGAAGAAGAAGATGTGCCTGCAGCGAGCAGCATCGCCAACGCCCGGCTCTCTCGGCTCGTGCTTCGGTTCGTTGCTGTGCCGATCGCTGGACGGTTCATCACGCTGTCTCGTCGCTGCCTTTAACGGCTAATAAACCTCTTCACAGATGCTTCGTTTGAGGAAACCGACTTGCGTTGCAAGTGTCGATTACAAAACCGACACAGCGCATTGACCAATCACCGCGTATATAAAGTGTGCCACGTGATCACGATGTGGCATGAGTCACACGAATAACATGCCAAAGCACCCATTATTGTCGTTTTAACCTATTTTGAAAACTCACGAGCATGTATGATGGGTGCAGATGCATGTCGATTTGCAGCCGTCTCACTCAATGCTAATTCATGGTAGAGACAACGTTCCACGAAATGGTCACCTACAGACAATGCGGTCCTCACTCGCGCAACACATTTACAAACACGTTCGTGTTTCTGTTGATAAGTGCCATTAATAGAGCAAATGTCTGGATTGTTCAAGCTGCGCGGTTCCTGAAACGTGCAGTGCCTGGCTAGCACGCACTTTGCGCGACTCAAGAAGTGGCATGTGGGTGGGGTATCGAAGGTCTTTGTAATATCAGCAATTATGCATCAATCACGATGTTCTTCGACCTAAGAGATAAAAAAAAAACAGGCTGACTCGGGCCGTGTATATAGTGTGGCTGCACGCGTGGAGAGGCATTTTCATCAAATGGAAAGCCATCATTTTGCTGTCAGTCGATGTTTTACCCCCCTCTTCCAGCAAAAGTTCTCTGCACCTAATTTCTCACTGCTTCAGAAATCGACCCACCTGTCGGCAAGCGCCGATGTCGTGTGACGACGTCATCAAGTCACTTCATGTCAGATGACGCCATAGCGACGTCCTGATATGATATGTTAACGCCATTACAATTTTTCGTGGACTACTGCTAACGCCGCCTAGGGTCACTCTTCGCAAGCGATAAGGCATTTGACGCTTCCACCTTAGTTCGTCGGTATCAGGTGATTCAATTTTTCTTCTGTGTCTCCTAATAGTATATGCAATAAATGAATAATTCCAATTGATAGAAGTTTGTAAAGGCTAAAAAATAGCAAAAACTTGAGAGTGACTACCTGGTAGGAGGTATTTGGGGGTCGTGGTCACTCGTGCAAGATCTTCCATAGGCTTGCAGGGTTTTGAGAAAGACTCCATGGGTTTAGGCTGCATGAATACCCCTGAAAGGACCGTCACCTCACGGTTGGGTTTCGGGGCGCGGGTTGTGGATGCGATCTAGAAAAAGATGTCACACAGGGCTCAGCATTAGGGAGCTTTGCCAGAGATATTAGCGACCAGCTTAACGGCACTATGGTCTCAGCGGTCTCATATATATATATATATATATATATATATATATATATATATATATATATATATATATATATATATATATATATATATATATATATATATGTTAGTACTACATTTTATTTTTTGCTTAAAGATTTTCTCTAAGAGTTAGTATTTCTAGCGTTCTGATAAAATGTGCACGAGAGTGAGCTCTCTAAATACTATGCGATTAATTTTATTCCGCTTGGTGACGTTAAGTGCACTTCTGGGCAGTTATCTTCTACAGCCTTAGTAACACTTTACGGTAGGCGGTGCTAAACAGAAAAACAGAGCGCACTTGTAGAAAAGAGATGCTATGCGGTGGACTGTGAGGATGTTTCCAGCAGATGTGGGTGAAAAGGAAAAAGGGAGTTGAGGAATGCGATTATTTTACGTTCAATTATATAGAAAAACAAAGTTTAACACGAAAGCAGTTCTTTATGTCGGGGCCCCCCAAGATTTCAGTGACGTATTTCCACCACGAAAATACGTCACTGAACATAATCATATGTCAAGTATATACGCGATCATATGTTAAAGAAGAGAGAATAAGGATGAAAGAAAGGCAGGGAGGTTAACCATGGATGAACCTGGTTGGTTACCTTGCACTGGAGAAGGAATAAGAGGAATAAATGTGAGGGAGAGAGAAGGAGAGAAAGGTCACTCATGCCGTCGACAAAACGGCAGTTATGTGCTTAACATGACAGATGGCGAGTTACACACGTGGTTAAGGGGTAAGTACTGTCAACGGGCTTTGAACCGATGACCTCTCGGTCCACAGTAAGAGGTGTCGAGCGCACTATTCAGGGTGTCATGACCACAAATCAAGTGGCTTACAAACGCGCCCTTCTTATATACCAAATTAATCACAGTACTCTCGGTTGGGGGGGGTTATATTGTCGTCTTGGAGCAGTAAAGTGAAGTAATTCTTCATTACTGTGGCCTCCGCGACTAACCCCTGCAATGCATGCTGCGTAGCGCGTCCGGCTCAGTCGATGTGTTTCCAATAAAAGTGCAATAATTTAACGACCTAATGTAGAGCAAGGCGGTGACCTTAGCAAAAGCGTCAGTATCCATCGCAATGTCTATCCAAACGAAAAGTTTACACAATTTTTCTGTAAAGGGAACCATGTGGGTGCGCGATGCAGCGCTGGTGTCCACACTTGTGTTTCCATTGGTTGTTTCCATTTGTATGTTTCCGTTCATTACACTCCTCTTGGTCAGCGGGGTGTTACGGCAATAATTTATGCGTGGAATTGCCTATATATGTTGTGTACGTTCTCTCCGCTTTGTGTGTTACAACATATGTACCTCAAAGTGACATTACAGCGCAGCCAGAAGAATGAAACGGAGTGAGCATGGTCAATAATATATACAAGCACGGAGCTGTGGCTGAGAGCTAAACGGGAAAGGAAAAAGGAAGCAGCGGAAACGCTCAGCTTACGCTTGGGGGAGTGAACGTTGGAGGAGCGAACAACCACCGAGGGACTGCGACAGCCACAAATGAACGCTGCTTTACACATAAAATAGCTAAATAACTCAGCGACGCTAACCTGGCTCAAGTGGCTGTGACACCGCGTTTTTGGCTTACGCTCGCCCCGAGAAAGATCACGGCTGCGCTACAGACGCAACATGACGCGGTGGGCGTTTTCATCTAGTCTGGCCATGGTGTTCACTTGTACTTTAAAAATCCACCGGGAGGCCACTTTAGCCCAAATTATGCGCCCCAGCAGCGACGCTTTTGTAGCTATCATACCTCTTTCACTGATCATACTCTCACCATTAACATCTGCAGCTACCACAACGGTGTGTGTATTCATTGTTGTTAGGCACTGCATCGTGCTCCCGACCGGGTTGCAGAAATTAGGTGCCTTTTCTCATCTTCTCACCACTACCACTATTCATTGTTGATGGGTGTTACTCGCCGGGATTGTGGTGTACTATACTACCAAGCGTAAACTTGAGTGCATCTACGTTATAGACTCTGCACACTCATCTATCAATGTACAATAAGCATCCAATTATCATTTTAGTGTTACACTGATTGCTATGACGAGGGATCAAACATGGTTCATTTTGTTGCCGAAAGACGCAGGAGTTCTTTTGCTAGCGTCGCAACTCAATAGCAGCCAAGACGCAGCAATGCGTTTTCCTAAAATGTGCTCCGACCATAGTATACCCTCCGGCAAGTCGTATTCTACTTGCATTGTTTCAAATTTCATTAGGCGCGATTTAACCGTATGTACTCTCCATAGGTGCATTTTGATTGGTATGTGGGGTTTAGTGTCCAGAAACCACCACTTGAATATGAGAGACACCGTAGTAGAGGGCTCCGGAAGTTTCGACCACCTGTTGTTCTTCAACGTGAACCCAAATCGGAGCACACGGGCCAACAGCATTTCCGCCCCCATCGAAAATACAGCCGCTGCAGCCGTGATTTGATCCCGCGCCCTGCTGGTCAGCAGCCGAGTACCTTAACACTTGACCACCACGGCGGAGTGACCCATAGGTGCACTTTAGTTGCTAGGTTGACACAGGTATAAAACGGCAAAGACAGATTGCGACAAAGCCACCGTTGACTGGTAAATAACTGGATTTTATAGGGAAGAAGAAGAACAAAAAAATGCGTAGCTTCCTCTTAATGCGCATGTCTGAAGAGACAACGGAGCTGACATACACTTATACGTATCTTCGACTGTCGCTGTTTTGCTGAGCTTTGCAAATTATTTTTTCTCTTCTTTCTTCATTTTTTCTTGTGTTTTTTGTGTTTGTGTTTCTTTCTCGTGTTCTTTCTATTTTTAAGTCTATATTTTTGCATTGTTTTGTTTCCTAATTGATAATGTGAGCGCCAGGCATGACCTATAGCCACTTACAACGTAACATAATTGCGAACTATGCTCCCAACCATCGCTGTTTTGCCTGGATAGAATTTTCATATATCGGTTGTCCCATCGCAATAGCTTATTGCCGTGACATCGAGCACCATACCCGTATTGCAGATGGGTTAAATTTTTTGTCAGCAATTTTCAGTGAAGATCAAACATCAATGCTCATCATCAGCAGCAGCTTACTACTTCCACTGCAGGGAAAAGGCCTCCTTGATGAACCGCTAACCAACATGGTCTTGTGCTTTCTGCTGCCTCGTTACACTTGCGAACATATAAATCTCATCGGCCCACCCAAATTTCTGTCTCCTTCTCGTGCATTGACCTTCGGTGAAAATTCAGTCAGTTATTCTTAATAACCAGTGCTTATCCTGCCAAGACGCTACGTGATCGGCCCTCATTTCTCCTGCTTCTTGATTAACCCTATGGTATCCTTAACCCCAGTTTCTTACCACACCCTCTCTGCGCTCTTTTCTCTCTCAAAGTTACACCTATTATTGTCCTTCGCATCAGTCGCTGCATCTTCCTCAATATAAGCTGAACTCTCTCTGTAATTTTCAAGGTTTCGGCTCTATAGAAAAGTACCGAAAAATTACAGATGTTATAGACCTTTATCTTGAGTATTTGGGGTATAATACGATTCATGATTTGAAAGTGTTGGACGAATGTAATTCACCCCTTCCTTATTATTTTAGTTATTTCACTTTCATGGTTGGCACCGCAGTTAATACCGGTGCTATAGTCTTTTACAACTTCTAGCATACCAAATCGTGGCACCAGCGGCTGCATTTTCGATGGAGGTTAACATACTGTAGGCCCGTGTGCTCAGATTTGGGTGCACGTTAAAAAATCCCAGGTGGTCCAAATATCCGGAGTCCTCAACTACGCAGTCTCTCATAATCACTTTGTGATTTTAGGACGCAAAATCCCACATATCAAATCAACTAGCAGCGTCTTTCCAATAATCGCAAAGCGCTGTTTTCGGCCACGACCATTGCACATAACTTCAGCTTTATGCATATAATTTTCAGACCTACTGTCTTTCTTTCCGTGCCGAGTTCAATATTACTCAGCTGCATTTCGTCCCCTAAGATACTCATCAAGGTAATGTCATTTTGCGAATGGCAGGTTACCAAGATAATCTCACTTAACGCTTACCCCTATCTCTTCTCAATCTAGGGCCCTGAAAACCTGTAAAAACGAGGTGAAAAACTTAAGAGAGATCGTGTCTCCCTGCCTTAATCGTGATCCTGTTGCTTTCTTTATGAATACTACGATGGCGGTGGATCCACTGTAGATTTCATAGAGTATGTTAATAAAGCGTTCGCCCATGCACCGATTTTGTAATGCCTGCATCACTGCTGGTATCTTAACAGAGTGAAACGCCTTTGCGTTGTCTATGAAGGCTATGTTTTGGGGTTAGTGTTATGCCGCGCATTTTTCTATCCCGCGATTGATATTACGAACATGGTTTATTGTGGAGTAGCATGTACTAAATCCTGCTAGGTCCTTTCCTTTACTGAGCTCTAATATCGCCCTATTTTATTACTGTTATATTTGTAAATAGTTTGTAGAGATCAGCGCGTAAGCTGCACGGCCTATTAGTTTTCAAGTCCTTGATGTCTCCTTTTTTTCTCGATTAGGATGATGTTGGCGTTCTTACGAAATTCCGGTAAACTTTCCGTCAAGAGGTACTTCGTATATAAGGTGGCCAGTTTTTCTAACCTAATTCCTCCGCCATCTAGCAGCAGGTTTGTTGTTACATTTTATTAGGCAACCGTTTTGCCTCCTTGCTAACCTCCTAGGGCCCTCATTATTTCTGACAACGAAGAATTCGTTCATTACCACTACTAGTACGATGTCGAATTCCTCGGGACTATCCCTGCTTCTTACGATATCATACTGATCGTTTCGGCTGCAGTACAGCTCTCTCTAAAACTCATCCGTGACCTCAACTATCGTATCCATAGATTGTTGACGGCATTGCCTTTCTTGCCCCTAATTCATAAATTCGAATTTGCCTATGCATAAGTTTGCCTTGGCAGCTTTTACGCTCTTCCAATTTTTACAGCCTGCTTCATTGTCTCCATGCTATACCTTCTGATGTCGGCTACCTTATTACTAATGATTAACTTTGAAAGCTCTACTTCCTCTCTTGTGTCGACTGCATTGAGACTCTAATGGTTTGTTGTCTTTTGATGATAATTTTATTTTAATGAAATCGTTTGCGAGTTTCCTGTTTAGTGACCACACCTTCGGCTTCCATTGCACAGTCTTTGACGGTCATAGTAAGATTACCATTACTTGTGTTAATGCTAACGTCGGTTACGTTGTTTAGATCCACATATCTATTCTGGAGTGAAACTCTGAATTCTTGTACTTTCCCTCTCATCGCTAGCTTGTTAATTGGCTTCTTGCTTATCACTATATGCCTTTGTTTTTTTAAATATCGGTGAGTTCCAGCTTTTACCTTTCTATGGTCACATCATCGGATGTTGCCAACTACTTCTACATTCTGCACAATGCCTGGGTGTGCACACAAGATGAAGTCTATTTCATTTTTAGTTTCGCCATTATGACTTCGCCACGTCCACCTACGAGTATCCAGTTTTTTGGAGAAAAATGTTCAAGATCTGTAAATTGTCACATTCTGCAAACTCAACTAATACCTCTTCTCTGATATTTCTAAAGCCGATGCCACATTCTCCCACTGCATGGTCGGCGGCCTTTTTCTTACTTTTTTAGCATTAAAGTCGCCTATCAGCAGAGTATAATGTGCCTTTATCAATTTCCGACCCTACGTCCTTATCCTTATCCTTAGCCTGTCCTAATAGAAGCATTCAACAAAAAGATCTTGATAGATCCCTGTAGGCGATTTGACCTCTACCACCATCTTATACATTTTGTTAAATTTATTTATGGTACTTTCCACCCTTTTACTCATGCTATAGTATTCCTCTGTTTTGAAATAATATCTTGGTGATAAGCACCCCACCCTTAGTTTTCTTGGGTCAACTTAACCACAGTAGTACAGTAAGTGCCCTCTCTTTAGAAATGTAGAGGCCTCATGTGTCTTTCTTACTTCGCTGAGACACATTAACACCAATTCACCACCCTCGAATTCCTCAATTAGCACAGCTAGATTAGCCTCAGCGGACAGTGCTCTAGTGGTAAACGTAGCCAAGTTCATGTTCTAATGGTGGCCTGTCAAGACCCAGATATTCCTAACACCCTCCGCTGTGTCGCAGGTCTAACTGCCGCATTGCACAGTTGCTTGGCAACCGCGAGGGACTGAGGGCCGAAGTTAATTGGTGCTTCATGTGGAAGGTAGTGGCAAAGTACTTCACCTGCAGGGCCAATCCTGCTCTGCCGTGGAAGTGCATATTCGGCAGGTCGTAGTACTCGGCTGCTGACCCGCAGGTCGCGGGATCAAATCCCGGCTGTGGCGGCTGCATTTTCGATGGAGGCGGAAATGTTGTAGGCCCGTGTACTCAGATTTGGGTGCACGTTAAAGAACCCCAGGTGGTCAAAATTTCCGTAGCCCTCCACTACGGCGTCTCTCATAATCAAATAGTGGTTTTGGGACGTTAAACCCCACAAATCAATCAATCGGCAGGTCGTAGCCAGTGAGACCACACCACAGACCTTTTTCTTCTTTTTAAGAATTTCTTCGTGAGACGTTTGCAACAAAATACACATATTTTAATTCGAACCAAATTTAGTCATTTCATGTTAGGCTGATGCGATATTTCTAGATATAGCACGCTCGTCTATCTATGGTGTTTCGCAATACAGAATATTCATATGTTGTACAACCAATGGCACACATGGGCAATATGCAGCTCCCGCTGTTCTGGTGCTGCTGAACATACCTAGATGAAGTGCATATTTTGAACGTGTTGGCTGTAACGACAGCGCGTACCTCCCACAGTCTCTGAATTCTTTTATAAAGCAATCAGCATAAGCCTGTCTATAAACTATTTTAGAACATTCACTGCTCTTTGCACAATTATTTACAATATCAATTTCTGAGTGTCTCCCTAGGAGAGTGCACCAACGGAACTTTGCAAGCAAATCTCATGCTAAATTATCAAGCATGCAAACATGTAACAAGAAATTTTATAAGACACCACAGCTGCGTTAGTTGTGCTTGGACTTTTCATCATGTCGGTCTTAGCGTGTCTCGTGCTTTAAAATCAATAGCTAACAAATAACTTGGCTCTTTTTTTCTCTAAGTAAATGCTGTAAATGAATCACCTTCTTTTCTGAAGCCTCTGCTGTTGAGCGGAGGTGCTTTTCGCACCGGTTCAGCCAGCCTCTCACAAACTCGGGCGGCAGCCGTGTCTTGGATGGGAATGAATGGCGTGTTCCCCTAGTCGAATAGAATACTAGCCCTTGTAGATGTTGGCGCAATAAAATGACTTGCTGCGGATGCTGCCCATTGTGAATGGCCAGTTCATTTGTCTTCCGGCAGGACACTGCCCAATTGGCTACGGCGAGTCGCAGAGCGCCGGGCCTTGACAGAATTGGCTCACTCTCGATTGGTGGGAATACCTGCACGCATGCGTGTTCCCATTTTGAAATGACTCAAAAAGAAACAACATATTTCATATTGCAGTGCTCGGTAGACCCGCCTAAAGCAAGCATGTGGTAAGGTATGAAGTGCACGCTATCATGTCAAAAACGTTGTTGAAAATTCCTAAAGCAATACACTAAAACTCTTGTTCAATTCTATCTCTCTGTGTTTGTCCATTAAAACTTATATAGCGCACTACCAATTGTATCTATTCTTGCTGCTAATAGGATTGAACACTGTCATAATGTTGCCAAACAAAGTCTAACGCAAGAAGTCAATACTTCGTGAACGTCAGTCTCTGGAATTTGGCAGACGCGCATCGCCACCTGGCGGCGCAGTTCTGGGTAGTGCAATACCCGACAACTTTGCCTACTTATCTCTGCAACCAGGTACAACTAGTGCGTGCGACACAATGATTGTGGTAAACATTAGGTGTGTTTTCACATTGAACACTCAAATATAGGTATAAGATTATCGCTCCACTAGTCGGACGTGTCGCTGAATCGCCATGAAGTGCTTGCTGGTTCACTCACTAGAACAACAGCGAAAACAAGAGCTCCGCGTTCTACTAAGAACTCAATCAACGCTACTGATGTGTTTGAAATGGTCACGTACGCAAAGACTTCAATTTTAACAATTTACGTAGCCGTCGCGATGCAGAACGGCTACAGCCCTCAATAGTGGCAGTTGCGAATGCGTTGGAAAAGTGAATTGCTCACATTGTCAGCGGCCCACCGCATGAGAAAGTGCGATAAGAAAGCGCTGCTGTTGTTTTCAGTAGCCTTGACAGAGAACCGTGGTGCTTTTTATTATGTAGCTCAAGAGAGCTTCTGAGCCCGGTGTGCACCCTGCAACAATACACTAATTACAAGTGTGATAAACATCGCACACGCCAGAACCACTCATAATCTGACATGTTTGCAACCACATAGCATCGCGTGCGCGGTCTTATAAGGCTCTATGTTCCAGCTTTACTAGAACGTGTGAACAAGTAAGTTATACATGTAAACCAGATATTGTTAGTCGCGACTACCATTACGTCTTTCTTACCATTGGTCTCCGCAATTGCGGTGCTGTATCGCAGGCTCCACTTCCGGATTTCGTTCTCCGCCGAGGAAGTGGACAGGCATGTACGTTCTTTTGCATATACACAAAATGAAATACTATCATCCATAGGACAATCTAGGATGCGTAAGATAACAGTTCAACGCGCAGGATGCAATAGATGAACTGAGAATGCAACTCGCCATTTCGGCATCGTGTGTATGCCTAAAATCACGCATTTAGGCGACACAGAACGCGCGTCGAAGTCCTTCCCTCGAACTCATTGTCATGCGGTACCCGCTTGCACTTAAAACGCAAGTTGCAGCACTCCTACATAACTGCAACATCTTTTGCATTGTACCCAGTTAACTTTGATGAGCGATCTACTTATTTGAAACAAGGTTGGATTGAGAAGACGAGCTTTGCAGGTCTTTAGTTTTTGGAAAACCGTACCTCAACACCAACGAAATGGAGATGCCCATGCACGTTCACTTGCGCACGGCTCTCCACTACCCAATTTCGGCCAGCGTGGCGATGACAGAACAGGTAGCGGCGTTTTTCATAGCGCCACCTGGGCCGAGTCTGCTGTCTAAGCAACCTTGCTGAAAGCTTAGCTGACAGCTGAGTCGTAATACATTAGCCAAGGAATAACTGGTGCTGCATCTTCTCTACAAAATTATCTTTTATACAACATGCTGCGAATCCAATTGTCATAGCTTAGTTGACAGCTGTTCCTGTACTCTTCGATAGCAAATATGTGGCTGCACCAACTCGAGAGAGACTGTTTAGAGGTGAAGCTCCGAGAGGCGTGGGTCTGTCAATACTTACTATGTATGTACGTTACCGCCTATAGATCCATCTTTGAAAACTGCTCACTACAACATTCTTGCAAACATCTCACTACCTTCCATCACCGATCACCCTGTTCACCGACCATAAGATAAAAACTGTATAGAAGTAGTCAATATAACATGCAAGATGGTCGTACTTGTAATTAAGTGCGCGTTAAAGAACCATAGATTGTCCCACTATGTCCACCCCTTGCTTGTTTGTGACCACCTATAGTACCACCTTTGAAAACTGCCCACTTCTTGGTCTATGCAAACGTCCCACAGCGCCCCATGACCGATCGACCATTTCAAAGACCACAATGCCGTTGTAATGAAGGGGAAATCAAAGCAACGTACAGCTACCACTTGGGAATAGTAAAATTTTTGTATATACAGTGTTTGTCAGGTCTTTGATGATGCAGTGGGCTATATTGGCATATGAATCGCGGTTTAGCGATGAAACCTTTCAGCGCTTCGGCCCACTTATCATCATTCACTCCGTGGATATGCTGTCATTTTTTACAGACAGTAAATACTGAAGTTCCTTATCGCTGCCGCATCAGCTCACCAAACTTTGTGCCTCCTGGAGCCTCCTGAGTAATTCCATCCCTTGATTTGAGGAACCGGAGGCATTCTCTACCTCGCCGGTTGGGAGGAGCACGTGCAACGTGTTGTTCACGAGGAAGTTGAAGGAACCCGAGGATATATGTGGGAGCTCAATGGCGGCTGCTGAGCTCCAAAGGTAGAGGCAATGGTGAGATCGCACCAGGCTCCAATTCAACCAGTGGTAGAGCCGTCCCACTTTAATCTCTCGTGAAACCTCCAGTGCAGTGGCATGCTGGTTCAGCCCTGCCTGGAAATTCCCTTCCTGGAGTGCCTCCACCTGGGTGAAAAGGAAAGCAAATAAAAGCTGTGCTAGCAAATGACCTCTAGAGTGATTCATCGCGGCTGACAGCTCGCACCACAGTGGGCGCCGTTGCCTCATCCAAGGAGATCTCGGCCGACAGAGTGGTCCTACCTCCAGCCGGCGCCTGAACCTTGGAGAACATACCCAGACGAGCAAAATGCTCAGAGAAGATGGCCGGGGTCTTCATCATCTGATTGTGTATAATCTGCAGGCTAATAAGGAAGCTCTCCTCGTCCTTTTCAGAGTCGAGGAGGAATGAATGCTAACGCCTACCTATTATGACAAGTAGGAATGACGGGCTTTGTAGCCTCTACATTAACTGTGGAAAATTTAATTAGAGTTTGTGAATGCCATGCCCGGTTTCTAGAACACCAATATACTACCATTTAGAGAAGGGGAACTGTACCTTTGACAGTTTTGACGGTGCAACAAAAATAAGGGTGGTGGTGGCGTTCTTCCCAAACTTATCCGACCTAGAGATGGCGCTGCTAAAACTATCATCATCATTGCGTTGGGGCCATATGGGGGCTGCTTTGGTGGCTGGGGCGGGTGGTCGCGGTGCGTGCCCGCAGGTTTTGGGCATTTATTCGCTGCTGCTGCGGGGTGGTATACGCGCGCACGGCAGCCTAACGTTACTATAAATATCGCTGCTATGCCTCGAGGTTACCGAAAGACCTCAACTGGTAAAAAACACGCCAAGAGCTTATATTGTTTGACAATCGTGAATGCAGCAGTATACATGTAAACAAGGAACACTGTCTCACACAGAGTTGAACAATACATGCAATAAAACAGTAATAGCCACCTGTTTATTAAAATTACCTGTTGAAATTGTGAAACATTGTCTTTTGTCTCCTTCAGTCAGAAAACAATATTTACACTGGACACCTTGTGCACAGTACTTGGTACCGTGCTGCCCGCTGTCTTTCTCACCACAGATGCCCTCAAAAATTGTGGTGTCAGTACTACTAGCCTAAGCCACAGTAAGATATTTGACAACACATTGGCGCGAAGGACATTGCGTTTAATGAGAAAAGGACCCCACGCAGATGTGCTAGGTACCCCTGCATATAACATTGTTCTCGATATTGTGCTTGGAATCTGTGTTTTTACCTGTGCGTCTGATCTATTACAACTAATTAGATCAACTTGCAGTTGTGATAAGCACTTGCATCCTGGGAAAACACCATTTACAGGATGATGTTGAAAATGAAACTTTGTTTACGTTTCATAAGAGGTAAAATAGTGGCAGCGACAGGCACTTTATTTAAGTGCCGGAGTCAAACATTTCAGCAAGTCAACATTCTTTGGAAAGTTGTCACGGATGACAAGTTAAGAGAATGAGCTACCCTTGCCCTTGCTCGCCTACTGTTGATCAGCTGACACACCAGATAGAGTATGTCTGTTAATGTTCTCAAAAGCATTCGTTCGTAAAAGAGAAATTATGCACCAGTGAACAGCACTCGCAATACACTGCACATGACGTATACGCATACAATAGGGACTTTTGGAACACTAGTAACACTATACAGCTGAGAAGTGCTGTAAGTCACGGTAGCAAGGTTAGAAAAATAGGCAGTGAATAATCATTGCAGTCAAGTCAGCATATTGAAATTTTCTACAATGTTTATTCATAAAGTAAGGGCCATTTTCTAATCTTTCAGTATGTGCACGTCAGACTGAAGAGTTATGTGCACAGCACATTATGATTTTCTCAGCTATAGTACTGAAGTCACTGTTCTGGCTCAGTAGTCATCTGCTTGTCGGGAACGCAGACAACAATGTTGGTGAATGTTTTGGCTCCCACCTGTTGTGGGGCGCGCACTGTAATGACGTTTTTGCATGCAAAAGAATCGCTAGCTTTTCCGATTTACGGGGAGGGTTGCCGAGTTTGTGAACCAACTGTGAGGAGTGAAACAAGTGTCAGAACACGGTATTGAGACTTCCAAAATGGTTGCACAAATGTGTACGACAAAGAGTGGAGCACCCCGCCAAGCATCTAGACCAGCCAAACCGTTCAAGGGGACAGGATATTGCAATAGATTGAGGCCTATAAGTTTGGGATCTGTAAGAAAGTTCCCCTTGTTGGCCTCGCAGCAATTTGCACATTTCTAGCTGATATGCTCATAAACCACAAAGCTAGGTTCTAAAAATGCTTGCCGACCAACTCAAACACTAAAGGACATGAAGTGTATGAGCGTTTTTGGACTGCTATGGATAAAACAGGGACAATTTGTTTTCGCACAGTATTGTACAGGTGACGACGCTTTATAGTGTACACAAATGCTGAAACAACACAGTGGTGCCATCACTCCTTCTAAAAAAAACAAAGAAAATTCAAGCAGTTGGCTTAGAGCAGTTAGAAAATGATTGCTACCATTTTCCAAGTGAAAAAGGGCATTTTTAGTGTTTCATTTCATAAAATGTGGGTCAAATTTACAGCTGACATATAATGTGAAACACTCACCACAGTAATAATTACAATAAACATTGATGACGTCACAAATTTTCATCCGGAATGCCAACTAACTAAGCCCACCAATAAAAACTTTTGCTAATGAATATTTACTTTTATTGGCTTGGAACCAAAAGGCCCTTACTTTTTGAATAACCTTCAAAGTTTTAATGCTTTGCATTGACAGATGAATAAATAGGTTTCTTTGCCAATGGTGCATCGTCATCAAAAACACTGCTGAAACGATGCGCAGTGGCAGAAACTGAATTCAAATTTTTATTCTTCATTAGTTGCTAACTGTCTGCCTCACTCTTAACACTGGTATTATACAAAACTAGTCCTTTTAGCTACATATTTCACAGCAATATCAAGAAAATAGCAGTTAGTAAACAATCGAATCATCAACATGTACAAACACTGGCCAACTCATGCAGAATATACCTACTGTACAGCTATGCGCTGCCGCCACCACCCGTTTTTGTTCACGCCGTTCACGCCGCTGCCGAAGTTCCGAAAAAGACTGTACTATGCCACCGTCGCCAGACAATTATTTGGGGCGCGACGCCATTTGTCTTATTTTTACCCGAGCGGGGAATCTGGACATAAAATACCCCACTTCATCTTTTTTTCTGCAGGTTTAAGATTTCTAAGAGTGGTATTTGCGGTGTCTGAACTGTTCTGTTGTTTCGCTGTTTGCGTGGTCTGTCTATATAAGGACCGAAAAACAACTTCAAAAGAAACATGGTCAATCTTGTTATTCTCTCTTAGAATTTCTAGTTCTTTTGGTACCTTTAGTGATGCCAGAACATAATTCACGTGACATGATTCGGGCACATGGTCTAGATTGGCCCATATACGAGAAATATTCCTTGTAAACTGTTTTCTATTCTGCTGTGCCACGCATTCACCTCCCGCCACCTCCGTTCTTCCTTGCGTCTCACAGAAGTATCATGTGGGATGAACTCTAGATTTTGCTGCATTTTGGTTGTTTTTGATTGGGCAAGTGGAAATAAGAGTGTAGCCGAGAAGTTCAAAATCCTGATTGGCTCAACTCTTAGCGCTCACATTGCACACATGCTTTATGAACACTTAAATGTCGGAGAGCCTGTAAGAATTGTAGTAAAGAAAGTGTAGCACAGTGTAATTGAAAATGAAACCAAAGGAAAAGGCTCCGAATTATTTGATTCTCCCAACGAACGAATTCTTTACAGCGATCACAACGCGGCTATCCATTATAACAAAGGCTAGCCCACTTCGACTCTTTTCATATATTTTTGATTGCTAGAAGAATTATATTGACACAGTCTACAGGCTTTCATCATCTCTATGATGCTTTGCATAACGTCCAAATGAAGTAATTTTTGCCACACTATATGCTGTTACCGCCAATAAAATCTCGCGAGTGCTATAGAGGAGAACCCTGCTGAAGCATAGATGAAACAATCTGCTCATCTTCATCGCACGACAGGCGCATGCGATACTATCACTCCACGTACGATGCCTACCGTCGATTGTTCCTCAACTGGAAAGGAAGGCCTGTCTGTCTTTTGTTGGACGAAGGTGTATGAAAGGATATTCGGTTAGAAGGCTGCGTGGCTTGATCCGCAACTGTGAACTTTGAATATGAGGGTGGGATGGCGAGTGCTAGCACGCGCTGTCGTGTTCGCTATTTCAGAAGACAACAGCGAACAGCTCGTTTACCGTTCTACATGCTACAATATTACTGTACAAACACTGTTTTTTTTTTCTGGGAGCGGCCGTATTTCAATACACTCGCATTTTACAGTTTCCCAAGATACAATGAAAAAGGGTTAGCTGTTAAGGTATTTATGGGGCTGCGAGCGCCTATCACCCCGTGTAAAATTTGAAGTCACTGGAGGGTTTTTTGACGATAATACTGTTGAAGTCGCCTCAAACTAAGCGTGTTCTGCTGAAAGACCTGGGATCTAAACTGTTTTGAACTTGCTTAAAGTTGATGCCACATCGTACAGGACACTTAGCCTCATCGTTGGAGGAATTTGAATGTTAGAAATTTCAAATGTAGATGTGCTCCTTCTTATATTTTGTGATAGTGCCTCTCAAAGTATGTGCCACAAAATATAAAAAAATGGAACCGAATACACCCATGCTATCATAAGGATTTAATCCATCGCACTCGTTGCATAAAGCGCTTCAGTAAGAACCGTTAATGCGAGTGTAATGATAGCGCTTCTCGAGCTAATGTATTGCAAAGTAAACAGAAGCTAAAATAAAGAAACTAAGAACTACTACTTAAGCAAAGCCTTCACTACACTTATAAAAAATTCATCCAGCTTCTAGAGGATGATGAGTCCTGCATCGTGTATGCCCTGATCATGTATTCTTGATGGCCAATCCTCCTCAAATGCCAAAGCTGTAAAGCAAATTCCTGTAATAATTACTTCAAATCTGTTCTTTTTTGTTATTTTACCGATAACTGTATCACTACTTCATTTTCTGTATGCAGCAAACTACTTGCTCTTATAAATCTTGAATTAAATTCCTCTGAAGGGCATAGCCTAAAAGTAATTTTAATGTTACCAAACACTCTGGCCCAGATGGTATGCCAAATATATTTCTAAAGTGATACTCAGTACGATGTGCTCATTATTTCACCGCAATATTTGAAAAAAAAAGTCCATCTTTGCAACAGTCCCCCAACTGTGGAAATTAGCAAACGTCGTGTCCAGAAACAAGCAAATACCAAATTATAGACCAATATCTTTGCTTCCTGTACCAGCTCCACACTTTTGGGGTATATACAAATACAATGTAGCGTATCTAAACGCACACAAAGTATTTCACCGATCACAACACGGTTTTCGTGTTGGCAACACTCTTGCTTGAGTTTACGCGTGACAATGCTGCTTTACTTAACGACCAAAGACAGATTTATGCCATATTTATTGACTATTCTAAGGATTTCGACATGTTTTACTATGCAAAACTTGTAGCTTCTTCACAAATGTTCTAGCGACAACAAGCTGGTTGATTGCATAGCAGATTACTTGCGATCGCGCTTAAAACTTGTTACGTTTAACCACGCGAAGTCATCTGACGTACATAAGCACCAGGGGTGCCTTGAGGCTCAGTGCTTGGACTGCTTTTGTTTATATAGGTGACGTAGCCGAGACTATTCCTATCAGCCAAAATGATTTTGAAATTTATGCATACAACTACACTATCTGTATTATGAGCTCTAATACTCAATATCGAGATGCGCTGATTACTGTTTTTATTTCGTCGTTTTTAATGGAAGTGAAACATGACGAATGTCTGGCTGCAAAAAATACTGAAGGAACAACTTCATTAAATAAGAAAAAAACCTCTTCACTTTACATATACTAACCACTGTGTAAGTCTAGTACGTGTCACGGAGTTTAAATACCTTGTTGTACCTGACCCAATGAATTTCAAATAGCACATCATTTTTGAAACAGTACAAGACCTTTGAGAAATTTGATATTCACTACAGACGTTAAGCAACTCGACCAAAGGATGTGGACTGACAACGCATGAGATTTTTGTCAGACTCAATTGAGGGTTAGCTGTTTGATGACCTCAACACAGACAAGCTATAGCTATGCGATAATCTGTTTAAAAAACAATAAGGTTTGTATTTTCTCACTATGACCAGCATTCCTTTTATACACTTCGCTTGCGCATGCTTTAGCGCTACAGCGCCTATTGAACATAAGCGCACTCCCAATCGTGTCATCCTCCTGCATCAATAAGAAGTTCCCACTGGTTCCAGCGTTCCAGCACTCATATCCTTCGTTGCATCTTTTGCACACTGTACCTGGTGGTTTGATCTTCTAAATATTGTGCCCGATGAATCAATTAAGAAATATTTTCATTTTATTTTGTTTGTTGTTTGCTTTTCCACTGGACGTGCATTGTTGGAATGAGCTCGATAAGCATCTGCGAAGACTCGGATATGAGCAATTGAAAAAAAAAGAACTGCGTGAATACGTATTTTGTTAAATTGTATTTTCGAAGATGCTGAACAATTGTATTTACACCTATTTGCCTTTTTTCCAAAAATCAAGGATCAAGTTACTATCCTGACCAACTCTTGAATCGTGATCCTATACCCCCTACCCCCTCTCCGCGCCGCACCGCCGCTGATTCGATATAACCCACGCAGTTGACACACCGCCGCCGAAGGTGGAAACACCGGCGTGTTGCCGCCGGCAATTTTGGTACCGGCGCACAGGTCAAACCTACTGAGTGCACTCATTGTTCTGTTAAAAATTAACATACCTCAAATGCCTTGTCATGTGCTAAGTCTTTTACATAGAAGAACTAAATTACAGTGAAAGATTATTTGAACTCGGTTAAGGAAAAGCGCACAGCCCTGTGTATTTCTATGGGGGAAATCTCTCGACAACTTGAACACATTGGTATCCACAACAGCTAATTCAAACAGGGAGCCCCATGTTTTTGTTGCTGCTAGCACAAGTCTGTTCAGAATGATCACAACATTTTGCAAAATCAAACGAAACTAAATTCACTAGAGGTAGAAAACAACCGAACTGCAGCATTTCTCAGCAGATGAGATTTTGGACGCTGAACTGGAGCCCTTGGACAAGGTACGAATGATGGTCATGGAGGGACGAAGGAAAAAGTGCAAGCGAGTGCAAGCGAATGCAAATTACTGATTACTTCACATTTTGATTGCGTTAGCTCTGCCATGTAAACAAACATGTTTTAGGCCCAAATATTGACATACGTTTCAACACTAAGGCTCACTGCTTGCGGTCATGTCAATGCTTGTTTTTGACGTATAATCAATCTAATTACACTCACTGCAGGGCAAAGGCCTCTCCTATGATTGGCCAATAAACTTGGTTCTGTGCTTTCTGCTTCCACGTTATACGTACAAAAATTTTAATCTCATTTGCCCACCTAACTTTCTGTTTTCACTTCATGCGTCTTCCTTGTCTGTGGATCCAGACAGTTACCCTTAATGACCAGCGGTTATCCTGCTTGCGTACCACGTGCCCGGCCCATGTTCATTTCTTCTTGTTGAATTGAGTTATGATATCCTTAAGGCCGTTTTGTTCCCTGGCCCACTCTGCTCGATTCTTGTGTCTTAGGGTTACACCTATCATTTTCCTTTCCGTCGCTCACTGCGTCATCCTAAATTTAAGCTGAACCCTCTTTGTAAGCCTCGGTGTTCCTGCTGCGTAGGTAAGTACGGGCAAGATGCAGCTGTGGTATACCTTCCCGTCAAGAGTTAGTGACAGATTATCATTCATAATTTGAGAATGCTTGCCGAATGTGATCCACCGATCCTTATTCTTCTAGTTATTTTGCTCTCACGGTACGGCTCCGCGATCGCTACCTCTGCGAGACATGTCTCGCTTAATAGGGTGACGAGTTCTTGCACAGTTTCGTTCTCTAGAACTTTGGCTGTGTCACTCAGAACATGCACGTTGTATCAGTAACTTTGTTTCAACACTGCTATAGCTGTACATACCACTGCCTTGCAAAAGTGTTTACATTCACAGGAATCTGCGCACAATGTGAAAAAGAAGTGCCGCTAAATATGCACTACTACAAGCCCAATTGTTACCTAGTTATATGTGACACTCTATGCAAATATTGACACTTAGAGCGAGGTACAGTATGTGTACATCATCACAAGCACTGTCCGAAAAGTTCGAAGCCTGCACTTTTCCTGTAAACTGAGTAATTCATAAAGCAAGCAACAACAATCTGTGCACCTTATTTCGTACAGCTTGAACATACCGTACACTATCACTGCTTTTCAGTATAAGGCTTACGCTTTTCAGTATAAGGCTTCCATGCGTCCACCTGGTATATTGGTGGCGCATGGAGTTGTCACTATGGCAACTGTTGAGCTTCTTACGACAGGATGTGGGTAGCGTAGAAATCAATGGTCTCTCTTTAGTCCAGCTTTCTGAAAAAAAAAAACAGAGTCACGAGCAGAGTAAGACAGAAATTGTTGAACAAAATATGTTCAATAAATAAAGTGTCTTCAACAATACCCTTCTAGGATTTTGGACCATGAGCTTGTTTTCAGTGATGATACATTCTCCACTGACTTGAGGTAGGTTTAGAGCAATGAGGCATCCAAGCGTGCACTGATATGAGCAGTTCCTTGGAGGCTGCGGTTGGGCTGTAAGAAGAAATAACAGTCCTGGTTACTCTGGTAGAAGCGTGAACGCATTTGTTATGTATGACTAAGAAGAATATATATGGGAAGACTGCATATAACGAAGGTAGTGTGGACATAACATTGCTGTTTTTGTGAATTTGTCTTGTGGATGGCATTATAATAAATTTGTTTTAGTGACGTTCTTCAGAGGACAAAGCTTGGTAATTCCCCAACTGGATGTACCATATGGTTCATGAAAATGTAATATGCTTGATTGTTAACTTACGAAAAATGTACAAACGCGAAGATGTACTAAAGGTTCACTTACTTGGCTCTAATATGCAATGATATTATTAGCATATATTGCAGCAGACTCATTTTTAGCAGAAACAGGTAGAACTATGCTGTTATCTGTGTTACAAATTTTAGCAGTGAAGATATTTTCACCGAACGTGAAAAAGAAGTAAACAATCTCAAACATTCATTAGCTAAGTCGAACAGCCTTATGAAATGACAAACACTGTATCGCATGCACAAGAAAAGGGCCATGTTCAGATTCAAAGCAGCAAATTTTCACTCACCGGCGCACACGCCCACATTGAGCATGATTATTCTGTCTTCGCAGGTACTCTCCGAGCAATTTGCCAGCGTTGAATTTTCACGCTGAGGGCTGCGCAGCCGGACGTCGGTGAGACACAGAAGCTGACATGGTTCACAGCCTTTACACCCGCTCGCTTCGTCGTAGCGGCCCGCAAAGTCTGACACACAAGCTCGCATTGATATATCAAACCCGAATTAAAACGGAGCATCGTAATGCCGATTGACGAAGAATACCACAGCTAACCAAGGGACAATTTGAAAAAAAATTAACCGACAGAAATGCAATCGATGCCGATGGGCTGTTGCTTTTCGAGCGTCCGAATAATCTTAATACTGAACTCAAACAGTCACCGCTTTTGCAATAATAGTAAAGGTAAAAAAAACATTTTATTCAATTTTTCAAGAAAAACGATGTGGTAGCTGCTCTTTTACCAGTCTTTTCATACATCCTGAAATAAACTTCTTTTGCCGCATTGAGCACCCCTAACATAGAACACGCACACTAACTTATCCAACCGCTAGAAGAGGAGTCAGTAGTTCCACTATACGCGCACTTGACGAAACTTGCCGTACTCGATGTTTTCGCCCTCTGCGGCCATCGCGAGAACTTGAGAGTTTTCGGGGCCTGGTTGAACCATTCAAAAGAGGACTGCGTGAGTTTTTTCAATTTTTTCAAATTTTAACAACAAACTGCAGCAAAACGCGAGACTAATACGCACCATTTTCTGAAGTGGTCGTATATTATCTCCCCTTGCGCGTCATACTGAGGCCATTCAGGCTTTAGCGGTCTTAAAGTTCAAGTATGCTCCTGTCTGAAGAGAGACGCTACCGCTGGCACCATGCCAAGGGGAATTCCGCAACGTGTTCGCCTAAAAATGCACCTGCGAATAAAACGGCTACTGCCTGGTTGGTTCTTTTGGAGACAATGGAGACACGTGGTGCAATATATATTTCATTTCACATGCACTTTCGTTCTGTGCAACATGATAATATTTTGTAGCGCATACCTTATACCCAAACAATAGTTTCTGCACTGACGTGCATTAGTAACGAGTGGAATAAAAGGATATATTCACTATTTTCAAACTTTGGCTCCTTTCGCGACACCCTACCCTAAAGAGTTCAGTGTTTAAATCACCGACTGCATCTTTCGTGGACGTCACGACCCATTTACAATAATGAGGACTGATAAAGGAACTAAACCAGCAACTGTGCTAGCACCTCACGTGAAAAGACGAGGGAGCGGTTTCCTTGACCCCTTCAAACATGCGATGCATCCTCTTTGCCCCATTTGTTCTTAAAAACACGTGAACAACGCCTGCACTAAGCATCAGAGCCTATCACAATTTCACGCTCCTCGGCTGAACAATGTTAGCACCGCTTGTGCAGTTCTACGCTGCTTGCGTGGTGATGCACACTCAAATTAAAGCGCGATGGGTTGGTCATGCACAATATTTATGCGAGACAAGGAATAATGGATGAGTGGGTAGATGGCGAAGCGATGCAAAAGACAAATCACATTTGGTATTTCGCGTAATGAGCCAATGCATAACATGTACGCTACAGACATAACGAGAACTACTGTTCGCGCCACAAAAGGCGCAAGAAAAGCAATAAATACCAGGAAAGAATAATGCGCCCATTTTTGTATTTTCAGAGCATGGTAAGTGGCCCTTTCGGTGGTCAGAGCATTGCATGTCACGGCCTCCACTCCATTCCAGCCGCTGCCGTTTATCCGCCGCAGGATTACAGGCAGTTTATCCAATTTCCCATTCTTCCATAGCACCATTTAGGCCAGATACAGCTTCGTCAGGTCTCGACGCAAATAAAAGCAATCAAACACGTTACAATGTCTTGAACACCGCATCTAGAGGAGGATACTTTATTTGAGGCAAGTCCAGGGGTTTGGAGGTGGCCGCTGCTCTGCGGTGACAACTTCTGCTCATGCAATGAAGGCTTCTTGCAGAGCTTTGTCGGGGAACCATATAAGGGTCTTTCATATCACTTCTGAGGGAGGTAGCAGAAGCTGCCTGGGCGAGGCGAGACAATCTTATTACCAGGGGATGTGAGCTTGGTTTGCTATAATATTCACATCACAATATTTGTATAATGATTCGACTTTTCTGCCACTGAAAAGAGCTATGCGGTGAGGAGTGGTTAGCATGATGGTTTGAATTTAGCGCACGACAGTGGCCTGCGCTCTCCTGGGGTTGCTCTAAGGTGTGGGGTACAGGCCACCTGTCACGCCTGTACATAGTCGTCAGGGCACTGCAGGAGTCACTGCGTCTACTGTCGGTGAACCCGGTTCGAAGGAAAGCACGACCTGCTTCGCTAACCCTCGGGCCATATTGTGTGCCTCGTCAACGCGTTTTCCCGTATGAACGGGATATCCGGTCCTATCCGCGCCAGTATTGCAGGCATGAAGGTATTCTTCGAACACTTTAGTCATCGCAATTATGTTTAATGTAGTGTACCATTCAGATCAACTGTGTGATCACGTAATAGGTCACGTCTTTTAAAGCAACTGAACGCTTTCTGGTGAGCAAAGGCCTAAAAAAACACCAGGCCTGCATGGAAGGTGCAGCACCGTCATAGCGAAAGCAAGAAGAGCGGCTTTTCGGAGCCTATTCAAAACACTCATTGGGTAACTACTGCAAGCACACTTGCGTGACACCTACTAGAGCATTAATAATAATTTTTTGGTAGTAGGCTGGCATTCGCTATGCTACTTTTTGTCATTCTTCTGAGAAGCGTGGTATCCATTGAACACTTGGAATTTCGTGCCAACTGTACCTGCAGTGGCTGACGACGATGAGGAATCATGCCTGAAGTAGGTATGCGCCACAGTTACTAGGGGAACAAAAAGCTTTTGTAATGGGCTGTAGTATTGGACGGCCCACTCATAACGCTATTCGCATTCTTCGACGACTGGTTGTAACTTCGCTGTTTTAAAACGCTTTATAATTAGCAATAACGTGATTGCTTTCTTCACATCAAATCTGCCTAAGGAAGGTTTGCCAGTATGTCACAATTACCGGTGTAGCTCCCTGGTAGAATACTGGGATGGTACCCAGTGGGCCCGAGTTTGGTCCCCACTGTGGCATTGGTAATAGATTTGTTTTTGAATTTCACGCGATGTAGTTACGGAAACCGGCGTCAGCGGCGGCGGTGGACAACTGATCATGACCCGAGTTCTGATTTCATCACAGCTTTCGCTGTAACAAAACTGTCTACCATTTTTCATTGCCATCGTCGTCTTCATAGCGAGGATTCGCAAACGTAGGTAAGCAAAAAGATCAGTGATAACCCACTCAATCCTATTGCAGTAACCATACATGTTCGCTCCGAAAGGACTGTGTTTGAGGTCGCCTTGGTGGACGACCTCCAGTTTGAACACCGTGCATTCTTTTTTATGCACCTGGTGCCCTCTTGCATTCGTCGAAATGTGGAAACCTCGTTCAGAAATCAAACCATCGACTTGGTGTGCGTGGAAACTCTTAAGTTCGTAGCGAGTAGCCAGTGAAATTAAGTAGCAAATGACTGAGCAGAACCAGTCACTATGACCAAAGCGGTCATTTGTGACCAGTTCTATTGCGACTAAATTGGTCCTACAACCTATTATATCTACGAGTATAATGTTCGACATTAAAAATGAGAACATTTGACAAGGTAGTGTGATTGGGGTTGTATTAATGTAACATCAGTGTTGCTATACTTCTAACTGCCAAACCACAGCTCATCACTGCTGCTTGCACAACCATCTTCAGCTGCTGAGATGACTGGCGCTTTCGAGAGAAGCGGGGCGAACCTGTTCTTTCTGTACAGGAAATTCATTCCCGGAAACCTAAAATAAATACACAAGGAACAATGACCAAAATTTCAGAAAAGAGTGCTGCATACAGTATGCATCCTGCATAACTTACTGCTTTCTTATGTGAAGGTATAAATTGAGTGCATAGCAAGCATAATCAGTGGCATCGGACTCCACTGCAGTGATAAATGCAAGAAAAGTTATGCTGAGCAATAAACGCCATAAAAAGTGCGCTGTGGCAGAATCATTATACCTTTCGTGCCGTTGATATGAACTTTTCTTTACCCTTTCAGCTTGCTCGCGCAAACAAATAACAAGGACTGCTCCAAGTTGATAATGTTCCATTAGCTGCATGCATCAACGAATCTAGGTGAATCTCAAGTTCCATGCTTAAATATGCATCAACACAGCTACATGTGTATTTCTGCAGATCTACCATGGTACTCATTCGATTAGTTTATTAAAAGGAATGCAGTATGACGCACAACAACATATGCATATTTTATCTGTATTGCATAAAAGCACAGTGGCACTGAGCATACATGATGGTATGCGCATTGAAAAGGTATTCAGTGGAGGTAACGTGTAAAATTAGGTACTGTATAGTTACGTGTTAAAATGCGAATGGTACTAGTGTTCTTGAACTGGCTCACATTGACACGAATATATAATGGAAGAATCGGCTATTGGGTCATTCCAAGTCAGACGTCCCAGCTATTTTGGCGACCATCTCAAATGTATTAAAAAATCGCACTGATTTACTGCATTAAAAAAGGTAACTGCTAGAATATTTCACAGACAAATAATTTTTTTGGTCACGTGGCTGCCTCTGAACTTCCTGGAATCTTGTCTGGGTGTTTGTGAAAAAAAACATCATTTCATAAGTATCTCTTCTTCCGTGCCAAATTTGGTCTACAAGTTAAGTGAAGGGCTTGCGTAAATTGTTTGAAGCGCAGTAATATTATTACCATTTTTCGACCAGATACGCCTCAAATAATTTAGCCGAAATGTGTTATATCTGCATTTTTCTATATCAATACTGCACTTTGAATGGATATCTGAGGAGTGAATACTTAACACACATAAGGTATATTTGGAGGGAAAACTGTTTTAGACCTCTCAAGCTGTCAACCTTTACGAGAAAAATCGCGAATTTCACAAAATAGTCGTTTTGTCTTTAATGAGTCGCAACTTGCACAATGTGGTGGTTGAATTAAACTAGCCTTTGTACCTAAATCAAAAGCAAATAAACAGTTCTTTTCATGTGCCAGATTTTGTCATAGCAATTTATGTTTTGAGAAAAAGATCACAGCATACCAACGGAGTGAATGATGATGAGTGGGGCAAAGCGTCCATCCGTCCGGATGCACAAACAGATGGACATACAGTCTGACGCAAGTATGAACGGACAGAAAAACGGACGAACTCATGGACAGACCGACACACGGAAGCTCAGACGGACGTATGCACAGATGAACGAACGAAAGTACAAATGTACGGACGAACGATTCGCCCCACGAATAATTTTGTCCGTGTATATGCTGTGAAAACTACTAACGCTATCTATTGTGCAACTAATAAAGTGGCTAAGTAATACTAGTACGACTACAGAAGAGGGAACGGCCCACAGCCTCAGTAGCTTTGCCCCCAAAGAATTTTCGAATTCCAAGTTCCTCACTTGCCATTTGGTCATAGGGCAGCCTAGGCCTCGAAGTTTACCATTGACGTTGATGGAAAAATTCAAAAATTAAAATATTTTATTTCTTGAAATAGAAATTGTTATGATGAAACTTGTCACATACAAAGAACTTTTATTTGCTTTCAATTTAGGTAAAAGGTGATTTTGAATTCGATCAGCACATGGTGGAAATTGCGTCTTAATATGGACAAAAAAGACAATTATGTGAAATGAGTTATCTTTTCTCGTAGAAGTTAACAGCTTAAGATGTGTAAAAATAATTTTCCATCAGAATATCTTTTCTGTGAAGTAAGTAGTCAAAGCTCAGATATTCAAACAAAGTGCAGTATCGCAATGAGAAAGTGCAAACATAACACACTTTGGCTAAATTCTTAGAGACGTATGTGGCCGAGAAATTGTAATAATCTTACTGAGTTTCCAACACCGTACATAAGCCCCTTTACTTAACATGTACCAAACTTGGTATAAAAAGAAGGAGCGGTATTTGTAAAATATTTTTTTTCACAAACAACACTCCGACAACATTTGGGGAAATTTAAAAGGCAACCACGTGACCAAAAAGTTTTTTCTTTCCGAAATATTCAAGCAGTTCACTGTTTTCAGTGCATTTATTCAGCACAATGTTTTTCAAACACATTTGCCATAGCCGCCCAATTGGCTGGGAAATTTGGAATAAAGTGACCCTGTTACTTTCACTTTAAAACCATTGCATACTGCTAAATTAGGGCCATTTGTTTCAATGATGCTGGCAGGCTGAGGAAACATAACTCCTTCTTGATGCAGCTTAGACTGTTCAGAATTGTGCGTGTTGTGTTCCCAGATAAATTTGCTGCCCAGTCTTACATCTTGGCTGCAACCCATGCTTAGATACCGTGCAGTATGTTTAACAGTAGAGTGGTTTTTGTGCAACAAAAAGTAATAATATGCTTCACATAGCGAAAATACCTTTAAAATCTGAAGTACTTAGCGAAGTTAAACGCCAAAGCGAGGCGATGGCAATAAAACTCTGAATAACGAGAATATTTTGCAAGTTACACATGATGGAAACAATCTGAATTAAATGTGCTCGAACGTTAGCAGTTATGTTCAAACAAGCGTTTGCGCTGTTCAAGTAGGCAATTCGACCACACACACAGACTAAAGGTCTGTTCAAACAAAAGCCCAGCTTCAGTGCTTGATCCGCTAAATAGACACGGCTGTCGGCAGTGTCATGCTACGTTGCGGGTGAACAAAAACACCGGTGAAGATGAATTTAACGAAATTGAATGTATTAGCAAGTAGGAAAACTTCGCGAGGCGCACCTAACGCGAAGCAATATGCTGTGTTGTCCCCCGATGCATCAATCTGAGTTATCACGGTAGTGTTAACGTACAAAACGAAAAAGGACCGAAAAGAGTGACATGGACACCACGCCTTTGTTTTCCGTTCTCGGTCTTTTTGTGCAATAGGAAAAAAAAGACAGCAAATGAACTACCAACATGCCCAAGCATATGGGTCTTAGATACGGTTGATGCTTAGAGCTAACAGGCGCCGTCCCCACACATGTAATATTTAGTAAACTAAAATTGAGGCGCATCACGAGCGGGCCCCGTTAAACACGGCTGCCGACAAAGGACACCGCCAAAATTTGTTCAAATTCTTCGCTGAACCAGCGGCGCACACTCACTCTGTTTTGTACTCCAAACATTCTTAACAAATAAACAAAACAACTTGCTCACAATCGCACTTCGCCATCAACCCCGTGAAACGGCTCGGACAAATATTCTCGCTAAGTAAACAAATGTTTATTTGTGATCAACTAGTTGAAAACAAAATTGTTTGAAGGCATTATTCTCGTGGTCACGCAGTTAAAGCGCTGAACGGAACAACGAGAGAGCGGTACTCACTATTTCACTTCGAGTGCTCCCGATTATGAATCCGCCGGTTCAGTCTTCAGGATGGTGCACATCCGAAATAATCAGCACTGACAGAACACACAGGTCAGGCACAGAGCGCAGGCACATTTCAAACTAAGCACCGACTAATAAACTCCACTGATTGAGAAGCCACGTGCACCACACGCACACACACGGGAGGGTTTTTCGCCAGCGCACGCAGTGACATGTAAGACGATGTCGGTCCCTTTCCGGCGCTCTGCGCCCGCGCGCGCAGCACTCCCGCGCAGCCACGGTTGTCTAGGCGACGAGAATTCATGGTGCCGGTGCGCTCCAAGACCGGCTAGATGCAGTTTAACGCTGGCTTCAGCCCTCTACTGATAGCACGGGCGCTGCCTTTTTTTTTTCTTTTTGGGAGTGATCTGTTGCGTTATACTCGTTCTTTAACAGTACATCTAAATCGCAGTGAACAATGTGACGGTGCAGTGTGGCCAGCACGAGTAACTAGTCAGAACGCGCATTTGTAATATTCAGGAGCAATATCTAGCGCACCATCACCGACCTAATGTAGTGAATACTGGTAAAAAAAGCTAATCCGATGCTTTTTGCTTCGCTCTATGGGTCCTTAGGGGCCACACATTCAGGTTCACGCAGGTGATATTTTATCAGCACTTTCATTTCGGTAAAGAAATTGCAACATTGCATGCATCAGCCGTCACACTATTCGATGGGAACATATTGCCACGTGTGTGCTGCCCGGAAGACGAAGACGACAGCGCATACGCGCATCTGCACGTTTTTATGCAGCAAGCAATAACAAGAAAAAATAGGAACGCTCTGGCGCGCAGTAAATAAAAATACTGACCTCATGCTACTTTCTCAGCCTGTTAAATACTACTTCTGTCTTCACGTTGCGACACTACATTTGTACTTAGCTTGCAGTCTTTGGAACAAGACCATGGCTGAAAATATTTCATCTATGTTGATTTCTCACTACCTCCAAAGTCAAGGCTTTGACTGAAGCACGTCTGTTAGGGAAGTAGCATAAAATTAAAAGAAGGGGATCCACAAAGAGAGAGAGAGACAAAGAGAGCTAGACAATGCGTTTCGGCTCCCCTGAGAACAGCTTTGTTCGCAATTTAGTCAACAAGGCTCCCGTCATTGTGAGCAAGGCTGCGTCAAGGTCACCGAAATGTCCTTATTCGGCAGTTTTCTTTATGGTCGGTGTCCTCTTCATCATTTCCATGACGCACTTTTAAGGACACACGAAGAGAAATATTCAGTACAGTAATTAAATAAAACGTACCTACTAAAAATACATCTCGTCAATGTTCGTTTTTAAGGGACCCGATTGCCTGTTGACGTGGTGGTTATGACTAAACAACTGTGGAGTTGTTGTTTTTGTTTGCAGGTGGCGGAAGTTTTACGTCCAGCTTTAAAAGATTCGATCTTATGGGGGACGGGGGGAGTGTTCCATGCTTAGCTACACCAATGTGCGCAACATATCCTTGTTCAGGCAAATCAGTTCACTTTGTGAGTGTTGACTAATCACGCAAATGACACAAATGAAATGAACAGATACAGGAAAATTGTCGCTTACTCTATTGGACCAGCGGCACTCCTATTGTGTATTCCATCTCATAGTAGTTTGTGTGCTTTATCGATGAAAACTGTGCTTCGGTCACATTACTTCCTGCTTCAATACTAGACCCACAAGCAGCTAGTAGGAGCAGCCTTGCTGGTATCAAGATGGGTAACGTATGTCAGCAGTATAAGGAAAACTACCTAAAATGTCGTGCATTTGTAGCCTTCTAGGCCCGTGTGCTCAAATTTGGGCGAACGTTAGAGAACCCCAGGTGGTCGAAATTTCTTGAGCACTTCACTACAGTGTCTCGCATAATCATATGGTGGTTTTGGGACGTTAAGCCCCCCATATCAATCAATAATTTGTAGCCTTGCTCATCATCATCATCAGCCTGTCTACTTCGTTGCAGGACAAAGGCCTCTCCCATGTTCCGCCAGTTAACCCGGTCCTGTGCTTGCTTTTGCCAATTCATACCCGCAAACTTCGTAATCTCATCTGCCCACCTAACCTTCTGTCTCCCCCTACCCCGCTTCCCTTCTCTGGGAGTCCAGTTGGTGACCCTTAATGACCAGCGGTTATCCTATCTACGTGCTACATGCCCGGCCCATGTCCATTTCTTCCTCTTGATTTCAGCTATGATATCCTTAACCCCCGTTTGTTCCCTAATGCACTCTGCTCTCTTCTTGTCTCTTAAGGTTACACCTACCATTTTTCTTTCCATTGCTCGCTGCGTCGTCCTCAATTTAAGTTGAACCCTCTTTGTGAGTCTCCAGGTTTCTGCTCCATAGCTAAGTACCGGCAAGATACAGCTGTTATATACCTTCCTTTTGAGGGACAGGGGCAATCTACTTGTCATAATTTGAGAGTGCCTGCCGAATGTGCTCCACCCCATTCTTATTCTTCTAGTTACTCCAATCTCGTGGTTAGGCTCTGCGGTTATTACCTGCCCTAAGTAGACATAGTCTTTTACAACTTCATGTGCACTATTACCTATCGCAAAGCGCTGCTCCTTTCCGAGGTTGTTGTACATTACTTTCGTTTTCTGCAGATTAATTTTAAGACCCACCTTTCTGCTCACCTTGTCTAACTCCGTAATCATGAGTTGCAATTCGTCCCCTGAGTTACTCAACAATGCAATGTCATCGGCGAAGCGCAGGTTACTGAGGTACTCTCCATTAACTCTTATCCCTAACTGTTCCCATTCTAGGCTTCTGAAAACGTCCTGTAAGCACGCAGTGAATAGCATTGGGGAGATTGTGTCCCCCTGCCTTACACCCTTCTTTATTGGTATTCTGTTGCTTTCTTTATGAAGCACTATGGTAGCAGTTGATCCCCTGTAGATTTCTTCCAGAATGTTTATATATATATTTCATCTACGCCCTGGTTCCGCAGTGTCTGCATGACGGCTGATATTTCTACTGAATCAAACGCCTTCTCGTAATCTATGAAGGCTATGTATAGTGGTTGGTTATACTCTGAGCATTTCTCTATTACCTGATTGATAGTATGAGTGTGGTCAATTGTTGAGTAGCCTGTTCGAAATCCTGCTTGTTCCTTTGGTTGATTGAATTCTAATGTTTTCTTTGCTCTGCTAGCAATTACCTTTGTAAATAGCTTGTATACTACAGAGAGCAAGCTGATCGGCCTGTAATTCTTCAAGTCCTTGTCATCTCCTTTCTTATGTATTAAGATGATGTTAGCGTTCTTCCAAGACTCTGGTACTTTTCCCGTCAGGAGACACCTCGTAAATAGAGTGGCTAGTTTTTCTAACACAATCTATCCTCCATCTTTCAGCAGATCTGATGTTACCCGATCCTCACCAGCAGCTTTGCCTCTGTGCATGCTCTCCAAAGCTTTTCTTACTTCTTCTATCATTACCGGTGGGGTGTCGTCTGGGTTAGTGCTAGTTCTTATAGTAATAAGGTCGTGGTTGTCTCGGCTACTGTACAGATCTCTGTAAAACTCCTCCGCTATTTTAACTATCCTATCCATATTGGTAGTTATTTTGCCTTCTTTGTCCCTTAGTGCATACATCCGCTTTTTGCCTATCCCAAGTTTCCTCTTCACTGCTTTGACGCTTCCTCCGTTTTTCAGAGCGTGCTCAATTCTCTCCATGTTATACCTTCTTACATCGCATACTTTACGTCTATTAATCAACTTCGAAAGCTGTGCCAGTTCTATTTTGTCTGTTGTACTTGACACTTTCATGATTTGACGCTTCTTAATTAGGTTCTTCGTTTCCTGGGAAAGCTTGCCAGTGTCCTGTCTAGCTACCCTGCCTCCAACTTCCACTGCACACTCCGTGATGATACTCGTCAGATTATCATTCATTGTATCTACGCTAAGGTTGGTTTCCTCGCTAAGAGCAGAGTACCTGTTCTGCAGTGACACTCTGAATTCTTGTACTTTCGCTCTCAGTGCTAGCTCATTGATTGGCTTCTTGCGTATCAGTTTCTGTCGTTCCTTCTTCAAGTCAAGGCGGATTCGAGCCCGTACCATTCTATGGTCACTGAATCTTACCTTGCCAACCACTTCCACATCCTGCACGACTCCTGGGTGTGCAGTCATTATAAAGTCTATTTCGTTCTTATTTACGCCATTAGGGCTCCTCCATGTCCACCGGCGGTTTTCTCGTTTTCGGTAGAAGGTATTCAAAATACGCAGATTATTGCGTTCGGCGAATTCTACTAGTAGCTCTCCTCTGGCGTTTCTAGTGCCGATGCCATAATCTCCTACTGCCTGGTCTCCAGCCTGCTTCTTCCCTACCTTTGCATTAAAGTCGCCCATTACTATAGTATACTGTGTTTTCACCTTACTCATTGCCGATTCCACGTCTTCATAGAAGCTTTCAACTGAAGCGTCATCATGGCTGGATGTAGGCGCGTAAGCCTGTACTACCTTCATTTTGTATCTTTTATTCAGTTTAATTACAATGCCTACCACCCTTTCATTAATGCTATAGTAATCCTCTATGTTGCCAGCTATGTTTCTGTGAATTAGGAACCCTACTCCCAGTTCTCTTCTGTCTGCCAAGCCCCGACAGCAAATGACGTGCCCATTCTGTAGCACAGTATAGGCCTCATCTGTCCTCCTAACCTCACTCAGCCCTATTATATCCCATTCAATGCCTTCTAGCTCCTCGAATAATACAGCTAGACTTCCCTCACTAGATAACGTTCTAACGTTAAACGTTGCTAAGTTCAAGTTCCAATGGTGGCCTGTCCGTATTCAGAGATTCCTAGCACCCTCTGCTGCTTTGCAGATCTGACCGCCGCCGTGGTCAGTTGCTCCGCAGCTGGTGGGGACTGAGGGCCGTGACTTAATTGACGAATGCCTATGGGAGGGGGTGGCCAGATACTGCACCAGGGTGGCCAATCCTTCTCTGGTGATATCATCGGTGCGTACCGGCTTTAAGCCGGTACGATCAGGCTTAAAGCCGGTACGCACCGTTGCTCATAACACCCCAATTATGAGAGTGCAAATGGGGTCTTTTGCGGGTGTTTTATTCACAAACGCCTCACAATTTAAAAATGGAGTGTAAAAAGGGTGTTCATATGGGTGCTTTTGCTGCGTGCACCCGTTTTACACCTTTTAGGGTGTGAACATTTTTGCAGTGTGGGTTGCTGATAAGAGTTCTGGAGTCTCCATCATCCTTGTTTTACTCTCGCAGCTCCTGCAAGTTTAGACCTGTATCATAACTGAAGTGACCAATGGTCTATTAGTGTAGCAGAAAGCTACAGCTATTTGCGTTCCCAATAATAATCACATTAGGCTCATAAGGAATGCTTCCCGTCAATCGTTTCCTTCACGTTTTTGGCAATGCGAATGTCGTTTTCTCGATTTGTTTCTGCAAGCCCATGTAATTACGCGTCAATCGTGACACAAGTAACCAGATTTCGGGCGACCTCGCGTTAAGAGATCGCTAGCACTACTATGATGCGGGCAGTTTTGCGTTCCGACGGGCCATATTGAGTAGCCACATCAGCCCCATATGAGAATGACGGAGACAGAAAGTGGTACCACAATAAAACCTCGCCAAACGAGGTGGCCGTGAAAAGGCGTGCACATAAAACAAAATCAATATTGGCCCATTGCCGCTATTTTCGCATGTGAGTGATTTAAAAAAAACAATATTGAGTGAGCTGGTGGATGGTCAAGAAAGACAATAACTCACGGCAGAAAACCTCACGGCAGAAAACTCGCGGCAGAAAACGCAAGAAACTTATGATATATATATATGACGAATGAATAAGTAGAAAGCACCAGCCTTCATTTGTAATATGCGTCCTTCGTCACTAAGTTTTTTTCTGAAGTTTATCTTGTTTTCATGCGTCTTTTGTACGAAAAACAAACTTAACTTCACCGAAAAGTGCTCTTTAACGAACTAGTGTATTCGGAATCTCATCGCAATGACCTCGCACCATGAATTTCAGATCTCTTTCTTCACGCGCACGAAACAAGTGCGAATTGATAGAATGCTCGCGTTCTCTACTTTCCCTTCTGTGCGAAAAATAGGCCAAGTTGCTTTCAAAAATTCAAAAATTGCTCAAGGGCAAAAGAGAGAGATTGATAGAGAGGGAGAAAATGTACGCATATGTCGTAGACAATTCGCCTTCAAAATGCCCAATGAGGGCTCCCTAGAGTGCATCCGAACTCTGAGCGCAGGCAGAACTTGTCTCTTTCCTCATTGCTACACGTAACGTCCCTATAGAGTGTAGTGTAAGTCGAACAGTAAAATCACATTAATTTCCATGTTCTTGCATCAGCAGATATTTCAGCCTGCCACTGCACTAAGACTACTTTTTTGCACTAATGTCCCAGGAAAAACATGGTACTGCCGGTGATGTGAGGGTCAGCATCTCAATTAGCCAAACCAACATGCTACCTATTCGGCAGTGTAATACGCGACATGTCTCTTCATTTACTGATAAGGATCAGCCACCTCTCCCTTATGTATCACACGTCCATATTTCTGCAGAACTTCTACAGGGACGCAACATATATGAATTGCTGGTGCACCGCAAAAACATATTTTAGAGCAGCCATGTGCAACATTGTTGCAGAACCATAACGAAAATACCTGTCTTTTGTTGCTGCCCAAGACCGCTATCCAGCTGGTGGTAGCCCGTGAAGCGCGTCGACTCGCATTCTGCGTCCGGGCGGGAGCTTCCGTGCTCATCATGGCCATGCCGGTGACGACCCTCTTGAAAGTCTCGAGTTCCTGTTCGAGCACACTGTCGAAGCGCCTTTGGCCCAGCTGCCGAACTCGTACTGGAAGGAGTTCAAGTACGGATCAGTGTACTCGTGGTGGCTGAAGTTTCACGTCTAGACGTATTTACGAGAAACAGCTGCGGAGATAAATTTGATTACCTTCCCTCCCAGTCTGCGGGATTTTCAATTAAAATTGAGTGCCGTGAAGTTGCCAGTTACTTCAAGTGTGCGTAAATGGCAAGGCTATGACTATCACGGAAACGCGTGCGCCGCTTGAGCATTTTCCAACTAGTGCCGAAGTAACGCGGGCTGACTATAGCTACGCTTAAAGGAGTGCGGCGTCGCAGCATTGGAATGGTCGGAAAGTAGCACGTTTATATTTGTTGCCTTATGTCTATATCGCGCATTTGTTAAATGGTCAGTAAAAAGCAAAACAGTGTCTTTTTCGTGACAGTAAAAATTCCACCCTCGCATATAGAAGAGTCTTTCCAAGCGAGAAAACGTGAGAAAAATGAACTGCGTGGATGATGTGGCATTATTAAATTTTTCCCAATATTCGCTGTAACGTCAGATATTTTGACGGCGCCAACTATATGACCTACGCAGTCGCGAATAAATCGAAGATGGAGTAACCTCTGCGCAAGAAACCTTGGCCATACCATGCCAAGCTTGAGCAAACAGTTTTGAGCCTATTGCATCAAAATACGACAGATACACTTTCTAATTTGTCACGTCAATCACGTAGATTTTTCCGGCAAATAAAAAAAAACATGATTATGACCTTTCTGTTTCCTCTAATACTAAACTTTTCATAGAAAAATTAACGAAATCAGAGCTCTTAAAGTACAGTATACTAAACTAAACTATTTCATTCTTTACTATTAGTGCACTTTAAACGTGATGGGGCTTCACACCATATGGGAGCGCCTTTTAAAACTAGTTCGGAGGACCACGGCACCCCAGTATAAACGCTTTATGAGATAAGCACTAAGGTTGTCGCTGGCCGTTGCACACATTTTAGTATCTAACCATGGAAGCTGTTACGCCTATGAGTCCACACCGAACGTCAATGTTTCTGAAAAAGGCAATCTGTGTCAAGGCCAGCAATCGAGCCCGCCTGACACGACCAACTCAACGACGTCATCAAGCGGCGGTGCCGGTGTCTCACGCAACGCACCGCGAGCTCCCTCAGTCCGCGAGCCCTTTGAAGCTATCGGCGCCTTTCAATCTGGCGAGTTCTGCAATGCGTCGCAACATCCGTCGTCCTTGGTGCAACCAGACGCCGTGGCGGGCCCCATTGGAGGATTCCGACATCACGGCCAGTGGCGCTTCTGGTTAGACATTTGGTCGCTCAAAGAATCCACCCGGTGCCTATAAAAAAAAGCCCTGTGGAGCGTCACGAGCAGCTGACCTATGCGTCAGAGAAGCCACTCGTCGGTTCGAGCCCCTTCGCAGTCGGCGCGCCCGGTGTCCTTGGCAGTGGCGAGTTTCGTGGCGCCTGTCGTAACCTCGTCGGCGGTGCGCCTCGTAACAGTTTGCGAGAGAAGACATCTCGGCTCTTCGAGTCCCTAAGCTGTCGGCCCCAGTGCCGAATTTGTAACGCCTCTATTTCTATGCTGTACATAAACCTTGACTCAACTCACCGTTGTCTCGCCCGCTCGTCTAAACTGACCCACGCTACCAAACGGCTGGTAACCTTTTCGGTAGAGTTCGGAGCAGTGGCGCCTTCGGGACCGTGTTGGCGTCGCCGGCTTCGTAACAGTGGTTGGCAGCTGCGAAATCGGCCGGCGTTAGTGACATCGATGTGGTGAGAGCCTGATGTTTTCCCCTCAGTTCACCAGAGTACTCTAGCATAGGTTATAGTAGTCTAGAGAAGGGCTGTGTGAAGCATTAGAGTGAGCTTTGATCGTTTCAAGTAAAGTTGAAGCGCTTTGAAACCAAAGTTAATGCGGAGGGTGTAAACACGGGAGTGTTAAAAATTGCTTGCGCGTCTTTCTAGTAGATTCATAGTGGGTACGGCAAGTAGATTCTTAACAGGCGCAAACAGCAAGAGGCTAGTGTGAACGATAGAGAACCTTAAAGTGAAAGAACTCTTCGAAATTTGTGAAGAACTCGGCATTACTTAGAGCCGTGCGAAACGAAAGCAAGCGATCCTTGAGATCATGAAGGATAAAGGAGTGTCGGCTGAGGAAGTCGATGAGGCCTGGGTAGATATCACAGCGCACCGCGAGGATGCTGAAAGGTGAGAAGTTCGCGAACACGAAGAAGTTGAAAGTCGAGAAGCTCGCGAACGTGAAGAAGCTGAAAGGCGCGAACGTCGCGAACGTGGGGAGGCCGAGAGACAGAATCGCCTCGACTTGAAACGAACGGAATTGGCAATCCTACAGTGTTCGCAGGTGCCTAGCGTAGCTTATCCGACAGTTCAGGTCAGTGATTATAGAATTCGTGACTAACTGCCACCGTTCGTAGTACGCGAGGGCATGGTGAAGTATCTCGTCAAGTTTGAACACGTCTGTGAGCGAAATGCTTTGAAGCGGTCTCCTTGGGCGCAAAACCTGTTAGCTCATCTTCCCGGCGAAGTGTCCGACGTAATAACGTTCTTGTCGAGGGAAGCGTTTGAGAGCTATGACGAGGTTAAGGAAGTGCTCTTGAGATGTCAAGTAGTCACCCGAGGCTTTTAGGCAAAGGTTCCGGTATGCTAAAAAGCGGAATGAGTCAACGTTGACTTCGCGTTTCGTCTTAAAGCGAATTTAGTTGAATGGCTCAAGGGCGAAGGTGTTTATGACGATCGCGATAAAGTAGTAGAATGCATTGCATTGGAGCAATTTTACCGCTGCATCGAGGAGGATGTCAAGCTTTGGCTGCAGGACAAACTCGGTGAAGTACAGCTAAACAAGGCAGCAGAGTTTGCTTATGAGTATTATACTCGCCGAAAGTTGCATAGCAGGGCAGTGCGCGTTGAAAAGGATGAAAGGAAAGAGGGCTTTTCAAAGAAACCTCAATAACGGAAACCCGCTCCGCACCGTAATTTCAAGAAGGACCCGTCTCTTACAAAAGACACTATAGGGGAAGGGCGAACGGAAGCGGAGATATCGAGTGCGGTTCCTAAACAACGCATTGATACCACACGGGCGATTGAATCACGGAAGCCGCTAATATGCTACAACTGCAAAAAGGAAGGGCACATCGCAATAAACTGTAAGCAAAAGTTTGCTTTCGCAACACTCCGAGAATCGGAAAAGAAGAAGCGGTTGTTAGAGCCGAATCTCCAAGAAATTAGTGTGAATGGGAAAACGAGTCGAGCACTTCGAGACTCAGCGGCAACCATGGACGTTGTCCATCCTTCATGGGTGTCTCCGGATGACTTTACAGCAGAATGCGCGTGGATCAGGCAAGTCGCCGAGGAGCAGAGTGCTTGCTTACCAATCGCTACGGTTGTCATTGAAGGCCGGTTCGGTAAGCTTCGCACCGAAGGGGCTGTGTCTGCTGCGCTTTCCGATCGTTTTCCTTATCTTTTCTCTAATACCTCAGAGCAGCTTCTCTAAGAGCAGGGCAAATAGTTCTTCTCCAACTTAGCGTACATGGCCCTCACGCGATCGCAAGCGCGGAAGCTTTCGCAGGCGCTTAATCTTGTTCAATGTGATGAAGCATCAAGTTCAAAAGATGCTGATCTGTATGACCTTGGCGGCGAGTCGACGGAACTTCAGACAGGAAATTCCCCATGTGAGTCAATTGAGCAGTCACTCGAGTGGCCCGTCGCAGAAGCGACTGGCGCAGTCTCCGTAGGCGGAGGAGACAACATGGCGCCATTGAGTCAGAGCGAGAGGGGTGCAACCCTTTCACCTATAGCGGAAAGTTGGAGCGAGCATTCGAGGGTTGATCGAGAAACGCTCATTGGAGAGCAGCGTGAGGACCTCTCAATTAAAGCGCTAATGAAAAGCGTAAACTTGGGAAACAAGAAAAAAAAATTGTTTCCTTTTTTGACAAAGCAGGGCTCCTGTATCGGAGCTACACAAATGCGCAAGGTCGCAAGTATGAGCAGCTCTTGGTGCCACAGATATATCGTCGCCAACTATTGGAACTGGCGCATGAAAACGCGTGGGCCGGGCATCTCAGCATAAACAGACCACTGCTAGAGTTTCCCTTGAGTTTCATTGGCCGAAATACTGGAAGGATATCGAAGACTGTACGCTCATGCGACACTTGTCAGAGAGCGGGGAAATCCACGGACAAGTGGAAAGCACCCATGAAGCTTGTGCCATTTATCACAGAAACGTTTCGGCGCCTAGTAATTGATGTCGTCGGACCCTTGCCAAAGTCACGGAAGGCTGTCGGTACATCCTGACGGCCCTCTGTGTAGCTACAAAATTTCCGGAAACGATACCACTTAAGGAGCTTAATTCCCCTCATGTCGTGGATGCACTGCTATCTATATTTGCACGCGTCGTATTTCCTTCTGAAATCCAATGCAACAATGGTAGTGTCTTCACCAGCTGCCTTACCTCTAACGTTATGGATTAATGTAGAATAAAAGTAGTGCACAGCTTGATCTATCACCCGCAATCTAATCCGGTAGAGCCTATGCATTCCGTTCTGAAACGAATACTGAGAGCTCTTTGGCACGAGCAGAAATGTGACTGGGAAGCTTGTATTCCTCCCGCTATGTTCACTTTGAGATCAGCTCCTCATGAGAGCACTGGTTTTAGCCCTGCAGAGCTTCTGTATGGCAGCAATTTGAGAACACCATTGCGAATGCTACGTGAGTCCTGGGAAGGATTCGATGAGGACCCTAATAAAGATGCGTATGTTCTAAACCTCCTTTAAAGGCTTGGAAAAACCGAAAGATCTTGTGGAAAGCCACATGAAGGCTGCACAAGTGTTGTCGAAGGAGTAATACGACAAATCGGTGAAGAAGCGCGCTTTTGTTGTAGGTAGTCAGGTAATGCTGCTGAGGTCGTCCAAAAAGAACAAGCTTGAGGTTCATTGTGAAGGGCCCGCCAAAGTAATATCGAAACTTTCTGATACCAATTATGTAGTGAAATTAAGAAGGCGGCCGAACAAAATTTACCACAGTAACTTGGTGAAACCATACGTTCAACGTCAAGTGGTCGTAAATCAGCTGTTGAATGCTTCAGAGGAAGAGGGAGCAGAAAATTTGAGTTCTAGTGATGTAATCGAAAGGGGATCGGAGGTAATCTTGGAGCAGTTGAACCTAGAGCCTAGGTCAAGTGAAGTCCACAAGGAGGACCTGAGAAACATTGTTTCCGAGTTTGAAGATGTGTTTTCGCACCGTTCCGGAAACACGATGGTGTTCGCACACGATATCGAGCTAACTTGTGAGGAGCCAATCCGTAGCAAGCCATATCGTTGTACCCCTGTGCAAAAGCAGGCCATGAAAGGGGAGATCGCTAAAATGCTGGAGTTGGGAGTCATAGTACCGGGCGAGAATGAGTATACATCCCCTCTAATATTAGTTCAAGTGCCGGAAAAGATCCGAGGCCATGCATCGATTATCGGCGTCATAACGCCATAACTCGAGACCAAGCTTACCCGATACCAAACCTACAAGAGAGGTAGAAACTGTGTCACAGTCCAGCTATATTTCCATGTTAGACCTGTGCGAGGGTATAGCAAGTCCCCCTTACGGAGCGTGCTAGCCGCTATGCCGCATTCGTTTTTCCATTTGAAACGTATCGTCCACTTAAGCTGAGCTTTGGATCGAAAATGCGTCCTTTTGTTTTTCAGGCTTAATGAACCGCGTTCTTAAAGGCCTTTCTGAGTTCGCTCTGCCGTATCTTGACAATTTCAATCAATCAATCCATCAATCAATCAATCAATCCATCATTTTACTTCCTTTAGACAAGGTGGAGTATAGGACTAAAAGCTCAAGAGCTTGACGAGGTCCTGACCCCGTTCACAAGTTGACAAAGCAGCAGGAATGGCAGTCCATCATGTACAACAAATATGAAATAAACATACAGGTATAACATCACAAAAAAGTAATACAAAAACTTCATGAAAACAGTGCTAAGATAAAAAGAGAGTAGTTCAAATGTATGGTCATGAAGTGGCATAAACATGAAAAGCAATAATAAAAAGGAAAGAATGGGCATAAATTCTGAGAGATGTATCATTGAGGATAATGTATCAGTTGGGCGAAGTGTTTAATCTGACAGTTTTGTTTAGAGGAAGGATCGAAATCTTCGCGGTTTATAAAATTTAACAAAGAAGGTAGTCTGTAGGACAATGATTATTTGTCATAAGAGGTTCTTGGGGTGGGTACAGTCCAAACTTCTTTGTGCCTGGTGAGTCGAACACTTGTGTTTACGCTAAGTTTAGCAAGATGTGTTGTGGTATTGGTACAATGTTTGACAAACTCTTTATAGCATAACATCAGCCTGTAGTTGTACAAAAAGAAAACTGGAAGAATATCATATTTTAGAAAAAGAAGTTATGTAGAGGACAGATAGTGTTCAGCCGCAATATGTCATACGGCCCTTTTCTGTAGTAAGTGCAACTTGCGCAAATTCGTCACACCGGTTGTGCACCACACTAAGCTACAATACTGTAACAAAGATGATACCAGTGCATTGTATATCATAATTTTGACCTTAGTGGGAGAAGAGATCGCATACGTGCAAGGACACCAATGGCCGATGACATCTAAGAGTATAGAATATCAATATGTACATTCCACGTAAGGTGTCGTGAAAAATATACACCAAGAATACTAACAGAATCAACCATGTCTAACTGCTCAGAGCCCAGAAATAAGCTCATCTTATTTATCAAGGTTTTTCCTTTAGGCGTATATAAAATGACTTGTGTTTTTGAAGGGTTTAGTTTTGGTAAATTCACTGAAGCCCAGGTAACTACAGCAGACAGTGTTTCATTAGCCATTTCTTCTATCTCTGTTTCCATGCTCCCTGTAATAAAAACTGTTGTGTCATCGGCGTAAGAGACAAATGTTGCGTTGTTTGTGCAGTGTACAATGTCAATAATATAAATCAAACATAAAGGTTGCCCTAAAATACTTCCTTGTGGCACACCTACAACGACCGGCTTCCTTGCAGATATTTCATTGTTGGCATCTACGAATTGTGTCCTGCCTGAAAGGTAGGATTTTAAAAGAGCATGCGCTGTCCCACGCACACCATAGTTTTCTAATTTGCTGAGAAGGTCGAATGCCTTAGAAAAATCGACGTATATGCCTAATGCTATTTTTTTACGACTAAATGCATCTATGAATATTTCTTTATGAGTCAAGAGGGCTGTTTCAGTAGAGCGATGCTTCCTGAACCCAAGTTGAAAATCTTGAAGCAAATTGTGGTGATTGAAAAATGATAACAATCTGATATGCATTAATTTTTCCATTGCTTTTAAAAACAATGGGATTATTGAAATAGGTCGATAATTGTTAATGTTCTCTTTAGTACCATGCTTGTAAACAGGAACAACGCGTGAAATCTGCATTTGTTTTGGAAATACACCTGTAGATAACATTGAATTATAAATATGGGTAAGAACAGGGCATATTATGTCAAGCACATGCTTCATGGGGCGAATCTGGATACCATCGGCGTCCAAGGAGCGGCTGCTACTAATAGTACTGAAGCAAGAAAAAATTTCCAGTGGTGTAGTTGGGGCAAGAAATAGAGTGTCACTAAACGCGTTTACAGGCAGGAACTGAGCATAGTTATTGAGGCCATCATTATTATTTAACTGAGGTTTATAAAAACAACTCATTAAACGTATCCGGTATCGCCTTTACCGAAAGAATTTGGCCATTGTGACTCAAAACGTCCGAAAGTACTGAAAGTGAAGTAGGCTTTAACAAAGCATTCAGTTTGCGCCAGACCACATCACTTTTTTGATTGACTGGGTCACTAAACATTGCTACGAAGTAGGCATTCTTTGCAGACCTAAGCTGACTTGTTAGACTATATCGATATTTTTTAAATTCGCTTAGGAGGGCTGGATCTCTAGACTTGACAAATCGAGCATAGAGTGCATGTTTGCGTTTAATCATACGAAGAAGCTCAGGCGTGAGCCAAGGTTTGCGTGCCCTGGATGCCCGTGCCACTTTTTTCTTGGGGAAATGATCATGGTAGAGTGTTTGGAAAGTGCGAATAAAAGCATTGTATGCAACGTCACTATCGTTTGATCTGTAAACGCTATGCCATGCCTCTTGGGCAATAACTTTGCCAAACTCTTCAAGATTTGATGAGGTAATAGATTGAATAAGAACTGACTTTGTAGTTTTACTAGCAATGGAGTGCATTCTATTCTAGTAATATAATGCCTAGGTGATTACTAATGTCAGTGTACACAACATCGGCCTCTAACAAGTCGATGTTAATGTTTGAGATGAATACATCTAACAGGGATGCGCCGTCGATAGTCACACGTGTTGCAGAAGATATCGTGTTTGAAAAACCGTAAGTTGTGATGAGTGAATGGAAATCTTTTTGTAACGGGCATGATTAAAGCATGTTTATATTGACGTCGCCACCTAAGACCAGGTTGATTTTATCTTCTAATGAATAGCTGAAAAGCTTTTCAAGGAATGCAAAAAATCTTGTTGTATCACCAGATGGAGGTCTGTACATAACGGAGAACATGTTGTTACTGTTCTGCACTGTTAACGCCTCATAATCAGGGGTTATATCAGTAAATTCGACCATGAGCTCAGCCAAGATATTTTCCTTGAGAAAGAGTGCGATACCACCCCCTCGCTTATCACGACAATTTCGTAGGAACGATTGATAGCCAGGAAGCTGAAACATGTCCGATGTGCGCGTTAACCAAGTTTCACTTAACATTATTACTTAAAGCAATGTTCTGAAAGTGTCGAGTAGCAAGCTGAAATCGTCTATTTTGTTAGGCAGTGAACGAATATTTTGATGAAAAAACGTCACTTTTGGTTTTTTTAGCTGAGACTAAATGTTTTATTCCGGAAGGCACGTAACCCATTATCAAGCCAAGTCAAACTTGGTTAGGTCCCATTAGCAAATTGTTGACAGGTCCCCTGGGCTTCCAATGATACACACCCGGCTGTCCTCCGTTTCCCTCGCCTTGATACGACAACCATCAGTCCAAGGAAACTTCCACCTTTTTTCATTTTTCAGAGCTAATTCCCGCGCAAGAAGGCGCTTGTTTTCAGGCGTCAAGTGTTCATTGATATAGATTGGAACAGCCGGGGTCTGTGGGAGGTCAAGGTCTGCCGTAGTTAACCTAGCTTTCCTAGCTTTGCTGATAAAGTCAGCTTTCTTTGTTCTCACGCAAAATCGGGCTATTATGTTTTTGTCCTTCTTGGGGGGTACATGGTGAACGACGTCAATGCCTGTAGAGGTCACTGCACACCCTATCTGGTCCCCAAGTTTTTGCAAGATGGCTTTGCAGTCCTCCCCTTGCACGCAAGGTATACCCTTGATTTCAATGTTGTTGATACGAGAGTATTGCTCTGAATTAGCAAGTCTTCTCACTAGGTCCTCGTTTTCTTTTCTCAAAGTTTTGCTGTCCAAAGCTAACGCTTCCTGATCTTGTTCCATTTTTTCGTACAGCGAGCTAAACATCTCAAGGCTTTTGCGCATTTCTGTCACCTCTTTTCGAAGTGCGTCAACCTCACGCGACAATTCACCATTCGTGACCATGGTTCAAAAGGGGAAAAAAATACACCGGGTCGGCAGCAGCAGGTGTGGCAAATATGAACAAAGGAAAGTTTCAATGGAATAAAACTAACCTGCGTAGTGAAATTCGTTGGTTTAGTGACAAAAAGCCTGTTGCCAAAGACGCTGCTGCCAACCATTGTCGCAATCTTCTTAAACACTGCTGCCAACCGATGTCGCAATCTTTTTAAACAACTGGGAAGAACATTTCGAGCATTTACGCGTCGTGCTGACCAGGTTGAAAGAGGCTGGTCTTACCGTGAAACCTACTAAATGTCACGTAGGGTGCAGCGAGTCGTCTTACCTGGGACACGTTGTGGGGCGTAGCCGGCGTAGACCTTCAGAAATTAAGGTTGCCGCTATCATGAACTATCCACGACCAACCACGAAATCTGAGATAAGGGCATTCTTGGGCCTAGCTGGATACTATCAGCATTACTTGCAAAACTACTCTAGCATTGCCAGCTCTCTAACTGACGCACTTCGAAAGTCCGAGCTGGTTAAAGTAGTATGGGACTCAGAAAAGGAGAGTGCGTTTTGCCAGCTAAAACAGACCCTTAGTGAAACGCCCGTTCTTATGGCACCCGATTTCTCTAAGCAATATGTGATTCAATGCGACACGAGTGATCGCGGCATGGGAGCTATATTGTGCCAGGAAAACAGTGCTGGTAACGGAAGGCCAGTTTTGTATTTAGGTCGAAAACTCAGCGGCAGGGAAGAGGCATACAGTACTTCTGAAAAACAATGCGCTTGCCTCATGTGGGCCGTTCAAAAGCTAGCTTGTTATGTCTCCCATTGGAGGTTTGTGGTCGAAACGGACCACTGTCCGCCAACCTGGGTAAATAACATGTCGCCTAAAAGTGGCCGGTTACTGAGGTGGAGCATGATACTCCAACAGCACAACTTTGACGTTTGCTACAAAAAAAGGAAAGCTAACAGCTAATGCGGACGCATTGAGCCGTGCGTTTTAGCTATAGTACCTTCTCCACCTTTCGGTTTCTCGCTGACCATTCGGGTCAACATTTTGTCCTCATCACGGCCTTAGCTCAGTGGTCTTGTCCACAGTGATCTCAATGGGTCAACTTTATGTTGTATTCAAATTCGTTACGTTGTTGTACTCAATTTAAGTTCTCATTTTAAGAATCTTGTGTCCCACATGTGCCTCTTGATGTAGAGGGAGCGAAATTTCGATAGACACGTTGCTAGGTATATCTTGTACTAAACTCTGTGTGGTGTTCTGTCAGGTTGCGTTCTTGACAAGTTGCAGAACCATCGGCAAGTGCTGAGATCGAACATCGTCAGAAGAGACGAGCGAAGCTGGCTGACAAAGTGGGGCTACAAGCAGTGGAGCTGGGATCCGTCTTAAGAATGGGATGTGTTCAAGGGACGGCGTCTGGAGCTGAATTGTCCCCATAGATCTGGAGTAGCGAACCTTCAGCGAACCAGAAGTGAACCTGAAGCGAACCTGAAGGGACCTGGCGAACGAGCGCGCCCGACATTTGAGCCATGAGGAAGCAGCTCGTCTTTCCGGCGCATTGTCTGGCGGTGGGGGTGCTGTTACGCCTACGAATCCACACCGAACGTCAATGGGGCTCTTCGATTTTCGGATTCCTGGGTTGGTCTGGCTGCCTGCGGGCTCCCCGAAAGCTACGCTGCATCCGGTTCTGATAGGAAATAACGAAAGCTGGCTACGCGCCCGCCCGGCGACAGCCCGACGGTCGCAAAATCCAACGCAGGACAGCAAGCGTAAACATAAACAAACTCTACCGTCATGGCAGCAAACAAAACGATGCACCGCGTGAATTTTGTTTTTTTTCTGCATTGTCCGCTTGGAAATACGTAGCTAAGCTCGCCAAAAGCTGAAATAATATCCTCACGCGTACGCATTTGGGGTACGGCTTCATACGCTTGCACGATCACTCGCCACGTCCGCGAACAAAACAGCCAGCTGGCGCACCCTGCCTTGAGAACGACGCAAGGTGAGCTGCCGTGACGCTGAGCTTAAGAAGCTCACGTCTCTTAAGTAAATGTATCGGTCACTGCACAAGACGACGCGAAGTCACGCGAAAGTGATCCTGTCCCCAAAAGAGCTCGAGGAAATATACCTGCTCAGCTATCGCGTACTATACGTCGCAAACACACGTTGACAAACTTACGTTTTTGTCTGAAGTTTATAATATGCGCAGGTATCGGTACCACGAGTGCACGTCGTATATAAAAAAAAGCATTTGCATGACACGTTCTCGACCCATTTTTAGAACTTTCCTTGGCCTCTTTTTGAGCCCTTAGTGGTACTAAACGAATGCCATGTATATCAGCTTTGATTCGACCTACTAGGTCAGTACGTATTGCGCAGCATACTTACGAAGAGGTGAGAAAAGACAAAGCCAACGATTAAATGGGCCCCGAAAGGATGTATACATTTCTGATTCCACTCTCCGTTTTTTTTCTCGTGCCATATCGTATATTATCATACCACATATGCTGGCTAATAAATTTAAATGGTTTCGCACGCCGTTCGCGACCAGCGAGCATCACCTACAGTCGCGATCTAGGGCCTTCTATCACCATCGAAGATCAATCGTTTAGTTAGGACAGAGGTTCAAAGAGGTTCACGTACGCAAACATACGACGGAGCGAGCTAGTTCGATCACAATCGTTTTCGCTAAGTGCACAGAAAGCAGGCACAGCTTCAGAAATGACTACTACGAAAAAAATATTAACCACAATGTTGTCTCCATGCGTGCGTACGAACGGTTAGTACGTACATAATTACGTACGTGTACTACGTACATGCACGACGCAGTTAACAGGCAACAGTTCACCGCGTTGTTCACAGGAGGAAGCTTTACGGGAAACATAACAAATGCGATGAACAGTAGCTTCAAGCACTCGCCACCACTTGTAATCACCTCATCTCGCAAGGCGGAACGGGCTTTAGAGGATAACGCCACGCGTAATGGCAAGCGAAAGCGCAGTGCTAAAGCGTTCACATTACAATCCATCGAGTCCTCACAAATGTGGCACCGAGCGCGCATCGTACCTTTTCGGCGTCTGCTAGCCCGAAACCTGCCCAAAACCTTCCAGAAATCTTCCACGACTAAATTGTCCTGGAAGCGTCTGGCAAGCCTCAGGCTCCCCGCAAGTCGCCAGAACGTCCAACCCGAGAAAAACGAGCGCCAACCGGAAGTGCGCCACGGGGGGACGGAGGACGGAGCAGCCCGAAAAAAACGAGCGCACTCAATGCCTCTGAAAAAGGCATTCCGTCTATCGAGCCCACCTGACGCAACTAACTCAACGACGTCATCAAGCGGCGGCGCCGGTCAGTCCCGCAACGCACCGCGAGATCCCTCAGCCCGTGAGCCCCTTGAAGCTATCGGTGCCTTCCAGTCTGGCAGTCTTCCGCAATGCGGGGGAACATCCCTCGTCTTTAATGCAACCAAGCGCAGCGGTGGGCCCCATTGGAGGATTCTGACATCACGGCTGGCGGCGCTTCTGGTTGGACATTTGGTTACTCAAAGAATCCACCCGGTGCCTATAAAAAAACCCTGCCGGGCGTCGCGAGCACCTGGCTTATGCGTCAGAGAAGCCTCTCCTCGGTTCGAGCCCCTTCGGAGTCGGCGCGCCCAGTGTCCTTGGCAGAGGCGTGTTTCGTGGCACCCATCGCAACCTCGTCGGCGCTGCGCCTCGTAACAGTGTGTGAGAGAAGACATCTCGGCTCTTCGAGTCCCTAAGCTCTCGGCCCCAGTGCGGAATTTCTAACGCGTCTATTTCTGTGCTGTACATAAACCTTGCCTTTACTCACTGTCGTCTCCTCCGCTCGTCTATCAGCTCAGCGCAGAAGCAGCCGCTAGCTGAGTAACACACGCTACCAAACGGCTGGTAACTTAAATGGCGGAGTTCTGAGGAGTGGCTCCTTCAGGATCGTGTTGGCGTCACTGTCTTCGTAGCAAGGGTGGAGAAGTGTAGTTCTCCTGCAAAAGAAAAAAAAACTGAGAACAACGCAGGCGAAAGTGAGCTTCCCATTTGATAATGCATTAGGTTATATATGGGAGACGAGACTTCTTGAAACTTATAAAGAGCGCCAGTGCGAGAAATATGCATTGATTTACCTTGACGCAATGAGTGAATTGGACTGGAAGTACGCACGTTGTGCTAGACAAAAGCGGTATCCTATACACGACACCATGGATGAGCACATGTGACGACTTCTTTCGTGCACTTTTCATTTTCCCTAGTTCTATTCCCTCGGCCGCGGTTCAGGCACATTATGTCGACCAATACGTTTGGAGGCTGGGTGCTATGAGCGCTGTCTACGGTAAACGCATCGTTTATCTAACTGGTGTTAGCTCCGAAAGGACTGTTGTTCAGGTCACCTTGGTGGAAGAGCTCCAGTCTGAAAACCGTTTTTTTTTTATGCACCCGCTGCCCTGTTGCATTCATCGAAATGTGGACGCCTTGTTCAGGAATCAAACCAAAGACATGGTGTGCGTGGCAACTCCTAAGATCGCAGCGAGTAGCCAGTGAAATGACGTAGCGAATGACTGCGCCGAACCAGTCACTATGACCAAAGCGGCAATTTGTGACCAATCCTATTGCGACTAAATTGGCTCTACCACTGGTACCAGTGAACGAACCTTCATTCTGCAACGTAAAATAGCGGTGTGTCCGGGGTGCTTACCAGAGTTCCCGCCAATCTGAGTGACCTGCTTTCTCAAAGCTAATGAAGGCGTAGTCAAACAGGTGGTGCCGCTGACCAATTAGTAATTGTTGCGCCACCTTTTGCTCACCGAGTTGCATGCGTGTGTGCTTGAACAGCGCTAAGTAAACCCCGCATAGACAGCAAGCCCGCCACGTTGCCAGGGTCACCCGAGGATTCAAGCTTCCGACCCGGCACAGATTGCACACAGTATGGTCAAGCATTAACCGAGACTATGCAAGGTAGAGACAAAGCGAAGCCTCGACCAATGGGTTACAGGTTTTTAGTAAACAACCGTCGCTAAGTAGGAAGAGACAGGATCTATGGAGGTCGCTTTTGTGCTGCCACAATGTTTGTAGAATATCACAAACAAGTGAATGAAATTTGAAGTATTAAGTGTTACGTTAAGGCGTGCAAGATAATGATTTGCAGTTTGGTAGTTTATAGTCAACCTAGTGTGTTGGTTAACCTTCGGAAACTGCCAGAAATCAGTGTTACCGTGACCAAGAGATCTGAGGAAATGCCACAAAATTCAATACTAAGGGAAAAGTCAACACAGAAAGCGGCCAGCGATGCAACCTCAAAATTTCTGCGTTCTATGCTTTGGATGCATCACGCCGTATAAAGTTAACAGAATTCCACAATCGAAGTAGTCATTTGTTGTTTCGATATAAAGCCGTTCAGTGACACCAGATCAAGGTAGAGATGTCAAAATTTCAAACGTACAACATTTGGTGGGGGAGGGTGTGACTGAAAATAGACAACAATTTGCCACGCCAGTTGAAACACATGTGAATGTTTGCCACTAGATTTTTAGGTGCATGGTCCTCTAGCTGTAGCGTTCGTTCTCGACTTGACAGATGTGAGTACATTAATAAACATTGCGAGAAAACAGATAAAAAGTAAGAGAAAATGAAGTGTCTCCCGCATATCAATGAGAAACACAATGAGTATTAAGAGGGGTCCGGAGCATCGCACAATGAAAATTTCCGCATGCACTGAATAATCCCGATAATAACTAAGCCACTGTCCTGTGGTCGGTACTCTTTCACTGTTTATGCAGATTGTGAGTGAGCTGGAATATGGAACTGTAACCGCTCAGAACAAGACTACGTCCCCCGAGCCTAGAAATAAGGGGTACCGAAGACTAAGACAGAGTTAAGCTCACAGGAATAACGGACGCTGACCTTGAAACGTTGAAACGCTCTTTCTCGTCGTAGAGCAGTGCTGGAGAAGAGAACCTGAGGGATGCGTTGACGCTGGGGTAAAACAAAGAAACGGGGATTCTCTGACTAGCCGCAAAGGTTCACCACGTGACAGTAAGGTTCGTGACGCGAGGATTTCTCGGCGCGTGCACGTGGAGCATGATGGTTGTGATGATGATCCTGGAATGGTTGGAATCTACCTACCACAGAGGGAGCTCCGCGAAGGGTCAGGTGACTAATATTCAGAAAATTTTTGGGACAACTTGTCTTCATTGTGTCAAGAAAAAAAAACACGGCCTGCGTGGAAGGCGCTGCACAGTCATAGCGAAAGCAAGAAGAGCGGCCTTTCAGAGCCTTTTCAAAACACTCATTGGGTAACTACTGCAACCACACTTGCTTGATACCCAAGAGGGCATTAATATTAATTTTTTTGGTAGTAGGCCGGCATTTGCTATGCTATTTTTTGTCATTCTTCGTAGAAGCGTGGTATCCGCTAAACACGGAATTTTGTGCCAACTGTACATGCAGTGGGTGACGACGATGAAGAATCATGTGTGAAGTAGGTATGCGCCACAGTTATTAGGGGAACAAAAACAAGCTTTTGTAATGGGCTGTAGCATCGGACGGCCAACTCGTTACGCTATTCGCATTCTTCGACGACTGGTTGCTATTTCGCTGTTTTGAAACGCTTTATAAATCGCATTAACGCGATGTCTTTCTCGGCAACAAATCTGCCCAAGGAAAGTTTGCCAGCATGTCACAAGTACCGGTGTAGCTCCATGGTAGTATACTGGGATGGCACCCAGCGGGCGAGATTTCGAGCCCCATTGTGGCATTGGTGATATTTTTTTTCTAATTTCACGTGGTGTGGTTTCAGCGGCGGCTGCGGTGGCGGACAACTGCGCATGGCCCGAGTTCTGATCTCAGAACAACTTTCAGAGGCGTGTTTCAACTTTCAGAGGCAGAGGCGTGTTTCGTGGCACCCATCGCAACCTCGTCGGCGCTGCGCCTCGTAACAGTGTGTGAGAGAAGACATCTCGGCTCTTCGAGTCCCTAAGCTCTCGGCCCCAGTGCGGAATTTGTAACGCGTCTATTTCTGTGCTGTACATAAACCTTGCCTTTACTCACTGTCGTCTCCTCCACTCGTCTATCAGCTCAGCGCAGAAGCAGCCGCTAGCTGAGTAACACACGCTACCAAACGGCTGGTAACTTAAATGGCGGAGTTCTGAGGAGTGGCTCCTTCAGGATCGTGTTGGCGTCACTGTCTTCGTAGCAAGGGTGGAGAAGTGTAGTTCTCCTGCAAAAGAAAAAAAAAAACTGAGAACAACGCAGGCGAAAGTGAGCTTCCCATTTGATAATGCATTAGGTTATATATGGGAGACGAGACTTCTTGAAACTTATAAAGAGCGCCAGTGCGAGAAATATGCATTGATTTACCTTGACGCAATGAGTGAATTGGACTGGAAGTACGCACGTTGTGCTAGACAAAAGCGGTATCCTATACACGACACCATGGATGAGCACATGTGACGACTTCTTTCGTGCACTTTTCATTTTCCCTAGTTCTATTCCCTCGGCCGCGGTTCAGGCACATTATGTCGACCAATACGTTTGGAGGCTGGGTGCTATGAGCGCTGTCTACGGTAAACGCATCGTTTATCTAACTGGTGTTAGCTCCGAAAGGACTGTTGTTCAGGTCACCTTGGTGGAAGAGCTCCAGTCTGAAAACCGTTTTTTTTTTATGCACCCGCTGCCCTGTTGCATTCATCGAAATGTGGACGCCTTGTTCAGGAATCAAACCAAAGACATGGTGTGCGTGCCAACTCCTAAGATCGCAGTGAGTAGCCAGTGAAATGACGTAGCGAATGACTGCGCCGAACCAGTCACTATGACCAAAGCGGCAATTTGTGACCAATCCTATTGCGACTAAATTGGCTCTACCACTGGTACCAGTGAACGAACCTTCATTCTGCAACGTAAAATAGCGGTGTGTCCGGGGTGCTTACCAGAGTTCCCGCCAATCTGAGTGACCTGCTTTCTCAAAGCTAATGAAGGCGTAGTCAAACAGGTGGTGCCGCTGACCAATTAGTAATTGTTGCGCCACCTTTTGCTCACCGAGTTGCATGCGTGTGTGCTTGAACAGCGCTAAGTAAACCCCGCATAGACAGCAAGCCCGCCACGTTGCCAGGGTCACCCGAGGATTCAAGCTTCCGACCCGGCACAGATTGCACACAGTATGGTCAAGCATTAACCGAGACTATGCAAGGTAGAGACAAAGCGAAGCCTCGACCAATGGGTTACAGGTTTTTAGTAAACAACCGTCGCTAAGTAGGAAGAGACAGGATCTATGGAGGTCGCTTTTGTGCTGCCACAATGTTTGTAGAATATCACAAACAAGTGAATGAAATTTGAAGTATTAAGTGTTACGTTAAGGCGTGCAAGATAATGATTTGCAGTTTGGTAGTTTATAGTCAACCTAGTGTGTTGGTTAAGCTTCGGAAACTGCCAGAAATCAGTGTTACCGTGACCAAGAGACCTGAGGAAATGCCACAAAATTCAATACTAAGGGAAAAGTCAACACTAAAGCGGCCAGCGATGCAACCTCAAAATTTCTGCGTTCTATGCTTTGGATGCATCACGCCGTATAAAGTTAACAGAATTCCACAATCGAAGTAGTCATTTGTTGTTTCGATATAAAGCCGTTCAGTGACACCAGATCAAGGTAGAGATGTCAAAATTTCAAACGTACAACATTTGGTGGGGGAGGGTGTGACTGAAAATAGACAACAATTTGCCACGCCAGTTGAAACACATGTGAATGTTTGCCACTAGATTTTTAGGTGCATGGTCCTCTAGCTGTAGCGTTCGTTCTCGACTTGACAGATGTGAGTACATTAATAAACATTGCGAGAAAACAGATAAAAAGTAAGAGAAAATGAAGTGTCTCCCGCATATCAATGAGAAACACAATGAGTATTAAGAGGGGTCCGGAGCATCGCACAATGAAAATTTCCGCATGCACTGAATAATCCCGATAATAACTAAGCCACTGTCCTGTGGTCGGTACTCTTTCACTGTTTATGCAGATTCTGAGTGAGCTGGAATATGGAACTGTAACCGCTCAGAACAAGACTACGTCCCCCGAGCCTAGAAATAAGGGGTACCGAAGACTAAGACAGAGTTAAGCTCACAGGAATAACGGACGCTGACCTTGAAACGTTGAAACGCTCTTTCTCGTCGTAGAGCAGTGCTGGAGAAGAGAACCTGAGGGATGCGTTGACGCTGGGGTAAAACAAAGAAACGGGGATTCTCTGACTAGCCGCAAAGGTTCACCACGTGACAGTAAGGTTCGTGACGCGAGGATTTCTCGGCGCGTGCACGTGGAGCATGATGGTTGTGATGATGATCCTGGAATGGTTGGAATCTACCTACCACAGAGGGAGCTCCGCGAAGGGTCAGGTGACTAATATTCAGAAAATTTTTGGGACAACTTGTCTTCATTGTGTCAAGAAAAAAAAACACGGCCTGCGTGGAAGGCGCTGCACAGTCATAGCGAAAGCAAGAAGAGCGGCCTTTCAGAGCCTTTTCAAAACACTCATTGGGTAACTACTGCAACCACACTTGCTTGATACCCAAGAGGGCATTAATATTAATTTTTTTGGTAGTAGGCCGGCATTTGCTATGCTATTTTTGTCATTCTTCGTAGAAGCGTGGTATCCGCTAAACACGGAATTTTGTGCCAACTGTACATGCAGTGGGTGACGACGATGAAGAATCATGTGTGAAGTAGGTATGCGCCACAGTTATTAGGGGAACAAAAACAAGCTTTTGTAATGGGCTGTAGCATCGGACGGCCAACTCGTTACGCTATTCGCATTCTTCGACGACTGGTTGTTATTTCGCTGTTTTGAAACGCTTTATAAATCGCATTAACGCGATGTCTTTCTCGGCAACAAATCTGCCCAAGGAAAGTTTGCCAGCATGTCACAAGTACCGGTGTAGCTCCATGGTAGTATACTGGGATGGCACCCAGCGGGCGAGATTTCGAGCCCCATTGTGGCATTGGTGATATTTTTTTTTCTAATTTCACGTGGTGTGGTTTCACCGGCGGCTGCGGTGGCGGACAACTGCGCATGGCCCGAGTTCTGATCTCAGAACAACTTTCAGAGGCGTGTTTCAACTTTCAGAGGCAGAGGCGTGTTTCGTGGCACCCATCGCAACCTCGTCGGCGCTGCGCCTCGTAACAGTGTGTGAGAGAAGACATCTCGGCTCTTCGAGTCCCTAAGCTCTCGGCCCCAGTGCGGAATTTGTAACGCGTCTATTTCTGTGCTGTACATAAACCTTGCCTTTACTCACTGTCGTCTCCTCCGCTCGTCTATCAGCTCAGCGCAGAAGCAGCCGCTAGCTGAGTAACACACGCTACCAAACGGCTGGTAACTTAAATGGCGGAGTTCTGAGGAGTGGCTTCTTCAGGATCGTGTTGGCGTCACTGTCTTCGTAGCAAGGGTGGAGAAGTGTAGTTCTCCTGCAAAAGAAAAAAAAAACTGAGAACAACGCAGGCGAAAGTGAGCTTCCCATTTGATAATGCATTAGGTTATATATGGGAGACGAGACTTCTTGAAACTTATAAAGAGCGCCAGTGCGAGAAATATGCATTGATTTACCTTGACGCAATGAGTGAATTGGACTGGAAGTACGCACGTTGTGCTAGACAAAAGCGGTATCCTATACACGACACCATGGATGAGCACATGTGACGACTTCTTTCGTGAACTTTTCATTTTCCCTAGTTCTATTCCCTCGGCCGCGGTTCAGGCACATTATGTCGACCAATACGTTTGGAGGCTGGGTGCTATGAGCGCTGTCTACGGTAAACGCATCGTTTATCTAACTGGTGTTAGCTCCGAAAGGACTGTTGTTCAGGTCACCTTGGTGGAAGAGCTCCAGTCTGAAAACCGTTTTTTTTTTTATGCACCCGGTGCCCTCTTGCATTCATCGAAATGTGGACGCCTTGTTCAGGAATCAAACCAAAGACATGGTGTGCGTGGCAACTCCTAAGTTCGCAGCGAGTAGCCAGTGAAATGACGTTGCGAATGACTGCGCCTAACCAGTCACTATGACCAAAGCGGCAATTTGTGACCAATCCTATTGCGACTAAATTGGCTCTACCACTGGTACCAGTGAACGAACCTTCATTCTGCAACGTAAAATAGCGGTGTGTCCGGGGTGCTTACCAGAGTTCCCGCCAATCTGAGTGACCTGCTTTCTCAAAGCTAATGAAGGCGTAGTCAAACAGGTGGTGCCGCTGACCAATTAGTAATTGTTGCGCCACCTTTTGCTCACCGAGTTGCATGCGTGTGTGCTTGAACAGCGCTAAGTAAACCCCGCATAGACAGCAAGCCCGCCACGTTGCCAGGGTCACCCGAGGATTCAAGCTTCCGACCCGGCACGGATTGCACACAGTATGGTCAAGCATTAACCGAGACTATGCAAGGTAGAGACAAAGCGAAGCCTCGACCAATGGGTTACAGGTTTTTAGTAAACAACCGTCGCTAAGTAGGAAGAGACAGGATCTATGGAGGTCGCTTTTGTGCTGCCACAATGTTTGTAGAATATCACAAACAAGTGAATGAAATTTGAAGTATTAAGTGTTACGTTAAGACGTGCAAGATAATGATTTGCAGTTTGGTAGTTTATAGTCAACCTAGTGTGTCGGTTAAGCTTCGGAAACTGCCAGAAATCAGTGTTACCGTGACCAAGAGACCTGAGGAAATGCCAGAAAATTCAATACTAAGGGAAAAGTCAACACAGAAAGCGGCCAGCGATGCAACCTCAAAATTTCTGCGTTCTATGCTTTGGATGCATCACGCCGTATAAAGTTAACAGAATTCCACAATCGAAGTAGTCATTTGTTGTTTCGATATGAAGCCGTTCAGTGACACCAGATCAAGGTAGCGATTTAAAAATTTCAAACGTACAACATTTGGTGGGGGAGGGTGTGACTGAAAATAGACAACAATTTGCCACGCCAGTTGAAACACATGTGAATGTTTGCCACTAGATTTTTAGGTGCATGGTCCTCTAGCTGTAGCGTTCGTTCTCGACTTGACAGATGTGAGTACATTAATAAACATTGCGAGAAAACAGATAAAAAGTAAGAGAAAATGAAGTGTCTCCCGCATATCAATGAGAAACACAATGAGTATTAAGAGGGGTCCGGAGCATCGCACAATGAAAATTTCCGCATGCACTGAATAATCCCGATAATAACTAAGCCACTGTCCTGTGGTCGGTACTCTTTCACTGTTTATGCAGATTCTGAGTGAGCTGGAATATGGAACTGTAACCGCTCAGAACAAGACTACGTCCCCCGAGCCTAGAAATAAGGGGTACCGAAGACTAAGACAGAGTTCAGCTCACAGGAATAACGGACGCTGACCTTGAAACGTTGAAACGCTCTTTCTCGTCGTAGAGCAGTGCTGGAGAAGAGAACCTGAGGGATGCGTTGACGCTGGGGTAAAAAAAAGAAACGGGGATTCTCTGACTAGCCGCAAAGGTTCACCACGTGACAGTAAGGTTCGTGACGCGAGGATTTCTCGGCGCGTGCACGTGGAGCATGATGGTTGTGATGATGATCCTGGAATGGTTGGAATCTACCTACCACAGAGGGAGCTCCGCGAAGGGTCAGGTGACTAATATTCAGAAAATTTTTGGGACAACTTGTCTTCATTGTGTCAAGAAAAAAAAACACGGCCTGCGTGGAAGGCGCTGCACAGTCATAGCGAAAGCAAGAAGAGCGGCCTTTCAGAGCCTTTTCAAAACACTCATTGGGTAACTACTGCAACCACACTTGCTTGATACCCAAGAGGGCATTAATATTAATTTTTTTGGTAGTAGGCCGGCATTTGCTATGCTATTTTTTGTCATTCTTCGTAGAAGCGTGGTATCCGCTAAACACGGAATTTTGTGCCAACTGTACATGCAGTGGGTGACGACGATGAAGAATCATGTGTGAAGTAGGTATGCGCCACAGTTATTAGGGGAACAAAAACAAGCTTTTGTAATGGGCTGTAGCATCGGACGGCCAACTCGTTACGCTATTCGCATTCTTCGACGACTGGTTGTTATTTCGCTGTTTTGAAACGCTTTATAAATCGCATTAACGCGATGTCTTTCTCGGCAACAAATCTGCCCAAGGAAAGTTTGCCAGCATGTCACAAGTACCGGTGTAGCTCCATGGTAGTATACTGGGATGGCACCCAGCGGGCGAGATTTCGAGCCCCATTGTGGCATTGGTGATATTTTTTTTTTCTAATTTCACGTGGTGTGGTTTCACCGGCGGCTGCGGTGGCGGACAACTGCGCATGGCCCGAGTTCTGATCTCAGAACAACTTTCAGAGGCGTGTTTCAACTTTCAGAGGCAGAGGCGTGTTTCGTGGCACCCATCGCAACCTCGTCGGCGCTGCGCCTCGTAACAGTGTGTGAGAGAAGACATCTCGGCTCTTCGAGTCCCTAACCTCTCGGCCCCAGTGCGGAATTTGTAACGCGTCTATTTCTGTGCTGTACATAAACCTTGCCTTTACTCACTGTCGTCTCCTCCGCTCGTCTATCAGCTCAGCGCAGAAGCAGCCGCTAGCTGAGTAACACACGCTACCAAACGGCTGGTAACTTAAATGGCGGAGTTCTGAGGAGTGGCTTCTTCAGGATCGTGTTGGCGTCACTGTCTTCGTAGCAAGGGTGGAGAAGTGTAGTTCTCCTGCAAAAGAAAAAAAAAACTGAGAACAACGCAGGCGAAAGTGAGCTTCCCATTTGATAATGCATTAGGTTATATATGGGAGACGAGACTTCTTGAAACTTATAAAGAGCGCCAGTGCGAGAAATATACATTGATTTACCTTGACGCAATGAGTGAATTGGACTGGAAGTACGCACGTTGTGCTAGACAAAAGCGGTATCCTATACACGACACCATGGATGAGCACATGTGACGACTTCTTTCGTGCACTTTTCATTTTCCCTAGTTCTATTCCCTCGGCCGCGGTTCAGGCACATTATGTCGACCAATACGTTTGGAGGCTGGGTGCTATGAGCGCTGTCTACGGTAAACGCATCGTTTATCTAACTGGTGTTAGCTCCGAAAGGACTGTTGTTCAGGTCACCTTGGTGGAAGAGCTCCAGTCTGAAAACCGTTTTTTTTTTTTTATGCACCCGGTGCCCTCTTGCATTCATCGAAATGTGGACGCCTTGTTCAGGAATCAAACCAAAGACATGGTGTGCGTGGCAACTCCTAAGTTCGCAGCGAGTAGCCAGTGAAATGACGTAGCGAATGACTGCGCCTAACCAGTCACTATGACCAAAGCGGCAATTTGTGACCAATCCTATTGCGACTAAATTGGCTCTACCACTGGTACCAGTGAACGAACCTTCATTCTGCAACGTAAAATAGCGGTGTGTCCGGGGTGCTTACGAGAGTTCCCGCCAATCTGAGTGACCTGCTTTCTCAAAGCTAATGAAGGCGTAGTCAAACAGGTGGTGCCGCTGACCAATTAGTAATTATTGCGCCACCTTTTGCTCACCGAGTTGCATGCGTGTGTGCTTGAACAGCGCTAAGTAAACCCCGCATAGACAGCAAGCCCGCCACGTTGCCAGGGTCACCCGAGGATTCAAGCTTCCGACCCGGCACGGATTGCACACAGTATGGTCAAGCATTAACCGAGACTATGCAAGGTAGAGACAAAGCGAAGCCTCGACCAATGGGTTACAGGTTTTTAGTAAACAACCGTCGCTAAGTAGGAAGAGACAGGATCTATGGAGGTCGCTTTTGTGCTGCCATAATGTTTGTAGAATATCACAAACAAGTGAATGAAATTTGAAGTATTAAGTGTTACGTTAAGACGTGCAAGATAATGATTTGCAGTTTGGTAGTTTATAGTCAACCTAGTGTGTTGGTTAAGCTTCGGAAACTGCCAGAAATCAGTGTTACCGTGACCAAGAGACCTGAGGAAATGCCAGAAAATTCAATACTAAGGGAAAAGTCAACACAGAAAGCGGCCAGCGATGCAACCTCAAAATTTCTGCGTTCTATGCTTTGGATGCATCACGCCGTATAAAGTTAACAGAATTCCACAATCGAAGTAGTCATTTGTTGTTTCGATATGAAGCCGTTCAGTGACACCAGATCAAGGTAGCGATTTAAAAATTTCGAACGTACAACATTTGGTGGTGGAGGGTGTGACTGAAAATAGACAACAATTTGCCACGCCAGTTGAAACACATGTGAATGTTTGCCACTAGATTTTTAGGTGCATGGTCCTCTAGCTGTAGCGTTCGTTCTCGACTTGACAGATGTGAGTACATTAATAAACATTGCGAGAAAACAGATAAAAAGTAAGAGAAAATGAAGTGTCTCCCGCATATCAATGAGAAACACAATGAGTATTAAGAGGGGTCCGGAGCATCGCACAATGAAAATTTCCGCATGCACTGAATAATCCCGATAATAACTAAGCCACTGTCCTGTGGTCGGTACTCTTTCACTGTTTATGCAGATTCTGAGTGAGCTGGAATATGGAACTGTAACCGCTCAGAACAAGACTACGTCCCCCGAGCCTAGAAATAAGGGGTACCGAAGACTAAGACAGAGTTAAGCTCACAGGAATAACGGACGCTGACCTTGAAACGTTGAAACGCTCTTTCTCGTCGTAGAGCAGTGCTGGAGAAGAGAACCTGAGGGATGCGTTGACGCTGGGGTAAAACAAAGAAACGGGGATTCTCTGACTAGCCGCAAAGGTTCACCACGTGACAGTAAGGTTCGTGACGCGAGGATTTCTCGGCGCGTGCACGTGGAGCATGATGGTTGTGATGATGATCCTGGAATGGTTGGAATCTACCTACCACAGAGGGAGCTCCGCGAAGGGTCAGGTGACTAATATTCAGAAAATTTTTGGGACAACTTGTCTTCATTGTGTCAAGAAAAAAAAACACGGCCTGCGTGGAAGGCGCTGCACAGTCATAGCGAAAGCAAGAAGAGCGGCCTTTCAGAGCCTTTTCAAAACACTCATTGGGTAACTACTGCAACCACACTTGCTTGATACCCAAGAGGGCATTAATATTAATTTTTTTGGTAGTAGGCCGGCATTTGCTATGCTATTTTTTGTCATTCTTCGTAGAAGCGTGGTATCCGCTAAACACGGAATTTTGTGCCAACTGTACATGCAGTGGGTGACGACGATGAAGAATCATGTGTGAAGTAGGTATGCGCCACAGTTATTAGGGGAACAAAAACAAGCTTTTGTAATGGGCTGTAGCATCGGACGGCCAACTCGTTACGCTATTCGCATTCTTCGACGACTGGTTGTTATTTCGCTGTTTTGAAACGCTTTATAAATCGCATTAACGCGATGTCTTTCTCGGCAACAAATCTGCCCAAGGAAAGTTTGCCAGCATGTCACAAGTACCGGTGTAGCTCCATGGTAGTATACTGGGATGGCACCCAGCGGGCGAGATTTCGAGCCCCATTGTGGCATTGGTGATATTTTTTTTTCTAATTTCACGTGGTGTGGTTTCACCGGCGGCTGCGGTGGCGGACAACTGCGCATGGCCCGAGTTCTGATCTCAGAACAACTTTCAGAGGCGTGTTTCAACTTTCAGAGGCAGAGGCGTGTTTCGTGGCACCCATCGCAACCTCGTCGGCGCTGCGCCTCGTAACAGTGTGTAAGAGAAGACATCTCGGCTCTTCGAGTCCCTAAGCTCTCGGCCCCAGTGCGGAATTTGTAACGCGTCTATTTCTGTGCTGTACATAAACCTTGCCTTTACTCACTGTCGTCTCCTCCGCTCGTCTATCAGCTCAGCGCAGAAGCAGCCGCTAGCTGAGTAACACACGCTACCAAACGGCTGGTAACTTAAATGGCGGAGTTCTGAGGAGTGGCTCCTTCAGGATCGTGTTGGCGTCACTGTCTTCGTAGCAAGGGTGGAGAAGTGTAGTTCTCCTGCAAAAGAAAAAAAAACTGAGAACAACGCAGGCGAAAGTGAGCTTCCCATTTGATAATGCATTAGGTTATATATGGGAGACGAGACTTCTTGAAACTTATAAAGAGCGCCAGTGCGAGAAATATGCATTGATTTACCTTGACGCAATGAGTGAATTGGACTGGAAGTACGCACGTTGTGCTAGACAAAAGCGGTATCCTATACACGACACCATGGATGAGCACATGTGACGACTTCTTTCGTGCACTTTTCATTTTCCCTAGTTCTATTCCCTCGGCCGCGGTTCAGGCACATTATGTCGACCAATACGTTTGGAGGCTGGGTGCTATGAGCGCTGTCTACGGTAAACGCATCGTTTATCTAACTGGTGTTAGCTCCGAAAGGACTGTTGTTCAGGTCACCTTGGTGGAAGAGCTCCAGTCTGAAAACCGTTTTTTTTTTATGCACCCGCTGCCCTGTTGCATTCATCGAAATGTGGACGCCTTGTTCAGGAATCAAACCAAAGACATGGTGTGCGTGGCAACTCCTAAGATCGCAGCGAGTAGCCAGTGAAATGACGTAGCGAATGACTGCGCCGAACCAGTCACTATGACCAAAGCGGCAATTTGTGACCAATCCTATTGCGACTAAATTGGCTCTACCACTGGTACCAGTGAACGAACCTTCATTCTGCAACGTAAAATAGCGGTGTGTCCGGGGTGCTTACCAGAGTTCCCGCCAATCTGAGTGACCTGCTTTCTCAAAGCTAATGAAGGCGTAGTCAAACAGGTGGTGCCGCTGACCAATTAGTAATTGTTGCGCCACCTTTTGCTCACCGAGTTGCATGCGTGTGTGCTTGAACAGCGCTAAGTAAACCCCGCATAGACAGCAAGCCCGCCACGTTGCCAGGGTCACCCGAGGATTCAAGCTTCCGACCCGGCACAGATTGCACACAGTATGGTCAAGCATTAACCGAGACTATGCAAGGTAGAGACAAAGCGAAGCCTCGACCAATGGGTTACAGGTTTTTAGTAAACAACCGTCGCTAAGTAGGAAGAGACAGGATCTATGGAGGTCGCTTTTGTGCTGCCACAATGTTTGTAGAATATCACAAACAAGTGAATGAAATTTGAAGTATTAAGTGTTACGTTAAGACGTGCAAGATAATGATTTGCAGTTTGGTAGTTTATAGTCAACCTAGTGTGTCGGTTAAGCTTCGGAAACTGCCAGAAATCAGTGTTACCGTGACCAAGAGACCTGAGGAAATGCCAGAAAATTCAATACTAAGGGAAAAGTCAACACAGAAAGCGGCCAGCGATGCAACCTCAAAATTTCTGCGTTCTATGCTTTGGATGCATCACGCCGTATAAAGTTAACAGAATTCCACAATCGAAGTAGTCATTTGTTGTTTCGATATGAAGCCGTTCAGTGACACCAGATCAAGGTAGCGATTTAAAAATTTCAAACGTACAACATTTGGTGGGGGAGGGTGTGACTGAAAATAGACAACAATTTGCCACGCCAGTTGAAACACATGTGAATGTTTGCCACTAGATTTTTAGGTGCATGGTCCTCTAGCTGTAGCGTTCGTTCTCGACTTGACAGATGTGAGTACATTAATAAACATTGCGAGAAAACAGATAAAAAGTAAGAGAAAATGAAGTGTCTCCCGCATATCAATGAGAAACACAATGAGTATTAAGAGGGGTCCGGAGCATCGCACAATGAAAATTTCCGCATGCACTGAATAATCCCGATAATAACTAAGCCACTGTCCTGTGGTCGGTACTCTTTCACTGTTTATGCAGATTCTGAGTGAGCTGGAATATGGAACTGTAACCGCTCAGAACAAGACTACGTCCCCCGAGCCTAGAAATAAGGGGTACCGAAGACTAAGACAGAGTTCAGCTCACAGGAATAACGGACGCTGACCTTGAAACGTTGAAACGCTCTTTCTCGTCGTAGAGCAGTGCTGGAGAAGAGAACCTGAGGGATGCGTTGACGCTGGGGTAAAAAAAAGAAACGGGGATTCTCTGACTAGCCGCAAAGGTTCACCACGTGACAGTAAGGTTCGTGACGCGAGGATTTCTCGGCGCGTGCACGTGGAGCATGATGGTTGTGATGATGATCCTGGAATGGTTGGAATCTACCTACCACAGAGGGAGCTCCGCGAAGGGTCAGGTGACTAATATTCAGAAAATTTTTGGGACAACTTGTCTTCATTGTGTCAAGAAAAAAAAACACGGCCTGCGTGGAAGGCGCTGCACAGTCATAGCGAAAGCAAGAAGAGCGGCCTTTCAGAGCCTTTTCAAAACACTCATTGGGTAACTACTGCAACCACACTTGCTTGATACCCAAGAGGGCATTAATATTAATTTTTTTGGTAGTAGGCCGGCATTTGCTATGCTATTTTTTGTCATTCTTCGTAGAAGCGTGGTATCCGCTAAACACGGAATTTTGTGCCAACTGTACATGCAGTGGGTGACGACGATGAAGAATCATGTGTGAAGTAGGTATGCGCCACAGTTATTAGGGGAACAAAAACAAGCTTTTGTAATGGGCTGTAGCATCGGACGGCCAACTCGTTACGCTATTCGCATTCTTCGACGACTGGTTGTTATTTCGCTGTTTTGAAACGCTTTATAAATCGCATTAACGCGATGTCTTTCTCGGCAACAAATCTGCCCAAGGAAAGTTTGCCAGCATGTCACAAGTACCGGTGTAGCTCCATGGTAGTATACTGGGATGGCACCCAGCGGGCGAGATTTCGAGCCCCATTGTGGCATTGGTGATATTTTTTTTTTCTAATTTCACGTGGTGTGGTTTCACCGGCGGCTGCGGTGGCGGACAACTGCGCATGGCCCGAGTTCTGATCTCAGAACAACTTTCAGAGGCGTGTTTCAACTTTCAGAGGCAGAGGCGTGTTTCGTGGCACCCATCGCAACCTCGTCGGCGCTGCGCCTCGTAACAGTGTGTGAGAGAAGACATCTCGGCTCTTCGAGTCCCTAACCTCTCGGCCCCAGTGCGGAATTTGTAACGCGTCTATTTCTGTGCTGTACATAAACCTTGCCTTTACTCACTGTCGTCTCCTCCGCTCGTCTATCAGCTCAGCGCAGAAGCAGCCGCTAGCTGAGTAACACACGCTACCAAACGGCTGGTAACTTAAATGGCGGAGTTCTGAGGAGTGGCTTCTTCAGGATCGTGTTGGCGTCACTGTCTTCGTAGCAAGGGTGGAGAAGTGTAGTTCTCCTGCAAAAGAAAAAAAAAACTGAGAACAACGCAGGCGAAAGTGAGCTTCCCATTTGATAATGCATTAGGTTATATATGGGAGACGAGACTTCTTGAAACTTATAAAGAGCGCCAGTGCGAGAAATATACATTGATTTACCTTGACGCAATGAGTGAATTGGACTGGAAGTACGCACGTTGTGCTAGACAAAAGCGGTATCCTATACACGACACCATGGATGAGCACATGTGACGACTTCTTTCGTGCACTTTTCATTTTCCCTAGTTCTATTCCCTCGGCCGCGGTTCAGGCACATTATGTCGACCAATACGTTTGGAGGCTGGGTGCTATGAGCGCTGTCTACGGTAAACGCATCGTTTATCTAACTGGTGTTAGCTCCGAAAGGACTGTTGTTCAGGTCACCTTGGTGGAAGAGCTCCAGTCTGAAAACCGTTTTTTTTTTTTATGCACCCGGTGCCCTCTTGCATTCATCGAAATGTGGACGCCTTGTTCAGGAATCAAACCAAAGACATGGTGTGCGTGGCAACTCCTAAGTTCGCAGCGAGTAGCCAGTGAAATGACGTAGCGAATGACTGCGCCTAACCAGTCACTATGACCAAAGCGGCAATTTGTGACCAATCCTATTGCGACTAAATTGGCTCTACCACTGGTACCAGTGAACGAACCTTCATTCTGCAACGTAAAATAGCGGTGTGTCCGGGGTGCTTACGAGAGTTCCCGCCAATCTGAGTGACCTGCTTTCTCAAAGCTAATGAAGGCGTAGTCAAACAGGTGGTGCCGCTGACCAATTAGTAATTATTGCGCCACCTTTTGCTCACCGAGTTGCATGCGTGTGTGCTTGAACAGCGCTAAGTAAACCCCGCATAGACAGCAAGCCCGCCACGTTGCCAGGGTCACCCGAGGATTCAAGCTTCCGACCCGGCACGGATTGCACACAGTATGGTCAAGCATTAACCGAGACTATGCAAGGTAGAGACAAAGCGAAGCCTCGACCAATGGGTTACAGGTTTTTAGTAAACAACCGTCGCTAAGTAGGAAGAGACAGGATCTATGGAGGTCGCTTTTGTGCTGCCATAATGTTTGTAGAATATCACAAACAAGTGAATGAAATTTGAAGTATTAAGTGTTACGTTAAGACGTGCAAGATAATGATTTGCAGTTTGGTAGTTTATAGTCAACCTAGTGTGTTGGTTAAGCTTCGGAAACTGCCAGAAATCAGTGTTACCGTGACCAAGAGTCCTGAGGAAATGCCAGAAAATTCAATACTAAGGGAAAAGTCAACACAGAAAGCGGCCAGCGATGCAACCTCAAAATTTCTGCGTTCTATGCTTTGGATGCATCACGCCGTATAAAGTTAACAGAATTCCACAATCGAAGTAGTCATTTGTTGTTTCGATATGAAGCCGTTCAGTGACACCAGATCAAGGTAGCGATTTAAAAATTTCAAACGTACAACATTTGGTGGTGGAGGGTGTGACTGAAAATAGACAACAATTTGCCACGCCAGTTGAAACACATGTGAATGTTTGCCACTAGATTTTTAGGTGCATGGTCCTCTAGCTGTAGCGTTCGTTCTCGACTTGACAGATGTGAGTACATTAATAAACATTGCGAGAAAACAGATAAAAAGTAAGAGAAAATGAAGTGTCTCCCGCATATCAATGAGAAACACAATGAGTATTAAGAGGGGTCCGGAGCATCGCACAATGAAAATTTCCGCATGCACTGAATAATCCCGATAATAACTAAGCCACTGTCCTGTGGTCGGTACTCTTTCACTGTTTATGCAGATTCTGAGTGAGCTGGAATATGGAACTGTAACCGCTCAGAACAAGACTACGTCCCCCGAGCCTAGAAATAAGGGGTACCGAAGACTAAGACAGAGTTAAGCTCACAGGAATAACGGACGCTGACCTTGAAACGTTGAAACGCTCTTTCTCGTCGTAGAGCAGTGCTGGAGAAGAGAACCTGAGGGATGCGTTGACGCTGGGGTAAAACAAAGAAACGGGGATTCTCTGACTAGCCGCAAAGGTTCACCACGTGACAGTAAGGTTCGTGACGCGAGGATTTCTCGGCGCGTGCACGTGGAGCATGATGGTTGTGATGATGATCCTGGAATGGTTGGAATCTACCTACCACAGAGGGAGCTCCGCGAAGGGTCAGGTGACTAATATTCAGAAAATTTTTGGGACAACTTGTCTTCATTGTGTCAAGAAAAAAAAACACGGCCTGCGTGGAAGGCGCTGCACAGTCATAGCGAAAGCAAGAAGAGCGGCCTTTCAGAGCCTTTTCAAAACACTCATTGGGTAACTACTGCAACCACACTTGCTTGATACCCAAGAGGGCATTAATATTAATTTTTTTGGTAGTAGGCCGGCATTTGCTATGCTATTTTTTGTCATTCTTCGTAGAAGCGTGGTATCCGCTAAACACGGAATTTTGTGCCAACTGTACATGCAGTGGGTGACGACGATGAAGAATCATGTGTGAAGTAGGTATGCGCCACAGTTATTAGGGGAACAAAAACAAGCTTTTGTAATGGGCTGTAGCATCGGACGGCCAACTCGTTACGCTATTCGCATTCTTCGACGACTGGTTGTTATTTCGCTGTTTTGAAACGCTTTATAAATCGCATTAACGCGATGTCTTTCTCGGCAACAAATCTGCCCAAGGAAAGTTTGCCAGCATGTCACAAGTACCGGTGTAGCTCCATGGTAGTATACTGGGATGGCACCCAGCGGGCGAGATTTCGAGCCCCATTGTGGCATTGGTGATATTTTTTTTTCTAATTTCACGTGGTGTGGTTTCACCGGCGGCTGCGGTGGCGGACAACTGCGCATGGCCCGAGTTCTGATCTCAGAACAACTTTCAGAGGCGTGTTTCAACTTTCAGAGGCAGAGGCGTGTTTCGTGGCACCCATCGCAACCTCGTCGGCGCTGCGCCTCGTAACAGTGTGTAAGAGAAGACATCTCGGCTCTTCGAGTCCCTAAGCTCTCGGCCCCAGTGCGGAATTTGTAACGCGTCTATTTCTGTGCTGTACATAAACCTTGCCTTTACTCACTGTCGTCTCCTCCGCTCGTCTATCAGCTCAGCGCAGAAGCAGCCGCTAGCTGAGTAACACACGCTACCAAACGGCTGGTAACTTAAATGGCGGAGTTCTGAGGAGTGGCTCCTTCAGGATCGTGTTGGCGTCACTGTCTTCGTAGCAAGGGTGGAGAAGTGTAGTTCTCCTGCAAAAGAAAAAAAAACTGAGAACAACGCAGGCGAAAGTGAGCTTCCCATTTGATAATGCATTAGGTTATATATGGGAGACGAGACTTCTTGAAACTTATAAAGAGCGCCAGTGCGAGAAATATGCATTGATTTACCTTGACGCAATGAGTGAATTGGACTGGAAGTACGCACGTTGTGCTAGACAAAAGCGGTATCCTATACACGACACCATGGATGAGCACATGTGACGACTTCTTTCGTGCACTTTTCATTTTCCCTAGTTCTATTCCCTCGGCCGCGGTTCAGGCACATTATGTCGACCAATACGTTTGGAGGCTGGGTGCTATGAGCGCTGTCTACGGTAAACGCATCGTTTATCTAACTGGTGTTAGCTCCGAAAGGACTGTTGTTCAGGTCACCTTGGTGGAAGAGCTCCAGTCTGAAAACCGTTTTTTTTTTTATGCACCCGCTGCCCTGTTGCATTCATCGAAATGTGGACGCCTTGTTCAGGAATCAAACCAAAGACATGGTGTGCGTGGCAACTCCTAAGATCGCAGCGAGTAGCCAGTGAAATGACGTAGCGAATGACTGCGCCGAACCAGTCACTATGACCAAAGCGGCAATTTGTGACCAATCCTATTGCGACTAAATTGGCTCTACCACTGGTACCAGTGAACGAACCTTCATTCTGCAACGTAAAATAGCGGTGTGTCCGGGGTGCTTACCAGAGTTCCCGCCAATCTGAGTGACCTGCTTTCTCAAAGCTAATGAAGGCGTAGTCAAACAGGTGGTGCCGCTGACCAATTAGTAATTGTTGCGCCACCTTTTGCTCACCGAGTTGCATGCGTGTGTGCTTGAACAGCGCTAAGTAAACCCCGCATAGACAGCAAGCCCGCCACGTTGCCAGGGTCACCCGAGGATTCAAGCTTCCGACCCGGCACAGATTGCACACAGTATGGTCAAGCATTAACCGAGACTATGCAAGGTAGAGACAAAGCGAAGCCTCGACCAATGGGTTACAGGTTTTTAGTAAACAACCGTCGCTAAGTAGGAAGAGACAGGATCTATGGAGGTCGCTTTTGTGCTGCCACAATGTTTGTAGAATATCACAAACAAGTGAATGAAATTTGAAGTATTAAGTGTTACGTTAAGGCGTGCAAGATAATGATTTGCAGTTTGGTAGTTTATAGTCAACCTAGTGTGTTGGTTAAGCTTCGGAAACTGCCAGAAATCAGTGTTACCGTGACCAAGAGACCTGAGGAAATGCCACAAAATTCAATACTAAGGGAAAAGTCAACACTAAAGCGGCCAGCGATGCAACCTCAAAATTTCTGCGTTCTATGCTTTGGATGCATCACGCCGTATAAAGTTAACAGAATTCCACAATCGAAGTAGTCATTTGTTGTTTCGATATAAAGCCGTTCAGTGACACCAGATCAAGGTAGAGATGTCAAAATTTCAAACGTACAACATTTGGTGGGGGAGGGTGTGACTGAAAATAGACAACAATTTGCCACGCCAGTTGAAACACATGTGAATGTTTGCCACTAGATTTTTAGGTGCATGGTCCTCTAGCTGTAGCCTTCGTTCTCGACTTGACAGATGTGAGTACATTAATAAACATTGCGAGAAAACAGATAAAAAGTAAGAGAAAATGAAGTGTCTCCCGCATATCAATGAGAAACACAATGAGTATTAAGAGGGGTCCGGAGCATCGCACAATGAAAATTTCCGCATGCACTGAATAATCCCGATAATAACTAAGCCACTGTCCTGTGGTCGGTACTCTTTCACTGTTTATGCAGATTCTGAGTGAGCTGGAATATGGAACTGTAACCGCTCAGAACAAGACTACGTCCCCCGAGCCTAGAAATAAGGGGTACCGAAGACTAAGACAGAGTTAAGCTCACAGGAATAACGGACGCTGACCTTGAAACGTTGAAACGCTCTTTCTCGTCGTAGAGCAGTGCTGGAGAAGAGAACCTGAGGGATGCGTTGACGCTGGGGTAAAACAAAGAAACGGGGATTCTCTGACTAGCCGCAAAGGTTCACCACGTGACAGTAAGGTTCGTGACGCGAGGATTTCTCGGCGCGTGCACGTGGAGCATGATGGTTGTGATGATGATCCTGGAATGGTTGGAATCTACCTACCACAGAGGGAGCTCCGCGAAGGGTCAGGTGACTAATATTCAGAAAATTTTTGGGACAACTTGTCTTCATTGTGTCAAGAAAAAAAAACACGGCCTGCGTGGAAGGCGCTGCACAGTCATAGCGAAAGCAAGAAGAGCGGCCTTTCAGAGCCTTTTCAAAACACTCATTGGGTAACTACTGCAACCACACTTGCTTGATACCCAAGAGGGCATTAATATTAATTTTTTTGGTAGTAGGCCGGCATTTGCTATGCTATTTTTTGTCATTCTTCGTAGAAGCGTGGTATCCGCTAAACACGGAATTTTGTGCCAACTGTACATGCAGTGGGTGACGACGATGAAGAATCATGTGTGAAGTAGGTATGCGCCACAGTTATTAGGGGAACAAAAACAAGCTTTTGTAATGGGCTGTAGCATCGGACGGCCAACTCGTTACGCTATTCGCATTCTTCGACGACTGGTTGTTATTTCGCTGTTTTGAAACGCTTTATAAATCGCATTAACGCGATGTCTTTCTCGGCAACAAATCTGCCCAAGGAAAGTTTGCCAGCATGTCACAAGTACCGGTGTAGCTCCATGGTAGTATACTGGGATGGCACCCAGCGGGCGAGATTTCGAGCCCCATTGTGGCATTGGTGATATTTTTTTTTCTAATTTCACGTGGTGTGGTTTCACCGGCGGCTGCGGTGGCGGACAACTGCGCATGGCCCGAGTTCTGATCTCAGAACAACTTTCAGAGGCGTGTTTCAACTTTCAGAGGCAGAGGCGTGTTTCGTGGCACCCATCGCAACCTCGTCGGCGCTGCGCCTCGTAACAGTGTGTGAGAGAAGACATCTCGGCTCTTCGAGTCCCTAAGCTCTCGGCCCCAGTGCGGAATTTGTAACGCGTCTATTTCTGTGCTGTACATAAACCTTGCCTTTACTCACTGTCGTCTCCTCCGCTCGTCTATCAGCTCAGCGCAGAAGCAGCCGCTAGCTGAGTAACACACGCTACCAAACGGCTGGTAACTTAAATGGCGGAGTTCTGAGGAGTGGCTTCTTCAGGATCGTGTTGGCGTCACTGTCTTCGTAGCAAGGGTGGAGAAGTGTAGTTCTCCTGCAAAAGAAAAAAAAAACTGAGAACAACGCAGGCGAAAGTGAGCTTCCCATTTGATAATGCATTAGGTTATATATGGGAGACGAGACTTCTTGAAACTTATAAAGAGCGCCAGTGCGAGAAATATGCATTGATTTACCTTGACGCAATGAGTGAATTGGACTGGAAGTACGCACGTTGTGCTAGACAAAAGCGGTATCCTATACACGACACCATGGATGAGCACATGTGACGACTTCTTTCGTGAACTTTTCATTTTCCCTAGTTCTATTCCCTCGGCCGCAGTTCAGGCACATTATGTCGACCAATACGTTTGGAGGCTGGGTGCTATGAGCGCTGTCTACGGTAAACGCATCGTTTATCTAACTGGTGTTAGCTCCGAAAGGACTGTTGTTCAGGTCACCTTGGTGGAAGAGCTCCAGTCTGAAAACCGTTTTTTTTTTTATGCACCCGGTGCCCTCTTGCATTCATCGAAATGTGGACGCCTTGTTCAGGAATCAAACCAAAGACATGGTGTGCGTGGCAATTCCTAAGTTCGCAGCGAGTAGCCAGTGAAATGACGTAGCGAATGACTGCGCCTAACCAGTCACTATGACCAAAGCGGCAATTTGTGACCAATCCTATTGCGACTAAATTAGCTCTACCACTGGTACCAGTGAACGAACCTTCATTCTGCAACGTAAAATAGCGGTGTGTCCGGGGTGCTTACCAGAGTTCCCGCCAATCTGAGTAACCTGCTTTCTCAAAGCTAATGAAGGCGTAGTCAAACAGGTGGTGCCGCTGACCAATTAGTAATTGTTGCGCCACCTTTTGCTCACCGAGTTGCATGCGTGTGTGCTTGAACAGCGCTAAGTAAACCCCGCATAGACAGCAAGCCCGCCACGTTGCCAGGGTCACCCGAGGATTCAAGCTTCCGACCCGGCACGGATTGCACACAGTATGGTCAAGCATTAACCGAGACTATGCAAGGTAGAGACAAAGCGAAGCCTCGACCAATGGGTTACAGGTTTTTAGTAAACAACCGTCGCTAAGTAGGAAGAGACAGGATCTATGGAGGTCGCTTTTGTGCTGCCACAATGTTTGTAGAATATCACAAACAAGTGAATGAAATTTGAAGTATTAAGTGTTACGTTAAGACGTGCAAGATAATGATTTGCAGTTTGGTAGTTTATAGTCAACCTAGTGTGTCGGTTAAGCTTCGGAAACTGCCAGAAATCAGTGTTACCGTGACCAAGAGACCTGAGGAAATGCCAGAAAATTCAATACTAAGGGAAAAGTCAACACAGAAAGCGGCCAGCGATGCAACCTCAAAATTTCTGCGTTCTATGCTTTGGATGCATCACGCCGTATAAAGTTAACAGAATTCCACAATCGAAGTAGTCATTTGTTGTTTCGATATGAAGCCGTTCAGTGACACCAGATCAAGGTAGCGATTTAAAAATTTCAAACGTACAACATTTGGTGGGGGAGGGTGTGACTGAAAATAGACAACAATTTGCCACGCCAGTTGAAACACATGTGAATGTTTGCCACTAGATTTTTAGGTGCATGGTCCTCTAGCTGTAGCGTTCGTTCTCGACTTGACAGATGTGAGTACATTAATAAACATTGCGAGAAAACAGATAAAAAGTAAGAGAAAATGAAGTGTCTCCCGCATATCAATGAGAAACACAATGAGTATTAAGAGGGGTCCGGAGCATCGCACAATGAAAATTTCCGCATGCACTGAATAATCCCGATAATAACTAAGCCACTGTCCTGTGGTCGGTACTCTTTCACTGTTTATGCAGATTCTGAGTGAGCTGGAATATGGAACTGTAACCGCTCAGAACAAGACTACGTCCCCCGAGCCTAGAAATAAGGGGTACCGAAGACTAAGACAGAGTTCAGCTCACAGGAATAACGGACGCTGACCTTGAAACGTTGAAACGCTCTTTCTCGTCGTAGAGCAGTGCTGGAGAAGAGAACCTGAGGGATGCGTTGACGCTGGGGTAAAACAAAGAAACGGGGATTCTCTGACTAGCCGCAAAGGTTCACCACGTGACAGTAAGGTTCGTGACGCGAGGATTTCTCGGCGCGTGCACGTGGAGCATGATGGTTGTGATGATGATCCTGGAATGGTTGGAATCTACCTACCACAGAGGGAGCTCCGCGAAGGGTCAGGTGACTAATATTCAGAAAATTTTTGGGACAACTTGTCTTCATTGTGTCAAGAAAAAAAAACACGGCCTGCGTGGAAGGCGCTGCACAGTCATAGCGAAAGCAAGAAGAGCGGCCTTTCAGAGCCTTTTCAAAACACTCATTGGGTAACTACTGCAACCACACTTGCTTGATACCCAAGAGGGCATTAATATTAATTTTTTTGGTAGTAGGCCGGCATTTGCTATGCTATTTTTTGTCATTCTTCGTAGAAGCGTGGTATCCGCTAAACACGGAATTTTGTGCCAACTGTACATGCAGTGGGTGACGACGATGAAGAATCATGTGTGAAGTAGGTATGCGCCACAGTTATTAGGGGAACAAAAACAAGCTTTTGTAATGGGCTGTAGCATCGGACGGCCAACTCGTTACGCTATTCGCATTCTTCGACGACTGGTTGTTATTTCGCTGTTTTGAAACGCTTTATAAATCGCATTAACGCGATGTCTTTCTCGGCAACAAATCTGCCCAAGGAAAGTTTGCCAGCATGTCACAAGTACCGGTGTAGCTCCATGGTAGTATACTGGGATGGCACCCAGCGGGCGAGATTTCGAGCCCCATTATGGCATTGGTGATATTTTTTTTTCTAATTTCACGTGGTGTGGTTTCACCGGCGGCTGCGGTGGCGGACAACTGCGCATGGCCCGAGTTCTGATCTCAGAACAACTTTCAGAGGCGTGTTTCAACTTTCAGAGGCAGAGGCGTGTTTCGTGGCACCCATCGCAACCTCGTCGGCGCTGCGCCTCGTAACAGTGTGTGAGAGAAGACATCTCGGCTCTTCGAGTCCCTAAGCTCTCGGCCCCAGTGCGGAATTTGTAACGCGTCTATTTCTGTGCTGTACATAAACCTTGCCTTTACTCACTGTCGTCTCCTCCGCTCGTCTATCAGCTCAGCGCAGAAGCAGCCGCTAGCTGAGTAACACACGCTACCAAACGGCTGGTAACTTAAATGGCGGAGTTCTGAGGAGTGGCTTCTTCAGGATCGTGTTGGCGTCACTGTCTTCGTAGCAAGGGTGGAGAAGTGTAGTTCTCCTGCAAAAGAAAAAAAAAACTGAGAACAACGCAGGCGAAAGTGAGCTTCCCATTTGATAATGCATTAGGTTATATATGGGAGACGAGACTTCTTGAAACTTATAAAGAGCGCCAGTGCGAGAAATATACATTGATTTACCTTGACGCAATGAGTGAATTGGACTGGAAGTACGCACGTTGTGCTAGACAAAAGCGGTATCCTATACACGACACCATGGATGAGCACATGTGACGACTTCTTTCGTGCACTTTTCATTTTCCCTAGTTCTATTCCCTCGGCCGCGGTTCAGGCACATTATGTCGACCAATACGTTTGGAGGCTGGGTGCTATGAGCGCTGTCTACGGTAAACGCATCGTTTATCTAACTGGTGTTAGCTCCGAAAGGACTGTTGTTCAGGTCACCTTGGTGGAAGAGCTCCAGTCTGAAAACCGTTTTTTTTTTTTATGCACCCGGTGCCCTCTTGCATTCATCGAAATGTGGACGCCTTGTTCAGGAATCAAACCAAAGACATGGTGTGCGTGGCAACTCCTAAGTTCGCAGCGAGTAGCCAGTGAAATGACGTAGCGAATGACTGCGCCTAACCAGTCACTATGACCAAAGCGGCAATTTGTGACCAATCCTATTGCGACTAAATTGGCTCTACCACTGGTACCAGTGAACGAACCTTCATTCTGCAACGTAAAATAGCGGTGTGTCCGGGGTGCTTACGAGAGTTCCCGCCAATCTGAGTGACCTGCTTTCTCAAAGCTAATGAAGGCGTAGTCAAACAGGTGGTGCCGCTGACCAATTAGTAATTATTGCGCCACCTTTTGCTCACCGAGTTGCATGCGTGTGTGCTTGAACAGCGCTAAGTAAACCCCGCATAGACAGCAAGCCCGCCACGTTGCCAGGGTCACCCGAGGATTCAAGCTTCCGACCCGGCACGGATTGCACACAGTATGGTCAAGCATTAACCGAGACTATGCAAGGTAGAGACAAAGCGAAGCCTCGACCAATGGGTTACAGGTTTTTAGTAAACAACCGTCGCTAAGTAGGAAGAGACAGGATCTATGGAGGTCGCTTTTGTGCTGCCACAATGTTTGTAGAATATCACAAACAAGTGAATGAAATTTGAAGTATTAAGTGTTACGTTAAGACGTGCAAGATAATGATTTGCAGTTTGGTAGTTTATAGTCAACCTAGTGTGTTGGTTAAGCTTCGGAAACTGCCAGAAATCAGTGTTACCGTGACCAAGAGACCTGAGGAAATGCCAGAAAATTCAATACTAAGGGAAAAGTCAACACAGAAAGCGGCCAGCGATGCAACCTCAAAATTTCTGCGTTCTATGCTTTGGATGCATCACGCCGTATAAAGTTAACAGAATTCCACAATCGAAGTAGTCATTTGTTGTTTCGATATGAAGCCGTTCAGTGACACCAGATCAAGGTAGCGATTTAAAAATTTCAAACGTACAACATTTGGTGGTGGAGGGTGTGACTGAAAATAGACAACAATTTGCCACGCCAGTTGAAACACATGTGAATGTTTGCCACTAGATTTTTAGGTGCATGGTCCTCTAGCTGTAGCGTTCGTTCTCGACTTGACAGATGTGAGTACATTAATAAACATTGCGAGAAAACAGATAAAAAGTAAGAGAAAATGAAGTGTCTCCCGCATATCAATGAGAAACACAATGAGTATTAAGAGGGGTCCGGAGCATCGCACAATGAAAATTTCCGCATGCACTGAATAATCCCGATAATAACTAAGCCACTGTCCTGTGGTCGGTACTCTTTCACTGTTTATGCAGATTCTGAGTGAGCTGGAATATGGAACTGTAACCGCTCAGAACAAGACTACGTCCCCCGAGCCTAGAAATAAGGGGTACCGAAGACTAAGACAGAGTTAAGCTCACAGGAATAACGGACGCTGACCTTGAAACGTTGAAACGCTCTTTCTCGTCGTAGAGCAGTGCTGGAGAAGAGAACCTGAGGGATGCGTTGACGCTGGGGTAAAACAAAGAAACGGGGATTCTCTGACTAGCCGCAAAGGTTCACCACGTGACAGTAAGGTTCGTGACGCGAGGATTTCTCGGCGCGTGCACGTGGAGCATGATGGTTGTGATGATGATCCTGGAATGGTTGGAATCTACCTACCACAGAGGGAGCTCCGCGAAGGGTCAGGTGACTAATATTCAGAAAATTTTTGGGACAACTTGTCTTCATTGTGTCAAGAAAAAAAAACACGGCCTGCGTGGAAGGCGCTGCACAGTCATAGCGAAAGCAAGAAGAGCGGCCTTTCAGAGCCTTTTCAAAACACTCATTGGGTAACTACTGCAACCACACTTGCTTGATACCCAAGAGGGCATTAATATTAATTTTTTTGGTAGTAGGCCGGCATTTGCTATGCTATTTTTTGTCATTCTTCGTAGAAGCGTGGTATCCGCTAAACACGGAATTTTGTGCCAACTGTACATGCAGTGGGTGACGACGATGAAGAATCATGTGTGAAGTAGGTATGCGCCACAGTTATTAGGGGAACAAAAACAAGCTTTTGTAATGGGCTGTAGCATCGGACGGCCAACTCGTTACGCTATTCGCATTCTTCGACGACTGGTTGTTATTTCGCTGTTTTGAAACGCTTTATAAATCGCATTAACGCGATGTCTTTCTCGGCAACAAATCTGCCCAAGGAAAGTTTGCCAGCATGTCACAAGTACCGGTGTAGCTCCATGGTAGTATACTGGGATGGCACCCAGCGGGCGAGATTTCGAGCCCCATTGTGGCATTGGTGATATTTTTTTTTCTAATTTCACGTGGTGTGGTTTCACCGGCGGCTGCGGTGGCGGACAACTGCGCATGGCCCGAGTTCTGATCTCAGAACAACTTTCAGAGGCGTGTTTCAACTTTCAGAGGCAGGGGCGTGTTTCGTGGCACCCATCGCAACCTCGTCGGCGCTGCGCCTCGTAACAGTGTGTGAGAGAAGACATCTCGGCTCTTCGAGTCCCTAAGCTCTCGGCCCCAGTGCGGAATTTGTAACGCGTCTATTTCTGTGCTGTACATAAACCTTGCCTTTACTCACTGTCGTCTCCTCCGCTCGTCTATCAGCTCAGCGCAGAAGCAGCTGCTAGCTGAGTAACACACGCTACCAAACGGCTGGTAACTTAAATGGCGGAGTTCTGAGGAGTGGCTTCTTCAGGATCGTGTTGGCGTCACTGTCTTCGTAGCAAGGGTGGAGAAGTGTAGTTCTCCTGCAAAAGAAAAAAAAAACTGAGAACAACGCAGGCGAAAGTGAGCTTCCCATTTGATAATGCATTAGGTTATATATGGGAGACGAGACTTCTTGAAACTTATAAAGAGCGCCAGTGCGAGAAATATACATTGATTTACCTTGACGCAATGAGTGAATTGGACTGGAAGTACGCACGTTGTGCTAGACAAAAGCGGTATCCTATACACGACACCATGGATGAGCACATGTGACGACTTCTTTCGTGCACTTTTCATTTTCCCTAGTTCTATTCCCTCGGCCGCGGTTCAGGCACATTATGTCGACCAATACGTTTGGAGGCTGGGTGCTAATAGCGCTGTCTACGGTAAACGCATCGTTTATCTAACTGGTGTTAGCTCCGAAAGGACTGTTGTTCAGGTCACCTTGGTGGAAGAGCTCCAGTCTGAAAACCGTTTTTTTTTATGCACCCGGTGCCCTCTTGCATTCATCGAAATGTGGACGCCTTGTTCAGGAATCAAACCAAAGACATGGTGTGCGTGGCAACTCCTAAGTTCGCAGCGAGTAGCCAGTGAAATGACGTAGCGAATGACTGCGCCTAACCAGTCACTATGACCAAAGCGGCAATTTGTGACCAATCCTATTGCGACTAAATTGGCTCTACCACTGGTACCAGTGAACGAACCTTCATTCTGCAACGTAAAATAGCGGTGTGTCCGGGGTGCTTACCAGAGTTCCCGCCAATCTGAGTGACCTGCTTTCTCAAAGCTAATGAAGGCGTAGTCAAACAGGTGGTGCCGCTGACCAATTAGTAATTGTTGCGCCACCTTTTGCTCACCGAGTTGCATGCGTGTGTGCTTGAACAGCGCTAAGTAAACCCCGCATAGACAGCAAGCCCGCCACGTTGCCAGGGTCACCCGAGGATTCAAGCTTCCGACCCGGCACGGATTGCACACAGTATGGTCAAGCATTAACCGAGACTATGCAAGGTAGAGACAAAGCGAAGCCTCGACCAATGGGTTACAGGTTTTTAGTAAACAACCGTCGCTAAGTAGGAAGAGACAGGATCTATGGAGGTCGCTTTTGTGCTGCCACAATGTTTGTAGAATATCACAAACAAGTGAATGAAATTTGAAGTATTAAGTGTTACGTTAAGGCGTGCAAGATAATGATTTGCAGTTTGGTAGTTTATAGTCAACCTAGTGTGTTGGTTAAGCTTCGGAAACTGCCAGAAATCAGTGTTACCGTGACCAAGAGACCTGAGGAAATGCCAGAAAATTCAATACTAAGGGAAAAGTCAACACAGAAAGCGGCCAGCGATGCAACCTCAAAATTTCTGCGTTCTATGCTTTGGATGCATCACGCCGTATAAAGTTAACAGAATTCCACAATCGAAGTAGTCATTTGTTGTTTCGATATGAAGCCGTTCAGTGACACCAGATCAAGGTAGCGATTTAAAAATTTCAAACGTACAAGATTTGGTGGGGGAGGGTGTGACTGAAAATAGACAACAATTTGCCACGCCAGTTGAAACACATGTGAATGTTTGCCACTAGATTTTTAGGTGCATGGTCCTCTAGCTGTAGCGTTCGTTCTCGACTTGACAGATGTGAGTACATTAATAAACATTGCGAGAAAACAGATAAAAAGTAAGAGAAAATGAAGTGTCTCCCGCATATCAATGAGAAACACAATGAGTATTAAGAGGGGTCCGGAGCATCGCACAATGAAAATTTCCGCATGCACTGAATAATCCCGATAATAACTAAGCCACTGTCCTGTGGTCGGTACTCTTTCACTGTTTATGCAGATTCTGAGTGAGCTGGAATATGGAACTGTAACCGCTCAGAACAAGACTACGTCCCCCGAGCCTAGAAATAAGGGGTACCGAAGACTAAGACAGAGTTAAGCTCACAGGAATAACGGATGCTGACCTTGAAACGTTGAAACGCTCTTTCTCGTCGTAGAGCAGTGCTGGAGAAGAGAACCTGAGGGATGCGTTGACGCTGGGGTAAAACAAAGAAACGGGGATTCTCTGACTAGCCGCAAAGGTTCACCACGTGACAGTAAGGTTCGTGACGCGAGGATTTCTCGGCGCGTGCACGTGGAGCATGATGGTTGTGATGATGATCCTGGAATGGTTGGAATCTACCTACCACAGAGGGAGCTCCGCGAAGGGTCAGGTGACTAATATTCAGAAACTTTTTGGGACAACTTGTCTTCATTGTGTCAAGAAAAAAAAAACAAGGCCTGCGTGGAAGGCGCTGCACAGTCATAGCGAAAGCAAGAAGAGCGGCCTTTCAGAGCCTTTTCAAAACACTCATTGGGTAACTACTGCAACCACACTTGCTTGATACCCAAGAGGGCATTAATATTAATTTTTTTTGGTAGTAGGCCGGCATTTGCTATGCTATTTTTTGTCATTCTTCGTAGAAGCGTGGTATCCGCTAAACACGGAATTTTGTGCCAACTGTACATGCAGTGGGTGACGACGATGAAGAATCATGTGTGAAGTAGGTATGCGCCACAGTTATTAGGGGAACAAAAACAAGCTTTTGTAATGGGCTGTAGCATCGGACGGCCAACTCGTTACGCTATTCGCATTCTTCGACGACTGGTTGTTATTTCGCTGTTTTGAAACGCTTTATAAATCGCATTAACGCGATGTCTTTCTCGGCAACAAATCTGCCCAAGGAAAGTTTGCCAGCATGTCACAAGTACCGGTGTAGCTCCATGGTAGTATACTGGGATGGCACCCAGCGGGCGAGATTTCGAGCCCCATTGTGGCATTGGTGATATTTTTTTTTCTAATTTCACGTGGTGTGGTTTCACCGGCGGCTGCGGTGGCGGACAACTGCGCATGGCCCGAGTTCTGATCTCAGAACAACTTTCGCTGTAAAAAAAAATGTCTAGCATTCTTCTTCATCGCCATCGTCATCTTCCTAGTGGGGATTCGCAAAAGTGGGTCAGCAAAGATATTAGCGATAATCCACTCAATCCTACGGCAGTATCCATACGAAATTAGCACGCCCCGGTGGCGTAGCCTTTACGGGGCTCGGCTGCTGGCATGAAGGTCGTGTGTTCAATCCTGGCCTTGGAGGTCACATATCGACGGAGGCGAAATGATTGTGGCCCGTATACATTGCGAAGTCAGTGCGCGTAAAGAACAACAGACCGTCCAAATTTGCAGATTACTCTGCTACGACGTCTCACGTGATCATATTGTGGTTTGTTGACGTAATACCAGATATAAAAACATTATTTTCAATAATAATATTAACAATACTATCATTTTTATATATCCCATTAATATATTGCTACGGAGAGGAAGAAAAGGAAGAGGTGCGACTGACAGGCGCGCGACTGGGCCAATCAGCCATTGTGTCTCTTGCCTGTAGTTTTTACTCTGCAAATACATCTCGCTCAGAAGCAACCAACCTCGTAACATATTGGTGAGAGGTGCTGGGTAACCATCAGGCAACGGAGCTCCGCAGCGGACGTCGCATCGCCCTTCCAGCCATGGCCAATGCTCAGCCCTCCGCGTCAACGTCAGCGTCTCCGACGAACATGGCGTCGCAACCGTACGTTTTCACGCCTCTCAAGGATCCCGGTACATTCTGCGGAACCGATGGCGTCGACGTTGACGATTGGCTGGCCATGTTTGAACGAGTGAGTGTGCCGAACAGATGGGATCCCACACTTCAGTTGGCTAATGTGCTGTTCTATTTGAGAGGCACGGCCAAGGTGTGGTATGAGAACAATGAAGAAGAACTCACAAGCTGGGACCAATGCAAAGCAAAGATGCGGGAGGTGTTTGGCAAAACCGCCAGTCGGAAGATCGCCGCCAAAAAGGAATTGGCCTGCCGTGCCCAATCCCCTACGGAGTCATACCTCGCTTACATTCAAGACGTGCTGGCCCTCTGCCGAAAGGCCGAAAGCGACATGACAGAAGGTGACAAGGTGGGACATGTTCTGAAAGGGATTGCCGACGACGCGTTCAATCTCCTGATGTGCAAGGGCTGTTCCACCGTAGACGCGATCATCAAAGAGTGTCGTCAGTTCGAGCAAGTGAAAAGTCGCCGCATTCTACAAACATTCGCTCGACTCCCAAACACCGCTGCAACATCTACTTGCGAGGACCAGTCAACACCACAACGTGCATCGCCGCCGGGAGACCTTACACGCATTGTTCGTCGTGAACTGGAAGCTATGGCGCCCTCGGCGTTCTATTCGCGCAGTACCGATGCCACTCCTGTTACTGTTCCTCTTGTTCAAGCCATCGTGCGCCGGGAGCTTGAAAACATCGGAGTGCATTCCGTGTGCCATGTCACCGCGCCTAGAGTCAGCGAACGCCCTTTCGTGATGCCCTTCTCCGACCGACGGTCTTCTCCACGTACTCGCAACCCGGCTGAGTGGCGAACTGCAGATGACCGCCCTATATGTTTCAACTGCCACCGCGTTGGACATATTGCCCGTTACTGCCGCAACACATGGTCCTCGGCACATCGCGCAACGACCAATATGACCCGTTTCGACGATACCGCCCGCACCTTTCCACCTGCCGAAGAGCCCAATGCCATTGACCATTCTCGGAACACTTGGTACAGCCGCTCGCCTTCACCACGTGGGCACCAGTCTCGATCGCCGCAAACACGTCGCCCATCGTCCCGTTCGCCGCAGCCACGGCGTTTCTCGTCCCCCGTGGCTTCCGGCCGCGTTGTCTCGGAAAACTGAGAAATGCAGCCCCCGGAGGTGGTGCTGCATTGACGACTTCCGCAGCAAATCCTCTTTCCGTTCCCACCAGACGAAGTGTAATAGACGTTAAAGTAGACGGCGAACCTGTACAAGCACTTGTCGACACCGGCGCAAGCATTTCGGTCATGAGTTCAAGCCTACGCACACGTTTAAAGAAAGTTCTGACACCAGCGGCTGCACAAATGCTCCGTGTGGCCGATGGCGGCACGCCGATGGTTCTCGGTCTGTGCACTGCCCGCTTACGTATAAAGGACCACACTACTTCTGTCATTTTAGCCGTGATTGACCACTGCCCTTATGACATTATCCTAGGCCTGGACTTCTTGTCGAATCATTCTGCTCTGATCGATTGTGCTACAGGCGTTCTTCAGCTAGAGTTGCCTCAGATAGTCGCTGACCCCCCCACTGCCCCGCCGCGCCTGTGCTCTCTTCAGGATGTGCGGCTGTCAGCTCAGGCAGCCACCTTCGTCGTTTTGACCGCACAGCCCCAAGTTCCCGATGGTCAATATGTCCTCCTTCCTCTCGCCGACGTCCTCTTGAGCCGCAACATTGCCATTCCCCATACGCTTGTGACTGTTACTGACAATTGTACCTCGCTTCCACTTCTCAATTTCAGCTTGTGCCCTCAAGTGCTTCCTCGTGGCATGTTCTTGGCCAGCGTATCTAATGCTGACGAATTCGAAATAGCAGCGCTCACCACCGAGATTGATTTACTTCAGTCTCCAGTAGCGAACAGCACCTGTTCTCGGCCAGATCGTTTCTCGAAGATGATTGCACCCGACCTCAACCCTGCGCAAGCCAATGACATCCATCGCCTTCTCGCGTCATATACCGACATTTTTTCTTTCGACGACAGACCTCTAGGGCAAACATCCACTGTTCAGCACCGTATAAATACTGGTGACGCCAGTCCTATTCGCCGACGCCCCTATCGTGTCTCCCCCACTGAGCGTAGAGTTATCCAAGCAGAAGTGGACAAAATGCTCAACAAAGGTGTCATAGAACCATCAAGTAGTCCTTGGGCCTCCCCTGTCGTCCTTGTGAAGAAAAAAGATGGTACCTGGCGCTTCTGCGTTGACTATCGCCACCTAAACAAGATCACACGAAAAGACGTGTACCCGCTACCACGCATCGATGACGCGTTGGACTGCCTACACGGGGCTACATACTTCTCGTCTATAGATCTCCGGTCCGGCTACTGGCAGATTTCTGTCGATGAAATGGACCGCGAGAAGACGGCCTTCATTACACCAGATGGTTTATACCAGTTTAAGGTCATGCCTTTTGGACTATGTAACGCCCCTGCCACATTCGAACGAATGATGGACTCTCTCCTGCGTGGTTACAAGTGGTCTACTTGTCTTTGTTACCTAGACGATGTGATAGTCTTTTCATCTACTTTCGATAGCCACCTGACCCGTCTCGCTGCAATTCTCGCAGTCTTCAGAACAGCTGGGCTACAACTCAATTCCAAGAAGTGTCAATTTGGTCACCGTCAGATTGCCATTCTGGGCCATATTGTAAACGCCGATGGTGTCCAACCAGATCCCGAAAAGATCCGCGTCGTCCGTAGCTTTCCAGTGCCCCGTTCTACATCCGACGTCCGTAGCTTCGTCGGCTTATGTTCCTACTTTCGCCGTTTTGTGAAAAACTTCGCTGACGTTGCCCGGCCACTGACAGATTTGCTAAAGAAGGATACCACATTCTCATGGGGCCCTGAGCAGGCTCAAGCGTTCGCCGCTCTCATCGGCTACCTAACTACGCCCCCCATACTTGCCCACTTTAATCCTTCTGCTGCCACAGAGGTTCGCACCGACGCCAGTGGCCACGGTATCGGCGCAGTTCTCGCTCAGCGGCACCACGGTAGACAGTGCGTGATAGCTTACGCCAGTCGCCTGCTTTCTCCCCAGGAGATGAATTATTCCATCACCGAGAGAGAGTGTCTAGCTTTAGTTTGGGCCGTCGCCAAGTTTCGGCCATATTTATATGGTCGCATTTTCACTGTCGTTACGGACCACCACGCCCTCTGTTGGCTGACTTCTCTGAAGGACCCGACTGGACGTCTGGCTCGCTGGGCTCTGAGGCTTCAGGAATTTTCGTTTAGCGTCAGCTACAAGTCTGGCCGTTTGCACAAGGACGCAGACTGTCTTTCTCGATATCCGGTAGATCCTCCTGATCCCGTTGCGCCTGACCTGGAGAGCAGAGTAATGGCGTTTACAGACGTCAGCGATATGCGCATCGAACAACGACGGGATGAGTCATTGCGCACTATCATCGACGCCATCCAGTCTGACAGCCATGACGCTGAATCCCGTATGTTCGTGCTGCATGACGGCATCCTCTACCGCCGCAACGTCACCACTGAAGGCCCTGAGCTTCTGCTTGTCATCCCTCGTCATCTACGGCCTGCCATACTTCAACAACTTCACGACGCACCAACAGCGGGACACCTCGGCGTTTCCCGCACATACGACCGCGTGCGACGTCGATTTTTCTGGCCTGGATTGTACCGCAGCGTACGTCGATATGTCGCCACGTGCGACCTCTGCCAGCGCCGGAAAAGACCTTCTTTGCTGCCAGCTGGATATCTTCACCCAATTGAAGTCCCCTCTGAACCATTTCATCGCGTGGGACTCGACCTTCTTGGCCCTTTTCCGACGACGACACTAGGAAATAAATGGATTGCCGTCGCCACAGATTATGCGACCCGTTACGCGATAACAAAGGCCATGCCAACCAGTTGCGCCACTGACGTCGCGGATTTTCTTCTTCATGACGTCATCTTACACCATGGTGCACCCCGACAGCTGCTTACGGACCGCGGCCGCTCTTTCCTGTCCAAAGTTGTCGATGACCTCCTTCGATCGTGTGCCACAGCCCATAAGCTATCTACCGCCTACCACCCACAAACTAATGGCCTAACTGAACGTCTCAACCGCACGCTCACAGAGATGCTTTCGATGTACGTCTCCGATGATCATCGAGACTGGGATACAACGTTGGCCTATGTGACCTTCGCATATAACTCCTCTCGACATGACACTGCGGGATTCTCGCCTTTTTATCTTTTATATGGTCGCGACCCCATATTGCCATTTGAAACCACCTTGCCTCTCGTGCCATCTCCTTCCGAGTACGCGCGCGAAGCCATTGATCGGGCTCACATGGCTCGTCAAGTTGCCCAGTCTCGCCTCACCAGGTCACAGGATATGCAAAAAGCCCGCTACGACCACCGGCATCGAAATATAACGTTTGCCCCAGGTGACCACGTGCTCCTCTGGTCACCGTGTCGCCGTGTAGGTCTCTCCGAAAAACTTTTGTCCCGATACGCCGGACCCTACCTAGTCTTACGTCAAGTTAGCGACGTAACCTACGAGATAGCGCCATTGCACTCCAATACGTCACCAAGTTCGTCACTAGTTGACATTGTCCATGTTTCGCGCTTGAAACCCTACTTCTGTCGCACTTCTCCGGACTCTCGCCGAGACGGCGCTCCAACGCCCGGGGGTCCTGCTACGGAGAGGAAGAAAAGGAAGAGGTGCGACTGACAGGCGCGCGACTGGGCCAATCAGCCATTGTGTCTCTTGCCTGTAGTTTTTACTCTGCAAATACATCTCGCTCAGAAGCAACCAACCTCGTAACAATATTATGAATATGGTTGTGTCTGTTACTATTTAATGTATATGTAGCACAAAATCAAAAACGTGCAGTATCATCGGTTTTGCATTTATCGCTTTCTCAAGTTGACATGGTGCTGGGCGAGTAGTGCCTGGCACGAACAAAGGCACCGCGTGACCCAGACTTCACAGTCAAGATATGGGTAATGTGATATCGACGCATCTAAAGAATGATGATAGCTAATTCTGGCACTACCAAACACGCGTTTCGGTTATCTTGGGAATGGGCTTCCACGGAGCCGCTGCAGACGCTGACATGCGCTGCGACCAAAAAGACTCCATGCGTCTTCCGAGTGAAAACAATCTAGGCAGGAAGTCAAGGTTATGGTGAAGAAATTCACCGTGGTTGCTTCTGCGGTGAAACTCAACTATCATACATCTCACCAACGAAATTAAGTGTGGATTATATTCGCTTTATATTCGCTTGTTATTGTTTCATTAAAATCATTAAAAAATATCTTAAGCCTGTTCGAATCTTGAATAGCTTAGCCACCCCAAATATGAACAAGGAGTACATGCAGAATTTTGGCGAGTTTGGTCGATCGTGCTGGTTCATGGTGTACTGCGTGAGAAACGGAAATAAACTCTAAATAACAGGACAAGATCTACAGGCGCTGTGTATCAACTGAAGCTTTATTGCAAAGAGCAAGGCCAAGGTAAAGAACACAAAAATTACACAATCTCCCGCTAAAGGCAGCCATGTGAAGTTTCGAAGCACAGGGCGCTAACGCTTACACTGGTGGCGGGGTTGACGCTGGCGCTCATCGCGGCGTTGCGCAGGAGAGAAATCTGGGGAGGCGCAAACCACGCAGTAATGAACCGGTGCTTCCTTCTTAACAAAGCCAGTCGCTGCTAACGGGTAATAACAGACAGAAGACTTTGATTTGGACGCAGAGACCAACGGTCCGCTTTCAGTTAACGGGCACCCTGCGAAATGTTTTGTTCTACAACGCACAGGAGAAATCTCCCCCCGGCACTGCCTATAGAAGATCAAGATCCAGTGCATATGTATACGGGGTGGTCAGTGAACGGTTGTGCAGCGTGAGCAGTCGTTTTTTTTTTTTTTCATTCATGAAGCTCGCGGCAGACGCTGCCTGCGTCAGCGTTGAGAGGCGGGAGATGGTGGAGCGTAGCAGAAGGGGGCACATGGGCAATGGGGATGTAAACGCCGTGCGGAAGGAACGCCTAGAGGAGAGTGAGGAAGAATTAGCGTTGCGTAAAAGCCACTGCCTGCGTCAGTGTTGCGAGGCAAGAGAGGGGGAATTGAATAGAGAAGAGAGACTGAAGGTACGCGCATGTGCAGAAGGGGTAGTATGCCACGCACCGCATTGAGCTCGAATACAGGACGCTTGGCCTTTGAAAGGCAAAACAGAGCAAACATCGTAGGAAGGAAAGGCGAGGAGGACTCAGATGCACAGGCAATCATGGAACTTAAGCCATAGCACATCCATCCCTGTTCCTTGTCGTGTCGCCGCAACACAAGAAGACTGCGAGAGACAGCAACACGGAAACACCGATCAAGATGTAACATGCATACCGATTCCTATGTTGTTTGCAGCCCTCAAAGCCCTTGTCCGCGCAAATCTTTCGTCAAGAAGTCTTCCAGAGGTGGAAGCAATCCTTGCGCTGGAGCCCCTGATGTCGATCTCCTACGCACCGCAGGGGCGCATTTCTTCACAGTAGCAATCATGGCTTCCCCAACGATATCATCACGTGAACTGACAATACATAAAATATTTAGCACATGCACAGTATTCCAGTGGAACGCTCGCGGGCTTCGCTCAAAGCTTTCGGATTTCCAACAGCTGGTGCGAGTGTACCAATTCCCTTTAATTGTTATCTCCGAATCATGAGTCGGACCATATTTCAGAATGAACGGGTATTATTTTCATCATTCAAAACGGCTTGGCCTTATCAGCAGATTACTCATAGGCATTTGCAGAGATATTTCGGCCTCCGAGATCGACATCCCACCCAACAACGACAATAAATATGCGTGCGCCATCACAACATTCGGTAAACAAGAATACACACTCATTGAAGTATACCTGGAACCAGGCAAGCCTGTCGATGCTTCAAGACTTGAAAATTTGATTTCAAGAACACCTTCCCCACACATCATTTGTGGAGACTTCAATGCCCACAATGAAATTTTGGGCAGCTCACACATTTGTGCGCGAAGAGCCAAGCTCGCCGAACTACTCTCAAAACATTCCATTGAACCTCTGAATGACGGCAGCATCACATATCTGCGAGGCTTTTCGACTACCAGTAGCATCGACGTCACCTTCGCAACAAGCTCAGTTGCCCGTAACTTTCACTGGTGCACCAACTTAGAAACACAGGGGAGTGATCATTACCGAATCATGATATCAGCTGTTGGGGCGAAGATGTTATCAAAGAAATAAATTACAAGATCTACTGATTGAGATGCATTCAAAGACGCCACTAGTAAAGGAATTACGGCTGCCACCAAGGACGAAGAATTACTCACTGCGATGTTTTATTGCCTAAAAGCATGCACACGTCTTTCAGCTAAGAATGACAGATTTCCATCAAACGATGAGGAATTTGAAAAACTGTGTGCTATTCGCAAGCGAGCTGAAAGAAAAGTATTGCGCACAAAGTGTCTTGAAGACCTTCGAGCCTGCCGACAGACACAACGTCATATCCGGCGTTACCTGGATAAACGTAGCTGGCAACGATGGCGCGACTTTTGCTTCACACTGCACGTTCATCAACCGGTTGCCAAAATATGGCGGGTCTTTAGAGGCATGCGAACACCACTCCAACAGCTTCACCCTTTCACCGCACTTTCCCTTCAACGAACGGAAACTCCTGAAAAAGCTGTCAGAAGGATACTGCACACTGTTATCATCCACTTCAATACCCTAGAGCTCTTCCGCAAACACGTCTGACTTCTCACAAGAGACAGTGCCAGCATTGGATTTGCCATTCACAATTGAAGAACTGAACACCGCAATCAGTAAATCAAAGAGGCACACATCACCCGGTCACGACGAAGTAAGCTATGAAGCCACCGCGAAGTTACCCCACACCTCCCGCCTACGACTCCTAGAATATTATAATTCTTCATGGCAGCCGGGCGAGGTTCCCGCAGAATGCAAACTCGCTAAAATAGTGCCCACTTGGAAACCTTCAAAGCAGCCAACAAGCTACGCCTCTTTCTGACCCGTTGGCCTGCTGAGTTGCATTGACAAGCTTATGGAGCGGATGGTTCATAAATGAATGACTTGGTTTTTAGAAAGCCACGACAGATTCCCTCAAGAAATGAACGGATTCCGTCAAGGCAGATCAGCAATCGATAATGTAATCACCCTCGTCCCTTCTCTTGAAGAGGACCTCTTTGCTGGACACATTCCAATAGCTATCTTTCTCGAAATCAAAACAGCTTTTGACTCCGTCTTTCACCATTCCATTCTTGCAGTCATGGTTATTCTTGGCCTTAGAGGAAGATTGTATAAATGTATTGAGAGCTATTTAAAAGAACGGAAGGTATGTATGTGCACTCCAAACGGTCCCACACAGTTCTACGCAGGAGAGAAAGGCGCACCCCAGGGCTCAGTGCTCAGTCCACTCCTTTTCAACATCACCCTGATACATATAACAATAATATTGCCGCGAAGAGTGCACATCACAATTTACGTCGATGATATCTGTATCTGGAGTGCTTCAAGTTCGCGTTTTGTAACCAAACAACGCCTTCAAAAGGCATTACAGAATGTCTCCGCGTATTTGGCTCCCGCGGTATGCACTTTTTTCCAGAAAAGAGCACAGCCATGGCATTCACGAGAAAGAAAATGACCAAGTATCCGCTCCTCCTCGGTGGCCGGACACTGACCTATGTACGGTCTCAGCCATTTCTTGGAATAGTCATCAAAAGAAGTCTTTTTTGGTCTCCTCAGGTGAAGAAACTTCGAGCGAGAATAGCTGCGGCATCACAACTTTTCAAATTCATTGGGAGAACACGATGGGGTTGGAAGTGCCGATCAATGGTCCTGCTTGAGAAAGCGTATATTGAAGGAATCTTGCGTTATTGCCTACCGGTGCTTCACCGATTATCACCAACAAAGAAGAGGACTTTAGAGGGCGCACGAAGCAATTGCCTACGAATCTGTCTAGCCCTTCCAAAGAGCTCATCAGGCTCGGGAACTGTAGCGGAAGCAGCATGTTTCCGGCTAGATGTCATCTGCACTCATGAAATATCGCGCACTCCTTTCCGCCAAGTCATACATGGGAAGAAGAATTTTCTGTACCGCATACATCTCACCCACAGCAATTCAGCATTCGGCCAAGCTGTGCAAATGCAGCAACTTACTGCTATCAGACAGCCGAAGAAGTTGATGCCTCCGAGATTTCCTCCGTGGCTGCTTTCACCTCTTGATAATAAACAGTGTGTCCCAGGAATCAATGAAGCGAAAAGACGTATTGCACAGACCGCACTGCTGCTGACTACTCCCTTCTACTTAGCCCAGCATTACATTCAGCGTTCTCATATTTATACTGACGCCTTAACTACTCAGGAGATCTCGTCATATGGCCTCCATGTTCCTTCTACAGCACAAAGTCTATCCTATCGCCTACAATGCAGTACATCATTAACGACAGCAGAACTTCATGGAATTAAAGGAGCAGTCCTCTATATCTTGCTTCAAACGCCGAACCCAAGGGTGATCTTCACCGACTCTAGGGGGCTCTACAAATACTATTCAGCCTCTTAAAGAAAACAAATTATTACACGATTTTATTTGATATAGCATAGTTACACCACTTGGCTAATATCGCGAGTCACGCTATCACACTTCAATGCATGGATACCGGCTTATTGCGGTATACTGGCCAATGAAAAAGTAGATTAATCGGCCCGCAAAGAACTTCAAAAGTAAAATTACAGGTGAACCTGTTTTACTAAATCAGATGCTTCCCAGCTGGCTAAAAGGCTTGCTTCCGAAGAAGAGAAGATGCTACAGAACCTCCCGACACATCATTATGCTTTCCTCCACTCTATCGACCCACATCTAAGGACTAAACTCAAATCCCGAATCCCTTGACACCTGGAATCTCTCTACCACCGTCTCCAGCTGAACAGTGCTTATAGAAACAATTTACACTTTAGCTTCGGTCAAGTATACAGTCCACACTGCAATAACTGTGGCTCCACAGAAACTGTAAAACATATCATGTGTGAGTGCCGAGCGTATGCCGATGAGCGTACGCTCTATGAACACTGCATGCACCTGTTAACCCAAAGAACTTTATGAGTTGGTTTTGTCCTGGGCCCTTTCCCTAGCTTCACGCAATAGAGGCAAGCGATGGAACTTTTATTCGCGTATTTAGACAATATTGGTCATCTAGACAAGCTGTAGGGGTGCCTTGAAAACTGAAGTCATGTTGTCAGCAGACGTCCCCACCCAAGAGACAGAAAAATGTCTGTATATTACTTTTTTTCTTTCCATTTCATTCCTAATATTTTTTTTCTCTCTCTCTTCTGCCTTTCAGTCCCCAATCCCCTTCCCCACGAAGAGTAGCAAGTTAGCGACACACACACGCCGGCTAAATTCTCTGCCTTTCAATAAAAAACTCTCTCTCTCTCTCTCCTTGTTCTTAAAAACTGTTTTTCATGTAGAGCTAGAGAGCGAATGCTTATGCAAGACTCAGAAAAAATTATACATACATAAGAGGTAAACTTGTTTTGTGCGGTAATGTAAGCAATAATAGAAGTCAAGCTGTCCACCATTCCCAAAACAGAACATTTAGGATCGCAGACTTGAGTCTATAATCCGCCTATAGTTTATTGAGGATGCACATTGAGTGTCCTAAATGTGAGGCACTCAAAGATAAGTTTCTAAATGGAGCTCCAAGGCGAAAGTGGCACACTGTTACTACACTTGTGGCGATAGGGGAAACCGCGAAAAAAATATGCTCTACTAAGCTACCCCACGCGCAATGGATGCGAGATCAATTGGTGTCTATAGGCGTCTCGAGAATACAAGCATGAATGTCACGTGATATTGTAGCATCATTTAGTCAAAATGTGCAGCATAACTTTTTTAATGTCATGTGATATTGGAACTTTGGGGACAGGGACTAGTCTGGTATTTGCAAATGGGAAAAGTCACTTTTGGTTGACTGCCAGAACGGTATTCAATGAGATTTCCAGTTGACGAGATCGCTTGGGCACACGAATAGTGTTACCTTTGTATGATAGTGCCAGTTGCGGAACTTTTTACTTCACGGTGCACATGATGCTTTCGCATGGAAACAGTTCAATATCGATGGATGCAGTAGCCGCGGCGATTTGGCAGGTAAGGCATCGAGCTGCTAATCTCTTGGGCGCGGGTGTGGTTGCCTGCTGCAACTTCATGATTAGTTATGAATACACCTGAGTGCGAATATGTATGGGTACACGTTACATAGGCCGCAGGTAATCGGAATTGATCCCGAGTTGCCACCACCGACGGCTTTCACCTTATCTCATAGTGACTTTGGCTCGTGAAACTGCAGCAGTACTTGTTTACTAGCAAGGATGCGCATATATTCAAGGTTCCCAAAACAATTATGGAAAAAATCTTTTCGAGTATCGTGTTGATATCGAATATGTGTGCATCCTCAGGAATCACGAAAACAATTATTGAATTTTATTACAATGATCAAAACTCCAAGTAATTTGGCTGTAGAACATAAAACTTGCTTTTCCTAACGAACTTGTAACAAATTGGCATGCCGAAGAATAGATCGGTAGTATGATACGTCAACAAGATGAACACTCTTAGGTTGGTTGGTTGGCAGGTTCCTCAACATCTTAGTAAAAACGACTCTGGGCCAGGAGCCATGTATAAGGTGTTGCCTTGTTTACAGAAGTAATTCACTTACTCGTTGAAATGGTTGAAAATATTGGGTTTTTAAAGGGCTCAAACGCTACTCAAAGTGATAAAAACCAACGTTCTATGCAATGTGATTTGGTTGCTTATTTATTAGTGACCTGTGCAAATCATCGCTGGGCATCGCCATTAAACAGGCGGCACCTCATTTTCGAGGTTCCTTTACAATTTAAATATGTTTAGAAATACATTTCTTCTGTCTTCGCAGCATTGTACTATTTTTTTAACAATTTTGCATTATTTAGGTAACATTCTTTGAATGATTTTATTCCCTATTTTCAGAGAGCGCAAAGGTTCTGTAGAAAATAAGTGCGGTATAGAGTACTATGATTTTGTTTTTCGCAGCTTGCATTGACTCACGCAGGTCAGGCAAGGCTGGGGTTGTGTAGAGCTGGTTGGTATTCTGCTCGTACTGCTGATCCATGAAGAGCTCGCGTGGTCACCTTGAAAATTATGAGAATTGGCCAGACATAGAACAGGTTCCATTTGGAATTCACTTGGAAGAAGCAGCACCAAGCAGCCTAGTTACCGTAAAAAAATATTGCTTAACTAGGCTAATGCGCTTGTCCAAATGCTTATCCGAGGCTCCATAACGATTAGTTTGTATCTCAAGCCAACCAAGTCTTATAGAATAGTTCGGTTACTTTTAGACTGATCTGCATATTTGTCAGAAAAAACAGCCAGAGGAGGAAGTCAACGTGAGTTAATATCCATGGCGAAAAGCATGCCCCCGTGATTTCCTTGAGCTTATCTCGCAGTAGAAGAGCTATGGCTCAAAAACAGGGGTGGCAAAGTTACCTCGACCTGAGGAATAAATGTCACCCGGTGCGTAACCTTAGCAGAAAGTATTTCCCATGTGTCATATGCAGATAATTTCTGAACAGTGGTTGGCTTCAGCATTTACCAGAAAGACCGATACTATAGTCTCCAGATTGTAGAGACATTGGGGCACGATTATGTTTCAACACATAGTGACCACATGGGGCGCCTCACAAAAGTGCTAGAGACCCGTGCCGTCTCTCCAGCTAACCCGAAGAAAGATTAATTACTGCGATATGTGAGTAAATAACGAGTGTGATCTAGCAAATTATAGTGAACACTTCGCAGGACGTGGCCAGCTTGTCAAACATCCGTGGGATGCACACAGGACGGGTGCTTAACACTTCTGCTCCAGAAGGCAAAATCTTCGAATTAAAAATGATATATAAGAAAACTGAAAAAGTATCTGCAGATCGGTTTTGACAAAAAATATTATTTTAGTTGAAATTCACATAAATGAACCATCAGAAATAAGCTAGCAAATGCGCATTGAGGACGTGTTAGCATCCATCATGTCCATTGTGCGAAAGCAGCGCTTAGGATCCGTGCGTAAACTTGCTGGCGATGTGCGGCATCGTTCAAGGCCATCTGCCCACTCCCGTGTAGCTTCGTCGCTTGCATCATGCGTGTCATCAAGTAGTTCATCAGCTGCGGATGAATTCGAACGCGTGTCCGCCCAACAACCGCGGATCTCGTGCATGGTTGTCGGGCGCAACGCGTCCTCCTGGTCCATTTCGGAGAGCCGTGGGCTGCTGACAGGAGGTTTGAGGTCTCCTTTATCCTTGTTCTCTTCCCGCAGCTCCTGCATTTTTAGTCCTGTGTTGTAACTGAAGTGAGCCATGGTCTATCAGTGGTGCAGAAAAACACAGCTATTTGCGTTCCTAATATTTACCACATTCAGTTGATAAGGAGTGCTCCCCGTCAATTGTTCCCTTCGTATACACGGGAGAGCGAATTGGTTTTTTTCGATGTGTTTCTGCAAGCCCATGTAATTACGCGTCAATCGTGAACACAAGCGACTGTATTTCGGGTGACCTGGCGTTAAGGTTTCTCTGGTACAACTGTGATGTGTACAGTTTTGGGTTCCGAAGGGCCATATTGAGCGGCCACAACAGCCCCACATGAGAATGACGGCGACAGCAAGTGGTCTCAAAATAAAACCTCGCCCAATGACGTGGCCGTCAAAAGGTGAGCACACAAAAGGGAATAAAGATTTGTACATTGCCGCTATTTTTGCATGTGAGTGATTTAAAAAAATTGAGCGAACTGGAAGATTTCAATAAAGACAATCACTCATAAAAGAAATCCTGATATACACAAGAAACTTGGGCAGTATATAGGACGAAAAAATGAGTAGAAAGCACCAACCTTCAATCTGTTGTGTCCTTCATTGATAAGTTTTCGTAGGAGTTAATCCTATTTTCATGCGTCTTCTGTGCGCAAAAGGAACTTGACATCACCAAAACGTGCTCTTTAACGAACTAGTGTAATCGGAATCTCAATACTAGGCCTCGCACCACGCATTGATTTTCTATTTCTTCATGCGTGCGAAACATGTGCCGATTGACACAGCGCTTCCGTTGTCTTGCTTGTATTCTGTTCAAAAATTGAGCCAACTTACTTCCATGCATATAATTTACCATAGACCTAATAAGAAAGCAACTATACGCGTGACACAAAGGCGAAGAATAATCAAGAACGAAAGGGAGAGAAATATATACAAAGGGAGAAAATGTAGGCATATGTCGTAGACAATTGACATTCTTTTGAGTGTGTCGTCTCCAAAAGGCCTAATGATATCCCACTGGAGTGCATCCGACTTCACAACTATGTTAGAGCTTGTCTTATTCTTTTAATGTTACACGTAACGTCACTAGAGAGTATAATTAGGCGAACAGTTCAATCAATTTATTTCCATGTTTTTGCATTAGCAGATGTTTCAACTTCCCACTGCATTAAGACTCTTTTCTTTACACAAATGTTTCAGCAAAAAGATGGTACTGCCAGTGAAGTTGAGGTCAGCATCTCTAATTAGCCTAACCAACAATCTACCTTGTCGAAAGTGTGATATTCGACATTTCTCTTCATTCACTGATTAGATACAGCCATCTCGCCCTTCAATATCGTTTGTCGTTATTTCTGCAGAACTTGTACAAGGACGCAATATATGCATTGTAGGTGCACCGGAAAAAGCTATTTCGAAGCAGTCATGTGCAACACTGTTGCAGAAACATTGTGAAAATACCTTTCTTTCGTTGCTGTCAAAGACCGCGATCCAGACGTTGTTGGCCGTGGAAGCGCGTTGAGTCACATTCTGCGTCCGGGCGGGTGCTTCCATGCGCATGGCCATGCCGGTGACGACCCTCTTGAAAGTCTCCAATAGCGATTCGAAACACTGTCGTAGCGCCTTTGAGCCCAGCTGCCGAACTCGTACTGGTAGGGGTTCAAGCACGGATATGTGTACTCGTGGTGGCGTAAGTCTACGGTCCAAACGTATTTCTGAGAAACAGCTGCGGAATGACCGACGTAGTTGTGAATAAATCAAAGATGGAGTAACCTCTTTGCAAGAAGCCTTGGCCATAACTTATGCCTAGTTTGAGCAAACAGTTTTGAGCCAGTTGCACAAAAATACGACAGATACACTTTCTAACATGTCACGTGAAGCATGCAGATTTTTCCGCCAAATAAAAAAAAACATGATTATGACCTTTTCTTGTTCCTCTAATACAAAACCTTGATAATAAAATCAACGGCAATAGAGCTCTTAATGTAGAGTCTACTAAATTAAACTGTTTTATTCTCTATCTCTAATGTCCCTTAGAAGTGATGGGGTTCCTCCCCATATGTGAGCACCTTTTAAAACTACCTCGGAGGACCACGGGGCCCCAGTATAAACGCTATATGAGATGAGCACTAAGCTTGTCTCTGGCAGTCACGCACATTTTAGTATCTAACCGTAGAGGGTCGAGTAGTGTTGTACCGCTGCAAAAAAAAAAGATCGGGAGAACGCAGGCGAAAGCGAGCTCCCCATTTGATAATGCATTGGGTTATATATATGGGAGACAAGATTTTTGAAACTTTTAAAGAGCGGAAGCGTGAGAAATATGCATTGATTCACCTTGACGTAATGAGTGAATTGTACTGGAAGTACGCATGTTTTGCTAGACAAAAGCGCTATCCTATACACGACACCAAGAGCACATGTCACGACTCCTTTCTTGTATTTCGACTTTCCCTGAGTCCATTCACTCGGCCGCTGCTCAGGCACATGAAACCAGGAAGTTCACACTCGCATTATGGCGACGTATACGTTTGCTGGCTGGGTAGTATGAGCGCTGCTATATACGGTAAACGTTTCGTTCATCTAAAACGTGTTAGCTCCGAAAAACCTGTTGTTAATGTCGCCTTGGTGAACGACCTCCAAATTGAACACCATGCATTCTTTTTTGTGCACCTGGTGCCCTTTTGAATTCATCGAAATGTGGACGCCTTGTTCAGGAGTCAAACCATCGACATGGTGTGCGTGGCAACTCTTAAGTTCGTAGCGATAGCCAGTAAAATTCTGTAGTGATTGATTGAGCAGAACCAGTCACTATGACCAAAGCGGTCATTTGTGACCAGTTCTATTGCGACTAAATTAGTCCTAACACCGGTACCAGTGAAACAACCTACATTCTCCAACGTGAAATAGTGGTGTGTCTGGGGTGCTTACTGGGGTTCCCGCCAATCTGAGTGACCCGCTCTCTCCAAGCTAAGGAAGGCACAGTGAAGCAGGTGGTGTCGATGACCAAGTAGTATTCGTTGCGGCACCTTTTGCGCACCGAGTTAAAGTGCGTGTGTGCTTGAGCAGCGCTAAGTGGACCCCGCATAGACAGCAAGCCCGTGAAGATGCCAGGGTTGCCCGAGGATTTAGGCTTGGGCCCTGCACGGATTGCACACAGGATGGTCAACCTTAACCGAGACTATGCAAGTAAAGACAAGCCTGAATCCCGACCAATTGGTTACAGGTTATTTATTAAACAACCTTGGCTAAGTAGGATGAGACAAGAACTATGAAGTTCGTTTTCGTGCCGCCATAATGTTTGTAGAATATCACAAACAAGCGAATGAAATTTGAAGTCTCAATTGTTACGTTAAGGCGTGCAAGATAATGATTTGCAATTCGGCAGTTTACAGTCAATGTAGCTTGCTGGTTCAGCTTCGGAAACTGCCATAACTCAGTCTTCCCTTGACCAAGAGCCCAGAGGAGGTGCCGTGAAAATCAATACTAAGGAAAATGCTAACACAGAAAACGGTCAGTGATGCAACCTCAAAATTTCTGCGCTCTATCTTTTCTATGCATCACGCCGTATAAAGTTAACAGATTTCTGGAATCAAAGTAGTCATTTGTTGTTTGAATATCAAGCCTTCTGTGACACCTGATCAAGGTAGAAATGTAAAATTCTCAAACGTACACCATTTGGTGGGGGGAGGAGGCGACTGAAAATAGACGACAATTTGCAATGCCGGTTGAAACACGTGTGAATGTTTGCCACAGGATTTTTAGGCTCATGGGCCTCTATAGCTGTAGCATTCGTTCGGGACTTGACAGATGGGAGTAGGTTAATGAACATCGCGGGAGGAAACAGATAAAAAGGAAAAGAAAAGAAAGAGTCTCCCACATGCCAATGTGAAAAACAATGAGTATTAAGAGAGGTCCGGAGCATCGCGTAATGAGAATTTCTTCAAGCACTGAATGATTGCGATAATAACTAAACTACTGTTCTGCGGTCGGTACTGTTTCACTGTTTATGCAGATTCTGAGTGAGCTTAAATATGGGACCGATGAACTGTAACCACTCATAAATAGGTTCCGTCCCCTGAGCCTACAAATACAAGGTCCCGAAGAATAAGACAGAGTTAAGCTCACCGTAGAAACGAATCTCGACCTGAAACCTTGCATGGCTGTTTCTCGTCGTAGAACAGTGGTCGAGATCACCAGGCAGTCTAAGAGAGCCTGAAGAAGGTGTTGACGCTTTTGGCAAGTGGAAAAACAGGGATTCTGTGACAACACGCAAAGGCCCAGCGAACGACAGGAAGGTTCGTGCCACGATGATGATGATGATGATGATGAACCTTCGGCTTTGCTGGCACTCGCCCACAAATGGGGATCGGCCAAGAACCGGGTGGCAGGATCATCAAGTGTGTTTATTCAGGCATTCAGGTAGTCTTGTAGCCGTAAATATTAACAATAGGCTAACAGGGTAATCTCTTTGTTGCCCTTATGTACTCGCACACAGCAGAGAAAACCTCCCTGTGGCTATAACCTAACGTAATCCCTCCGAAGGATAAAATTAGTTCCACGTTTATTTTTAAACCTAGCTTCTCAATTGCTTCGACCAGGTATCTTTTTCTTTGATAAGCATAACGTTTACAGGATAAAAAGAAATGATCTATTGATTCCGATTCCTTGCAAAAGAGACACAACGGAGATGCTGTTAGTCCAGCTTTATGTAGGTAGTAATTCAGATGCGTAATTCTGCATCGTAATCTGGTGATTGTAGTTTCTAACTGCCGAGATACACACCACTGTTTGTTCCAGCAATATCTTAGATGTACGAAGTCTCTGACTTTCCAATGAATTATCCAATGATAATTTTTCTATTTCTTTGTGCAAACAAGCCTTTCTATATCTGAGTGCTGTTACGTAGGCAAAATCAGGTAAATTAGGAAAGATTAGTCCGCTTAAAGATGCTTTGGCAAACGAGTCTGCTATCTCATTTGGATAAATCCCGCAGTGGCCGGGTATCCATAGCAAGTGAAATTTTTTCAGGTTTTCTGGTAATAAACCGCTAATCATACTCAATAATGTCAAATTTTTTGCTGTGGATAATGCAGTGCATACTGAGAGAGAATCGGTAAGTATGACTGCTTCTGATTCGCTTGCAGGAAGATTACGAAGCGCTAGAATTATAGCAAATAATTCAGCGATGAATATAGGCGTGTAATCTGGTAATCGAACTGAGAAAGACCAGTCGAGAGAAGTACAGAAGATGCCTATTCTAGCCTTTTCGTTCAATACGGATGAATCCGTCGCAATAATTTTGTTTATGGACAGATGAGTCAAGTAATCTTTTAACCGAATATTTAAATATTGAAGGGGCAGTTGTTTTGCATTAGAGGGGAAAATATCATCAAATTTAATTTCAAGTTTTGAATTAGACACAATTCAAGTTTTGAATTGTGTCTTCGTAATGCAAATCTGATAAATATTTACATTGAGAGGCTCTAGCAATGCTTGGACGAACCTAATCTGAGGGGAGTGTAGTCTAGACCATTGTGTTCCAAAGAATGCGGTTGGTTCTTGAATAAAGGCGTATAAAGCTTGTCGCAGAGGCGAATTGTATATTTTTAAGAAAGTTTGAACTGTAAGTATTCTAAATCGAGTTAACAAAGGTGGAAGGCACGCTTCCACATACAAAACATTACTTGCCACAAATTTTGGGAGTCCAAGACACAAGCGCAAAGCTTCTCTTTCTAATAATATTAATTGTCTCATCTCTTAAGCCGCGCTGCCTGAAAATAATACACACCCGAATTCCATAATAGGCCGTACATACATCTTGTAAATCATTATCAATGAACTCCTACGTAATCCTATTTTTTTGTTTCCCAATTTGCGTAACCACCCCAAGGCACGTGACGCTTTACAGCCAACCTCGTCTATATGGCTTTTCCAATTTAGCGTCCTATTATATACGATGCCTAGGTATTTCAGGAAATCGACCTGGGGAATGAGCTCGGTACGATACATCACGGAAATGTTGACACGATCCTTGAAAGAGAATGGCAGAAGCGCGCTTTTTTTGACGTTCAATGACATATGGATATTGTCAAGCCATCCTTCTAGCATGTTCATGTAATTCTGTAATGCCGGATACAATGAGTGCAGATCACTGTTTGTTGCGAAGAAAGCAATATCATCTGCATATACGTAAATTTGGATATCCTGATGAGTTGGAATGGAACTTAGTAATATGTTGAATAACACCGGGGATAATACTGAGCCCTGCGGTACACCTCGTGTCTGCTTATATTTTTTAGAAGAGCATTCATTCAAGAAGCAATGAAATTCTCCGTCTTTCACAAACTCTGTAATCCATGCTGTTATATATTTTGGAAAGCAATGGTCTTGCATCTGCTGGATTAGGATAGGATATTCCACTTTGTCGTACGCTTTAGATAAGTCTAGAGTGACTAGTGCACAGTATTCGCGGCGATGCCGAGCCAGCTGAATGCGACTTTCCAAATCCACATGTGCCCACCAAATGGAGTATCCCGATCTAAAGCCAATTTGTCTGGGGTTTAGTATTGTATGTTCATTGATGTAGTTTATTATACGGGCATTTAAGACTCTCTCTACAAGCTCGACCAGGTTAGATGTCAATGAAATAGGCCTTATGTTATCCAGAGTAAACTCCATTCCCTGTTTCTTAAGTACCGGAATTATTTTGGAAAGCTTCCAATCGGCTGGAATCCAAGAATTTTTTAGTGAATAATTAACTATATTACGGATTTCATGTGGCGATATTTCGTATAACATTTTAATCATTGTAGAGGTCACCTCATCAGGTCCGGGAGCAGCGGGCGGTAAGCTCTTCATCACATCTGCCAATTCAGCTAAAGATACCTCCTGGAAATCCTAATCCACCCTTAATTTCACCATGGACTTTGGCATAATTGTCGTAAACCTGGTTTGCAAGCCTCTAGCAATATTTTTCAATAATTCAGAAAGTTCGCGAAGAGACATAATGGTGGAATGACTGCTTTCTGTCTGTGGAATCATTTTTCTCGCACGTAAAAACTGAAAAGCATTTTCTTATTTTTAGACTTAGACAGATAATTAAATTTATTCATATCATAGTCTTCTTTTGCTTTGCGCACTAGACGCTTAAAATCGGCGGCCATAAATTTATAATCACTCCAATTTTTGGGGCATTGGTTAATTAACAGCTTTTTCCAAGCTGCTTTTCGCTTTCTATACCCCCTGACACATTCTTGATTCCACCACGGGCTGAAAGATCCCGCTGTGTTCGAGTTTACAGCAAACGTTGAATTTTTTAGTGATCGTTTCAACACCGCACATAGACTCATAGCCCTAAGGTCTTCCTGCATTTCCTCGCGAAAAGTTGACGTAGATTTAAGTCTTTTTGTAATTTAGCATAATTTACGAATGAGCCAACTTTCCCTGCCAAACTAAACCTCGGGAACTTAATTTCAAACGTAATGGGAAGGTGGTCACTGTTTGTAGCCCAATCTAATATATTCCACGAGAATATGCTTAAAGTGGAGCTGGAAAATGTTAAATCAATAGTCGATTTAGAGTTACCTCTTACAAATGTAGCAACGTGCGAGTTCAAGCAGGAAAAGTTATTATCAAGCGTCCATTCCCACAAACGTCTTCCGCATACATCAGATTTGAAGCCCCAAGACACATGGTGTGAATTGAAATCACCACACAGTACTTTTTCTGCATGAAGCTACCATAATATCGAGGCATCTCGTGTCTTGAACTCCTGCAGGAAAGTATACATTTGCAAAAGAGAAAGGCGAGCAGTCTGGTAGTGTTATGTCTAACACCGGAATTTCGTAATTCATATCCATACACTGATACGCTATCTTGGCTCTGTGACTAAATTAAGTTGATATTAAGAAAACCAGACCGCCACCTCTACTCGGCCGATCCAGCCGTATTAATTGATAATTTTTCATGTAAAATTTTTTACCGTTACCAAGCCAGGTTTCCTGAATGGCAATTATGCCGGGAGAAATTTGCGAAGAAATATATTGTAAATCTTTAGTTGCCGACCAAATAGACCGGCAGTTCCACTGCAGAATTTTTAGGGAACCTATTTTGATGCTATACCGGCGGAAGAAACTGCCTGATCCAGAATATCTTTTTTCAAGAAATCATTTTTTGAAAGGTTCTCAAAGAAGTCTTTCTTTGACAAGTATTTCTTGGATTTTGGATTCTGAGAAGACTTTTTAGAAGGGGGAAATCTGTTACGTTTCAAAGTTCTTAGAGATTCTGTGTCCATATCTGTAAAGTCTCCTGAATCATCTGTCACAGGTTCTGACTCAGCCTGAACTCTATTTTTTGATGGTCCTGCTTTCGGAGAGATAGATCTATGATTGACTGTCTGATTTTCCTCCTCTGTACCCCTTGAAATCAACAGAGCGTGCGAATCCCGATTTCGCACTGAAACTGTACCATTGATTTGTGTCAGCTGTTGTGTTAACATATCAGCCAAGGCTTCAAAAAGAGTAGCTGCCAGACGCTGCATTGCCTTTTCAGTGGACTTTTCAATAGCCTCGGTTGTCGACTTTGCGAGCGATGCATCCATTGCCGCTGTGTGCCGGGATGTTATGCCTGCGTAACCTTTCGATCTTTCATGCATTTCGGCTACCACCTCCCTCCTAGAGCAATGCTTGCGTTCTATGATTTCTAGAACACCCATTTCTCTTTATTTTGCACCACATTCAGCAGAGTCTGCAGGGTACGCTCCATTACACAAGCAGCACTTCTGGTCATCGGATTTGCAATCGCAGCTGTCATGACTCTCTCCGCACAGACGACACGTAGTCTGTGATCTGCATCCTTTCATGCTGTGGCCGAATCGCCAACATTTTGAGCACTGCAAAGGTTTCGGGGAAAGTGGTTCTACTTTGTAGATTAGTAGTCATGCCTTAATTTTTGTTGGCCTAACTCTTCCTGCAAAAGTTACTATAACTGATTCAGTAGGCGATTTTGTTTTATCAGTCGTTCGGGTGCATTGATAGACTGAAACTGCCCCAGCTACAGCAAATAAGTCAAGAATTTCTTGAGGTGTCAGACTCGTATCCACCGCACGGACTATGCCCTTCGTACATGCAAGATGAGCTGGAATAAACGGGCTCACCGGCTGTGCAGCAAATTCAGAGCAATTCAGAAGCTCTCGGACGCAATCCTGGTCTGCAGAGCAGCACAGGATACCCCCTCGGCCGAACTGGCGGACCTCCGTAATCTTCTGGAAAAGCGACGAGGCTTTCTGAAGCTCCACTTGTATCACCTTCAGATTCTTCATTGGAATGAAACCCCCATTTGTAGGAACCAGAGACACAGGGACGTAGCTATCTCCACTGCGTAGCAAGTTATCGAGCGGCCAATCCTTGACCGGTAGTGAGGCCAGCCAAGGGGAGGGCCCTTGGCCGGGTGATGAGAAAGGCATCAGAATACTCTGACTTGCCTGACCTCCAAAGGGCTGCAACATTGTTTCAGTTGAGAGAAACTAACAAGAAATATGAGGAATGAAAAGCAAACCAAATCTTAGCTACAAGGATCCTGCCGCTCGACGTTGAGCCGATCTCCGATCACTGCTGAGCTGGCAATCTCGAGCCACGTTCGAATTATGAGGTCATCCCTGACAGTTCAGGAATGATGATTCAGGAATGGTTGGAACCCACCTACCACTGAAGGAGCCCCGCGAAGAGTCAGGCGAATAATATCCAGATATGTTTTGGGACAATTGGTCATCATTGTTTAAAAAAACACTAGGCCTGCGCGTAAGGCGCACCACAGTCATAGCGAAAGCAAAAAGAGAGGCGTTTCGGAGCCTTTTCAAAACACTCATTGGATAACAACTGCAAGCACACTTGCTTAATACCCACTAGGGCATTAATAATAATTTTTTGGTAATATACCGGCTATTCCTATGCTATTTTTCGTCATTCTTCTCAGAAGCTTTGTATGCGCTAAACACTTGGAATTTTGTGCCAACTGTACATGCAGTGGGTGATGACGATGAGGAATCATGCCTGAAGTAGGTATGTGCCGCAGTTATTAGGCGAAAAAAAACGAGCTTTTGTAATGGGCTGTAGTATTGGACGGCCCACTCATAACGCTACTCGCATTCTTCGACGACTGGTTGTTACTTCGCTGTTTTAAAACGCTTCATAATTCGCAATAACGCCATCCCTTTCGCGACATCAAATCGGCCTACACTCTAAGGCAAAAGGGTGTTAAAAGGGTGTGTGGTTCGTGCTTTTGGGGACTAATGGGGCTGCCACAACCATTATTATCTTCAAGGACTAACGGCACCAGGTCCCCACACACGAGCTCAAGTGACTAACATTTAGTCCACTCATTTACACCTTAGTGAGTAACTGTTATTCCCACAATTCACCTCAAAGAACTAACATTTATTCCTCACATTTGTACAATATCGAGAAACCGTTAATGCCCACAATTACACCTTACCGGGCGACCGTTATTCCTCACAGTTGCACGTTGCCGGACGAACGTTTGATCCAATCAAACACTTCAATCGGGTGAACTTTTTATCCCCAGTTCAAACATTGTTTTTGTTTATTTTACGCCAGGCTTAATATTTTTTTTCACCTGTTTTTCTGCGCAGTGAGCAACAAATTGCACAGAAAAGAACACGCGAAAAAGTATTTAGCCACCTATGTGTAACTGATTTCGCAGTCACGGAAACAACGAAAGACAAGAGCGAGACATCAAAATTTTTTATTTTTCTACACGAACATGAAGTTTCTCCTTGCTTTTAAGTGAATACATGGTGAAGTGTACAAGTGCAGTCTCGTTGTTACATCTTGTCCACTCCTTGTGGAGCTCCTCTGACGGAAGCGATAGATGACAGGCATTGCAGATGCCAGCCCACGCAGCCTACTGCCTGCTGTGTTGCCATGGCTGTAAGTAAAATAATATAGTAAAAATAGTTAGGCACACGTGACAGAAGAAGAAGATTCACGCATATGACAAGTACGTGTACGTTAATATAAAAACATGCGTGTAAAATATAACACACAAATAACTTTACCTTCACATCTCGCACAGTCCTTCGGAAGCTGCTCTGACGAAAGAGATGGATGACAGGCATCGCTGACGCCAGCGCACACAGTCTTCAGCATGGTGTGTGCCCACGGCTGCACAATAAGTATGTCAAATAGTGAGTCACACGTTTCAGAGGATGAATAAAAATGCATATGAGAAATACGTGCAAGGTAAAATGAGAACATCGTGAGATATGACTTGCTAATAATTTCACCGTGATCTCACACATCGTCCAAGACTCATTTCGATCCCAGTAGTGTAACAGCTTAGGAGCGGCGGCTGCAGCCACATCTCCGCGAACCACCATGCCGCTAACAAATCGGCGAGTTCTAAGCAAGCGAGGTCGTTCAGCTCGAGCAAGCGAACCCGAGACCAAACACGGCGTGGCAAGCGGAGTGTCTGCCGCCAGCGAGCTTCGAACAGGAGAGCGAGCGTATGCCTGGCCGCCGCCACGATCAGCGCAGAGCTTGTTTGGTGCTAGCGCCGAGGAAATCGACGGTATGCGGCCCTTTTCCACAAACTCGAGCGAGTGCTGCGCGCAAACGCGAGTCAGCCACCGCGGTCAACGTACGGCGCCGAGCTGCTTCCGACCGATTGACGGGAAAGCCACCTGTAATGGCGACCGATTTTCAGCGAGTTCCGATGCTAGCGAAAGCCACGCCAGCCCGTGCTGGCGCACTTACAGCGCGTGACATACAAGAAAGCTCGTTACGATAACCCGCAACGGGTTTTCGACGACTCCCAACACATCGATGCCCAATATCATCAGCCCGGAGCTCATCGCGGCGGCGAAGACAGGTGAGCACTCGATGAGCGAGCGTACGGGAGGCCGACGGCAATGGCGGCCAATTTTAGGCGGTCGCAAAGCACAGGCGAACCGCAGACGCCCAAGCTGACCTTCGCGGTACATTTCGTGCGTGCGATATACAACACGACTGAGCCCGTTGCTGGCAAGCGCGATCCGTATCGCACACGCGATAGAGTAGAATAAAGAATGATAACCTACTTGCTTAAGAATCCAGCGCTGATTTCTGCCCTGAGTCGGACTGAAGTATATATCCGATAGGCCTGCCATCTTCTCGGCTGCCATATTGGCCTTCCCAACTGCTGCTGCCGTGTGTTGAGTGTGACTATCTTGAAGCCGGAGAGATACAGCGCCGCGTGGTGACGTGTCGAGACTTGCTCCAGACTTCATGGGTGTAGCGAAACGTAAAAGCAGCAGCCCACGCTCATCCAAGCGTACACACAAGCACCACGTCACAATTCCTAGATCGTCGAATCCAGGCGGCCGTGGTCGAGCACTCCGAGCGCGACGCAACACGAACCATCGCCAGCAAAATACGGGGAAACACTGAGCCACTAGAGGAGGAGAAGACGGCTAGTCATTTTGGCAACGCTTTTCGCACTGCCTGCAATTTCTGGGTGGTTCATCCCTTTGGAGCGTGTTTGAAGACTAAGTAGTTTACGCGCGGCACGCTTCCCTCTGTGGTTTCTTCTCAACAGTCTATCCGTTGATCGAGCGCACCTATTGGGCTCCGTTACTCCTTTTTCGGGTAATTTTGCCTTAGAGTGTAAAGAAAGTTTGCCAGCATGTCACAAGTACCGGGGTAGCTCCATGGTAGAATACTTGGATGACACCGAGCGGGCGCGAGTTTGAGCCCCACTGTGGTATTGGTGATAGTTTTTTTTCCCTAATTTCACGCGATGTGGTTATGGCTACGGGCGGCAGCGACGGCGGCGGGCCGTTGCGCGTGACCCGAGCTCTTATCTCATCATAGAGTTTCCTGGAATTACTAGAGGGGACTCTGGCGCTTAGAAGTGTGGCAGCTTGGGCTAGTTGGTATGGCATGACGATAGTTATAGCGCGAGAACAAAACAACGACACAGAGACAAGAAGGACACGAAAGACACGAGCACTCGTGTCTTTCGTGTCCTTCTTGTCTCTGTGTCGTCGTTTTGTTCTCGCGCTATAACAATCATCAGGACTCTGGCGCTGCGATCATTCAGCGACCATGGGAATGATGGGTAGTACACACATTTGCCTAGTCTTCGTACTCGCGGGTGGCAAATTGTACTTGCGGCTTCGTTTACTACTCCGTTTCGGTTTTGTTTTGAAAGAAAGATTCAACCCTTTTGAACCCAATTAGGAAAGGTAAGTCGAAAAAAATAGGGTGGTGAAGCGCAATCGCTGAACATTTGCTGATTTTTGTTTCGTGAGAAAACAGCTTCAAGCCACACGAACACATATGAAGCGAAAAGCAGGCAAAAAGTATGAAGTTTAGACAAATGTGTGTACTATCCACCATTCCCATGCTCACTGAAGCGCCGTGCGTTGCAGCTCCCATAGACACTAGCGCCAGAGTTCCCTCTAGTGTATATTAGGAAACTCTATGGACCTCATAACAGCTTTCGCTGTCAAATGAAAATATATATCATTCTTCTTCATCGCCATCATCATCTTCCTAGCAAGGATTCGCAAACGTGACTGATTAGTTATCAGTGTGCTCTTCTCTGTCCGCATCTGGTCAATCATCTATAGTGAAACTTTTTAAATCAATGATTCCCTGTCAGCTCTGAAGTATTAATTTAATCTGGACACCAGGGCACAAAGATTTGTTGTTAAACGAAACAGCTGATTCTCTTGCGAAGGCATCCCTTTCGACACCAATTATTCCTATTTTCCCTCATACTGTATACATTACGGTGGCGCGATTTCGCACACTTAAAATCAGGCAAAATTTATCTGACCCTGCACTGACGGCTTCTCCAGAGTACAAACACTTGTTATTTTCCTGGCGCAGTGAACTGACTAATTCAAGGATGATGGAAGTTGTCATCAGAAAACTTCGTTGCCGCGTTACCTCCCTCAATTTTTACTTGCATAGATCAGGCATATTGAATTCCCCTGTGTGCATTTACTGTAATCAAGAGAAAATGATCAGTCATTTTTTATTACATTGTCGCCGTTTCGATTTATTCAGGCAAAGCATACTAGCACCACCTCTTCAAAGACTGGGCTTGCAACTATCACAACCTGGTCTTCTTTCATTTGGAGCCTCTACACTAAGTTTCAGCCACAGGGATGTTTTATTCGCCGTTCAAGAATACATCACTGCACTAAACGATTTTCCTGCTAAATTACTGTCTCACTATTTTTCTTCTTTTTTTCTGCAAACTTGATATCGGTATTTCAAATCAAAATTAAGTTACAAAAAATTATAGGAATGACGCATTGCTGAAAGTTTAGGGCAAATTCACTTTATAATCGGCCAATCCCCTTCTTTTGGTACGAGCCCTTTGCACAGGGAAACAACAACAACAACAACGTGGGTCACCAAAGAGATCAGCGATAATCCACTCAATCCTATTGCAGTAACCATACGTAATTGGGCCGCCGCGGTGGTGAAGCTTTTACGAGGCTCGGCTGCTGGCACAAAGGTCATGTGTTCGATCCTGGCCTTGGAGGTCACATATCGATGGAGGCGAAATGATAGATGCCCGTATACTGTGCGAAGTCAGTGTGCATTGAAGAGCGCCAGATCGTCCATGTGTACAGATTACTCGACTACAGCGTTTCGCATATTCATATTGTGGCTTTATGACGAAAGCTCCAGATATAAACAATAATGTTAACGTAATATTATAAAGAACACTAATGTTATTACTATTATTCCTAATAAAAACAATATTCATGTGGTTGCGTTTGTTCTGATTACTGTTTGGTGTACATGTAGCGCGCAATGGAGAACGTACAATTTCATCGGTTTTGCTGCGATCGATTTACCAAGTTGACATGGTGCAGGGCCAGCAGTACCTGTCATGAACAAAGGCACCACGTGACCTAGACTTCACAGTCAAGTTACTTTAGGTAATGCGAAATCGACGCATATGAAGAATGGGGATAGCTAATTCTGGCACTGCCAAACACGCGTTTGGGTTATCTTGGGAATGGGCTTCCACTGAGGCGCTGCAGACTCTGACATGCACTGCGACCAAAAAGACTCCATGCGTCTTCCGAGCGAAAACAACTTAGGAAGGAAGTCAAAGTTATGGTGAATAATTTTACCGTGGATGCTTCTGCAGTCAAACTCAATCATCATGCATCTCACCAAAGAAATTAAGTGTGGAATAATTTTGCTTGCTAGCGCCATAAAAATCATTTTTTAATGTTATCCTAAACCTGCTCGAATCTTGAATAGCTTAGCCACCCCAAATATGAACAAGGAGTACATGCAGAATTTTGACGAGTTTGGTTCATCGTGCTGGTTCATGGTGTACTGCATGAGAAACAGAAATAAACTCGAAATAACAGGGCAAGATCTACAGGCGCTGAGTATCAACTGAAACTTTATTCCAAAGAGCAAGGCCAAGGTAAAGGACACAAAAATTATACCATTTCTCGCTAAAGGGAGCCATGTGAAGTTTCGAAGCACAGTGCGCTAACGCTTACACTAGTGGCGGCGTTGACGCTGGTGCCCATTGCGGTGTTCCGCAAGACAAATCTGGGGAGGCGCAAACCACGCAATAATGGACTGGTGCTTCCTGCTGGACAAAACCAGTCGCTGCTAACGGGCAATAAGAGACAAAAGACTCCGATTCAGACACAGAGACCCGCAGTCCACTTTTAGTTAACGGGCAAACTGCGAAATTTTCTTCTTCAACGACGCACAAGAGAAATCTCCCACCGGCACTGCCAAGAAGGTCAAGATCCAGTGCATATATGTACGTGGTGATCAGTGAACGGTTCTGCAGTGTGAGCAGTCGGTTTTTTCATTCAAGAAGCTCGATAGCAGACACTGCCTGCATCGGCGTGGAGAGGTGGGAGATGGTGGAGCGTAGCATAAGGGGGCACATGCGTAATGGGGATGTAAACGCCGTGTGGAAGGAAGGACTAGAGGAGGATTGAGCGTCGCGTAAAAGCCACCTCCTGCATCGGTGTTGCGAGGCGAGAGAGGGAGGAAAGGAACAGAGGAGAGAGACTGAAGGTACGCGCATGCGCAGAAAGGGGGCACTGCAATAACTTTTATACCCTAAAGGGTGCAAAACAAGTGTACGCAATAAAAGCACCTATATGAACATCATTTTTACACTCCCATTTTAAAATTTGAGGTGTTCGTGAACAAGACACTATAAAAACACCCCATTTCTACCCCGAGGTGTTATGAATAAGGCTACGATTGCACATATTCGGGCAGTTTTGCTTATACTCTTAGTATAGATTAACCAACTTGATACCAGCAAGGCTCCTACTGCTAGCTGCCGGCAGGTCTAGTAATGAATCGAAGCAGGAAGTAAAATGACCGAAACGCAGTTTTCACCGATAAAGCACGCAAACTACTATAAGACGGAATATACAACAGGAGCGCCGCTTGTCCAGCAGAGTAAGGACCAATCCTCTTGTATCTGTTCCTCTTATCTGTCTCATTTGCGTGATTAGTTAACACTCACAAAGTGCGCTAAGTTGCCTGAACAAGGTAATGTTGCGCATATTAGCGTAGCTATGCATAGAACACTCCCTCTCCCCCCATCGCCCATCAGCTCAAAATAAAACGTTCACCACCTGTAAAAAAACCATCTGCACAGTAGTTTAGCCGTTACCACCGCGTCAACGGCCCGTCAGAACCCTTAAAACGAACATCGACGGGATGTATTTTTAGCAGGCACGTTTTATTTATTACCGTAGCGAATATTCTTCTTCTTGTGTCCTTAAAGGGGGGTCATGAAAATTAGGAAGAGGAAACCGATCATTAAAAAAATGCAGAATAAAGATATTTCGGTGACCTTAATGCAGCCTTGCTCACAATGACGGGAGCCTTGTTGACTACATTGCGAACAAAGCTCTCCTCCGGAGAGCCGAAACGCAATCTCCAGTTTTCTTTCTGTCTCTCTCTCTTTTTTGTGGATCTCCTTCTTCTCATTTTGTGTTACTTCCCGAGCATACGTGCTTCGGTCTACGACTTGACTTTGTAGGCAGTGAGAAATCAATATTGATGAAATATTTTCAGCCGCGGTCTTGTTCCAAAGACTGCAAGCTAAGTACAAATATATTGTCACGACATGCAAACAGAAGTAGTATTAAACAGGTTGACAATGTAGCAGCAGGTCAGTCTTTATTTACCACGTGCCAGAGCATTCCTCTTCTTTCTCAATATTGCTTTCTGCATAAAAGCGTGCAGATTCGCGTATGCGCTGTCGTCTTTGTCTTCCTCGCAGCACGCACATGGCAATATGTTCTCATTCAATAGTGTGACGGCCGATACATGCAATGTTGCGAGGAGCAATGTCTTTGCTGAAATGAAAGTGCTGATGAAATATCGATTGCGTGACCCAGAATTCGCAGTGCCTAATGACCCATAGAGCTAAGCAAAAGCCGTCAGCTTCGCTTTTTTACCAGTATACACTACATTAGGTTAGTGAAGGTGCGCGAAATATTGCTCCTGAGTATTACAAATGCGCACTCTGGCTAGCAGCTCGTGCTGGCCGCACTGCACCGTCACAATGTTCATTGCGATTCAGAAGCAGTGTTAAAGAACGAGTATAACCCAATAAATCACTGCCGCAAAAAAAAAAAATATTGGCTCTCGACCTGTATGGTACATTGCAAATGCCATCGAAATACGATAGTCTTGCGTCTTGAGAGAGTGAACAAAACATTTATTTGATGTTCTGCGCACGAAAATCGGTGAATTCTATTCTGGAGGCGCTGCGTTACAGTGCCTCGAGCGTGCATAGGAGGGGAACGAGCACATCTAGCCATGTTAGCCCCGAGCGCCATCTGGCAGTTATCTCTAAAAACGAAAGAAGGCCTACGCGCCTGCGGAAAAAGATGCGTGTCATTCTCGGAGGCGATAAGGTGTAGAACGCAAAGCGACGGGCAGGTGCCACAACCGTGTCGTTTAAGCAAAGCGATGGTAACACTTGCCTCTTTGAGCACCGCGTCGCACTGTCAGGCAACGTGTTTAACGCTACGCTCCTTATAATTACTTGTGTGTGCCTTCTCTAGTAAAAGGTACACATAAAAAACATCGATGTGTTGTTATGGTATCTCAGAAATGCGCAATGATTGCTTTTTAATTGACAATCGCACAAGTATGAACGCTGGACCTTAGGAATATTGGTGGGCGCTGCGGATGGGGTCGCCAGTTTGAAGTGTTGTTAAGGGCGGACAAACAGACAAAAGTATAGACAGACAGACAGACAGACACAGACACACCAAAATTTTTACGTCGAAGGTCCCCAAGAAAGACTCTTGTCTTTAAAAAAAAACCGCGCCCGCGCAATCAATAGAGGGTCGTAGCTAGCGTTAAACCGCATCTAGCCGGTTTGAGACTGCCACCGGCGCAATGAAGTCTCGTCGCCTAGGCAACCTCGGCTGCCCGGGATTTCTGCGCGCGTGCAGTAGGCGCTTAGCGCGGGGGAAGGAACGGCATCGTGTTAAATGACACTGTGTGCGCTGGCGAAATACCCTCCCGTGTGCGTGCGTTTGGTCGCGTGGCTTTTCGATCAGTAGAGTTTATTAGTCGGTGTTTGTTTGAAATGTGCCGGCGCTCTCTGCTCGACCTGTGGTGTTCTGCCAGTGCTGATTATTGCGAAGATGCACGGTGGAGGTAGACCTGCGTATCTATATTGTGGAGCACTCGAACCGAAATAGTGAGTACCACTCTCACGTTGTTCCGTTCAGCGCTTTGTTAACTGCGTGAGCACGAGAATAACGCCTTCAAACAATTTCGCTTTCAACTAGTTGATGACAAATCAGCATTTGGTTACTTAGCAAGAATATTTGTCCGGGCTGTTTCACCGGGATGACGGAGAAGTGTGACTGTGGGCAAGTTTTTTTTTTTCTTTGGATTTTTTGGAGCACAAAGCAGAGAGAGCATGCGCGGCTGTGGTTCAGCGAAGAAATTGAACAGATTTTTGCGGTGCCCTTTGTTGGCAGCGGTGCTTAGCATGGCCCGCTCGTGGCGAACATCAATTTTGCTTCGCTAATTAATACATGCGTGGGGACGGCGCCTGCTATCTCTAAGCATCAACCGTATCTAAGACCCATATGCTTGGGCATGTTGGTAGTTCATTTGCTATCTCTCTTTTTTTCCTATTTCACAAAAAGACCAAGAACGAAAAACAAGGGCGTGATGTCCATGTCATTCTTTTTAGTCCTTTTTCGTTTTGTACGCTAACACTACCGTGATAACTCGGGTTGATGCATCTGATGACAACACAGCATATTGCTTCGCGTTAGGTACGCCTCGCGAAGTTTGCCTACTTGCTAATAGATTTAACTTCGTAAAATTCGCCTTCACCGCTATTTTCGTTCACCCGCAACGTAGCGTGACACAGCCGACAGCCGTGCCTGTATAGTGGATCGAGCACTGAAGCTAGACTTGTTTGAACGTACCTTTCGTCTGTTTGTGTGGCCGAATTGCCTACTTGAACAGTGCAAACGCTTGTTTGAGAATAACTGCAAACGTTCGAGGACATTTTATTTTATTCCGCTTGTTTTTATCATGTGTAACTTTCATACTATTCTTGTTATGCAGAGTTTTGCCCTCGCCTCGCTTTGGCGTTTAACTTAGATAAGTACATCAGATGTTAAAGGTATTTTTGCTATGTGAAGCATATTATTAGTTTTTCTTTGTTGCACAAAAACACTCTACTGTGATACATACGGCATGGTATCTAAGCATGTGTTGCAGCCAAAATGTAAGACTGGGCAGCATATTTATCTGGGAACACAGCACGCACAGCCACTGAACAGCCTACGCTAAATCGGGAAGGAGTTATGCTTTCTCAGCCTGCCAGCATGATTGAAACAAATGACCTTAATTTAGCAGTAGGCAATGGCTATTGAGTGAAAGGGACGGGATGACTTTATTCAAAACTTTACAGCCAATTTGGCGCTTTGGCAAATGTGTTTGAAAAAATTTTTGCCGATTTAATGCATTGAAAACAGGGAACGGCTGAAATAATTCGGAGAGAAAAAACATTTGGGTCACAGGGTTGCCTTTTCTACTTCCCAAAATGTTGTCTGAGTGTTGTTTGTGAAAATAAAATATTTTAAAGGTGCCGCTACTTCTTTCTATACCGAATTTGGTGCATATGTTAAGTAAAGGGGCTTATGTAAGGTGTTTGAAATTCAGTAAGATTAATACAATTTTTCGGCCACATACGTCTCCAAGAATTTAGCCAAAATGTGTTATGTTTGCACTTTCTCATTGTGATAGTGCACTTTGTATGAAGATCTTAGCTGTGAGTACTTACTTCAAAGAAAGGTATTTTGATGAAAAATTATTTTTAGACATCACAAGCTGTTAACCTCTACGAGAAAAGATCACTTTTTTCACAGAATTGTCATTTTTGTCCATACTGAGACGAAATTTGCACCATGTGGTAGTCCAATTGCAAATCACCTTTTACATGAATTGAAAACAAATAAACAGTTCTTTATATGTGACGAGTTTCATCATTACCATTTCTACTATGAGAAATAAAATAATTTTTGAATTCTTCCAATAACGGCAATGAAGAACTTTGAGACGTCGGGGACCGTATGACCAATGGCAAGATAGCTGCGAATGGGGAACTTCAAAAATGATTTAGGGGCAAAGCTCTTGTGGCCGTGAGTTGTGCCCCCCTCTGTAGTCGTACTAGTAGTATGTAGCCACTTTATGGTTTGCACAATAGATGTCGTTAGTGGTTTTCACAGCATATACACGGACAGAATGATGATCAGTGGAGCGAATCGTCCATCCGTACATTTGTGCTTTCGTCCATCCGGGCTTCTTCCGTCGGTCAGTCCGTGAGTTCGTCCGTCTTTCTGTCCGTCCATACTTGCGTCAGACTGTCCGCCTGTCCGTTTGTGCGTCCGGATGGACGGATCCTTCCCCCAACTCATCATCATTCACTCCGTGGATATGCTGTGATCTTTTTATTAAACATAAATTGTTATGACAAATTTGACACATGAAAACAAAAACTGTTTATTTGCTTTCGATTTAGGTACAAAGGTTGTTTTTAATCAACCACCACATGATGCAAGTTGCGTCTCATTATGAGCAAAACGACTATTTTGTGAAATTTGCGATTTTTATTGGTAAAGTTTGGCAGCTTGAGAGGTCTAAAATGTTTTTTCCTCAAAATATACCTTATGGGGATTAAGTATTCACTCCTCTTACATTCATTCAAAGTGTAGTATTGAAATGGAAAAATGCAAATATAACACATTTTGGCTAAGTGTTTTGAGGCGTATGTGGTCGAAAATTGGTAATAATATTGTCACGTGCTTGATCAAGAAAGACAATGACATTCGTGCATGTGCCATGAAGGATTATGAAATGGATGAAAAAGAAGAACTCGCTTGCGCGTTCGAAAAAAGAGACCGACCTGTTTTAAACTCCGCGCTCTCGTCATTGAGAGGATGCGTCGGACAGCAACGAGCTGCTTGAGTCGTAGCGTGTCTAAGTGACTCTGTCCAGCCGGCAGAGTTTTCTGTTAAGTACGGCAGCGCACCGTTAAATTCAGCTTGGTGGAATGAAGATTGTACGCTTGCGTATAGGCGGCGTAAGGCTGCTTGGAAACGTTTACGCCACAACCATACTCCGAAAAATTGGGTTGACTATAAGTTCCACGCAGCGCTTTTTAAACGTACAGTTGCAATAGCTAAAGATAAACACAATTCTGACTTACATTCGTGTTTATCAAAACCTGATAAAAGATCTGCCCTGTACAGGTTTCTACGGAACAAAAAATCGACGAAGGTACCAGCATATTTGCATTCAGTAGTGCTGTCTCCTAAAGAGACAACAGATTTGTTAGAGGGCATCGCGAAAGGACTTGAAGCGCGTTTCGCATCGTCATGCTTGAGACCTGTGACATTCAAAAGCGCAACCTCGGACTTTCGGGAAGTCACTATGGCTGAACTGGCAGATGTCATACTAACTGTAAAGCAAGCAGCTCCCGGTCCAGATCATATTACAAACTCTATGATTAAATTGATATTTAATTCCCATCCCGAGGAGCTTTTGAATATTGTTAACTGCTCCTTACAGCACACATAGATTCCAAGTGCATGGAAAATTGCTAAAGTTGTGTTGCTGCGAAAAAATCCAAGCCTCAGATATGTTCTGGATAACATTCGGCCAATTTCGCTTACTTCAAACCTAGTTAAAATAATTGAAAGAATTCTTCATAGAAGGCTCAGTGAATTCATCGCTCGTCATGACATTCTCTCACCAAGGCAAGTAGGATTTAGACAGGGGTGCTCTATATGGTCGGCTCATGTTGATTTGGAAAGCCAAATTCGCCTTGCAAAAGTATCTGGTGAGATTTCTGCATTAGTCACGTTAGATATCGCAAAAGCCTACGATAGTGTGGAATACAGTACATTAATTTCAAGATTAGTGGACTGTGAGGTTTCCAAGTGCATTATATCTTGGGTTCAGGAGTTTCTCTTTGAGAGACAATTCTTTTGTTGCCACGAGGGAATTACTTCTGCCTCATATAAGCAAACAAGAGGTGTTCCGCAAGGATCAGTCCTGTCACCTCTTTTATTTAATATATTATTATCATCTATTCCCGTTCATAAAAATGTTCCTCTTAACGCTACGCCGATGATATTGCTTTTTTCTCGTCATCCCGAGATATCAATAGTTTGTATCAAATCTTAGAGTCATATTTGAGTGAGCTTGAGGTATGGCTTGGCGGGCTGTCTTTTTCACTTAATGTTAGTCAATGTGCTCTGCTTGTATTCCCTCTATCCGTTCCCGTATTTCTTTCACTGCATTATCGAAATAATCCGATTCCACAAGTAACAGCGCTAAAATATCTTGGTATTGTTTACGTGGACAATTTAAATTGGCAGCAACAAATAGAATAAAACACCCGTAAAGCAGAAAGCGCCGTAGGATTGCTCCGCCGGTTTTGCAATAAGAATTCAGGGATGCGCAGGGATACGTTACTTATGATATACAAACTTCACGTACGCCCAATTCTGGAGTTTGGCTGCGTTCTGTTTTCTGGAAGTGCTGAGTACAAATTAAGACCTCTTATATTGCTAGAAAGGCAAGGTCTGCGGCCGTGTCTCGGGCTACCTAGGTGTGTCGCGAATAGCGTGCTTTATTTGGAAGCTAGAATCATTCCACTTGATGCTAGATTTCGACAGCTTACTGTGCAAACATTATTAAAACTTCACGATGCGCCCCTGTTCGGTTCAAAGACAATTTTAATCAAACATCCAGTTTCTTTCTTTCAGTGCCTGTGGTTTCGTTATCAAAGACCCCAAGTCATTTTCGTCGAGTCTCTGTTATCAAATCTTCGCGTTTCCCTCCGGCATTCAACTCCCCAAACCCAATGCTCGGTGCCAGTTGACTTAATTTTCGATGATGTTTTTCCAAAAAATGCCAAGTTACTTCCAAAGCATGTTCTAGAGGGCCTCCTTCAAGACCATCTCAGTCATTTTCCTAAATACGTAGTAATTTCGACGGACGCAACGCAAAATCTTCAGAAGGCTGGAGTAGGTATTTTTTCTCATCAGCTTAATTGGTCTTTTGCGCTCCGATTACCTGACTTCACACCAATTTATCTCGCAGAATTCCGGGCTATTACATTGGCTCTTCGAAAACTAAATTATCAGCAATCAAAAGCTATTATTATTTCGGATGCTTTGTCTGTATGTACACATCTAACGTCCGCAAAGAAGTCTCCTCTTCTCAGGATATTTTGGTCTCTCGTACCGCATAGCCTATCAGAAGTTCGGTTTATTTGGGTCCCCGGGCATGCTGGAATTTAACTAAATGAAATTTCTGATTCGCTCGCTTCGGCATCTTTAAATTTCCCGGTGGTGCTAGTAGCTACACAGTTTCCTTTTATTACTACTGAACGATTCAAACGCCTGTTTATCTTAAAAATGAACGAAACGTCGCTTCTACAATCTGAAGAATTTCGGCACTTGCAATTCACATGGAACACCGCAAAATGCCTTTCCCGTCAATGTGAGGTGACCCTCACAAGCTTTCGCTGTAGAGTTCCTCTGTTATATTTTTATCTCAACAAATCAGGATTTTCATTAACTAACCTATGTGTAGTTTGCAATGAACCGGAAACAATAGATCACTTTCTTCTCACATGCCACCGCTTCGCCTCACTGCGCCGAATCATTCTTGAAAGACCGATTGGTATGCTCGGATTGCCAGACAATCCATCCACCCTATTATCGTTTGGAGCCAGTCAGTTGGGTGTGGGCCACAGTGCTATTCTCTCAGCGCTACATAAATTCATTCAGGCAACCGGAAGGATACGCTGCTTGTGGTACTGCCATATATCCAATTCTTTCTCCTCCTTCCTCATTCTTGTTAATTTGTTTTATATATTCTGGTTTATCGCATTCTTCTGCAATTTTTTCGCGTTTTTTCAAAGGAACATTATTATTGTTCCTATCTAATTTCTCTTTATTATTTTTAGCAAGCGTTGTAAAAAATGATCCATTATGAGGTACAGTGTGGCCAATCCACCATGTGGGTATGAGCCAAGATCTCCTAGGAGACAAGACAAGGCAAGACCTGCTTCTGCTGTCTCAATCTCTGCGGCAAGACCTCTGCTTTGACGTCGTGGCACTGGTGGAGGTGCTGGGGTCTACAACCTGATGCAGGACAGTCTTGCTCGGACCCGTTCACCTAGTCCAGACACTCAGCCCCTCGTCACGACTTCGGTGCACCGATTCAGTCGGCGCCTACTAGGCCCAAGTCCGGAGTCCACACCTGTTCCGCCTCTTTCCAGCATGGCAGCTCCTACTACATCCCCGGTTATCCTGCCATCGCAGAGCACTCTTCCCTCGCAGGTGACTCTTGAACATCCTCGCGTTCCTGAAGTTTTCCGTGGGGAAGAGTACGAAGATATCGAGGACTGGCTCGAACAGTTCGAATGGGTCGCTGTATTCAACCACTGGAGTGAACAGCACAAACTTGGCCGTGGATATTTCACACTGGAAGATAGCTCTCGCAAGTGCTACGAGAACCACGAAGCTACATTCCAATCTTGGGAAGATTTTCGTCGAAAGCTCCTCGCTACAACTTTTACTGCTTATTGTTAACCTAAATAAAACCCCACCCCTTATGTAATGCACCTCCTAGAAAGGGGGGCCTTTAAGGTAATAAACTGAAACTGAAACTGAAGCTACATTTTTGAATTCCGACCGACGGGATCACGCACAGCAACTGATTGTGGCCCGCGTGCAAAAACCCAATGAAAGAGCCACCATGTACGCAGAGGGCATGATACGTCTGTTTCGACGAGCTGACCCTGACATGCCCGAGGCAAAGAAGGTGCGTCACCTAATGCAGGGCGTTAAGGAACCAGTGTTTGCGGGCCTCGTACGAAATCCACCTACAACAGTAGATGAATTCATAAGAAAGGCAACTGTCATCGAGCGCGCACTGCAACACGACGCCGACACTTTTACCGTCTGCCGAACCTCACGGCAGTAAGTGCTGCAGCACGAAACACGGCCGTATGCGAAAGTTCCCTGCGGCAAATGATTTGGGAAATACTGCGTGAGGAACTTCGGGCCCTCTGCGTTCCCCCTACCCAACCACATGCCGCATCTGTTGCTGAAATTGTCCGCCAGGAGTTGAGGCAAGCCGTTACAACACCCGCGTCAAGTCCTGAGCCACATCCAGCGAGCTACGCTGATGCGGTCCGTCGTCCTCCACCGTCATCTGTGGCGACGCCCTTCCAGCCACGACCCACTGCCGTACCTTGGTGGCAACGCGATTCTATGAGACGACCACCAGTTCACTGAACTGATTTATGGCGCATGGCCGACCATCGACCTATTTGCTTCCGTTGCGGAGAACCCGGTCACATTACCCGCTATTGCCGTCATGGCGATTCCGGGTTCGAGAACTTTTCTCTTCCGACTTCTTTCCGTTCTGAAGACCATTGTGCCCACGATGCCGATCAACTGTCGCCTGGCCAAGCAACTCCACCGCGTCGCTTGTGATCTCCATCACCTGCACGTCACCGTGACTTCTCTCAGAGCTACGCGGACGTCATCAGGGGCCGTTCGCCTAGCCCACGCCAGGGAAACTAACTGCTGCGACCTCGTGGGGCAAGGTTGCCAATTGTCGAGACACTGAAAAGTTCCCCCTATCATCGCAAGAAGGTATGACGTCACCGACGACGAATACGACGATGAATACTAATGCCGATGAAGTTATACATGCCGATCTTAGCGTTCTCATTGACGGACATCACGTTACAGCACTGGTCGACACTGGCGCCGACTTCTCAATCATGCGACAAGAGCTCGCCGACCGCTTCAGAAAGGTCAAGACACCGTGGACAGGGCCGCACATAAGAAGTGCTGGTGGTCAGCTGATGACTCCGACGGGTAAATGCACTACTCGACTTCGCATCGGAGATTCTAGCTTCGTGGCCACTTTCGTCCTGTTGCCAGACTGCTGTGAAGATCTAATTTCGGGCATGAATTTTCTTCAAGATCATGGCGCTGTTATCAACATCCCTCAACGTTTTGGGACGTTTTGCGAACATCCGTATGCCGACAACAGCAGTGACGAACCTAGCGGCCGTTTGCGAATAGCCGACGATGTGAAGCTCCCACCGAGATCCTGCTGCCTTGTGTCGGTGTCCAGTGGGTGGCCTTGCTATAAAGAGGTGATAGCGAAGCACATAGTCTCTCTTTTGTTCACGCAAGGCATTTCCATCGCGAGGGGCGTCCTGGCGCTTACTGGTGGACAGGCAGAAGTGCTCCTCACAAACTTCAGCAACGAGCACCGTCAAATTCAATTGCCTACTACGACGATGTAAGCCATGCCGGGGATCGTTTTGCCTTGCAACCAGATGACGCGACTGTCCCCGCCTCGACAACTCCGTCGGTGGACATCTGCTCCACGCTACCGCCCTCTGATAGGAAGCGCCTGCTTGAACTTATACACCAATTCGAAGACTGCTTTTCGCGTACGTCAAAAGTCCAGCAAACACCATTGACCAAGCACCGTATAATTACTGAAGACAACACGCGACCGATTCGGACGAACCCCTACCACGTGGCTCCGAAAGAACGCAAGTAGATTCAGAAGCAAGTACAGAAGATGCTTGCGGATGACGTCATACAACCTTCGAGAAGTCCTTGGGCATCCCCCGTTGTTTTGGTGAAGAAAAAAGATGGCAGCTTGTGCTTCTGTATTGATTATCGCAAGTTGAACCGAGTCACAAAAAAAGACGTCTATCCACTGCCCCAAATAGACGATTCACTTAATCAGCTGCGTCATGCGCGCTATTTTTCTTCAATGGACCTCCGAAGCGGCTACTGGCAGATAGAAGTCGGCGAGAGAGATCATGAAAAAAGGGTCTTTCTGACGCCCATTGGCCTTTACGAATTTAAGGTGCTTCCTTTTGGGTTGTGCTCGACGCCAGCCACTTTTCAGCGTCTCATGGACACCGTACTATCAGGCTTCAAGTGGCAAGCATGCTTGGTGTATCTGGACGATGTTACTGTATTCTCAGCAACATTCAAGGAACATTTCAGCCGTTTATTCACCGTCCTCCAAGCCATACGTTCAGCCGGCCTTACTTTAAAACCGGAAAAATGTCATTTTGGTTTCAATGAACTCAACTTCCTAGGCCACGTCGTCAGTCACGAGGATGTTCGACCTGACCCGGCCAAAATAGACGCTGTAGCGCAATTTCCTGCACCACGTGACCAAAAGGCTGTCAGACGCTTCTTGGGGTTGTGCGCCTATTACCGGTGATTCATCGAGGACTTTTCGTCTATTGCGGCACCATTGACACGACTTACACGTGAGGACGTCCCCTTCTTTTGGGGTGAACAAGAGCAAATGGCATTCAATGAACTACGACAACGCCTGCAAACACCTCCAGTCCTTGCGCACTTCGACCAGGACGCCCCTACAGTGCTTCACACTGACGCCAGCAATGTAGGTCTGGGTGCCGTTTTGGTGCAGTGGCAAGACGGCTGTGAAAGAGTAATAGCCTACGCCAGCAGAACTCTCTCTCGCACGGAGGGGAACTACTCGACTATCGAGAAGGAGTGTTTGCCGTGGTGTGGGCGGTCATCAAATTTCGCCCATATTTGTACGGCCGCTCCTCCAAGGTTGTTTGCGACCATCACTCTTTGTGCTGGCTCACCAAGCTTAAAGATCTATCCGGCCGTTTGGCGCGCTGGAGCCTAAAGCTTTAAGAGTTCGATATGACCATCATCTATAAATCTGGGAAGAGGCACACCAACGCCGACTGTCTCTAACCCGTTATACTTGTGGTACGGGTCGGGGTATGTTCATTTATGTTTTTCTTCTATTTACCCCACAATAACTATTGTCTCTCACGGTCACCAGTGGAGACTGTCGCTCCCGATGACGAAAGCATCGACGCGGCTTTCTTGTGAGTTGTCGACGCGGCCACTATCGCACGAGGGCAGCGCAGTGACCCCTAGCTGTTACCACTTATTGAATATTTAGAAGGACGACGTAAAGACGTGCCGCGGTTATTTGCCAGAGGACTGCCATCTTTTTTCTTTTGAAACGATGTTCTCTATAAGAAAACTTCTCCAACACGCACTTGCTCGTCGTACCTGCCTCTCTTCGGAAATAAATTATGGAAACATGCCATGATGAAGCAACTTCTGGTCATCTAGGCTACACCCGAACATTATGCCGACTACGATGCAAGTACTACTGGCAAGTACTATGCCAGCTGCTGTTAAGCGGAGACTAAATCTATGCAGCATGGCACAGCAGGAGAAGCCGCTCTGTTCTTCGTCGAAAACATCGTCCTTCGGCGTGGCGCTCCAACAACAGTGATAACAGACAGAGGACCTGCCTTCACCGCAGAGCTTTTGGAGTCCCCTCTCACACTCAGCGGTACAGCTCACCGCAGAACAACTGCATACCATCCGCAGACAAACGGACTGATGGAGCGCTTCAATAGGACCCTCACAGACATGATCAGCATGTACGTTGACACGGAACATAAAAACTTGGATGAGATATTGCCATACGTGACCTTTGCCTATAATACCGCGGTACAGCTCACCGCAGAACAACTGCATACCATCCGCAGACAAACGGACTGACGGAGCGCCTTAAAAGGACCATCACAGACATGATCAGCATGTACGTTGACACGGAACATAAAAACTTGAATCAGATATTGGCGTACGGGAACTTTGCCTATAATACCGCTCGACAAGAAACCACTGGAATGACACCGTTCTGTCTGAACTATGGTCGCGAAGTCACGACAACGTTGGACGCTATGTTGCCACATGAGTGTGACGACACCCATGTAGACGCCGAAGAATTTATTCAGCGCGCCGAGGAAGCCAGACAGCTCGCACGCGTGCGCATCTGTCATCAACAACATCAAGATGCACAACGGTACGACCCCCGACACAAGTTTATTAATTCCGATACGTCGACGTGGACTTTTTGAAAAACTGCTAAGATGGTACTATGGCTCATACAGCGTCACGCGACGCTTGAACGACGTGAACTACGAAATTCTTCCCGACACTGATTGTAGTTGTAGGTGCCAAAAGCATTTACCCGAAGTCGTGCACGTCGTGCGTATGAAACCGTATTTATCGAGTTAATTAGCTCCCGGTTACCGTGTTGGCGCGACCACTTCATACGCCTGGTAGGGTGCCTAAGTTGCGCATCGGGACGATGCCTTTTTCGGAGGGAGGCAAATGTCATGCGCTTGATCAAGAAAGACAATGGCATTCGTGCATGTGCCGTGAAGGACTATGAGATGAATGAAAAAGAAGATGAATGAAAAAGAAGAAGAACGCTTGCGCGTTCAAATAAAGAGACCGACCTGCTTCTGCTGTCTCAATCTCTGCGGCAAGACCTCTGCTTTGACGTCGTGACAATATTATTGAGCTTCAAACACTTTACGCAAGCCCTTTACTTAACTTGTAGACCAAATTAGGCACGAAAGAAGAGGTACCTATAAAATAATTTTTTTCACAAACACTCAGACGATATTCCGGGAAGTCCAAGAGGCAGCCACGGGACCAAAAATTTCTTTGTCTCTGAAATATTGTAGCAGCTAACTTTTTAAAGCAGTAAATTAGCGCGACATTTTTCGAATACATTTGAGATGGTAGCCAAAATGGTCATGACGTCTGACCTCAAATGACCCAATAGCATATTCTCCCATTATTTGTGTCAATGTGAGCCACTTCAAGAACACTAGTATCATTCGCATTTTAACACGTAACATGACAGTATACTTAATTTTACAAGTTACCTGCACTGAATACTTTCTCAATGCGCATACCGTCATGCATGCTCAGTGGCATTATGCTCTTGTGCAATACAGATAAAATATGTATATGATGTTGCAAGTTGTCCTACATTCCTTTTAATAAACTAATGGAATGACTACCATGGTAAAACTGCAGAAATACACATGTAGCCGTGTTTATGCATACTTAAGCATAGAACTTGAGATTCACTTAGATTGGTTGATGCATACAGCTAATTAAACATTATCAACTAGGATCTGCGCTTTTTATTTGCCTGCACGAGCAAGCTAGAAGGGTAAAATAAGGTTCATATCTACGGCACGAAAGGCATAATGATTCTGTCACAGCGCGCTTTTATGCCGTTTATTGCTCAGCATACCTTTTCTTGCATTTCACACTGAAGTGGAGCACGATGCCACTGAATATACTTTCTATGCACTCAATTTATACTTACACATAAGAAAGCAGTCAAATAGGTGGGGTGCATGCGTAAGGCTGATCTCGAAGCAGCTGTGTTGCGAGGCTTGAAGTTTCTGCATTTGAGCTTCGGAACATTTCTAACTGTTACCTAAACTGTACTTGAAGCAATTAGACGGTCAATAATTATCAGACGTGCATTTAGGGAGTGGCGATACCGAGAGACAGCAGTGTTTCTTGCCTCCGCTGGTAGTATACAGCGGGCGTGCCAGTGTATATGCAGTTATATCCATCCAAGAATTAAAAACGCCCATAAAAATATTATAGCCATCCACTAAAACGTATGCCAGGGTGTTAGTTCACGAAGGCGTACCAAATTACCAACTGAAAATTGCGTGTTGTTACATATCAGTCAAAAAAGTACCGGCTAAGTGCGGCCGGCAGCTTTCGGTGACAGCCTGCGTAGCTGAAAGCGTGACGCATCGATCGTCAGCGCTCCTTGTGCGAACATCGACACAAGGCAAAATAGTTGATTTAGGTTCATGGATGTCTAAACTATACTTTACAGTTGATCTCACACTTGAACATAGTGTGTACACGAAGCAAGAGGCGCCAGTAACATATACACCGACAAGGCCGGCACGATATGCCTAAAGCTCGCTGGGCCGGGCACTGGGTAAGACCGCTCTCGACGCGGTGAGTTGGGATGGCTGAAGATTCTGCATTTGAGCTTCGGAACATTTTTAACCGATACCTGAAGTAAGTAGAAGGATAAGCATGGCCAGACATCTATTTACGCGATATAGCGGAATCGAACGACAGCTTTTTCTCTCGCCTTCGCTGGCAAACCTTGCGAAGCGACCGAGAGAGCAAATTTTCGCTTCGTCAACTTGGCGGCAAAAACAATTTCCTGTTTTATTTAGGAGTGGCGTCCACCTCCAGGCTTATAAACACTGCAACTTGGAATCGTTAAAGCAATACACGACTGATGCGAATGTGGTCGGTATACGTGGGGGCATGCGAAAAAGGTGCAATGTAATTGCTGCGATACGCACGTGCACCGAAAAAATTACTTATTCTCGGTATCAGTTAGGGAAGCATCTCTCCGTGCCACCTAATCCTGCGTTTTACATTAAACGACCTCAAAACATACCACGGCACACGCTACATTAATGCGCACGCTGCATTGGTAGAAACAGTGCGTGCTCCAGTATTCACCAGCGTTTGCCAGTGAAAATTTCATCGCTTCCAGCGCTTCGCAGTGTGCACCAGCATTACAGTATCTAGAAATATACTGCGTAGTGTGCTGAGCGCGCGCATTCCGTACGACAGTGGGTGGCCGCGCATGTGATCACTGCACTCAGATGCCACAAGCGGCGCTGCGTGCCGAAAGGGTGCACGAACACGCGAAATTCCTCTCGCCCTGATGCCTCGCAACGTTTAAAATCAATGTGTGACAGCTACCAACTGACTTACTGTGAAGTTCGACGACGCCATATGTACACTGCCACACCCTGAGATCTTAAAAGCTAAGCGGCAATGCAAAGAAAGGGCGTGTATTGTGCCGCAGTCTCAAAGAAGTTATCGGTCGAAAGAGGAAAAGGTGTCTTGTTCCCCGCACTAACGAATCTAGCACGGTTTCCTAAATGAAAAAGTAGGATCAACAAGCCAGACAGAAGGCTGAATGCGAAGGCTGTCGTGTGAGAAAAGCATTCTGAGAGTGACTCCACCGAACTATCTTTTCGGGTTAGGGTAAACGATGTCGGGAATCAAATCGCCATTTAGGCAAACTTTTAAATATTATTATTCATCTAAAGAATAAAAAATACTCTTTCGAATTTCATTCACACAGTTTTTCTCCCATGTCAACGTCGGACTCCCTTTCCAACAACGTTTTGAGTATCATATGCGGCGAGTGTCAGATTATTCATTGGCATGTTATCATTCTTTGTTTTCACTCGAATTTTAATGGAATGCAGGCTAAGAAGTAAAGGTTTTAGGGTCTTCTGCGATAATTCTTGCTCTCAAGAACAAAGCACATTAAAAAACCTCTGGTGGTTATACAGTCAATGCTTTTAAAATTAATTTATTTGCGTACTGCAACCACTTTGAGCATCTATCTATCTATCTATCTATCTATCTATCTATCTATCTATCTATCTATTTATCGAATCGTCTACGTCTGGGTGCCCTCACGATCACCCCCTTAACTTAGGGTCTTCGAAATACTTTTCAAGAAGAGCCAACTGTTCGTGAAACACCAATGCTGGTTCCAGTGTTGACTATCCAATTTCTTGCATACATTTAGCGCCACTTCATAATGTTTCACTTAATAAAAAATCACTACAGAGTCACCTTGCGTAGCATGGATTCTCAAGTTACGTGGGATCTGCGTCTTTTTTTTTGCGGGCAGTAGCGGATGGCGAAGTGTATGCCACGAAATGATCTTCATTTGGTATTGCAAAGCGCCAGTACTGTGAAAGCAATCGAGTAGTTCTTGTACAATAAAGCATTATGTAAAAAACACTCTGAAAATGCAGGAAAATAATAGTTGGCCTCGCGCGGCTCAGCCTCCTGCAGGCTTCGCAGCGCTTGCGGAGAACTAGGATTGAACACAAATGCACCCACTCGCACAGCAGCGCACCATGCGGGCGCTGCCGGCAGTCGTCGGCTGTGGGGCCATCTCATAGCCCGCGCTCAGCACACAAGGCAGTACATTTCTAAACACTGTACCAACCTCACAGTGGTGAAGCCAGCGCCCCTACTTTAAGTCAGGTGCCGGATAACGAGCGGCAGATAAGCGGCGCGCTCCTGCGTACTGACTAAAATTTGGTCTATAGCGAGCCCAACAATAAAAAATACCCGTGACATCCGCGCGGCATGGAAGTCACGCCTACAGATGGTAAGAGCCGGCGCAAGAAGGAAAAAAAGAAAAAGAGGGAGAGCCGCCGTCTCCGTCGCGCCAACCTGGCGCCAGGAGCCGGCATCAGTTTACGCAGAACCGTTCAGCCACAAGCGTGAGCGTGGAAAAAAAAGAAAAAAAAATGCCCCCCCCCCCGCCTGCTGTCGCCAGCTGCTCACCTGCATGCCGTGGCATTTGCGTGTCGCCGTTTTGTCCCCCTGTCTTCTGTGGTCGTTTTTCTAAAAGATGGTCTGAGACGGAAACATTTTCCACTGCTAATGGCCACTTTTTTCAAGATATCATACATCTCTCTGCATTTGGGCATACACTGGGATGTGCAGGCGCATCGTTACTCTTTTGACTTCAATAAAAGAGTACACAAAACCTTCCGTTCATCAGTTGTCGAGGTATGACGCTGTGTCATGCACTAAATAAAAGAGTACTAGTGCATGCGTGACAGCTTTCTCAAACACTAGCCTATGTATGTGGATGCTCATGTTCTACCAAACAGGTTGAACTGATGATTTTAGGAAAGAATGGCAAAAAAAGAAACATACCGAAGGCCGCGAGACAGACAAAGATCAAAATTGAAAATCTATTGGTCAATCTTTGATTAGTGGTTGCGTAATTTGATGATGAACATCAAGTACAGAAGTGAGCACTCAGGTGCAGAAGTCAGCAGGAGAGCCCCGCCGCGGTGGTCCAATTGCTTAGGTACTCGGCTGCTGACCCGCATGTCACCGTTTCGAATCCCGGCTTCGGCGACTGCAATTCTGATGAAGGCGAAAATGTTGTAGGCCCGTGTTCTCAGATTTGAACGCACGTTAAAGAACCCCAGGTGGTCGAGATTTCCAGAGGCCCCCACTACGGCGTCTCTAATAGTCATATGGTGGTTTTGGTTCGTTAAACCCCACATATCAATCAATCAATCGAAGTCAGCAGGAGAGCGCATGTCACCAACATTTGCTCACTCATTTGAATATTAAGTACAGTTCTCATATTCCAGCATGAATTCGTAGCAGTGAAGCACGACCAAGACAACCAGTGTACTGCTGTGTAGATAATGTACCAGCTATAAAAATTCCCATTTGCTAAAAGCAACTGCTAGCAGTAAGAATATATATTTTGATGTTCGTTCTGCACCATTCTTTGACCCTAACTGCACGCCGACGTTCGCGAAAGAGATGTGCAGAGGGATTATTTATTTGGAGGGAGACCGACCTGTCCATCGCTAATTTGTACGTCATACTTGACATCGGCGCGCGTTTCGGCATTCACTTGAACAGCGGTGTGACGCTGAATAGAGGTAAGAGTAGCTACTCCCCATAAATAAGATCAGTTAAAGGCTGAAAATGAGTAAAAGCACTCCATATACCGAAATAATGCGCATAAATTCTAATTGCAGAAATAAGTAATCGTTGAAACGCTAAAAAGGTGCTGCTGCCCCAGCGTGCAGCTCGCGGCAGTTCGCGCGTACGAATTGCAAATGTTAGAGCAGGCACGCTAAAATACCCATGCAACGTTTACGTGCGAAAGCGCATTGTCTTCAAACAGCTGAGAATAGGCTGCTGTCACTGACACTCGTGTATCTCCCGAAACAAATCAGCGAAAATTTTCACAGCACACGCACGTGCCAGAAAACATACACAGGTTTCCACAGCCGAACACAGCCTCATCCACGAATTTCGGTGAGCGTAACACCCACAGTTCACGGGGAAGCACTAAAACGACGCACAAACACACGTTAATCATTCTTGCGGAACGGCGCACCATGAACCGAAGTCGGAGCTGAAAACGCTCACCGTGGTTGCCTAGAATTCATGAAGCCTTACAAACTATTTGCTGATCAAATGCATGCACATGGCACAAAAACAGTTCAAGGTTCCGAAGACGGTTTGCAAAAACCTACTTGGTAGATATATGTTTCGCAAAAAGACTCGCCGTCATACGCTGGTGCTGTGGTGCAATGGGTAAGACATCTGGTTCACGTGCACGCGGTCGCGAGTTGGATTCCCAGGGCTGGGCTTTGTATGTTAATCTCGCAAATATAGGTAATTGTGATACTAATGGTTTTCTAATTACCTGTAGTCGTAATATTTGCTGCATTATCGGCGAGAAACCGCTCTGAAAAGCGTAAAATAATACTTTTTTTCCGCCGCTGCATCAAGGCCGGGCCGCCTACGGAATGTCATGCCTAACCGCAGGCCGTACCTTGCGAGGAAAATTTTGACCTAAAATCCCGGCTAACTTTTGTCCCGGCTATTCTGAAGGCCACTTTAAATAGGGCCGCTTTCTCTGCAACACGGCTACAGAGCCACCTAGAAGCGGCGATAATTTGACTTGATTTCCTGCCTGCGGGCGTGTAGTCTAGCCAGTGTTAGACTTAGAGTGTACCAGTGCGACACAGCTATTTCCAACTGCGCCCAGCGTATTGCCAGTAAATACCAGCGCGTACCGGTGTCTCCAGCGTGTACTAGTGCCAAAAAACGTACTGGCATCACGCTGGGGACACTAGTTTTTTGCAATAGGGAACAGATGAGTTTTACTGTCTCAAACCACAATATGATTGCAAAAAACAGCGCAGCGGAAGGCTGCGGAAATTTCGACCACATGAAGTTCTTTAAGGTGCACCTACAGTCTAAGCAATGGGCAACCTTGGCCGAGATTGAGAACTCGCGTTGTTTTAGGAACAGCTCAGAAAAAAATTAACAGGACAATAGTAAACGCAAACACTGCTGATGTCAATCTTATGTTGTCCATTTGATTGTTGCGCTATTCTCTAAATTATGTACAGACGATATCACACGTGTGCTTCTCTAGAGTGATGGAGCGCTTGGCTGTGGATGCTGTCGTTGTCGGCAGCATCTACCTCCCGTTAGCAACAAGCTTCCGTTTAAGCTTGAAATAATAGCACAAGAGCTTGGCTTGTGGTATGACCAGGTTTGGTATTACTACGGTGTCAGTGTTTGCCCATTTCTACAAGAAACGGCGGATGAAGCCGCAGGCTGGGTGCATTAGACAAGTGCGATTCCGTGTATACAACCAGCAAGGACATTTATACGCATTCGTGTTTCATATAAAACGATATAGTCAGAATTTACACAAAGTGTGCGAAGCAAATTTATTGGGGTACTTTTCAAGAAGTAATATGTACTATGAGTTTTTAGACAGAAAGTTTTTATATGGAAATTTACGTTTCGCATGTCCTTACAATAGTTAAAAATGGTTCCTCACATAATACATTCATGCATTCTTCAGATATTTGCGATACCTTTCTCTAAAAAAAGTTTGAAAGCAAAGATATAGATTTATTGAACTGGCAGATGAAACGAGCTCTACAGGAATGAAGGCGCTAATAAGAAAAATACCTTCAAGCTCCACATTTTCCCGATAGGCATATAGACTGTGCTTTCAGAGCAATGACATTGTTCTTCGCATGGTTCGAAGGTAATCCACGCATGGTGCTTGCTATGAGGGTGCTGCCTGTGTTTTTCTCAAAATGTTTTTATTGATGTATTTGTTTTCTGGAATATTCATTGCAGACTTCTGTGAGACAAAAGGAAAACATATGGCTGTGCTCAGCTTGAAATTTGTCGCCACTAACATTTGAGCTTTTTGATTTTAGTTTAGCTTGATCGCTCCTTAACTTCGCTTTCATTCAGTCAACATAATTTACATCCTGCAGTGCCATTGTCAAATTTATTTAAAGAATACTTGTGGTATACATACGGGCAAAGTATGTATAAAAAGTTTGCAATGGCTGGCTTTGTAAATGTTGTGTTTTCTAACCAAGTAATAGCGTAGTGATTTATGAGTGCGGCACTCGAAACAAGTCAGCAAAAATTCTGTGAGATCGATCTTGTTTTTTCATGTTTTACACCGTTCACCACAGCCATTTTGTCGCAATTTAGTCACGGGCATACGGTGATTTTGTGCGTGCCAGAAGAGTAGACAGCCCCATGAAGTGTCGTCGTCGTGGATAAACAAGTACAAGTTTAACTTTGTTGGATGGTTACCGGTCGTGGTTATCGAGATGGTTATCGATCACAAATGGTGATCGGTCATGGGACCACCCATGGGACGGTAACGCAGCATGAGAATCCCTGAATGTGAACTCGTGACTCCGCACTCCAGAGAGTGGTGCGCTAAGCTCCCTGAATGTTAGGAACGTTTCAGTGCCTATAGGGGCTCAGTGAACTACCGATGATCATTGACAATAATATTGTCTCACCCGTTACCCTGTTTGACCATGAAAAAGCTGGCAACATGGTGAATTGATTACACGTGACAACATAGGTTTTTGTTGAACGAGTCACCTACTTATATGAGATGTGTTTGCTATTGTGATACTATTTGTACTTCGGAACTTTCCTTCGCAATGTCCAGAGTGGTGTCTAACTTTCACGTATGGAATACAAACCTGATGCTGTATGTACTGCGCATTTTCCGATATGCTGGTATTGGTGTTACAACTTTATGGAGTTGTTGTTTTGGAACCCACAATTTGTAGATTTCACTAACTTAACAACTAGATATCAGTTGACACCTTTATTATACACCAGTGCAAAATAAAGACGCCAGTATTCTGTCAGTAAATTATAATAAAAATTGGCAAAACTTGCACCAAGCCACGCTGGGCTTGAAAGAGCAAGACTGAATAATTCTGAGGACAAATCTGGTTCCTTTGGACTTCTAGGCTTACAAGGTGATGCAGATTTCTAGGTTGTTTCTAGGTTGTTGCTAACTATTAGCTAGGTGTTATTACGTTTCTGTAGCGCAAACAGGTTCGATCTTAACTGTTTACGTAGCGGTCCAAACTCCAGAGACAAAAACGCACATTGGAACCAAGCATTCGCCCACCTCTAGGAACGCTGTCCAGCTGCAATAAGCCAAACACGTTGTCCTTGGCTTCTCGCAGCTGCCTTTTCTTTCCCTTTCGCTAGTATTCTCTCGTACGTACTCGGGGTAATCGGCTCGCCGCCGCCCCTTCGCCGCCATTGGTTGTTGAGCAAACTGTTGCCTTGTTCATTTTTAGTGGAGCTGTGGTAACATTTACCCAAATTCTCTGGTCCACACCAGTTTTTGAGGGTGATTGTTCTCTGAATCAAGTCACAAAGAGCAATTGGCTAAACATTTTCGCTGAAGGATTGTCTGGTGAGCCAGCACGTGCATTCAGGCACTTGCACTTCTTACACTGCTTGCGTAGTGTTCTCGAGTCACCATTGCATCCCATTTGAGTGCAGATAAATACTCCAAGAAACTTTCCAGCAATGACGAGTTCAGTATTCATAATTTTCACTTTCGTGCCAAAACGTGTACCTCTCATGTGATAAATTGCTAAAGGCATTGACCGTGACACAAAGCAACAAATGTTTTCTGCTGTTTTCGTTTACACTTTTCTTAACTTCGTTCAGCACCAAGAGTTATAAATACTGGCTTGAGCCGGAAGCGCATGTTTTTTACGTACTGTTGCGTGTTAACATAGTTTTCTAGTAATGACCTATCAGACATTTGAAAGGAATGTTTATGATTGTGGCAGAAATGAAGACATTTATGCAATATTTGGAAATCATCCTTATATATCTGAGATCCTGTGCTTCGACAGATCCATTTAAGCTGCTGAGTTCTGAATACGTGGTCACAACAAAAGAACATTTCAATTTTAACCTAATTTATATATGGTGCGTATGCGTTGTTGTTGCTCAAAATGTTTTACTGACCAAAACGTTTTTAGAGGAACTTTTCATAAAAAATTTTAATAAAACGCCAATGAGTCCTCAAGTGAACGTTTAGAAACTAGTGTCAGCTTCAGAATCTAGATTGAACAGTGATGCGTTTTCCTTTTGTACGGCACATCTACCATGACGGGTAACGCGCGTTGACGAAGCGCTACAAAAAGCAGCTGAGAGCGTAGGTTGGCACTCGGACTCACTCAATAAATGTATCTCGGGCTTAGAGCCCACTCAGACTCGCCAAAAATTTTCTGAACCAGGCTCACTCATACTCACCAAAACATTACGCACTGGGACTCACCTATACGTACGGCCCAGTCTGAGTCTGAATGAGTCGAATCACGAGTGAGCTTGCCAACTTGTGGCTGACAGTGATCCAAAGGAGCACACTATCGCTACAATCAATTTTCGACTCCCTCTGCACGTTGTTTCGTGAGCATGATCCTGTTCACGTAACCCATAGTCAGGAGAAGAAGGACTACTTTTCAACATTCTACTAGTCTTAGAGCGAAAAAAAAAAACACAGCAATGCAGCCCTGTTTGAAGAAATAAATGTTAAGTGGCAATGACGCTGAATTAGTAGCAAGCCACCGCGAAGCTCGCACACGTACGTCTACTCCTTCACCTTCCTTCTAGACGCCTTTCAGGGTATATGAAACTATACCGTGTGAATGTCAGTGAAAATCATGCAGCAATGTACTCACATACGCACTAAAAAGGAAGCAAGAGCAGTTCACATGGTATTTGAGAGCAAACTTCTACATACTTGAAATTATTAGGACATAACGCAAGCACCCTAATAAGGTTAACGAAAGTTTCAGAAAGTATATAATTCTGAAGTTTGCACAAAGTCATATTCATTTATGCCACGCTTATTACACAGATCCTCCTCCTTCGTCACCAATCTGATGTTCTATTCAGTGAAGTAGACAGAGGTAGATAGCAAAGTGCCTGGCAGATGTGAAAGCGGTATTTGTTGTTTCTATAAAGGCTCTGGAAATATAGCATCTCAGCGCCTATATTTTTTACAGAGTTTTGCCTGTTGGACCTAGCTGAGTCAATTTATAGTGCAGCCTCCGCTGCTCGAGCTCGCTTCAGTGAGATTGGGCAATGTATCTGCACGTCTCGCAAGCCTCAAAACAACAACACGAAGTTAACAGACTACTGTATCTATAACAGAACATGATTCATGGCTTGTAAATATGTCGAGGAATGATGAAGAATATCTTTGTTTGTTTGTGTTTTTAATAAATTTGGTCAAGTTAACGTACCATTGAACGTGCACTGTGTCTCTTTTAATTCATGCGGGGTCGTGCACCATGCAGGCCCTTGTAGGCTAGATTCTGCACAATTATTTGCTCTTGTCTTTTCAATCTAGAAAACTTCAAACCATTTTTCAAATGTGAAAAAGAATACCGTGATCGAGGGTTTGAGCATTTGCACGTTCTATGTCATCGATGTGGTCAGTGAACAAGACACACTCAGGTCAAAGAGCAAATGGGGGTAAAAAGAAAGGTAAACTTGGATGTTGTGGGTAAAGTGGACGAGACACTTTCCAAACGGGACATCTTACAGGCCTCTTGCATCAATCCGGCATTATTTTTGGCTGAGATGAGGTTTCCTTTTATTAAACAATATGTCCCCACGAGGAACACCCTACATGCATCTCCGTTCCTTAAAAAATAATATTTGCACAGAAAATCATCACTCACAAAGACTAAAGACTTCCAATTTATTTTCTTTTACGTCACCTGGATGAGCGCTAAGGCAATATCTATCAGTAGAGTGAAATGTTTCGCTCAAACTTGTATGCACTTAGAATAAAAATATAGAAGAATATGTTGCTGTCCTGATCGATGGGTGTCCCATAAACCGGTCGCATAGATTTCCATCAGGCATCAACTCGTAAACTTTAAAGGACTACTTTTTTGTTGTTATGGAGAGTCGTCTTCATTAGCAGCGTCCGGATCGCAAGCGGTGGCAGCGTTGTGAATTTCCAGTATTTGTTCATCCTGCAAAAAAAAGTAAATTTAATGGGAGTTATATCTACCAATCGCTGCATAAAGCGTTTCCATTTCTACTTGTTTTCATTGTTTGCGTAAAACTCAGGATGAATCAGCAGTTTTATTTCATACATCCAAGACTTTGGTAAATAAGTTAGAGGACATCAGAAATCATTCTAAACACCATGCCGCTCCACAGCAGTGAACTCTGTGGGTAAACGGTAGAACTTCCGCGTGTATCTCTAACGCAGCTTTCAAGGGACCCTCCAATACTTTTCTACAGAGCTGGTAAGACTCTTCAATAAAATGCGATGCAATATTACAAAGCAAATACAGAATGTTTATAATACAGAAAAAGTTGAGAAAGTAAAAACTGTCCAAGTGACCTTCTGTTTGCGCACGCATGAAAATATACAACAAAGTCTGGCAATTAGGAAAGCAACAACACTCATATAAAAGATCAATGTAATAAAAGCAGTCAACCCTTTCATAGTTTCAAACTATGCATGTAAATAAAATCACACCAGTAATAGAACAGAAGTAGAACCAACTTGACCTAAATATATCATCGGAACACATAGAATAATTGCAGAATATCTTTTGACTCATCGAAGTAGTCGTCAAATGGCTTGATTAAAGGGGTTTATTGCCTCAATCATTGACTGCCGCAAAAATCTCAGAATTCGTCAAGTACGAGAAAAGTTACAGGTATTTATCACATTGAACCAGCAAGCTCGCTAAAACCAGCGAGCTCGCTAAAAGCTACGCAGGGGGTGGGAGGGGTGATGATAATAATAAAGGGGATAGAGGCTAAGTTGATTCAGCAGTGTGCGTCGTAATCTTGAGATATGGACACTTACAGCAGATTTTTTCCATGACGTCCTATATATATATATATATATATATATATATATTTGTATAGACATAGCGAGGAATGAAGCGCACTAGCTCTGTAGTCTGTAGTAAAAACTGAAGCGAGAAACGTACGAGGAAACACTTTTAATAATCGCATACGTTTCGGCTGGTGGGTATTCACAGTAGCCTCGACTACTGATGGTCACAGTTGTCTGACCACGCTGAAAAAGTGTTGCAGGGTTCCTTTTAGGCAAAGCGACGTAAGAAAATGAAAAAAAAAACGTTTTCCTACTACTTGACTTAAGTAACCTCACACTTATTCACATATCCGACGCTCACCTTGACTTTGTTGTTTTATGTAAATAAACGTTGTACCATCATTTCCTTTATCACATAACATGTCTGCTCAATAGACCGTGAATTTATATATGAATTTGTCGTGTTTAGGTTATTGTTTTTATCCGACTAACGTATGAGCTTATTAAGAAAGCAGCATCAATGGCGCATGTTTTATTTGTATCTTGGCTATAATTTTAATAACTGCAGTATCTGTATCGTTGTAATGCAGTACCAGTGGCTTCCGAGGTGTTTTGTTTAAGCTAGTTGCAAGTAAGAGCCTCAAGAAATCTAGGACGCATTGTTATGACTAGTGGCAGTAAGTCATTTCTTGATGTTATTTTTCGTTCACAAGATGTGATATTTAACACTTATACATCTCTGATACTGAACATACTACAGGGATAGATCCACGTCAATGTTGGTCCTCTACGGTCATTGCTATGCACAGTGCACTAACAATTTTAGTTTGATGGGTGTGTTTTGCATTTTCAGACAGACAGGAAAAAAACTATACATGACAGCATTAACTAGCATAGTGCACAGTAGCAATGACATTTTACTTTAAAGCTCTCTGAGACCAGGGTTCGATCGCAGCCACGGGCCAGTGATATTTTTCACAGGCATGGCACACAGGTGTGTTTGTGAACGTAGACTTAGGTGAACATCAAAGAACCATGGGTTGCAAAAACAATTCAAAACCTTCGCAGCGACGAGCGTCATAATCCAATGGTCATTTGGGTCACCGAGAGCGAGAATTTATTTCAATGAGAAGCAAGAAGTTCAGTTCTATTTATACTGTGCTCCAGACCAGAGTGCCGTGTGTCTTTCGAGCCATTGCATAGGATGGCCGGGAATACGTAGCGCACTTGTACCGCTACAACACAACACTTAGAAAAATATGCAATATTCATACTCACCGTAAAATACTGCTCCATGGCTGCATTCTGTTTAAAAACAAGATTCCACAAAATTCAATGAATCGGCACGGTTGGTGTGAACGACAGCTCATATATTTTATTGTTCAGAATGTGCTGAAAGACTGTATGGGCCTATTTTGTACAAATTTATAGGTGTGATGGCGCACACATACGTTAGTGGCTGATTTATGTGATAGGTAACTTCATAGCCAATTGCTTTTACATAGCTTGTTTAACTAAACTGCGGTGCAACCCCTAATTTGATGTCCGGAATTCCATTTTCAACAAATAGGCAGTTGTACATCCTTCAGTGAAGTCAAACCTCTCCAGTGCTCTGAAGTTGAAGTAAAGTTTTGTAAACTTCAGCTATTTCATGTTTTCACATGATAAACAGGTTTCCTCATCTGGAGACTGTAATTTCAACTTCCTATTATGAGTTCACTGAAAAACTCAAACATGGAGGTCCTTAGAAGCAGCACTTTGGTGAAGTGATCTTTGAGGAAATCTTCAGCCACAAGGCTCATCATTTAAACGGAAAATATGCACTCACAGGTTACAGGCTGAAAATAGAAGGTAAATTCAAACTAATTCATGTGAAGTAAAACAGTGAGTGCCTTTAGACAATTTTTATAGTATATTAACGTTGAAGCATTACTAGGCGCTGATTGTGTCACTGTGTTATATCGCAGAATTAAGCATTGCGGTAAAATGTTCCTCTGCTTGTAGATGTTTTCCGAAGCAACGTGGATCACGCCATTATGATTATTGACTTTCTCGTGTCTCGCACGTTTTTCGGTGATTTCGGGTCACGTGCATGGCTTCACCGCACATTGGCCTGAACGTTGCGTCGCTGCAGCTCCCTGTGTCCGCATGCAGCCGCATCCTTTGTTTTTCGCGTTGTTGGAGACTTGGATGCCGTCTAGTCAATAGCCTGGTTGCCAACAATCGGTTATAAACGTCTGCTTTCTGAGCTTTTGCTTTTGAACTACCACGTGCACTGTCTATAGAAGATGACGTAATTTATTGGCCACATTTCTGACACGGGATTTCTCTTTACATTGGGTGTCGCACGATGGCTGAAGTGACTGTTTCACAATTAAGTGTAACTGATTAAGTGAGCTTATTTTAGTGATTTCACCTTGCCTCCCTACACCTTTTCACAAGCAGTCTTTCAAATTATATTCACCAGGAAGTATAATAGCAGGGTCCATAATTAGTAGCGATGCATTATTTGCAATTTCATGCTTATAGTCTGTCTGATCGTCCACTGCTCTCCGACCACCTAATACCTTTCAATTTCAGTGGTCCATATCTGGCCATTGCCCCGCCGCGGTGGTGTAGTAGTTACGGCACTCGACTGCTAACACAGAGGTCAGGCGATCGAATATTGGCAGCAGCGGATGCGTTTTTGATGAAGGCAGACATGTTTGAGGCCCATGTACTTAAATTTAGGTGCACGTTAAAGATCTCCGGGTGGTCGAAATTTACGGAGCCCTCAACTACGGCGTCTCTCAAAGGATATCGTGGTTTTGGGGGCGTTAAACCCCTGATAAAACCATTATTATCTGCGGTCATTGGCTAAGTGGGAAAATTCTGGTGAAGTGTCAGTATCGTAAGAGCCACTGCTACAAAATAAAAGCTTTGGTGGTAGCGCTGAAGTGAACGGAGCGCGCATTGGCGATGTACGCAGTAAATTCACGAGCCCCGATTGTAGCTTTTCGTTATTCACTGGAAATTTTAAGGTGTTGCCCTGGGAGTGTTTTCCCGGAGCAATTCTCCAATCCAATCATCAGTTGCAAAGTTTCAATAATTTCAAGCTGGAGCCGGGGAAGTACGTCATGGTGACGTTACGGGCCCACTTTCTTGTCTTCAAAAGCGGTGCATCTTTTTGGAAACCAAAGTAATTTCTGTCGGTGCTGTCTGTCTGTCTGTCTGTCTGTCTGTCTGTCTGTCTGTCTGTCTGTCTGTCTGTCTGTCTGTCTGTCTGTGTCTCTCTGTCTTTCGGTCTATCTATCTATCTATCTATCTATCTATCTATCTATCTATCTATCTATCTATCTATCTATCTATCTATCTATTTGCCTACATCTATGCGCTGTCGTGGTCACCTTCTTACTTTGGTATTTGCCAAATAGAGCCAAGATGAGTGTGTGGCGCTAATGACTAATGGGTGGTCATGACATGAATAACACTACACGCTTGTCATGTACGCCATCAGACTTCTTCCCACAGTAACGATACCCGCATACCGTGGCCCATAGTATGCAGGTATGCTACACTGGTGATTCATAGTCTCTGTCAAACCATGACTGCACAATGGACATTGATAGGTTTATTAGACCTTTTCCTTAAATTAAACAAGAGAAAGACACAGCATTTTTTATAGTTCTTTATATCTTATGTTAGAGCCCTGTGCATTAGGCGTTGTGGTTGCACGTAAACAAACTCCTGGTTGTCGAATTAGGCGGAGCCCTTCCCCGTGAAGTGCCTCGTAATCATGCCATGCTTCTGGCTAACGCCCTCTCTACAAAAAGCCTCCCGCGTGAGCCAAAAATCTGCTGCCCTTTCCTTTCCTTTCTTCCTCGTTTCTAATAGGTGTAATAGCCGGCGATCCATGTGGTGACTGCTTGCAAAACATATGTGCGCATGCACACACTACCCCCTGCCCACCCCTACGGCTCACCACTTTCCAACCTTATTGAAAACAAAAGGGTGGATCTTGCACCATCCCTCGGCAACCAACGACAACTCAAGGCAGCACAGCTACAATGAAATAGAGAGCCATCTTTCTAGAGCAGGCGTTGTTCTGGCACAAAAACATGTTTAATGTACTTTTTATTGAAGCGGACGATTATATTGTGGTACGCAAGCGCTTACAAGCGTACTTGTATAATACAACAAGAATCTGGCGCTGCACCCCTCCGCAGGGACACGCCTACGAACACTGCTTACTTGCGGTTTCAATAAAAGCGATGCCTGCTCTGCCACCTGAGTGCTAACGTTACGACAGACAATGAACGACGCTTCAGACTTAAGCTTGATTGACGTGCCTTGTAATCTCCCGATATGCACGTAACTCCCCCAATTGCACAAAAACGTCGGTACACCTCGTGAGACTTGGCTGAAAACGGCGCACAAGCATTTGTTGGCAGACTGATTTGTAGGGAATCTATTCCCACAGTGCATGTCACCTGTTGACATTTCTATTCTACTCGTTCTTCCTTGCTTCTCAAGGAAATTACACCAGTGGCTCTGCGCGTTCTGCATTTATGTGCAGAGGTACGTTCCACAGTTCGAAAGCACTTTGCCGTAAATTTTTTCAGTTATCAATGTTCCATAAACTTTATCACCATCATTCTCTTAAGATGGATTCTTTCAGCCACCCCCAAGCTTTTTGCCCATGTCGTGGCCATACGTATTAAGTTGAACGCACAAACTACCAGTCTTTCATTCATTCCTGCCGTGCACAATAACCGAGAGGAACGCAATACCACCGACGTTGCCCGAGAACACAGTCTTAACATATTTCATGATCTTATACACGCACAACATGCCACCTAATGACAGAATGTTAATTTTCTTTTTCTTGTCATCTGAGGTTATTTTCCCGTCACTCTGGGTGCTTCTTCATGCTTTCCTCTGTATGAAAATTATTTTTCTACATGTTTCACTTCATTTACATTGCATTTTTTGGAACTTTTGAAATTTAAAACATGTAACCGATATATGTCCTCTCGTGTAACACCCTCGTCATGAGAGCCTTAGGTTTTCTTCTTGAAATAAAATGCATAAATAAAGATAAATTAGAAAATATTCAGATGTAGCATAAGTAGGCTTGTGGCCTGCCTTTCAATCTCTCTCAAAACGCGTCTTCAGAAAACTAGCGCCTGCAAAATTTTGCCTCCTTTTCGATCAAATTTTGAAGATTACGTGTTTTTCAGGCGTAATCAATACCGCTTGATCTAAGCGCCACACTTGTTGGATTATAATGACCAAGCCAAAGAAGGAGCCATTTATTTCGCCATTGCTGTGCTGCCTTTTGGTTTTCGGAATGAATCGAAGACTTTATAAACGTGTGCCTTTCTAAACATTGTCTCCGTTCTATCCTTGAACGCGAACCGCCGAAGCTACACTCTATATACACTCTCACGAGTCCCATGTTTTTGATATCGTGGACAATTTTCGCAAACTGAGAGATAGAAACTATACTTACCAGATCGCCTCCCTCGCACAGCTTTCGTATGACACAGCTCCTGCTATTGCAGTTGAGATCCTTCTTAGCGTCGTTAAAACTTTTGTTTGCCTGCACCACGTAGCCAAACGATGTTACATTGAATGCACGAATACGCGATGTTTAAGATAAGCAATTGTGCCATGAACAACTATGCTTAAGGATCAAGTATGGTTCCTTGGACAAGACTATGCGTCCTCTAATATAATAAAAAAGAAGAAGAAATTAGGGCTTCAGGGAGGCGCGTCTACCTATGGTATATTATTGGGGAGAGGAATTGATTAGCATCTGTTAAATTTGATCTCACGTGAAAGGGAGGATGGCTCTGTGTACGAGTGCACTGGCAAAGAGCATGCGCATTCTATCTCGTCACTTTGTTAAACAAAAAAAAACGCGCATTTGAAATACTCCCTGTCACCTATATCCATATGATAAGTATAAAGCGAAAACAGAGGCATTAGCTATCACTTTTATAGAGGAAAAACAGTACACGTTCACGTGCAAGCGTTTCACAAGCAGCAGGAGCTATGTGACAACTGACTTGGAAAACTACTCACTTCATTGTTTATTTTATAGTGAAGGTGTTATAAAGCTGAACCTCACAACAAGTGAGTGTCCGTGTGTCTTACTCCGCGCGGGTATATCAGGAACTCACCAGTGAGAACCGCAGCTCCGCTATTTGCGCAGATTTCTCACCTGGTGGAACCACCGTAACTTATTCGTCCTTTATATCACAATATAACTAAAAAAACTGCGGGAAATCCTAGCAAACTATGGTAGCAAGTCTTCATGCCAAGATACTTAACGTCATCCCGGAGAGGTATAAGGAGTCGAGGTGAGCCAATATATGTTCTGCCAAGACCGCATGCTAAGAGTAACCGCGTGCCAATGAGTGGCAAAAACTAGCAACAGCCCTGCTCTTCGCGTGGCGTGCAACAGCGCTTGCATGGCGGACAAAGAAAGCACGGCTATGTATTGGGATTCGCTATTCTTACTGCACCTATGCTATTAATTTTTTAGTCCTCCGATGCAGGTAAAAATTCAGCATTATTCTTAATACTGCGGCATTTTCCCCTTCTTTTGTATCCCTTGCAAGCCACTGCTTTTTGTGAGAGCTTATCCACAGAAATTCTCGTGACATATGTATCGTACCTCCTGCGATATCAGTAGTTTGATGCAGATGAGTTCACTCTTCAACTGCTCATCATCTTTTTCTGTAAACGAAAATAAAATGGCCGTGAGACTTACACACATCAGGAAAGGCATGAGACGTACTCACGCTGTAACTTCTCAATTTGCGCTAAAGCATCATTCTTTTTATATTATTGACATCTGTTCAAAAAGATGCATGTAGGCTTTGTATAGACGGTTCTTGTTCTTTATTTTTATCGTGATATCAATCGCATGGATACTCCGGGCACAAATCTGACGTTGCTATCACCCCCTATTTATAAACTTGCGTATATCAATGCCATTTCCCCGTGCCTCGTATGTTATATGGATGAGCGAAAGTATACACGAGCACTGCCGACGAATGCGGCTCAAGCAGAGTTGAAACCAGCTGGCCACCTCCGTTGCGCGAAAAACGCAGAAAATGGGGGCTGGCGAAACAGGGACCTGTCCACCTCTGACAGAAACTTACGTTCTTTGACCGACCGGGCGTGTTCGTTTGTTGACGCGTGGGTATATTTAATGGGGATCAGCAGACGGCTCATATATTTGTACGTGTGCTCTCATCACAAAATTTGCTTTGAAGCTGTAAACAGCATGAAGGTCACCTAGAGTGGGCTAGCCTTTCTTCGTATAATAATGCATTTTTTTCCATTTTTTATTTTGTGGTTGCACTTATTGCTCTTTCCTGTGCCAGCAAGAATGTGATTTTTTTTTTTAATTTCGAAGACCTTCGTAGTGGTGCCTAGAAACATTTACTCGAATTCTCTCACATGTGAGTTCACTGTTGATGCACTGACATCTGCCCCGCCGCGGTGGTCTAGTGGCTAAGGTACTCGGCTGCTCCACCGCAGGTCGCGGAATCAAATCCCGGCTGCGGCGGCTACATTTTCGATGGAGGCAAAAAGGCTGTAAGCTCGTGTGCTCGGATTTTTGTGCAAGTTAAAGAACCGCAGGTGGTCGAAATTTCCGTAGCCCTCCACTACGGTTTCTCTCATAACCATATGATGACTTTGGGACGTTATACCCCACATATCTATCTATGCGCTGACATCATCTTCAAAAACCAAAGGTAGAACAATTCGCTCTACTACCCAACTAGTAACATGAATTGCGTTCCTGAATTCGAAACTTTACCAAATATACCTCTGTACTAAGAAGTTGACAAATGTTATCAGAAAATTTGCGTGGTTCTACAAGTTGGTCTACCCACGCATAACGAAATCTCTGCCGCTCCCCTCTCTATGCTTCGAACTGTTGGTTCAGTACTTCCAAACACTGCATATAAGCATATAGTATTGTTCCGAAATTGTTTCCTTTATTTTAGCTATTTTTATTATGCTGCATGACCAAATAATAAAATAATTTAATTCACTGTCACTGTTGGCCTGTTCCGATTCTCATAAAACCATTTTTCTTGCAAAAAGTTTCGTTCACTCAAGCTCTGTTTTCTCTTTTATCGTACCAGTGATCCTGCATACTATAGATGCGAATAAATCAGCAGAATGCGTCGACAAGAGAATGGGCTAGCTAAACCCAGCACCTCCACCAATATGTTACGGGGTCGGTGACTTCTGTACAAAACGCTATTACAGAAGAACAGCCACAGGCAAGAGTCACAATGGCCGATCGGCACACCCACGTGCCTGTCAGTTGATTCTGTCCTTCCTCTTCCTTTTCTCTATCTCCTTAACAATATGAATCGCGTCCCGCTCAAGCAGAAGTAGGTCGATGTTAAACCAGCAAAATTTGAGTACATGCAGGCCCTTTATCTAGGATTATCCTTTAATATGAACGATACGATTTACTTGTTCCACACGCATCAATTGCAGTTTTAAAAAGTGTGCCTCGATGTATAAAGCAAATTACGAAGTAGGAAAAATCTGAAAGTCTTTACATATGAAGGAGGCCACGGCTTTTTTTTTTTCCGAATGGAAGTATCACAATATAGCTTTCAGGCAAGCAATACAGGTGATTTCAGAAAGAGTGATACAAGTATCGACCTCATATATACTCACCGCAAAGCTCTTCATGGTGCGCAAAGCTCACTGAAAAAACAACTAACAATAGGGCACAAGACACCAAAGGTTTCATACTTTCTCTCTAGCTCTTCACAACGAAAAATGCTGAACGCTAAAAGCTTCACAAGTGGTGATAGACTTTGCCGAGTACTTCTTTTATACATGAAAGATGGTGTAATTGCGTTCACCTGGTTTGAAAACACAACCGACTTAGCAAGTACTGAAAGTACACGCATTCAAACTGCCTGCAAAAATAAAACAAAATATAGTCAAAGTATCTCTTGACCTTACCGGCTAAATGTTTCAGCACGTGCAACCCATGCGCGTGCAAAAAAGTACGTTACTGTAAATTTTTTTTGTACGAACTGATTGATGGAATGTATCCGCTGCAAGCATCCGCCGCACCTGGAATCTCGCACCACGCGAAGAGAAAACGGGGATGCCAATTGCTCTCGATGCTCGACGCGTCGTTTTTTCCTTCTACTCACCGCATCGGCTTCTCGACTCCGTGCATCCAAATTTGTCCAGATGATACCGTGGCGGCTGGTCAACTTATCAGAGAATTTTTGCGTTTGGCAAGAACATACACCTTCACATTCATAAATAGCTTCTCTCACATTCACTTTATTTATCTCTATTCGTCTTATCTAGTATCTGCTAGCTATCCTTGTCAACTCACCACAGATTAGAATTGAGCGGTGTGGTAGTCATGGCGGACAAATGAAGAGAGAAAAAGGACACACAGTGGCGTTGTCCATTTGCATAAAAGAGTGCCCTATTTTATGAAGTGCTTACTACAGTTTTCACACACAAACACACACACACACGTGTGTGTGTGTGTATGTGTATGTGTGTGTGTGTGTGTGTGTGTGTGTGTGTGTGTGTGTGTGTGTGTGTGTGTGTGTGTGTGTGTGTGTGTGTGTGTGTGTGTGTGTGTGTGTGTGTGTGAAAACTGTAGTAAGCACTTCATAAAATAGGGCACACACACACACAATAGGGCACGACACACACACACAAACACGTGTGTGTGTGTGTGCGTGTGTGTGTGTGTGTGTGCGCGTGTGTGTGTGTGTGTGTGTGTGTGTGTGTGTGTGTGTGTGTGTGTGTGTGTGTGTGTGATAGAAAGAGTAATCCGAATAAAAGACAGCGCCTGTTCAGTAGGCCAGCTATTCTTATTCTGACTGTCATAATGTGCTTCGCAGTCTTGTCTAGCATGCGCCCGCGCCCCAGTGGTGCTGTAATCTTTACACTCGGCCATGACAGCGACGAAGATGGACGAACTGCTGAAAATGTCTCTGGCGTGCAGCATTGAGTGTGCCGCGGTGGTCTATATTCTTTACGCTTGACATGTCTTTTCAAGCTGCGAAAGACTCAGGCGGATGATTTTGGCTGCCTCGTCGTGGGCGTACGTCTCGGCCACGCTAAGTTTTGGTCCGAGTATTTCTCAGAAGTATACCTGGAGGGCATTACTGGGTGCATCGCTGAGGTCGTCGTCAGCCACGCTGCGATTTGGTGTGGGAATCAGCCACATACTCCGGCGGACGACACTGGCTGTCTCGAGGTGGTCGTTGCAGGTTTTAATCCTTGTGCAATGGTGTTGGGCGTACTGCTGCAAGTACTCGAGGTGGACAGCATTGGCTGTTGTGAGAAGGTCGCAGTCACCACTGTCGCTTTTTTCGTCACATTCTGGACGCAATCGGACATTCACGAGAGACGTCTCTCGGGAAATGGCGAGCACGGGTGCAGGCGTCTCCTGATTACAGTGTCCCGGCAAATGGCTGAGACTGATCAGGGCCGATCTCTTTATGACTGAATATGACTACTCTCTGTAAAGGCAGAGTGTGAGCCGTGGCGTTACATGCATTTTTCGACAGGGAGGGTGCGTTGAGTTGTGGATCATCCAGCAGGACAGCGGCCACGTGCCCAGATAGTGTCGAGCTTTGAGGTGGCATCGCCAACTGCGAAGACTCTATAGAGACTTTGTTATTTGTGGACCAGCTGGAGGACTGCGATGAGGAATCGAGCTGGTGTTCGACGTGAGTTCGATGTGTGGGAGGAGGCACGTTGGTAAACGGCCCGGCTACGTCATGCCCCTCCCTAAGTCGTTCTACGAGAGCTGGCGGGGTGGAATGTGGCTGACGTGCACTCATGAGGTGGTGAGCCTCACATCTTCCATCCGTGGTAGAAACTAGGTCGGCAGGAAGGAGGTCACAAGTGTCGAGAAGGGGCCGAAAAACAGTAATCAGTCTTGCACACCACTGAGGACAGGATAGTTGTTGCGCACCTTCATAGTTGTGCCATGCTTTGACCGCACCACGAAGGCGATCGATAGTAATTATCCATTTCCTGTCTTCCGGCGAGGCGTGGAGGCTGGCTGGTGAGTTGACGGCCTTAATCCACCCAAAGACGGCGTCTTGTAAGCCGCGGAACTCCGGTAGATCGAAGACTGGCGATCGTGGTGACACGGCAGGCGAAACTCCAGAAAATAGCAATGCCAAGTGCCGTGAGGGTATACTGCAGCTTGCTACGGCTCTCGTGTGATGTTGCTGAATGGTCTTGTAAGGCTGCTGCGACCAACACCTCACAAATGACGTGCAGTCTTGGCAAGGCCACAAGGAAAAGTCCAGACATCGACGCTGTTAAGGCGCTGACCTCGACACTTAGTCGCGCGATGGTGTGGGAAAGCTCGGTGGAACTTTCGGGCGAACTGCATTCGGAGACAGGGCTGACGTCCGAAATGTAGTACTCAATCAGCGTACTCGCCGATGTGCTGCCACTGACCGAGGCAGCTTGGACAGCAGTCCTGAGCGGCTGAGGTGTTCTGAGAGTAGATAGTGAGGTGTTGTCACAGAGGGAAGCATGAATGGTATTCCCGTGCAATGGTAGGCAATGCACTACCTTGGTAAGACTGCGATGAGCCTGCCCGTGAGTTATCGAGAAGGTCTGGACGCCGTCCTCGAATGGCGACATAGGTGCGGCCGGCTGTAGGAGGGTCGTCGGCTGCATGACCGTGGAGGCGTGAACGGCGTTCGAGAAGGCAAGACCACGGCAGTGATCACTCATGGGGATGCAATTGCAGCTCGTAGGTCGTAGACTGCGCCATTTATGGTGAGAAGTAAGAGACATGCGAAACCTTTTCAGTAGGCCTGCTGTGCTTATTCTGACTTCGTGGTGCTTGGTGCTCTTCTTCGCAGTCTTGCCTAGAGTGCGCCCACGCCTCAGGGGCGCTGTCAGCCTTACAATATATATATAGATATATATATATATATATATATATATATATATATATATATATATAAAGGGAAAGAAGTGTATACCTAATGGCTCGTTTTTCCGTGTTTTGGCACAATAGTAATAAAATCTAACAGACAATAATGCGAAGGAATGTATAGGGGAAGTTATTAGAACCAATGTAATGTAATTAAGAAAAAAAAGTGGGTGAAAAACTAACTTGCCGTGAGCAGGAATCGAACCTATGACCTTCGAAAAACGCGCTCGATGCTCTAACCACTGAGCTATTCAGGTGCTCAAAAGCTCGCTATTTAAAACAAAAGAGTTGGTGTGTTCTTGCCGTATAAAGAATTATCGAAATCACGTGATTGTATGTAGGCAGCAGGGTTTTGGAATATTCAGGTCGGGGCCCTGAATTAATTCTGGCGCCACTGTGTCCACCGCTTCATTTAGTTTTAGTCCTGCGTGACCTGGCACCCAAACCAATCGGATAACATGAAAGTGATTGGGTATATACGTATCAAATTCTAATGAACAAGACGATGTCCTTGGTGCTGTCAGAGCAGTGCATACTGGCAAAGAATCGGTCAGTATAATAACCAAAGATATATGCTGGGAGCTTGCGTACGGCCAGAATGACTGCCATTAACTCTGCCTGGAATATCGGCGCAAAATTGGGCAGTCGCAGTAATTAAGACCAATCTAATGCTGTTCGGTGGATGACCACTCCTGCTTACTCGGCATTAACGGAAACATATGTGGCTATAATTGAACTTATCTTTAGGCTATTTAGATGGTCTTCGAGCAAGCGATTAAAATATTTTATGAGCAAAACTTTAGCATTTTTAGGAATTACATTGTCAAACTCTATTCTTACCGTAGGATTTTGTACCTGCGAAAAACTCACATCACGGATTTTTACCCCTAATGGCTCTAAAAAGTTTTTGCACAAAAACTATTTGAGGTCTACGTGGTCGAGACCACTTATAATCGAAAATTGTGGAAGGCTCACTTATAAATACATATAGAGAGTGTGTCTGTGGGGAGGCATAGATGTTCAGAAATGTTTGAACAGTCAGTATGCGAAACCTGGTTTGTAGAGAGGGCAGATATGCTTCACGATAAAGAACATTAGTAGCGACAAACTTGAGGAGGCCTAAACATAGGCGCAATGCCTCACGCTCTTTAGAAAAAAAGAGGACATAATTTATAAGTGGGTCCCCCACAGAACAACACACATCCAAACTCTAATATTGGGCGAACATACATGCAATATGTCATCAACAAAGCTCTTCTATGCATTAAAATTTGATCATTGCTGATACGCTTGAGTAACCCAATCGCACGTAATCCCGTAGACGCAATATGCTCAATATGTGAACTCCGGTTAAGATTTGCAGTGTATATTACACCGAAATACTTCAATGAGTCTACCGGTGGAATAAAGTCCTGTCCGTACATCAATGCTATTCTCACAAGAGAACTCGATTAAAATGCAAAAGGAGCACTTTTCTTAACATTAGGCATATGCGCAGGTCAGTAAGCCATACTTCAATATCATTTAAATGGGTTGTAAAATGTTGTACAAGGAGTGTATGTCATTGGAAGCTGAAAAGAAGGATATATCATCTGTGTATAATATACCTGCACTTTCTTGTGAGTAGGAATAGAGCTTAATATTATATTGAATAAAATGAGTGAAAGAACAGATCCCTGAGAAACTCCCCTTGTCTCTTTGTATTGTGAAGATAGCCCATTCTGCGAACAATTAAATGTACACCCATTTAAAAAATTAGGAATACACACAAATATATATTCGGGAGCGTTAACCCTTCGAATATACTAATCAATATGGCGCGTTCCACACTGTCGTATGCCTTGGCAATATAACAAGGTCACAAGAGTGGCGTATTGCTTTCTCTGCCGAGCAAGTTTGATTCTAGCTTCCAGGTCAACATGCGCACACCACATAGAGCAGCCAGGTCTAAATCCAAATTGAGATTCACTCAATACAGTATTTTGCTTTATCTATTTTTCAAGATGTCTATATAGAATGCGTTCTATTAGCTTTACAAAATTGAAGGTAAGGTAAATAGGCGTAATGTTGCCTGTAGCATAACCAGTTCCCTGTTTTTTTTTTAAATAATGGTGTTACTTTAGCAACTTTCCAGTCACGATGCACCCAGGTATTTTCTATAGAAAAATTTATAAAGGTAACGAGATTGCTGGGAGACAAATCAAGCATAATTTTTATCATCTCTGTGGTTATGTTATCAGAACCGGGAGATGAAGTTTGTAGTGATTGTACTACCTTTGATGTCTCTTGTAGTGTTGTTGCCTCGTATTCGTTAGCTTTTTCTGCGTCCGACAAAAGATGGGGTTGCACCGATGTAAAGCGATCTTCTAAGCCTTTCCCGATTGCTTTCAATGATTGCGACAATTTACAGGTGATAAAAAAATGATTCTAGATTCTTTGGCGTCCGAAAAAATTTTTCTGTATCGTTAGAACCTAAAAAGGCTTTCTTATTTTTTGTTTCCGACATATAACTGTAAGGTCTGGAGCTTTATTTTTCCTTTGCTCTCTCAACTGTTTGTGGCTGAGGCTGATCGCCCCAAGACAGCTTTCGTCCCCTCCGATGGCTTATACGAATTCAACATCATGTCGTTCGGGCTCTGCAATGCGCCTGCCATTTTCGAGTGCACAATCGACAACATCCTCCCTGGCCTGAAATGGCAGAAATGCCTGTTTTATCTAGACGATGTCGTTATATGTTCAAGCGACTTTTCAACGCAACATCTGCGCCTCGAGACAGTGTTCACTTGCCTCACCTCCGCCGGTCTACCGCTCAACTTTAAGTAGCACTGCTTCGGCGCCGCTCGAAAACTCCTATTTTTGGGCCATGTTGTATCTAAAGTTGTCATTCTTCCGGATCCGACGAAACTCCATACCATTGCCGAATTCTCTAAGCCGAAGACCTTAAAAGAACTTCGCAGCTTCCTCGGCTTATGCTCATAGTTTAGTCATTTTATTCGCAACATTGCCTCCATTATATTGCCCTTGACTGACCTTCTTGTCGGCAACAGCGACTTTTCTGGATGATCATCAGCTTGTGATGATGCATTCGCCACACTTTTCCCCCTTCTTACGTCACGTCCAATACTGTGACGTTTTGATCCTGTTGCCCCGACGTAAATACCCACGGATGCTAGCGAGGTTGTTCTCGGTGCTGTGCTCGCCCTGCGTAAGCCTGGATTTGATGAGTACGTCGTCTCTTACGCCAGCCGTGTGCCCACAAAAGGGGAAGCCAACTATTCCGTCAGCGAAAAAGAGTGTCTAGCCATCATATGACCCATAGGCTAGTTTGGACCTTATATTTGCGGGCGTCCATTTAGCGTGGTTAGAGATCTTCATGCATTATCTTGGCTTTCCACTTTAAAAGATCCCATCGGCCGGCTCGCCCGATGGGCGCTTCGGCTACAGGAGTATGACATTCATGTCGTTTACCGATCAGGACGAAAACATTCTGACGCAGATGCTTTGTCACGATTGCCTCTACAATGTGGAGAGGAGTCACCGTCTTTGCCTACTACCGACGTATCTGCACTTTGTGTCAGCGACATGCTTCAGGAGCAACGAAAACATCCTTGAATCGCTTCACTTCTCAACTTGTTCAGTTGACCTCCCTCGCAACACATTCGCCGTCAAATAGAGCGCTTAGTTATCAGAGATGATTTGCTATACCGACGAAATTATCTCTCCGAAGGACGTCAATGGCTTCTAGTTATTCCCAGACATCTACGCTACGACATATGTGCCTCCTTTCACGCAGACCCACGTTTCGTCTATGCTGGAGCGTTAAAACCTACACCCTCCTGTCTCACCACTCTTACTGGCGTGGAATGTATCGCTTCGTTAATCGCTACGTCCGTTCCTGTCTCACTTGCCAGCGCCGGAAGAATCCCACTCCTGGTTCTCTAGCTCCACTAAAACACTTACTTTGTCCTGCCCGACCAATTTGACCAGGTTGGTATCAATCTGTACGGAACTCTTCTGAATACACCTGTGGGCAATCGCTGGATTATTGTCGCCATTGATCACCTTACGTGATACGCAGAAACTTCACCGCCGCGTGACGAAGTGACATCAGTCATTTCATAATGCATTGCATCATTTTTCGTCATGGTGCACCACGTGAGCTGCTGAGTGACCGAGGGCATGTGTTTTGCCAGCTGCAGTCAAATCGATTTTCAAGGAATGCCAAGTCATTCATAGCACTACCAACGCGCGTCATCCTCAAACTAATGGCATTATAGAACGATCTAACCGGACATTAGGAGATATGCTGTCAATGTACGTCACAACCAATCATTCCAACTGGGATAGTGTTCTCACTTTAGTAACGTACGCGCATAGTACTGCTGTCCAGACAACCACTGGCTTCTCTCCGTACTTCCTCCTTTATGAACGCGAGCCCTCTTGCACACTAGACACCACTCTTTCTTACCGCCCGGATGTTACTGAGTCGACGACGGTGTCACAAGCTGCTAAATTCGCGGAAGTGTCGTCAGCTTGCCCGCTCCCTCACAAGTGCTGATCAGCAACGCCAGAAACACCACCACGATAGCCCGATGCCTCCGGCTTCGTATGCCTCGGAAGACCTTGTCTGGCTTCGCATCCTTTCAAACAGCCCTGATCTCTCAACAAAACTTCGGTCCAAGTATCATGGCCCTTACCGTGTGGTTAAACAAACATCTCCCGTGAATTACATCGTGGAAACGCTTGAGCAGCCCCCTATTCAACGATGCCGTGGACGTAAGACCGTCCACATAGATCGCCTAAAACCGTATTACGATCCCTCTATTGTCTCCTGCTCATGAGTCGCCAGGATTGCTCTTTTCCGGAAGGAAGGAAAATGTAATGATGAAGATGAGTGCTACTCAGAAAGGCAGGGGGTGTCACTCAGACTGTGACTGAAACGACGTTTGGTTGTCTCGGCGTGCAGGCTGGTTCCGCCATTACCGCTTCACATGTCGTGACGGCTCTTCTGTAGTATATAAACGATTGCTGGTTCATTTCATATCAAGTGTACTCAGTCAATTTTGACAATCTTGATTATGTTAAAAAAACTTGTGGAGATGTATGGGAATGTGAGATGTAGTTATCTATTGAGTCATTATATTTTGCAAAAAGAAAAAAATGGTTTCGCTAGAGGGCCCTTCGGACTTTGATTATACAAGTGAAACTGTGTAATGCTAAATAATTTACATAATAATACTGGTTTGAGTATTTATTACGAAACAATTTTCGCGGCATTCTCGAGGCAATACTCTTTCTTGACTATGATAGTTTATTTATTTTCTTTTATTTTCTTTATTGTTTGTTTTGTCAAAAATTGCAATATGCTGCGTGGTTAGCCGTTTTTATTAAAAGCACATTTTTTTCGCCAGTAATATATTTTCGATTTCTCTTTTATATGCTCCTATATTATTTGAATAAAATACTTTGGGAGCCAAAGAAGCAAAAATAACAGAGATTTTACTCATACTTCGTTCAAAATTTCGCTATGTAGCAGTCCAAGAAAAAAAATATGAATTTTAGACTGTTGCATAGTCCATCAGCAAAATAAGCACGAAGTTTCAAAAGAGTAGATTTTGTTTTAATGGAGAACAAAACTTTCCGACTGACCAACAACAATGTAGTAAGAAGCCCGCTTTTACCTCCTCTTCAGTGTACAGCACGTCAGTGCGAGTTCCTAGCAGCAGTTTTTCGGCAGCGAATAATGCACGCCATACATTTACTCGTCATTTCTTTCAGTAATATTGCTGTACACAAAGCCGAAATGGGACAGTAGTGCTTTCTTCATGAAACAGTATCTTCCCCTTCGTACCCCAAAAGGACAGATTTTAATTGAACTGCTTGTTTGTCACAAGGGGCAGAATTATATTACAGTCGATGGCCTGCAGTACACTATGCAGGCGTTGTGTATTGCTTCTAATAATTAATACACATGTTACTAATAAGTTAACGACATAAGTAAAGTATAAAGCTGATCATATGATGTTTCAGTTATAGTCCGATGCGTGATCGCATAGCGCTAGAGTACATAATAAAACAATGTATCTTTGGTGTTAACCTCGAAGAGAATTCGATATCGAGCCCATAAATGACACTTGATTTGTATTTCCGCTTGCGCTTTATTCTTTTCATCAGTCTTCTTTCAATGGTCCTAAGTTGTTGAAAATGTTGAAAACATGCAACCATTACCGGGTGGTCTTTTCATTAAAATATTTTCCGCACCCTTGGACCACTAAACAAGAGTGGTATGAAAATGATAAAATCACTCCGGAAACGGTGACTGAAATATTGCTTATGGGCCCGATATAAAATCATCTTTAACGTGTCTAGTATACATCATTTTATCATGCACAGCAGTTGTAAGCGATCACACATCGGCCTATACCTGAAACATCATAAAAACAGCTTAGATAAAATGTACTTTTAATTATGTCGTTATTATATTTAGGATCATGTGTATTTATTACTAGAATTAACACCGACAAACCCCTAGGGTATTACAGGCCATCGACTGTAATTCTGCTCCGTGTGACAAGCAAACTCTCACAAGCGATGTACTCTTTTGAAACTTCGTGCCTATTTTGCCTAAAACTTTACTTTGCAAAAGTATAAAATTCATATTTTTACTTGGACTGCTACATTGCGAAATTTAAGCCACATTTTCAGTAAAAGTGCTGTTTTTCTGAAATTTACCACTATATTTGGGAAATATTTTTGCTTTGTTGGCTCCCAAATTATTTTATTCAAATAATATAGGTACACATGAAACTGAAATTGTAAATATCTTACCGACGAAAGATACTGTGCTTTTTCTTTTAAAAAATGCTAAACACGTGGCATATTGCAATTTTCGACAAAGCAAAAAACAAAGAAAATGAAAGAAAATGAATAAACACTCTTAGTCATTAAAGAATATTGCCTTGAGAGTAACGCGAAAATCGTATCGTAGTAATTACTCAAACCAATAAAATCATATAAATTATTTAGCGTAAGACAATTTCACTTATATTCCCAAAGTTTGAAGCACCCTCTTACGGGCACAAATTTTTTTTTGCGAAATATAGTAGCTCAATAAGTACATCTCACATTCACATACATCTCCACGATGTTTTTCAACATGGTCGGAAATGGTCGAAAATAGGACGGGTACACTTGGTATGGAATGATCCATATATGTATATATAAACTACCCGTTCTGAAAAACTGAATATGCGACCTTTCTAGAGCTGTAACTTAGAAGTGTGGTGGCATTGGTTACTTGGTATAACATCACGATAGTTATAGCACAAGAGCACAACGTCTCCTTTGTGTCTCTTTGTTGTCGTTCTGCTCTCGCGCTACAACTATCGTGTTTCTAGAGCCTTTTGTACACCGTCTTAGAGAAAACACTACAAGTTCACTTAATAAATTTTCGTAATTTTCGTGCAGTAGAGAGGCGTGCACTACTCGATCTGTCTGCATTCATCATTTTGTGGAGAAGCGTGGTACTTGCTTCACACTTTTAAGGCATTACGTGCACTTTCTTGATGCTGCCGCTGAGGACAATAAATTTTCTGGACATTTTGTAATAGGTTAGAAGCATTGAGCGAGACCCACTTATTACGCAATTCGCCTTTCGTGACGCCTGGATGTTGCTTTGTTCTTCTGGAACTCTTTATTACACAAGCTGACGCGATTTCTTAACCGACATGAGGCTTGCGTAGGGTCAATTTGCGACAGAGTTCCAAACACAAGAATGGCCCAGTGGGCATCACTTTTCGTTCTTTGAAAAACGAGGCCGGCGTACCTTATGATCTAGATATGCTGTTGGGCCTGCATTGTACGTAGCAAACTGAAAATGCTTTTGGCAATGCGAGTGTACAAACGAGATCTATGCGGGAATATTTTTGTAAATGTGTTTGCCATTGTCGCGGTGTGCTGAAAGGGCAGGAGGATGTGCCAGAAGTAATTTCGCGAGTTGAAGCATTGTTACACCTGATAAAGTTTTGATAAGCAGTCAGCACAGAGCTGATGGTTCTTCATTGCACCTGGTTGTAGTGCATGCATTATCGCTATTTCCTTAGTATGCGAACAGTTTTGATGTCCAAGGCAATAACACAAAAAAAGAAGGGTGACTCAGTGGTAGGATATGGCGAAGGCACGCAGATGGCCTGGGTTCGAATCACTATGAAAACTGTATATTTAGTTATTTTTTGTTTTACGCGATAGCGATCAATGACACGGCTGGAGGCAGTGGCAGACAACTTCATCGCCAAAGTCGGCCCTTGCGAATGAAGCTAAGTCCTATTGACGAAACATTGGCCCAAGTGACACGCCATGTTTCAAAGTTTTTTGGCTCGTTGCACCTAGCTCATACGCACCCATTCCTCTCTCGGCTTGTTGTCCTCACAGTCTGAATAAATTCATTAGCAAATGCATTGAAACCTATGCGTTGTTGGCACTGCACAAAGGTCACAGACGTTCGCAGAGACCGGTAGTTCTTAAGAGAACACGAGCGACGGGTGCTCCAGCAGCATATGCACGGAGAGCGGCTAATTGTCCAGTCATCGCGTCACATCAGGAACGTTCATCTTTCAGAGGCAGATTGTGGGCAGTAGATTCAGTGGTACTTAATCCAATCCGCGTGCTGTGTACTTGATCTTCACATTTTGTGTACAACTCTGTGTAACATAATGTGTTTGTCAATGTTTCTTCGTCCTTTCAGGATTTTATTTGGCGCTGTTTAGTTTTCCATCGTGCATCCGTGCCAACTCGCTCAAATGTTTGCTGCACTGAACTTCATGTAACATGGTTAACGTTCATGCAGATGATCAGCGAAATTTGGGCTTGATCCACAAGTCGAACTTTCTTATAGTCTGCCACGTTGCCTCAGCAAATTGCAAGAAAATGTTTGTAGTAAAAAGGTGGCGATAGGTGCAGGTTGGTACGTCTTCATACTTAAGATGCCCTGGTTGTTACGCGCATCACCCTATGTTGTTTCTCGTTTCCTATATTTTGCAGTGCTGCAGAAGTATGAAGAATTTGGTCGTCATAATTTTTATAACACTGAAACCCAAGGATGGTGTTGAGTGCGCCATAACATGCGCCGAATGTCTGAATAATTTAGAACGACTAATTATTTAATTAAAAATTTAAGAAAGGCCTAACGCCGCACTCGCGTTTATTAACTGGTGGATGATCTTCCAGTTTGAAAAAAAAAGAATTGTCAGATAATACGTACCTTGGCAATTCACGTTATGCAAAGCATGCGGGGGAAAGGTGACCATGTTGAAATTTTTTTATGAAGCGACACGTCTTGAAACGACGATTAATATATGAATAAATGTTGCACGTATAGACATGTTGAAGGGTTGCAGAAGTTTATATAACCAGTTGTTTGCACTTGCGTAACGATGTCAACAACAACATGGATATTAGCAACACCAGAAACTGTAAGGTGTTATGAAACGTTGCTGCTTGCGAGGATGGTAGTCCGGGACACTTCTACTTTAACCAACTTCAGCGGATGGCACGTCACTAAAATTGACATTAACCCGACGTTACGGATGTATTGTAGGAGTACATAGGTAGTGTTCATAAAATTGAATAGCCAGCACTGCGACTACAATTGACGTATTGCGAACATTAGGGTCTATTTGAGAAGTAGAGACCTGGGGTGGCTCTGTGGTAGAATGCTTGACTGCCATGCAAACTGCTTGCGGTTTGATTCATGCTGGGACCCTGACATTGACTTGCATTCATCGTGTCAACGCTGCCCATGTCAGTTTTTTTAACGCTCACCCGTTGAAATCACCGATGTGTATTCTCGTCGTTCCTGCGTAGTTATAAGTGTCAATTAGCTGTGGCACATACCCACCTGCTGGTATGTGTCACTGTCTGGCGGGAAATGTTTAAAGATGTACGCGACAGGATCGTTGTATCATTCATTTCTTTACCAGCGCGTCTCATTCGTCAAGCCTTTTTACCCTCCCATATTGAAATTGGTTAACGCCAAGTTAAGGGGGTGATCACGATAGCACCCCTTGTAAGCGGCTAGACAGACAGACAGACAGACAGACAGACAGACAGCACCGACAGACAGACAGACAGACAGACAGACAGACAGACAGACAGACAGACAGATGGACGGACGGACGGACGGACGGACAGACAGACAGACAGACACACAAACAGACAGACCGACAGACAAATAGACAGACAGACAGACAGACAGACAGACAGACAGACAGAGACAGACAGACAGACAGACAGACAGACAGACAGACAGACAGACAGACAGACAGACAGACAGACAGACAGACGGACGGACGGACGGACGGACGGACGGACGGACAGACAGACAGACAGACAGACGGACGGACGGACGGACGGACAGACAGACAGACAGACAGACAGACAGACAGACAGACAGACAGACAGACAGACAGACAGACAGACAGACAGACAGACAGACAGACAGATAGATAGATAGATAGATAGATAGATAGATAGATAGATAGATAGATAGATAGATAGATAGATAGATAGATAGATAGATAGATAGATAGATAGATAGATAGATAGATAGATAGATAGATAGATGTCGAAATTACTTACAGTGCGCAGAAAAATTCTTCGCATTCAACATTTGCTAAAATGTCCGCCGCAGTGGTGGAATAGTTATGATGTTCGGCTACTGACAAGAAAGTAGGGAAACTTCCGTTATGTTACAAGTAAATTAAAAGGCGGCAACGTTCCAGCTTCTCACATTATTCGCTTGAGCCCGATAGATACTCCTTTGTGATCTGTGGTAAACTGTGCCACCACCGAGATTTGATCGGTGCAAGCAGTTACGTGTCGCGAGCTGCAAAGTTTTGTGATTTAGTACAAGAACATATGTCGTCATGAGAACAAGGACACGTCATCGGCGTAGCTTTCATCACCTTGTTGCTGATGTGAAAAGGATCTCGCACCCGAAATAGCTGTTCTACTCACTGCGTCAAATAGCGCTAGTTGAAACACGGGAAGGTCAAGTCAAGCTGACGCAATTTCGCTGTGATAATGAAAATAACAACGTGTCAGTATTTTCAAACAGCAAGTTGGCATTCAAATTAGTCATTTACACAAAAAATGACGGCCTCCGGTTTTTGTGTAATGGGACTCCAGTTTTAAATCATCAGGTCGCGGGATCAAATCCCGGCTGTGGCGGTTACATTTTCCATGGAGGCGGAAATTCTGTAGGCCCGTGGGCTCAGATTTGGGTGCACGTTAAAGAACCCCAGGTGGTTGAAATTTCCGGAGCCCTCCATTACGGCGTCTCTCAAAATCATATGGTGTTTTGGAATGGTAAACTCCACATATCAATCAATCAACTAGTTTAAATCATTGGATATGGTTTGCTTTTCAATTCTCTTTCTCTCTGTCTATAAAGGAAGTTGCTAAGGAGGTCTGCGTTATAGATTACTTATGACACAAATAGGATGCGACGATAGAATTTGACCAATGTGGTTTATTGCTGGGATAGATCTTAAACGTTTTTAGTGAAAAGAAAACATTCATGTATTTAACTGCGAGGCAAAGTTATTGCTATTCCGGATCACACGGCTTGCATGAAGGAGTGGTGAAAAACCAATCGTTTTCAAATGTGCAATAGCGGCGTAACTGGAAAAGTTACCGTCAGGATCAACTGGTACACCCTATGCAAATGACATCTGTATATAGACCTCAGAATCAGACATACAAGAAATTCAAACACTGCTGCAACGAGGTCTTCACAATATCTACAATTTTCGAAGCAAAGTGATATGAGCTTCTCGTATGCTTAACAACTGCCTTACCTTTCACTGGATGACAGATTATTGATTAAAAAATCAAGCTCAAGGAAAAACAATGATGTTCGTAAAAGAACAAATTTCTTGGAGTTATCCTTAACAGACAGCTGTTATGGCGTCACAATTCCACGCACTTTAAAAACAAGTAAACACTGTTAAAACATTTTTTCGCCAACTCACTGGCACAACATGGTTCTCTAGGCAATTGTAAGTGCACAACGCACCAATAAAGCAGACATTGCTCATTCGGCTCCTATATTGTAGCGGTTATCGCAAACTACAGAAGAGCGTCTTGAGAGGTTACTAGAAAGGGGACTAAAAGTGTGCCTATAGGAGACCCACAGACAATGTAGAGTGCTTTTGCAAATCATGAAGCTGAACATTCGGCAATTTACGTCATACGAATGGTCGAAACTTGTCACCACGTTTAATAATTTTTAACGCAGTATTAGAAGCAGCCGTTGAACCTTGCAATTAGCTAAGGAAATAAATATTTGCTACGCAGCAGTGTTCAAGAGCATGGGGCAATGTTACCGTGCTAGGAATTGAGCACAGTAGACATTATTTAGCACCCCGAGATGCTACCAAGACCAAAAATACAGTCAGTCGAGGGGATAACATCCAAAATGGACATGTTCGTGATAGTAGCCCCGAAGCTGGCACTATTTTTTGTGACCTGCTCTTCAGTTTGTGTCATTCAACATAGGGCGATAGAACAAAAGTTTAATATAGCCCGAGTGACGTCTTCAACTGTTGCAGGGCTGCTTAAAATTCTACCGGCGATGCGCTTTACAGCGTCACTGAAAGAGACGCAAAATGGGTCATTTTAGAAATTCCCAGGGCGACTCTCCCATCGTTTCAAAACATTTTTTTAAATGCTCTCAACCCTTCTTTAGTATACAAGACTCTAAGAGAGCACGCAAAAGCAAGTTAAAGGGTCCATATGATTGCATGTTACTGGACACAAGTTGATTGCAACAATCCAGAGAACACTGCAGTGGACGCAGCTTCGGATCAGGCTCACAATAGCGCAGAAGCATTTGTTATTTATTTTCTGTGCAATCAAACCCGTCTCTTGCTGAAATGGATAAACTGTATAGTATCCCCAAAAGCAAATGTTTTATCAACAATATAAATGTAATAAATTATGGTTTTAATACACCCTTGCATAAAACCATACATTTTATTCAATTTCAGTGAAAAAAAAATATGCGAAACATTAGTTTACCGCATGCAACTTGGAAGGCCATTTACTCGACACTCCCTATATGACGTAAAGCGTTCATCTAGTTCTAATTGCTCGTTCAGCCCCAAATATGTACATCATCTACTTCTCGAGTGCGAAAAATTGAATCCAGGACGAAAGATAATACGAGCAAGTTTGTTGCCTTTATGTATATACAAGACCATTCGCTGTAAAGCAGAGGCATAGCCAGGGGGTGGAACACTGAGTCCGTGCACCCCCCAAAATTTGTTAACACTATTGCAGAGAGAGCGGAAAATGGCCACTTTAGGGGTTGCCCTACCCAAAATAATAAAGGTGCCCGCCCCCCCCCCCCCTCCCCGAAAAAATTTCTGGGCACGACCCTGCTGTAAAGCGAACATGGACCATTGCCAACCGCTAGTACGTCCTAAGGAGAAAGCGCTTGTCGCCTTGCAGAAGTTTTTTTTTTTCAAGAATCAAATACTATTTTATGAAAATATTAACGTAAATGATGTTTTCTTTTTCATTTTACTGAAAGCGAATTTCGTGTTTTCGTGTGCAAGTTAAGGCATACAAAATGTCCCAGCTTAAACGACTATATGTTCACTCATTTTACTTATGTGCTCCATACTTTCGAACAGATGAATTTATTTTACCTTTTTAAACTTTCATGTGGTGTTCCAATGTACTGCAGCTGCACATTTTATGTTCGACTGTATAAAATTTTATGACATAATTATTAGTTTTTATGGCATATTCTTTGCACTAAGTGGGAAGGAGTAGCCGCGGTGCCACCTTAAGGACACTAACCTCTCCTTTCGTCTTTTCAATAAAGAATAATTTATTACATTGAAACCACGCGTCTATTTTACTAGCAGGTGTATCAAATATGACTGCCACCCTTATCTATGCATGGATTTTTTTACACCAGATCTTCATCGCAAGCCAAAGGCTTGTTTGCTTTTCTGACATGGGAGCAATAACTATTTCCGGAGTGCTATTCTGGCACATGCACTGACTAAGCATCCCACGTGCCGCCAGTTGTCATCGGGGATATACTTTCCGCTGTCTCGTTGTTTCCGGGCCGAGAATACAAAGTGCCTGCAGGTGGTGCGTTGAATTTGTATAATTTATAGCGGAAATATTAACAAGAACATTTAGCATCGCTGCATGCAAAAGGTTCTGCACGTGTTTGTCCCATAAATATGCACACGCACGAAATTTTGCTGTAGCTGTCAATACCTCTCTTCACTTTCATTTTGGTTTTGCCCTAAAAGGATGTCTCCACTATCACGAGGCTCGCCAACGTGGGTCGAACTAAGGATGAAAGCTAATAAGATCAGAGTTATCTATACGTATTCCGGCACCAGGAGCGATTAAAACATTGAAAATTAACGTGTAAGACACAGGATTCTCAGTGTCGATAAAGCCACTGAAATTTTGCAGCTCATAAGCATAAAGTTGAGAGCGAAAAAGGCAGCAGAGAAGCCGGGAAGGTCCGCCAAGTTGCAATTTTATCTAATTTAATAACTATGGCTTCCGTAGAATCGGCCTATTGGCAGAACTACGTTCTAAAACGTAGTTCTGCCAAACGTGAAAGAAAATTAAACAAGAGTAAAGTCAGCACAGTGAAATTGCGAAGCGCATTTTCAGGGGCTAGTTGGTAAAATATTTAGGAAAATTATAACTGCGCTGAAAACGAGACATGAGAACAAAGTGTTCAGGACAATCGCAGTTTTTTAGCGCCCTTGAAGTTATCGCATTTGTGTGCCATGTCCAACGACAGCAAAGTTAACAATAAAATTATGATGTTAACACAGACGCGTATGTACCATGCGCAACGGTAGTGGTCTACGAATCCTCCCTGACTTGTGGAATGGTTTTTGTGGAGCAGACTGAAAGGTGTATTAAGATACGTTTGGTCGAGCATGCTAATTCATTAGGATACGGGAGTGCGAGGCATCTACCAGTTCATTGTGCCGCATGCAGAGATTCTTCAAGCCCATTTTCAACAGTATCAAGGTGTCTCGCCACGGTGGTGTAGCAGTTAAGGTACTCGGCTGCTTACCCGCAAATGCTGTAGGCCCATGTGCTCAGATTTGGGTGCACGTTAAAGAACCACAGGTGGTCGGAATTTTCGGAGCCCTCCACTACGGCGTCTCTCATAATCATATGGTTGTTTTGAGACGTTAAACCCCACATATCTATAAATCAACAGTACCAAGGTGCTAGGGCATTGCAAGATTCAAACAGCAAGGGAGATCACGGAGGCATCTTGGGTAGCTAGACATGGGCCTGACAAGTATGTCAATGACTCTTCCGTGTATCTTCGCAACAAAAAGCGTGATTTCATTTTTAGTTGATAGAATTCTCGGAACTCGTCACGAGGTCATGTTTGTCTTTGCGCGTGTGTTTAGTTTGTTTCAAAAAGGGTGATGTTTTTCTTTTAATAGGCCAGTTGTTAGTCTGTGATAGTCCTGTTCACTTCGTTCTCAAGTTTCGTTTTAGTGCAGCTATAACTTTTTAAAGTGAAATCGTGGGCGAACTTGCATAGCCTAGTATTCTTTCAAAATGCAGCTGGGACGTGATTTTCCAGGTATGTCTTTCACTCTACTCAAAAACACTATTGTCCTCCCCCTTTTATGGTCCTTTCCAGAAGACGAGTTTCTCAAAAACAAATCTGCGGCCAGTAGCAGCAAGTGAAAACACCATTGTAAGCAGCAGTACAAAACAGCACATCGCACTATGTTGCTGTAGAATTCAAGGCCATGACATCGGTGCGTCGCTACTGCTTCCACAGGGGGATCAGGCAGCTGGGGCACGGTGATCATCTGATTTGTCTGTTGAGCTGTTACGACAGACGCCTAAGCCGACGAGGCAGCGGCGTTCTTTTTTCGTCAAAAGGGCCGCCGAAGAGCTGCCAGCCTGATGTTCACTGTGTATTGTCCCTATTAGGCTGAAAGCGAGGCGTAGTGCTTTCAGTTGTTGTAAATAGTTCCTCGAGGTGACCACAATAGTTTCCGCGGACGCAACATCTTCCTTGATAGAGACAGTGGTGGCAGCCGCAATTCACCCCACTAATTGAGCGAGCAGTTCGGCGGACGATTTTGAGCTTTGTTGCGGCGGCACGTTTTTTTTACGCTCTCGTGAGCATGGGACCCCTCACCCAGCGGTACACACACAAGGAAGAGCCACGTTGGTGCCCCATTGCAGTGCCATGAACACGCCTCAATAGTGGGCGTTTACCTGGGAGGGTGTGAGCATCACCCTCTCAGGTTGTGTGTGACACGTGATTGGACAGTGCAATCTGCACACGTTCCCCGATCTAGGGATCTGGGAAGAACACACTCTTTATAATGAGCCATCCGGCTCATTCGAAGAACTCGCCGGGTACAGAATGCAAATAAACCCTCTTTTAAAGTTCACCTTCCTCCTGCCTCGACATCTTTATCCCGGATCTGCGTTGCCCCCAAAGGCTGGTTGCAACATAGCTAACTGTAGGTAAGTATTTATACTATGACGTCACCTCTGTTGCTGTAACTCGGAAGGCTAGTCGGGTGGCAATGCAGTTGGCTTCCCTGTTGTTCGAGCCTACTCAAAAAGACCAAGATGATGGCTTGTGAATGTTGTTTATTATTTTTTACAATTTTTGGTCTATGTGCAACAAGTGGTGCACAAATGGTGAATTTTGGAGCCAAGTGAAATACGGATTGAATAGTGATGACACTGAAGCACATACGAAGACGAATCCAATGCTAGTATCAAGTGTTAATACGGGCTTGCTGGTGCGTGCTGAACTTCGGACGAACAGTGCTACAACGGGACAAAGAAGGAAGGGACATGATGAAGCGCTTACTGGCAAGAAGTTTTTATTATGCCACCACGAAATATATATTCCAAAAATGAGTAAACAAGTATAATGACAGATCTCTCGCACATGCGCGAAGGTTACATTCAATATTCTAGATAATCTTGCCCTTTCTTAACCACGTCAATGGATGCCATGCTAACAAATAGATCGTTGCACTTGTGGATCACGTGGACCTCGTTGATCTCCCCGGTGCACTGGTTCTTGTGGCTATTTAGCGCTTTGGTTTTGTGGAAATAATACCTGCATCTTTACGTTCTAAAACCATGATATTATAATGAGAGACGCCTTAGTGAAGTTCTCCGTAATTTCGGCCATCCGGTGTTCTTTAACCTGCACTGACATCACACAAAACACGGTGCTCATATAACAAATAACAATTACTGGTGTTTAAGGTCCCAATACCACGATACGATTATGAGAGAGGCTGTAGTGGAGGGCTCCTCTTTCGTCCAAAGACCTTCTTCACCTTGAAGCCTTTAGATGCATTCCCCTTTCGCGAGCGTTGGTGTGTAGCGCTTTCTGTGCCAAGCATTTTTTGTCTACTGCATCTATCTATCTATCTATCTATCTATCTATCTATCTATCTATCTATCTATCTATCTATCTATCTATCTATCTATCTATCTATCTATCTCCCTATCTTTCTTTCTTTCTATCTGTCTATCTATCTATCTATCTATCTGTCTATCTATCTATCTATCTATCTATCTGTCTATCTATCTATCTATCCATCTATCCATCTATCTATCTAGGTATCTATCTATCTATCTATCTATCTATCTATCTATCTATCTATCTCTCTATCTATCTATCTATCTATCCATCCAGTCGACTACGTCTGCAGGAAGGCTCTCACGATCGCCTCCTTAACTTCGGCGAAACCAAAATAAGTATGAGAGGGTAAGATGGTTGAACGAATACGACTCGCTGGTCATGGCATGAATACTGTTAAAATGCCATCGCGTACGTTGTCAAAGTCTTTCCGTCTGACGTGTGGCATGTACCCGTGGGCCAGTATTTGCCACAGGTATGCGCCTCAAGTGATTGACAGGAACGGCGAGCACAGACATGGGTAATATCAGTGCGTGAGCTTTAAAAATGTTGACCAGCAGCGTTGACCCGACGAACGCAAAGAATAAATGTCAGGGTTTCAGCAGCAATCCAACCCCAGCATTTCGCATGGCAATCAAGCATTCTACCACAGATATATACAAACTTGGTCTCGGAACTGCTTGACTAATAGGCCCAAGTGATCGTGAAAAGTCAATTGTGGTTGCAGTGCTGGCTATAGAATTTCATAAACACTACATATTTACTCTTAAGCAACAGCTATCAGGTTGAGTTAAAGTAAATTGTAGTTAGGTGTCGTTCGCTAAAGTTGATTTATGTAGAAGTGTCCGGGTCTACCATCCTCGCGTGTACCAACGCTTCATATCAACTTACCATTTCTGATGCTGCTAATATCCACGTTGCTCTAGGCATCATTACGCAACTGCAAACAACTGGTTATAAAAATATATCTGCTGTTCAACGTGTGTCTGTGCTTGCATTTGAACATATCTTAAGCGCCGATTCATAACGTTTCGCACAATAAAAAGATTGCCACATAGTTTCTATCCGCATGCTTCAGATAACATCCATTTTCCGTTTTTTCTTTCCTCTTTTTTTTGTCTTAAGGTACGTGACATTGGCGAAATTAATAAAGTATCATCTCTATTTAAAAACTGTTGAAGTATCAACTTGAATGCTGTAGTCAATGCGTTATTTCATCCTGTAGTTAAAAATATTTAGAAGGCTGTATAAATATAATAGCTGCTTAATTTAAAATATTGTATATCTTTTGTCGTGCAAAAGTAACGGTAATATTCTCTTTCCTTTGTTAATGGTTTTGGAATTTTTTTCAACTATTTTGTTCTGGTAAACTTGGGCTGTTTTCAATATTGATACCTCACCAATCTATGGCTGCAGCGAAAATCGGGGCCTTGCTATTGGAACAATATTCGAATAGTATTTGATTCTGGACTTCAGATAAACAGCGCCACAACGCGACAAAGAAAGATGGAATAGGACCAAGTGCGGACTGACAACAAGGAAATCTCAAGTTTTATTTCGCCGCAGCAGAATTTATACTGCCAGAAAACGAAGCGCTTAAAAAAGAATTTCGCACGCAAAAGCCTGCATGTGAACGTCTGTGACTTTATCCAACTAAAAAATATGACTTCTCTTCGCACACGTTGAAAGTGCATCGCTATTTTCATGGAGGCGAAAATGTTTGAGGCATGTATGCTTAGATTTAAACGATATAGAACCGCAGATGACCGAAATTTTTGAACTGCTCCACTACGGCGTCTGTAATATTCATATTGCCACACTTTTTTGTGAAGCTTTGTGGTCGCCTCACTACACGCGTGAGTGCTGCCTTGCACAACCCAAGCCGATGAACTAATAACCACCAAGATAATCTTGGAACCTTCCGAACGCTGATACAGAGTGCCGGCCGTCAATCAACTGACAAGTGGTGATGTGTGTCGGCATTTATACATGTGCCATCAAATGTCCCAACGTTATCGCTAGCAGCTACGTATGTTCCAGAACATGCCACACACACTAATACTGGTCCACCTCACTGCTTACGTCACCCACTACATAACATCTTGCCGAGATTGACAGTGACAGAAGACGCCACCTACTAGGCCAGATAGACGGCTACATCCTATCGATCCACGTAGCCGGCCATTCCAGCAGATCGGCATGGACTTCCTGTGGCACCTTTTTCAACGTCGACTTGCGGTAACAAATGAATCGTCGTAGCCTGACCATGACCGACTACCTGATTCGCTACTCTGACTACTTCGGATGCACTGCCTATGGGCAGGGTCCTTGTTTCAAATTTCTCATTGGAAAAATTGTCCTGCGTAAAGGCGCCCCGGAGGTCCTCATTCCCGAAAGAGGTACGGCATTTACTGCTGGCCTAACTCAGGCGATCTTGGCATACAGCCAGACATACCACCGGACAACAGCGTACCAACCACAGACCAATGGCATCACCGAACAGCTGAACAAGACCATCGCCAGCATGCTGGCCAGGTACTACGTCGACGTCGAACACAACACGTGAGACACCATCTTTACGTGCGTGATCTTCGCATACAACACGACAGTGCACAATACGGAAGAAACCCAGCAATGATGCTCGACACCGAGCTTCCAAACGTAACTGATGAAAAAACACTCGACGTCACCGTCTACCTTCCACGCGCTGAAGAAGCTCGTTCACTCGCTCGCCTGCGTATGAAGAATCTGCAGACGACCGACAGCCGCCGTTACAACCTTCGACGAAGCTTCATGGAATACCAGTCCGCCAACCACGTTTGGGTATGGACACCGATACGCGATACGCTGACAAGGACTGAGTGAAAGACTTCTGCGATCATACTACAACTCAGGCAGGGTAGTTCAACGTATAAGCGCACTCGACTACGAGGTTGTACCCGGTGGCATCACAAACTCTCAAGAGCACCATGAGCGCCTTGAAGTAGTCTATGTCGAATGCCTCAAGGCGTTTCATGCACGTTAACGAACCTAAAGCATAGAGAAACATACTTTTGTAAAGAGGGGCCCCTCCAGCCTTTTCGTCGCCGAGCGAAGTAGGGCCTGACCAACTGCTAGAAGCGTACCCACACTCGCTTCTACTCGTTAGTCAACGCATGTATAGAATAGCCGCCTTAGGAGGACCACGAATGCCCAAGTTTTGCATGAAAGTTCTTTCAACAAAAAAATTTATTGATTTGTGCCATTCTCCATATTGGTTCTATACCGTGTTCCACTGAGGACGTTTAATGCGTTACCATAAAAATCATTAAAGCTTGACAAGAACTTCTCTGTCTGTATTTGTCTTGCACAAAGGGCACACATTATTGTGGTTTACATGTACTGTACATGTGTTTTCTTCATAGAAGCATGGGTGTGGCCTAGTGGTAAAGACACTAGCTTTCAGAGAAGGAGGTTATGGGTTGAAATCTCAGCATCGGAATGAAAACTTTTTGCTTCATTTATTCTGAAGACATCATCGAGCCTGACCAGCCGTCAGTGGCCTACAGGAGTGTCCGGATATTATGTATGTATTTATATGCCTATAAAACTGTATTTTTGTTACGCTTGTAAGTTACTGTAATTTTCTGCTTGTACTTTCTTGAGCTTTATAGTTGTACTTTCATCTTTCGCTAAAGCACCGAAAGGATTATTATTCAAAGAGGAGCAATGCCACACTACTTTGTGAAGTTTTGTTATTACGCGTGTGAGTGCTGCCTTGCACAAACTGCGCCAATTAACTAAGAGCTAATGTCTTGGAACCCTGCGATGCAATGACGTGCATGCTTTAAGCCCGTGTTCTCAGATTTGGGTGCACGTTAAAGAACCCCAGGCAGTCTAAATTTCCGGCGCCCTCTACTGTGGCGTCTGTCATAATCATATGGCGGTTTCTAGCTGTTAAGAACCAACTATGGAGATTGTGAGACCATGTCAAGGTAATGGTGTTTCTATGTGTCTGAGACACTCTTGTCACGAGCCTAATAGCTTAAATGCTCAGAAAAATTTGAAAATAATTCTTCATAAGCAAAAAGGTAGAATACCCAAACCCAACCGGGCGCCCTGTTTGCGTATGACGTACTATTTAGTAAGAACCGGAGGCCGTATACTGGTCCCACCGGCGCGGAGTACGAAAACTGTGAAAGCCACACCAGCGAAGCGCCGGCCAAACACCACAGAGGAAGGAAGAAAGCTTTCCCGTGCTATACTCGTGCCAATCACCACCGCCGTCTTCATGTGGCCAGCGCAATAAACGCTGTTGGGGCCAAAGTAGAGATGCCGTCAGCTGTGTTGATTTCATTGACATGCGAAAAATGACGTCACAGAGACAGTGTTGCCAATAATGCTGGTGCACGAGGTGAGCTTTTTGAGAGAATCTTTAAAATTTATTTGCAAATAATCAGTGCATCTCTGAAGCCTGCAATTCGTCATAAATGCCGGAAATGTGCAAAAGAACTTACCTAGCGAATTTCACGGAGATTATTTGACCTCGAAAAATCGACGTAGTCGCCCCTTTATACCCTACATATTGTTACAAGACTACATCGTACCCTTCCGTAACAATATCATTCATTTAGACGATAACTGCCCAACTCGAAGATTACAGATAGTTCTGGAACACACTTCGATGCTAGTGGTAACGCTGGAAAATTCGACGGCGCTTGCATAAATGTCGAAGCACGTCACTACTTGTCAGTTGCTCGATGGCCTATGCTGTGTTCGTCGCTGTCAGTGTCAATGTGTATTGCTGTAATTGGACTTTTAATTACCGGCCACAAATTCAGCCTTATGAGCAGTTTCATGTAAGACATACAGCTGCTATATTCCCGTGAGGAGCCACTTGAAAATATTGTTCTTGGCCGTGAAAACCTAATATTATTATTTAAGCACATTCCAACGAATAGAAAAGGTTGCACCTAGTGCCAGGGTATCGGTCATGCCCAGCACATCAAAAAACAAAAACTCAGGGGATTGTGCAGAAAAGTGAACGTGGAAGATTTTGCAATATACTCTTCTTCCAAAAATCACAGAATATCCACGGGGTGAATGATGATGAATGGGTGAATCTCTGGAGGGAATCATCGGTTAACCGTGAATCTTTCGTGTGATTCGCCCAGTTGATCACCATTTAAAGACGTGAGAAACTCTGTGTGTATATGCCTTGTCGCTTGGGCTTCTCGCTCTCGTACGGCAGGACCTTGACGGCGGCGTCACGCAGCTTCACGTCGCGCTTCTGCCTCGCGGGCTCGTACATCGAGCTGTCTGCGAGCGCGCGCTGCCGCCACCTTGCGCGCTCGCCGCTCTGCAGCGTTGTCCATCCGGTGACTCCGAGCACACGCCAATAGTGAACGAGCTTTCTAACAACGCTCCTCCTAGCATACGTCACCGCACTAAATCGGACGATTACCTTCCACCAATGGCATGCGTCATATGTGACATCGTTCCTATTATAATATCTCGCATCTTTCATCATTAACTACAAGTATCACCATCTACAAGTATCACTACAAGTATCTACAAGTATCTACAAGTATCTACAAGTAACTACAAGTATCACCGAGACAACCACGACCTTAATACTATAAGAACTAGCAGTAACCCAGATGACACCCCACCAGTAATGATAGAAGAAGTCAGAAAAGCTTTGGAGAGCATGCAAAGAGGCAAAGCTGCTGGTGAGGATGAGGTAATATCAGATCTGCTCAAAGATGGAGGACAGATTGTGTTAGAAAAACTAGCCACCCTGTTTACGAGGTGTCTCCTGACGGGAAGGGTACCAGAGTCTTGGAAGAACGCTAACATCATCTTAATACATAAGAAAGGACATGACAAGGACTTGAAGAATTACAGGCCGATCAGCTTGCTCTCTGTAGTATACAAGCTATTTACAAAGGTAATTGCTAACAGAGTAAAGAAAACATTAGAATTCAATCAACCAAAGGAACGAGCAGGATTTCGAACAGGCTACTCAACAATTGACCGCATTCATACTATCAATCAGGTAATAGAAAAATGCTCAGAGTATAACCAACCACTATACATAGCCTTCATAGATTACGAGAAGGCATTTGATTCAGTAGAAATATCAGCCGTTATGCAGACACTGTGGAATCAGGGCGTAGATGAAGTATATATAAACATTCTGGAAGAAATCTACAGTGGACCAACTGCTACCATAGTGCTTCATAAAGAAAGCAACAGAATACCAATCAGGAAGGGTGTAAGGCAGGGGGACACAATCTCCCCAATGCTATTTACCGCGTGCTTGCAGGAAGTTTTCAGAAGCCTAGAATAGGAACAGTTAGGGATAAGAGTTAATGGAGAATACCTTAGTAACCTGCGCTTCGCCGATGACATTGCATTGCTGAGTAACTCAGGCGACGAATTGCAACTCATGATTAAGGAGTTAGACAAGGAGAGCAGAAAGGTGGGTCTTAAAATTAATCTTCAAAAAATGAAAGTAATGTACAACAACCTCGGAAGGTAGCAGCGCTTCGAGATAGGTAATAGTGCACTTGAAGTTGTAAAAGACTATGTCTACTTAGGGCAGGTAAAAACCGCAGAGCCGAACCACGACATGGAAGTAACTAGAAGAATAAGAATGGGGTGGAGCACATTCGGCAAGCACTCCCAAATTATGACAGGTAGATTGCCACTATCCCTCAAGAGGAAGGTATATAACAGCTGTATCTTGCCGGTACTTAGCTACGGAGCAGAAACATGGAGACTTACAAAGAGGGTTCAGCTTAAATTGAAGATGATGCAGTGAGCAATGGAAAGAAAAATGGTAGGTGTAACCTTAAGAGACAAGAAGAGAGCAGAGTGGATTAGGGGACAAACGGGGGTTAAGGATATCATAGTTGAAATAAACAAGAGGAAATGGACAAGGGCCGAGCATGTAGCGCGTAGACAGGATAACCGCTGGTCATTAAGGGTAACTAACTGGATTCCCAGAGAAGGGAAGCGGCTTAGGGGGAGACAGAAGGTTAGGTGGGCAGATGAGATTAAGAAGTTTGCGGGTATAAATTGGCAGCAGTAAGCACAGGACCGGGTTAACTGGCGGAACATGGGAGAGGCCTTTGTCCTGCAGTGGACGTAGCCAAGCTGATGATGATGATGATGATCACCATCTAGTTTTATAAAATCTGGCAACTTTCTATTGACTACAATTACCGCTATCTCGTGAACACTGCAAGTACCGCCATCTAGTTTTATAACATCTCGCATCTTTTCATCAACCACAAGTACCACCATCTGAACATTGCAGGAACTAAACTAGAGGAGGCTACCTACTACTACAACTGCATACATCAGCGAATGTATAGGCCTATGTCTTAAGGAGCTTCGCCACTAAAAGCATGCACACCAGTTGGTTGAATGCCGACAGAGAGTAGTACATGGTGTATCACCATCTTGTGCGAAATTGTACACTGGGAAATATGGAATAGCGTAAGAAAGCATAAATACACTTTAAAGAATGGGGTAGGCAGCTAGTATATAACCTTGTCCTACACTGCACAAAATGTAGGCCTACACCACGCTTCAATAAACAAAAACAAAAAAATCTGCCACCATGGTGAATAGGTTCTAAGGCACTCGGCTGCTGACCTGCTGGTCACTGAATTGAATCCCGGCGGTGGCCTCCATTCGATGAACGCGAAAATTCTTGAGGCCCGTGGGCTTATATTAGGTGGACTCTGGAAATTTGGGCCACATGCACGTACAGACATGTTCAAGAGCCGCCTATGCTTCATATAACCTGTCGTTTATTTTTGCGTAACGAGGGCAACAACAACTTGACTATTAGCAACAGCAAAAGTGGTACGCAGATATGAAGCGCAGGTGCTCGCGAGGATGGTAGCCCTGGGCACTGCTACTTAGATAAACTTTAGCGGATGGCGTCTGAGTACCACTGACGCTGAGCCAACATGATGGCTGTATTATATTATTACCTATTTAATGCTTATAAAATTAGATAGCTAGCACTGCGACCACATTCGCCGTTCCACGCACAATATATTTGAGAAGAAGTTCTGAGACGTGGCAATAATTTGTGGTAGAATGCTTGATTGTCATTTAGAATGCTGGGGTTCGATGCTGGGCCCTGTCATATATTCAGTGTATTCGTCGGGTTAGCGCTGCCGATGAGAGCTTTTTCGTCATGCTCGTGCATTAAAGTTACCCATTTCTGTGTCCGCCGTTGCTTGGTCGATATAAACTGTGAATCACCTCTGGCAAACGCCCGCAGGCGGGTATGTGCCACACGTCTTGCGGAAAGGGTTTGACAACGTACGCGATGGGATTGTGACATGATTCATGTGATCACCCACAAGTCATATTTGTCAAACTATCTTAACCTCCCGTACTGATTTTGGGTTGAGCTCCACTGCATTGGTCTAGTGGCTAAGGTACTCGGCTGTTGACTCGCAGGTCGCGGGTTTGAATCCCAGCTTCGCCGGCTGCATTTCCAATGAATGAGGAAATGCTGTAGGCCCATCTGCTCAGATTTGAGTGCACGTTAAAGAACCCCAGGTGGTCAAAATTTCCGGAGCCCTTCCTTACGGCGTCTCCCATAATCATATGCTGGCTTCGGGACGTTAAACCCCTTATATCAATCAATTTTGGTTTACCCCAAGTGGAAGGAGGGGTCACGAGAGCACTCAGATGTAGGCGGCTAGATAGATAGATAGATAGATTTCTTTGTTTTAGGTCTGGATCCACTGATCTGTTTTCCTACTTATTTTTTTAGATTTAAGGCAAGTAGAGTGGTAGGAGGGGCGTTTAGAATGGGGGCAGTAAAAAACAGAGGCAATTAGGTTAAGAAGCACAAAAAAACGCGCGGATTAAGCTTAGAATACAGTCAGGACGAGCTCTAGTCCTATGTGTACTCTCTACTTCATACCCATGTTTTCTTCACGCTTCTTAAGCACGAACTTGTTGGAATAAGGCCAAACAGCTGTGCTTTAACAAAAACGTCGATGCATTTTTCAAAATATCCTGAAAAAGTATGTCTCGCTATTGAATACGAAGGCGGGAGTACGCTCCACCTCACCTGAAGCTAAATTGGGGCAGTTCGTTCAAAGGCGGTAGCTATAAACATTAACATACACAAACCCCTCCATCATTCACCTCTACAGCACCAATTCTCGTATATCGCACATCGATAGCACACATCTATAGCCCTAATAAGGCTATAACGCTAGTCTATGCGAATACTGTTTTTTCAAAAACACAACACACATAAAATGACAAGAACACGAATGTCATGATGTGCCACTAAGAGCACCAATATACGAATGAAAACAAAGAATTAAATTTTTTTCTTGCATTGCGCTACTCTTTTTATCACCATGAAGTTCACTCCTGATGGTAATTCGCTGGATATAACTGTCTAGTACAGCTCCGGTCATTCTATATGATTGTCATGCTGAGCATAGAGCTGAAAGTCCCTCATCGACTGCACAGATCACCGGTCAAAAAAGCAGTCAAAGTGCTTCCACTCAAGCGTTCTTAAAATGACTGTTTTAGGAAAGTTTCTTCGAATGCTCGCTCTGTCCGTGCACCAGCCCATGCATGTTTGTCATTTTAACCTTTCCCCCATTTTTATTCCACTTTCATTTCCCGCAGCTTTGGTTTCAAAAACAAATGCTCTTAAGGTTAACAAGGTCTTCTCCTTTTTTTTTCTTTTCTACCCTTATTTTAGGGGTTTCACTGCCCTTCTTCAAGAATACTATGACCGCTTGTCGGAACGTTTTTTCAGTGAATCGAGCAACGGTCGGACACCGCAGGTTGCCATCCTCCAATATAAGTTCCGCTACTTAGAGACGCAAGAGCGCATTCAGTGCACTGCTACGATGCACCACTAATTATTAAAGTTTGCAGTCACCAATTGCGTTAGCGAAAAATAGTTTCAACTGAAAGTGCGATACAGAAATATATATTAACCCTTCCTTTCCACAAAATTTCTTATTATTCAGGTGTTCTTTCACGCTGTTTTTCGTCAAATATCTCGTTTGTGCGAATCGCTTGCTTGTGTCGTTTTTACAAACACAAATCTTTCGGTATTTTGCTGCAGTACAAGAAAAAACAAATATTTTTGGTAACAGAAAGGTAGTGCCATCTGACTCTTCTACGGTAAAAGACGGACGCGCGAACTTTCTGTTACATAGCGCTGTAACCTTTTATTGCAGTAGGAATTATATGGACAATATCAGCTGGGTTTCGCCGCGGGTGTCGGCGTCGATGTTATGCACCTTATATGTATACGTATTATATATATGAAAACGCAAGAAAGAAAAAATCCAGAAAAAAGACTCCGGCGCGCGGAATCGAACATGGGACCACCGCACCGTGAAGTAGAGGCGTTAACCACTGAGCTGTTCGAATGGCGTGTTATTAGTATCTACCACTTACCGCTGTTGGCGGGCATCTCGGGGAGGGGGGACTATCGTGTTTTCAGCGTTATCAGAAAGATGGATCTGTGAGAGCGCGGCAGCTCTTATTTCTGACGCGTACTTTGGCCCATGTAGAGAAGAAGGGGGTGCACGCTCGATCGCACGCCCTTATCTTGCAGTGGGGAGAATCATACGTCTTGGCTAGCCTCGGGGTTTCGTCGGAATGATTCTGTTGTAGTTACCGGGTGCAAAAAGGTCACCGCCATCGTTGCACAGCCTCTGTTTGCGAAAAGGGCGCGCTTTTCAGACACAGCGAAGTAACAACTGAGACGCTTATTCGCGTTCGTCTATACCTGTGGGTACGTTTCGTGTGTCATTGTTGCGTGAGAAACGCAGGAAACGTTTAGATCTGCTTGCCCTTCTGCGCGTGACCTTCCAATTTGTTGCTATCGCATTCCTTACTTCGCCTCTGCTGCAAAGCTGCGACGTGTTTTTTTACTACCAGCTGTATGAGGATGACAGAAAAACTGAAGCAGGGCCCCGCCGCGGTGGTCTAGTGGCTAAGGTACTCGGCTCCTGATTCTCAGGTCGCAGGATCCAATCCCGGCTGCGGAGGCTGCATTTTGGCTGGAGGCGAAAATGCTTGTCGTGTGTTATGTTACGCACTACCACCGAGGAATCGGTTCCATGGCATAATAAACAAAACTGTATAGCGGGAAAAAACAAAATTCAAGTCTTTATTATTTGGCAAAGCTAAATATAGGAACGACGTTACAGATTATGCGAGCAATTCAAATAGTGATTACACAAACAGATTATACGATAGTCCATATTAAGCTAAGCTAATCGTTACCCGGACACGTTAGTGTCCCGGGCACGTTAGTTTTTTTGTTAGTTCTTTTGTTTCCCGGACACGTTAGTGTCCGGGAAAAGAAAAGAGCACCTCTCCTTACAGTTTTTTCGATGTCGGAAGGTCACGGTGATGCTGCGATGATGCGTCGGTGATGTCTGGGTCGGCAGATTGGTGATGATGAGGATAGGTGTGGCGTGGAGACACGATCGCGGTGTCACACGCCAAATATTCCCTGGCCACCACTACCCCAGTGACACGGCACAGCAGGCGTCGTCCTTGCCAAATAACGAGGTCGTCCCCAGGTCCTCAGGCTCAGGTCCGAAACCCAACAGCCTTGACAGCCCCACGAACTGCTTGGCCCACCCGTCTTCCTCCGGTTGGTTGGTTGGTTGGAACCAAGAAGAATAGCTCCACCAACTACGGGCGATCGGCCATGAATCGTGCGGCAGTGAGATTTCGGGGAAAAGGAAAAAAAGGAGGGGGACGCCAAATTTTTTCATATGAACGGAAAGCTTAGTTGTGCGAACAGGCAGTTGTGAATAGTTTTAAAACACAACAAATATAAAACAAAAATATTAGGAATTAAAATACAGGAAATGATATATGAAATAGACGAATTACTAAAAAATATGTAATGAGTACAGAAGTACTTGTGAGATTAGCATGGTAGCCGTTTTGATTTTTTTATATAGGTATATATTGCTCCATATATGTCCCTGCTGCAATGACCTAGTGCCGAAGCCCCTAGGGATAGTATTACCATTGCAAACAGCTCAAGCCCGTGTTTTTGGAAAGCTGGTATTAGAAATATTTGCTTTAAATTTTGATACCTGTGGCATTCTGTGAAAAAGGGCTGTATAGTTTCTGTTTGTGTACAATAGTGACAATGTGGGGAAGAAACAAAACCAGGTCTGTATAAATAAACGTTTAGAGGCGTAATCCTGCATCGCAATTTAGTGAATGTCACTTCGAATTGTCTTGTTGTAGACCAGGTGCTCTACGACTGGAACTTCAGGGGCTGAAAAGCTCGCCATTTAAAACCGAAGAGTTGGTGCCTTCTTGTCGTATAAATAATTATTGAAATCACGTGATTGTATGTAGGCAGCAGGCTTTTAGAATAATGAGGACGGGGCCCTGAATTGATTCCGGCGCCAGTGTGTCCGCCGCTTCATTTAGTTTTTAGTCCTGTTTGACCTGGCACCTGGGCCAATCGGATAACATCAAAGTGAATGGGTATATACGTATCAAATTCTAATGAACAAGGCGCTGTCTATGGTGCTGTCAGAGCAGTGCATACTGGCAAAGAATCGGTCAGTATAACAACCAAAGATATATGTTAGGAGCTTGCGTTCGGCCAGAATGCCTGCCACTAACTCTGCTTGGAATATCGGCCTAAATTTGGGCAGTCGCAGTAATTAAGACCAATCTAATTTTGTTGAGTGGATGCCCACTTCTGCTTACTCGGCATGAACGGAAACATATGTGGTTATAATTGAACTTATCTGTAGGCTATTTAGATAGTCTTCGAGACAGTGATTAAAATAGGTTATGAGGAAAAGTTTAGCATTTTTAGGAATTATATTGTCAAACGCTAATATCACCGTAGGATTTCGTACCTGTGAGAAACTCACATCACAGATTTTTACCCCTAATGGCTGTAAAAAGTTTTTGCACAAAAATGTTTTGAGGTCGACGTAGTCGAGACCACTTATAATCAAAAAATGTGGAAGGCTCACTTATAAATGCATATAGAGAGCGTCTCTGTGGGGAGGCATAGATGTTCAAAAATGTTGGAACATTCAGTATGCGAAACCTGGTTTGTAGAGGGGGCAGATATGCTTCATGATAAAGAACATTAGTAGCGACTAACTTAGGGAGGCCTAAACATAGGAGCAATGCCTCATGCTCTCTAGAAGTAAGAAGACGTAATTTATAAGTGGGTCCCCCACAGAACAACACACATCCAAACTCTAATATTGGGCGGACATACCGGGTGTTCAAAATTAAGCTTTATGATTTTTTTAAAATTAGGCGCTCGAAGGCACGTGAGAACCACTTGTGCAAATAAGTTAAGCGGCCAGGGGGACAGAAAGTTAGATGATAATTATCGCTGTCAGCAGCCCAATTAACTAAAATTTAATAATTAACTTTTTACTGGCTGCGGTAAGTTGGCATGTTTATATTGAAAAAATGTAGGCAGTGGTGTTTGTACACAGTTTCAGTTGGAAGATTTTTTCTAGCACGCCTGTGTTCCGAGATATCCGGCTCCAAAGTTTAATTGTCTTTCGCACGATTACGCATGCAAGAGGGTGAGGGTCCGCGCAAAGCTCCTCCCTAAAGTGACGCATCTGTTGCGTGTGGTGTTTAGTGTGTGAAGAGGGTGGAAGCGTAGGCATAGGTGATAGCAATTACCCTTGCCCTCTTCGGCCGTCGAAATCAAAAATCGAAGAACGCTTGCAACCAGTGTCGTAACACGCAACTGCAGAGCCTCTAACGATAGTGGCAGATACCATGCCGAGATAATGGTGCGAGCGGAGAATCTGGATGCCAGTGCGCGTGTGTAATAATCACTAGAGAAGCATGCGTGGTCGTTGCCTGGGCTACGCGAATAGCGTGACTGCTGATGTCCGAGTACTGTAACTTTTATTGAAACAAGAGCAACAACTCCACCAATAATAACTGAAACAGTTTTATCCTTGCTAACGCATATTTCCTGCTGCTACATAAGCATATTTCGGTCATGCACAAATCTCATCGAAACTCTTCACCTCTCAAGACGTCAATGCCCCAAAAAGTGTTCAAAATGCCTGCCTTCGGCAGCAACGCAAAGCATGAACCGCTGTCGCGTCGACTCGATGACTCGGCGCAGTACTTCTGCAGGAATACTCGCACAGGCAGATGTTATCCTGTCCTTCATGTCATTAACATCGCTGGGCTCTGTTACGTAAACTCGATCTTTAACGTAGCCCCAAAGGAAAAAGTCGAGCGGAGAAAGGTCAGGTGATCTTGGTGGCCAAAACATCGCTCCTGCGCGCCCAATCCACTGTTGTGGAAAACGTCTGTCCAACCAGTTCTTCGCCCTGGTAGAAAAATGTGGTGGTGCTCCATCGTGCTGAAACCATACTTGGCGCAGGTCATTCAGGGAAAGACTGCAGACAAGATCATCAATGACAACACCTAATATTTCTTCTGTGTACATCTTTCCGTTCAAGTTGTCCTCAAAAAAGTGAGGTCCGATGATCCTGTCCCCGAGTATGCCGCACCACACATTCACACTCCAGCGAACTTGATGCTTGTGCTGCCTCAGCCAGTGTGGGTTTTCTTGTGCCCAATAATGGGCGTTGTGAAGATTAACACTTCCATTTCGGCAAAACCGAGCTTCATCAGTCCAAATTATTCTGTGCAAAAAGTCATTTTCTTGATCAGTTTTGATGAGGCCCCAATTGCAGAAGTCAACTCGCCTTTCAAAGTCCGCCTCATTTAGGTCCTGATGAAGGTAAACGTGATATGGATGGAACTTGTGCTTTCTTAAAACATTTGTGACTGTTCCGATGCTGCGACCGCACTGATCGGCAATCTGTCGGATGCTGAGCTCTGGCATCGAGGTTACGCACGCGACAACGTCGATTTCAAAGTCTTCATCGACGATTGCCTTCCTGGTCCGTCTCGGAAGGTGGACAGAGCCTGTTGTGCAGAAGCGTCGAAACAGGTTTGTGAAAGTGGGCCTTGTTGGAAGGGGACGGTGTGGGTGGCGAGACGCGTAAAGCTCCATTGCTAACGAAGCGTTGCCATTCATTTCAGCCATTGCAAGCACCACGTCTACTTTTACTTTGGTAGAATACCTCACGCCAGAAGCAGCCATATTAGCTCGAAAGGACTCCACGTGGATTTCCTTGGTAGACCTTCAATGCAGAGACGCTGTGCTCTAACCGGAGGCACCCTAGTGCAGGACGGTCCTGCTAACGCGTTCACAAGAAGATGTCTCAGTGTGATCTAAAGTCACGAAAAAACGTCGCGAAAAATGGTCTCCTGTTATCGCGTTCATCAGGATCATGCGTAAGGCTCATGGCGCACCGCGCTGTCACATTTTGATTTCGCCGGCCGAAGAGGGCAAGGGTAATTGCTATCACCTATGCCTACGCTTCCACCCTCTTCACACACTAAACACCACACGCAACAGATGCGTCACTTTAGGGAGGAGCTTTGCGCGGACCCTCACCCTCTTGCATGCGTAATCGTGCGAAAGACAATTAAACTTTGGAGCCGGATATCTCGGAACACAGGCGTGCTAGAAAAAATCTTCCAACTGAAACTGTGTACAAACACCACTGCCTACATTTTTTCAATATAAACATGCCAACTTACCGCAGCCAGTAAAAAGTTAATTATTAAATTTTAGTTAATTGGGCTGCTGACAGCGATAATTATCATCTAACTTTCTGTCCCCCTGGCCGCTTAACTTATTTGCACAAGTGGTTCTCACGTGCCTTCGAGCGCCTAATTTTAAAAAAATCATAAAGCTTAATTTTGAACACCCGGTACATGCAATATGTCATCAACAAAGCTCTTCTATGCATTAAAATTTGATCATTGCTGATACGCTTGAGTAACCCAATCGCACGTTATCCGGTAGACGCAATATGCTCAATACGTGAACTCCAGTTAAGATTTGCAGTGTATATTACACCCAAATATTTCCATGAGTCTACCGGTGGAATGAAGTCCTGTTCGTACATCAATGCTATTATCACAGGACAACTCAATTAGAATGCAAAAGGAGCACTTTTCTTAACATTAAGGTACATGCGCAGGTCAGTAAGCTATGCTTCAATAGCATTTAAATATGTTTGTAAAAATGTTGTACAACGAGTGTATGTCATTGGAAGCTGAAAAGAAGGCTATATCGTCTGCGTATATTATACCTGCACTTTCTTGTGAGTAGGAATAGAGCTTAATATTATATTGAATAAAATGAGTGAAAGAACGGATCCCTGAGAAACTCCCCTTGTCTGTTTGTATTGTTGTGAAGATAGCCCATTCTGCGAACAATAATATGTACACCCATTCGAAAAATTCGCAATTCATACAATTATATATTCGGGAGCGTTAACACTTCGAAGTTTACTAATCAATATGGCACGCTCTGCACTGTCGTACGCCTTAGCAGTATAACAAGGTCACAAGAGTGGCGTATTGCTTTCTCTGCCGAGCAAGTTTGATTCTAGCTTCCAGGTCAACATGCGCACACTATATAGAGCAGCCAGGTCTAAATCCAAATTGAGATTCACTCAATACATTATTTTGCTTTATCTGTTTTTCAAGATGTCTTTATAGAATGCGTTCGGTTAGCTTTACAACATTGAAGGTAAGGTAAATAGGCTTAGTGTTGCCTATAGCATAACCAGCTCCCTGTTTTTTTTCGTAATGATGTTACAATAGCAACTTTTCAGTCAGGATCCACCCAGGTATTTTCTATAGAAAAATTTATGAAGGTAACGAGATTGCTGGGCGACAAATAAACATAATTTTTTACATCGCTGTGGTTATGTTATCAGAACCTGGAGATGAAGCTGGTAGTGATTGTACTACCTTTGATGTCTCTTGAAGTGTTGTTGCCTCGTATTCGTTAGCTTTTTCTGCGTCCGGCAAAATGTGGGGTCGCACCGATGTAAAGTGATCTTGTAACCCTTTCCTGATTGCTTTTAACGATTGCGACAATTTACAGGTGTTAAAAAAACTGAATCTAGATTCATTGGTGTCCGAACAATATTTCTGTATTGTTAGAACCTAAAAAGGGCTTTCTTATTTTTTGTCTCCGACATATAACTGTAATGTCTGGAGTTGCACTCTTCTTTTGCTCTGTCAACTGTTTGTCTGAATGTGGCAGCAACATATTTATAGTCTTTCTAATCACGTAGACACTGGTTGTAGATTAGTTAGTTCTATGCTACCTTTCGTCGTACTACTTTTAGTTGACTGCTTACTGAATTTGGATTCATTCATAGTGGCAGCTAATAGCTGACATAAATTAAGGGCCTTTGCCTGCTCGCTTGTCCTGCGTGTTCACTTAAGCCTAATTGTAATGTATCTGTAAATTTCGCGTAATTAACATAATACCGGACATATTTGTTTGTCGAAGCAAGCGGGTATATTATTTCAAAGAATAATGAAAGTTGAGCATTATTTTTGTGGAGGCGGAAATGTTGTAGGCCCGTGTACTCAGATTTGGGTGCACGTTAAAGAACCCCAGGTGGTCAAAATTTCCGGAGCCCTCCACTACGGCGTCTCTCATAATCATATGGTGGTTTTGGGACGTTAAACCCCACAAATCAATCAGCATTATTTTTGGCCGATGTGATGGTGGACCAGGATAAAATGATACAACCTGAGGTATAAAAAGTGAGGTCTATTATAGAACGCGATAGGCCAGATACAGAAGTGGGGGATCGGGAATTCACGCACTGAACGACATTCAGACTGGCCTATTCAAATAACCGTTTTTTTTTTGCAAGCATTGGATCTATAACCCCATGTTATGTGGTCTGAATTGAAATCTCCTGTGATGATTATATTCTTTTTGCACGTAGCTATTGCGGAATCTAGTAAACTTACCAACACCTGTGGGGAAATAAGCATTTCTTATTGAAAATGATGTACAACCAAGAATAGATATATCTATTGCTAAAATTTCGTTCTATGTTGATGCAAACTGATATGCTATCTTCGCTCTATGGGCAAATCTCGTAGAGATGAAAATTGCTAACCCCCCTCTACATGTACGGCGATTTAAAGAAAAGCAGTGATAGTGTCTAAGATTAAAACTTTTTTCGTAGATAATCATTTCTCTAATAATATAATTATTTCAGGAGAAAATTCTGTACAAAGATGTAAAAGATCAGTAGCTGTAGCAGAAATTGAGCGACACTTCCACTGCAGCACTTTCAGTGACCCTATGGTGAAAGTATACCAGTGGCCTCAAATACTTTCTGGATGATGTTCTCTTTTAATAAATGATCATTCGTTAACGGCTGTGGTCCTGTCACATTTTTACATCAATCTATGAAACATAGTGGATTTCGCTGCGTAAGGGGTAGCCTGGCGTTTTATGGCTCTATTGTCCAAATCCATATTTTCAGCAGTTTGTGAAGTGGTCTCAGAACCATTTCCACCATCCTGTTCGCAAAGAGATGAAAGAGTATCGGTGTACTCCAACGAAGCTTCTGCACCAGTTTCAGTTTCTGCACCAGACGCAGTGTCTGGAGTGGTTTCATCTATGCCTTCAAGGGTAGGCGTGATACCTGTATCAAGAGTGGGATATCCTGCACTATGTAAGATTTGTGCCATCTGAGTTGTCAAGGCTTGCCAGATTGTCTCTGACACGGTAGAAAACAGGGCGTTTAGTGCTTTCGACATGGCCTCTTCGACAGCTTTTGCCACTACTTCTTCTATAGAGATTTACAAAGCTTTAGAATGTAAAGCTGCAGCTTAAGCGTACCCGCACGATGTCTCCAATAACGTAGCTCGAGCTTCGCGGCATGAGCATCGCTTCCTTTTTATAATCTCTGAAATTCTGAGCTCTTGATCTTTAGCCGGGCAGTTCGAATGATCAGCAGGGTGAGCACCTTGGCAAAGACAGCATCGTTCATTTTGCGAGGAACAAGTTTTCGGGTCATGCTCTTTTCCGTATTTGTGGCATCGAGGAAACAATCGGCACCCCTTAACGGTATGGCCATGTTGCCAGAACTGGATGCATTCAAGTGAGCGGGGAGCGAGAGCCTCAACTCTGTAAATTAAGGCCATGCCTTAATGTGTGTTGGCCTGCTTATGCCTGCAAATGTTACAATGATCGACTATGTGGGGACTTTCTCTTTTTTTCACGACTTGTGAGCATCGGTACTCTGATCTCGCCCCTGCAGCTGAAAACATTTATGAGACATCTGAGACGCACAGACTTGAATCTACACCACGAACTAGGCCTTTCACGCAAGCGAGATGAGCTGGAATAAATGGGCTCACTGGGTGAGAAGCAAAGGCGGTGCACTTTAAAAGATCAAAATTGCAGGCCTGGTCCGGAGAACCGCACAGAAGGCCACCCCTCCCTAACTGCCGGACATCGGTGATATTCTGGTAGAGTGGGGTCGCCTTGCTCAGCTCCTCCTGAATAACCTTCGGATTCTTTACATGGATTAGTCCCCCATTGATCGGTACTAGCGTAACAAGAACGCTATGGATACCACTGCGCAAAAAGGCCTCTATGGGCATGCCTTAGTTTGAAGAGAGGACGTCCAGAGGAAAGACTTCTGGCCAGGAGAGGAAAGATACATTAGGTACTCACTGTGCAATCAGGTCGGAGAGTTGAGAGACCTCACGTAATTGGCAGCCTTGTGCTCCATGTTGAGCTAGTCGGCTTGCGGTTTCGTAGCTGTTCCTAGGCTCGCGCGTGCTCCGTGACTGCATTCATGCCGTATCTCCAGTTTATTAAAGTCGTTTTCGCCTTATCGCCGCCTTGTCTACGTTGCCGAGCCCTCACATTTAGCGCAGTCGTCGACAAACCAATGCGAGGAAACCGGAGCCACTCGTCCATTTCGTGGGAGTTGGTGTTTTTTTTGCTAGCTGCCCGCCTCATCGCCTTTGCCTGCACTAAGCATTTTTCGATCTTGCCCACCCGTCCATCGACCGCAATGCCACTTATAAACTGGAATGAGGCCAGTGTAGAAGACCTTCAAGGGTTCACAACGGGCTCTATTTGCCATGAACTTTCGTACCGTTATCTGAAGATGACTGGCTCGAAGGATGAAATGATTGAATGCTTGCTTCATGACGTAGCCCACAACCATCGACAATCTGGTGGGTCCGACTGGACAGATGAGCAGTCGTTTTCAAGTACGAAAGTGCTGAGTGACTTACTGCAACCGTTTTTGACGTTGTCAGAGCGGCCGACGGCTCCAGTCCAAGTTACTACGTTGCCCAACCTGTAGGCCTCGCTGCCGACCATTAGTGGTCATGGTAGCATTTCAGCACACCAATGTGTTGAAGAACTCGAGCGTACTCAAGGCTTAGTGTCATGGAAACCAGGTACTCTCCTTGCTGTAGCGCTTGGTAAGCTCCGTGGCACTGCTGCAGATTGGAAAAGTGTGGCAGGAAAGCAGCTGGACACGTGGGAGAATTAAAAAAGCTGCGTTTGAAAAGCAGTTTGGAGACAAACTTACGCTTTTGCAGTGGTAGCACATAGTCATCAGACGCGCCCAGTCACCCAGTGAGAGCCTCATTGACTACTCTTTGGCGAAAATGCGCGCAATTTCAAGATGTTCGGTCCAATTACAGATTTTCAGCGCATTAAATATGTCTTACAGGGTGTGCGCGACGCACACTTGGCAATGACCATCGCTGCACAACGACCACCAACTGTGAGCGCTTTTTTTGCCATTGCCACCCAACTCGACCGAACTATAGAGCATGCCTTTGCTTTTCCAAGTGAGCCGCCCATCACAGCCGGAACATTAATGTCACCAGCGCCTCCCGTGCCTGTGCAGCAGATTAGTATTATGAATGACAGATCTTCTTCACTAATCAATCTTGCTCAGTCACCAGTTTTGTGTAGAATTTTGTCGTTACCCTTGCATCAACAAGACACTAGTTATCTTGCAATTAGTTCCCGAAATGGCACACCTGCTTATTGCCTCAGGGATGATATAAGCAAAGCCACATGTTACAAGTGTCACCAACCGGGCCATCTTGCATCGAAGTGCCCCGCTACCCAGCCAGCAAACAAGTCCCCCCCCCCCCCTGGCGTGCCTTCAACCTTCAGAATCATTCGAAGGAGGTCTTGTGCCGTGCGCTGTGATTAGAGCAGACATTCCACTTATCGGCACTGTAGAGGCATTTCCAGACAGTAGTTGGAAGCACACCATACTACCGCGAGATGTCATCGGATCTGCCAACCTGCTACAATGGACCAAACCACCCATATCTGTTGTAAGTGGCGGTACCATCATGTCAGCTGGTACATTTTTTACTCTTCTCGCTGTGGGCCCTAATTCAGCAATACTTGAAGTTCTCATTCTGGCTAGAAACCCCTTGCCTTTAGTCCTCGGATAGGACTCGTTTGAGGCCACCCGCGCTGAGCTCCTTGTCCGACCGCCTCATCCAATAGAAATACACCATCCTGGCACAGGTATTGTCATGCGATGCCAGGAAAAAATACTACCACGGATGTCCAATACTGTTGTGGTGCTCAAAAGCTCTACGCCTTTTTTTTACACAGGCGACGTCTTCTACAGCCTGTTTCCTGTTTTGGCCGTTGCCGACAAATCCCAGCCCACATGGTTATTTCTCGAATCAAATTAAGCGTTACCTAAGGTGATGCTACATGAACCAAACACGGCACAACTTCACTCGAATGATACGACGTTGGAATTGCCATAGCCGCAGCCACGTGATGCCCATGCAAGTCCCCCAATACAACAAGAAGACACTGCAGTTCAACACGTATTGCACCAGCATGTAAGTGTCCTTGCCACTGATAACAACGATTTGGGGCTTTACAAAGGTACTGACCACTCCACTGCATTTTTGCCAGATATATTATCATACATACGTCACCTGCATAGATCCAGCAAGGAAGATGACGATTTCATTCAAAGCCAATGTCAAGAGCTTCATGCTAAGGACTCAAGCGTCAATAGGGGCGGCTGGACCCTAAGCATTGCCAGAGAGTTAACCAGCCACTGCAAGCCAACGAATTGAAAACGGAGACACAAAAGGAAGCCAATAGAAGCATGCACTCAGCTGCACTAAAACGTGTCTGTTTTCTGGAGGAGCCCCGACGGCAACTCAGCTGTAATATTGAGGCTCTCAGAGATAAGAGACCAGTAAGTGGTGAGCGCAAGGCCAAGAAACAAGCCACCAAGCCAGCTGCAAAGCCAACCCAAAATAAGTGACCCTAGCTGAGTCAAGGAGGCCTAGCCCCTGTGTGCTACATGAAAGAGGAAAAGACATCACAGGAGGCAGCTGCTTCTGCCATGACAGCTGTGCGGAAGAAGCGGAAATGTCACTGGGCTATGGACAAGAAAGAAAAGATTAAGGTCAGAGGTGCCCATATTTTTGCTGAAGACTTCGCTGAAACGGTGCGAGAAGAGGCAGCAGACCAGCGCAAAGTGTGGAATTCATGCACTAGGCAAGTGGAACAACGTCAGTTGTTCCGCTTGTTCAGTGCATAAATTCCAGCAGAAACGCTAGCAGAAACTTCGGGAAAGCATTAGGACACGCAGAAAGCCCAAGCCTCAGACAAACATGAAGAGTTTCAAGAAGGAGGACCAAACTGTTTCAAGATTCTGGGAAGATATTGGTGTTTTGGTTGCTGCTACACTATGAGACATGAAAAAAAAAACAGTGTCGGGTGTGATCTCAAAAGCCCATCGACCATTTAAAAAAAGAGGGGTCGTATGTGCAACCTCACGTAATCTGGCAGCCCTGTGCTCCATGTTGAGCTCGTCGGGACGCGGTTTTGTAGCTTTTCCTCGGCGCGCGCGTGCTCTATGACTACATTGATGCCGTAGCTCCGTTGTATTAAAGTCGTTTTTGCTTTATCGCCGCCTTGTCTACGTTGCTGAGCCCTCACAGAGTAGAGAAAAAAAAATTGAACAACTACAAAACACTGCCGCGCGACACACGACCGACACCCCACGGAGAGGTCTTCCCAAATCACCGAGTACTAGAAGACGGACTCGGCGGATGCTTGACGTGGCGACCTCGCTGACGAGCCGGGAGCCACCCTCATCCTCCTTTTCTTCCTTGCTTTTATTTTTTTTTGTCCTGTACCTTTTTCGGTTTCGGTTTCGCTTCACTTTACTTTCACTGGCAACACAAAGCTTTAGTCCTACAGCTGTGCCCATAATGTCCTCTATTCATCACAATACTGTATGCCCGTGTGCTCAGATTTGGGTGCACGTTGAAGAACACTAGGTGGTCGAAATTTCTGCAGCCCTCTACCACGGCATCTTTCATAATCATATGGTGGTTTGGGGACGTTGAACCACACATATCAATCATCGCTGGAGAAACCTAGTTGTCTCTCTGCACATTTTCATGCACTGACAAGGTGTCTGAAGCTAACGTAGCCATGTTGAATGCAGATGCAAAACACCCACGTACTAACACGTTTACTGACAGACGTACGGACACATACCCCCCTCCCTGTAAAAAGTTCTGGTTATTCCTTTATTTCACATGTCTAAATTAACGCGGGTATTAGGGGCTGCAATCTACATTTAGAGCCAACACCCTGACTCCACTGCAAAAGTATTAATATTCTCAATGATATGTACTCCCTGTCTGTCTCTTTGTAGTTTGGTTGGTCACAATTTAAGAATAAATACTTTGAAGCAGGTGTCATTTATTTGTTTCAAGTCCCTCTTTTTTGAGTTATCACTGGCTGAATACAATAATTTTCAAATTGTTTTCTAGAGTAATTAGCTTTGATTTATCAAAATCGGACTATTTGGAGGACAGTATACTTCTATTTCTCTATCTTGTACTTGAGAAAGTAATCAAGAAGTATTTAGGTAATCAAGGCCAAGCTTTAAAGTTCCGTGATTGTCCAGTGCCTACTTTAAAAAATTCTGCATAGCTTGAAAACATGCACCTAATCTCTCCCTCGCTTGTCCTCACACAGTTTTATTGGCACAGTATTTCTCGTTTAGTTTGATGTCTCACATTTCCGCGCAGAGATAGATAAAAGAAAGGCAAGACACGTAGTAAATAAACACGTATCACAACAGGGCAACAACGAATTCCTTAGTGGTACTCTGTATGATAAAGTGAGCATCCTTCATGATTTCTAAAAACACTACTCATTCACTCCACACCCACAATGTCCACGTAGCCTTCATAGCTGACTAAAGTCCATTGCGCACACCTTACAATTTATAGTCAGTTCAAACATAAGGACTATATAAGAAAATGCCTCAGAACGTCATAAAGTATTATGCTTTTAATTTTGATGCTATTTTTACCTTAACGGAGTGTATTCACCGCCAGGTTAGTATGAATATAACCCCCTGTTTGTTTCGTACACATGTGCTGTACAAAAAAGTACTTGATGGAGAAGTTGCATGCACTGCCCATGTCAAGTTGAAAAACATACAAGAGGTGTTTCACGGCCCGTAAGAGTGTCATGATCGCACAAAATCTTTAATAAATTGATGAACGACACTGTCAACAGAGCTGATAGAAATGGGCCTGCTAACTACAACCATTCACTACCTCATTGTCATTAACATTTTCAGCCTATTTATGTTTGCTGCAGGATGATGGGCTCTCCCAATAATTTACTGTTTATCCTGTTCTGTGTGAACTTTAACCATTTTATGCCTACAAACTTATTGATTTATTCACTCTATCTATCTCTATTCTTCCATTGCGTCTTCAATCCTTCGGAAAGTATTTTGTTGCCATTACTGTCTATCGGGTTGACAGCCCTATGCATTACGTGACCCGCTCAGGTTCCTTTCTTTCGCTGTATGCTGCAGTAGTTGCCTACAGTCCTTTTCCGCTTTAGTGTGATTCAGGAAACCGCATGTGTCCTCAAATGTCTCGTCGAGCTACTTACTGGACACACGAAAGTTTTTATGATCAGAAGTGTGTTATCAATTTCGCACACACAACCACACACGCACACACAAACCCTCATAAGAATAAACAAAAAACACATGCCATATGATCGCCTCTACTAAGAGAGAATTATTGAGAAAAATCTCTGCGCTGAAATTTGTAGAATCTGCTCGTGCGCGCGTGTGCTACACTCCTGTACTGGCTTCATTTTTCTGGATGTTGAGCACAACTTCTGGCGGTAACCTTAGCGGGCAGAGGACAAATAATGTAAGGTTATATTATACCTCTGCTATTCTTCACTATAAAAATCCAGGAAAATGTGAAAGATAGGCTGAAACAAAAGGCATCTAGGGAATATGCACCTGTATTCCAAATGACTAAGAAGGTTGCCATCGCACATGGACTGTCGAGATGGTGTATTATTACAGAAAATTCAGGAAAACGGCACGTACACAATTAAAACATTACTACGAAGGTCGCCGCAGATTACGGGATTGAATCCCAGCTGCAGCTACTGCATTTTTGGTGGAGGCGAAAACGCTGTTGTTCTGTGTGTTCAGATATTGGGGCACGTTGAAGAACCCCAGGTGGTCGAAATTTCCGGAGCCCTCCACTACGGCACCTCTCCTAATCATATGATGGTTTTGGGACGTTAAACCCCACATATCAATCAATCAACAACGAAGATTGTTGGCATCTATCGTTCAGTCATGGCGTTAGACAAAACTAACTCGTGTGGCACATTTGTGCAACACGTGTGCAGCGTGCGTACCGACATTAACACCATCAGAACTTGATGAAGTACCGCGGATATCTGCACGATAACTCATTGCATCTGTGAAAACCAAGTTTTCTTGTGAAAAATTCCAAGCTCAGGAATCACACAATGGTGTATATAGGCGCGGGATCCGCTTGCATACGGGATGCGCGACGCCGTTAAATGCACGTTCCAACTTAGGTTCCTCTTTACTTCGATTGCTGGTGTGAGAAACAAGTGCGCTGACCGGCGTTCGCGGTGCTATTAACATTTGAGCGGATAGCCTTATTGTGTTCGCAATGACATCAGCTATTATTGTCGTCTTGCCTTGCACTGTTACTCCTCTGAATACTTTCAAGTTCACCCCAGAGTAACAACACGCGCAGTTTTCGAAAGCCCGTAGATAAGAGACCTTGCATAATCTTTATGCTGCGTAACCTGCATCGTACCTCATATGCTCTATAATTACTCGAAGAAACACATTTTTTAGCAGCGTTGAAAACGTTGCAAATGAGCAAAATAAAATAAATAAATTTCTCGTAAAAATCAACCAAAATATTATGCTACAGATTTATGTTTTATGTACGATCACTTGGGTTTTACTTGTTTTATAATGCATTCTAAAACCAATTGCTGTGCTTTTGATGAGGAGAAGAAGCTGTTCCGCAAATATTTAACAAGTTTAATCTTATCTGTCATGTCTTAATGATAAGGAGGATGAAGGGGTAAGGTAGCATTTCTTGGTGATTGCGGAAATAAAACATTCCCTTCGCCTGTTTCTATAAAACTTTGCGTTGTAGAAAACCACCAAGAACTATACGAGGCCTTTCTTACACTGTGTACTCCTAGAGGCTTCACACTTTTATCTGATTAGCTCTGTCAGCATATTTCGCAGGTTTTTTTTTTCTTTCAGCAAGTAAGGAGCCTCACTATTTCACTCAAAAAATAAAAAATCGCCTCACTTGCCTAAAAAAGTGTGTAGGGAGAGCGAAAGTTTTGGTGAATCTTTATGAACTCTAATGTGTTGAAAGGACCACCCACAGAGTGGTTCTATGTGTAATGCCAGAGAAGATTTGGATTTCGACCACATAAATAATCTCTGTACATTCGTTCTTTCTCGGCTGCACACTATAGCTCACTATATCAGGCTGACATCTATTTATTTGCTGTGAATAATCTTTCGACGCGAGTGGCTGCGCTCCACCATACGTCAGCGATTTCGTGTTTAAGATCGCAGTCCACTACGGTTCCTGATGAAGAGTGAAATGACCGCATTGGACAAGAATTCGAACGCACTTCTTGATATTTTATCAAACTCTTCATGACTGTCTGTATGTTTATTATTTAAAAAGATGATGCAGATGGGTGTCATACAAGCACGGAAGGCAGTCAGTTACGTTTTTAGTACTAATTTGTAGGAGCCAAGATAGAACAACTGCGCGAATAATAGGGCCCGAGAAATGAATTTACTCAGTCTTTCAGCGCTTGCTGTAAATGCCTATTCTCTGTAAACAAGAATTTATAATTTTGCGTAGTTACGTTTTGCCATTCGCCCAATCAAACTTAAAAAGCTCTTTCCAGTAAGTGAATATGACTGTCAGCAATATACCTCTGCCCTCGTTGATCTTTGATATAAAGCTCAGTCTTTCAAGTTCAGAGCTGGCTACGTGAAGCAATGCGCCCATTAAAAAGATTGAACAAATGTTCAGAGAAACAAATGTTTATTTGTCTTCGTCATAATTTTATAAAAGGCTACGCCAGAACATGAAGCTGCCAGGAGCCTGTGATTAAGCACGTTGCAGCAGTATAGGAACTGTCAACACGTCTAGGGCTCAGTTCTTCAATTTACTTGGAGCGAATTTCTTTCAGTGGTGGTGATGGTGGTGACCAGCCTCTGGATCGCAAACTGTGGAAGCACTGTGTATTTCCGAGATTTGAGATTTCTATAAAGAAAAGGACAAAAAGAGAATGCCATCGGGCTTACTTACAACATTCGATATCCCGTCAAGCAATTCAAGTTAGCCATTCACGTCCTCTTCATGTTGTTATCACTATATTTTTACGTAATGCTAATTTGACCAAATACAATCTTCGCATTTAGTTATGATGTAACAATGTTCCGCGCGTTTATTGAATTTACGAGATGGCATGAAAAATGCAAGTATTGTGAATCAGAACCCACGAAGGTTAGCAGCATACCCTACAGAACAAACACAGTGAATGACCGAAGAATGAAGACAGCAAACTGACGTCCACCATGTGGCATAAAAATCACGCCGAAAAGACAGTAAAATAGCGGGTGATGGCTGAACCTAAAGACATAATGCAGCTGTGAGTTAGAAGAAATACAAAGAGGCTAATTCATATGCTAATTCATGCACACTTATTTCCCGTCTTTAAGCAAGCACCAACTAGGCCAGCAAAGACTCCTCTTAAAAATACAGCTGAGCCAAACACTTCATAAAAAGATAGTTTGTGGTCTTGAATTCAGTTGTCTACACTGGCTAAATTAAGCATGTCACGCATGGTGTCTTCAAAGCTATTTCAACATGCATTTATTAACTTTACACTTTCATGTAGCGCTTACTCCCTGCATACAAACACTTGGCAGCGCATATATGAGTACTCATATTCAGTCATTATAAGTACTAGCGCGCCTGGGTTCTACATTGTCAAGCTACAATCAGACATTGGCAACTAACCCAAAGACAAAAACAAAAATTTCTGCCCCCCTTCTTTTATAAAACATGCGCGCACATTTAATTAAAGATGACTTAGTGCAGCCAAAAGATCCACGCGTACTTTTAGTCCTGCGAATGATTAAAGTAAGGACTACCGCACATTCGAATTAAGTCTATGCCGTAGCAAATCGAAATGTTATTATTTAAACATATTATCATTACGTTGTAGTTGTTATAGCGGCTTGATACAACCCTTACATTGCAACCCAAGTCTTCCACTTCAGCCCTCAGTACTGGTTCTTTTACGGAAACATCACAGTAACGCTGTAAAATAAACTGGGTCATACTTACAGACATGCTTGGTATGAATACCTATGATCCTCGTACAGGCGACTCTATAAAGTAACATTATTTTTATGAAATAAACACTTACCGTAAAATGGTTCGCCATGGCAGCTTCCTATTGAACAAAAGAGAGTGAAAAGTTTTTGTAGGTTTGCGCACGCACTGCGAACATTTTACGACACGATTACACTTCCGTTGATATTTGACGGTTCACTGTTATGTCAAAGTTGAAATGGTATTTACCCAAAGATTTCACATTTTTAAACAATCGTGTAGTTTGGGAAATTCTATTTTCTCTTAGTAAACTGTACTTGTCGTTTATGGTTCTTCTACATTAACGTTAAAATATCTAGCAAGAACATTCGGTTAAGTATATTTTGCCATTCCGTGTCTCATTTTTCACCGACAATATTTACTTTATAAAAAAACACTGTAGATTCTCACTAACGCCTCTACGTTCATCTTGACGTGTGTGGTGTCTTTAGCCACGTTGCATTAGGACAACTAATACGGTTTCCTTTCTTCTTCCTTTACGCTTATTCCTTTTTCACAGACATTGGTGCTGTCGCACGTTAAAGGTAACATGCAACTTTAATAGAATGTGTTTTTATCATTAAACATGGGCAATAAGAATGGTCGTATTGAATCCTGCATGAAGAATATAATGTATATAGACTGTTGCCTGCTGTTCAGCAAATATGGGAATTTAGTCTTTGGGACTTCCTATAACCAAGAAGTTTTCAACGACTGCACGCTATTACCTGGAACCTGATGCGTTGGCTTCGCTGTTGGGTGTTAAAAAGCCCGATAAAGAAGAAGGCAAGAATGTAAATTTAAGGGCCCATTTTGTTTATTACGCCCATTATTATTGAGAACTAACAGACATTGATGCCAAGAGAAGTACATGAGATCTTATTAGAAATAATTGTAATGTAAACGTGAAGAAAAAGAAGTGTATGAAAAGATAACTTGGTACCGACAGAAAAAGAATCACTCACAAGGTCGTTTCCAACGCACAACTTCCGGATAACGCAGCTCCAGTCTTTGCAGCCGAGAGTTTTCAATGCCTTGTTAAAACTTTGGTTCGCCTGCAACATACCATCAAGGGATCAGTTTACATGGCCGCACGTTACGAGAATTTCTCAGACACACACACACGTACACATGTACACCAAAACCCACACAAGATTGTATACACATCTGACATTTAGATATTTTCAACTCACAGAAAAACAAGGCAAATGATTCACATCACCTGCAGATAGCCACCACTTCGTTTATTTTTTTTTTCGAATGACATGCATTTCCGACAGCTCTCACTGCGTACAATTAGGTAAAGTTTTTTGCCGAAACTGCAGGGTATGGTAAACAGAAGTGAACGAAAAATGTGTAAAACGATTCTCGAGCCACAAGACAAAAATACTAGAGAAGGAAAGGCGGGGAGGTTAAACAGTCCAGGATAACGAGTTTGTTATTCTAAACATGGGAACAGGATGGGGGAGATTGAAAGAGGAAGAAGGAGTGGCAATCTAATCACAAGCTTCGCTCTATGTGCGTGTAGTTCCTGTCTTACCTCTGCTGAGATATGCAGCCCAATGCACTGGAGTTCAGTTCTCAGCTGATCGTCTTGTTTCTCTGCGCAGAAGAAAACCGGGCACTTCGGTCAGTAGTATAGACAGATAAACCTTATAAGGACACGGGTGCATATTTCAAAGATCAGTGAAAATTGCTTTCTATGTTCCAGCATTGGCGCACCAAGGGAGCATGTCAACTCGAACATGCCCACCGTTGAAAACGTAAATGCTAGAAGGGCAAGTCATGAGCATAATAGAGGAGTGGCGGCAAGTGGACTCCTATACAACTTTAGAAGTCTGCGTCATTTCTTCCGCAGAGGCGAGTGCACAAAAACCTGCATCTACAAGAGCGCAGTCGAGACTGCTGTGATTGGCCGGACTGTCGGTGACTCCGCCTGCGGGCAACACTGCTGAGTGCACCAGCAGGATTAATGCTTAAGTCACATAGGTGTTCGGCTACCGCACTTCCGTCTTCTTGGCGGCGCATATCTGTACCTAAGTTCTTGTTGTATCCAAGTATAATATTTGCAATGTCGTTGAGTGCAAAACAGTGCAGGAAGTGACGTTGGAGACAGAACAGACGATCGCTTATAATCGAAGTTTAATGTAAGGTTTTCAAGAAAGCGGAGTGGGTATGAAAGCGATGTAACAGACAAAATCGTCACGTAAAAAACGTAAATTTATCATACATAATAACACCTAGTAAGAAAGCATTTTTCTTAGCCGTCAGCGCAACTACATTAACACATGTGTGGTAATTGATGAAATGCATGTATCGCGTATTTGGCTTGCCTGATGTATTTGACCATCAACAGTTCTCTGTCGTACTGCAGTCCGCCCAATGACTTTACAGTGGGTCACCAAATGGCTCCGAAATCAACGCTTATGCAATCAATCACTTTGTGAATACAAAATAGGAGGTCACGAATGTGGTACATCTAGATAAACATGACTGCCATTTTCAAAAGGGCTACAGTTACTCTTTAAAGTTTTGTGGAGGAACTGCGCAGTTACCCCTGAAAAGGGCTCTTCGCTCCTCCTCAAGACAGAATGCTTGCAAAAGGTTGCACACGGCATGGCAAAAAGGGACACTTTCCTCCTTGCGGGGTAAAGCGCCCGTTTTTCGGAGTAACTGCAAAAATGTTCGCGTCATGCGCAAATCACCCATCGGTGCCTACACAAGCTTGTTTCCTTTCAGACGGTGCCTAAGCGTGGTGTGGTGCAGTGGTTAGTGTACGCGTATGCTGGCTGAGTGGTTGTGTGTTAAAATCCCCTGTGTTTGCTGCAAATTTTTCAAAATTTATTTGTGATTGTGATGCTTGTATATTTATTGTAAATCTGATCAAATGCCAGCACGCTGTTCGAAAGGCTGGTTAAGCAAACAAAAAACCTGATTTTTTTTTTTTTGCTAACAGTTGCGCGTTTGAGAAGTAACCGCGAGAGCGTGGTTACTCCTTCGCAGTTACTCCCAAAATGGTGCAATGGGTGTGGCAAGTTAGTTACTCCTCTAAAGAAGCAACCTAGATGCCTCTTTTCCTCCTTTACTTCTTACAGTGCAGATTTCACTTTTGACGTTCAACAGCGTGAATGGTGTCGCTCTGCTGAAACATTGCAAAATTACGACATTTTACGCGGTAATGAACATTTTGGCCGTTAAATTATGTAGAAGAATGCAATCAAACAATTACGTGCACCAAGCAGCATATAAAGATGGAATATTTGAGTCGATGCACCTTGAAGCATCCTGCATACTCACTGCAGAGCTCGAGATGGTGGGCGAAGCTCACAGCGGCGAACGTTGCAAGCAGGGCACAGACCACAAAAGCCTTCATGTTTACTCTCTTGTTCTTCGCTGTATGAACACGACTGAATCGAAAAGGTTGAAAGTGGTGAGTGGTGCGGACAGTCGAAACAGCGTCCCTATTTATACTGCAAAGAACGCTGTCCAATTGCTGCTGCAACACGTGGTACCTGTTACCTACACGAGGTGCCAGACAGACGTCACGAAAACGAGCAATAACGAAGCTTTTTCTACTCTTTTGGTCAGACGTGGCGTCAGGTTTGCAAAGTGCACGTGTGACCACTGACGCTGCCAACAACAGCCCTCCGTTCTTTCTGATGCTCACGCGCAGGAAGCAGCCCTCAACGCATAAGAAAACTGCTGCCGTGTACGTGAGAAAATCAAGGACACAAACCACTCGCCACCGAAGACGCGCGCGCTGTTTCTCGCTGTTCGCAATATTCGTTGCACGACGCCGTGAAATTAACCTCGTGTGGTTCCTTCCTTCGAGATCCGCCGGCTGACTGAGAAACATGGTTCATGGTCTATGTGCTGAGTAATAGTCACTGAAGTTTAGCATTGCGTTGTGTATAGTTACTTTTCTTTAATTCATTAATGTAGATTCGCCATTTCTTCATATTTCCTGGTAGCTTATTCTAAAGCGCCTCGGTCCTCTTCGCCTGCAGCTTAAGAGCCCCCCCCCCCCCCTCCCCACGATGTTTCTCCTGCCTTTCCTGCTTTTTTTTTTTCTCACGACAAATGTGGGAAGATCGTTCTCGGCTGGCATGCATGAAGGTCTCCATGGTGGCAGACCGAGTCTGTGGCGCCGCACATACGCTAATGGCAAGTTACGTTGGTTTATCACTAGTTTTTTCTTCGGTCCTTGCACGTTTTGTTTTCCTTTGCTCTTTTCTTATTCTCGCAAGTGCGGTGAAACTGCTTATTATGCAGTGCATGGGTGCAGCGTTGCAATGGGCTTTTTTTGTTATTGACTAGCACAGAGTGCTAGAAGAAAAAGTTCAGTAACGCGGCTCTGTTCACTGGCCTAGACATTCTTTCTACGCTATAGTCCTTCTTAACTATGCTGAGGTACCGGAGCCCTCCACTACGGCGTCTCTCATAATCATATAGGGGTTTTGGGACGTTAAACCCCACATATCAATCATCAACTATGCCGAGGTAGTTGGAGTTGGAAGTTTTAGCATATTATAACATAAAAAATAGTGCTCGGCAATGCATGGATTAACTTCTCATGAGTACAAGAAAAAAAGATTAGTACAACAAAGTGAGAGTACCCGATTTTAGGTTTTTCTGTCAAAATATGCGCCATTTTTGGTAAATTAATTTGAAGGCGTAGGGTTCTTAAAATCGAGACAGCTGTCACTGCATTTTGTAGCATTTGCATGTTTCCTATTGTTGGAAATAAGGAGAACGGGGAGCAAATAATTGAAGTAAAAACAGCATTAGCCAGTTCTCTAACCGGCTAGCTACACCATGCTGGGCGAAGCTAAACAAAGGACAGTACCAAATAAATATTAAGAAAAGAGAAAAAAGTCACCGCCCGAGAATTCCGTACAGATGCGTAAACGGCGAAGCTGAAAAGTGTGACCCCAACGTAGAAAGTGTGTTCACTGGATTAATCCAGACGGTTCATAAAGATATTTCTCAATTACTTGTTACGTGTGTCTATAAATATTAATTGGTGTTTGCTGACACTGTGTGTTATCTTCTTCATTTTCAGTGAGTCACTAGGGAGTATGATTTTCCTTATTTCTGCGACACATACATTTTCGCTACAAACCCCGTATAGCAATAACAAACCGCATAGTGTTCTGTTTCATTCGATAGTCGAATCGAATAGCTCACGTTTTAACCTCTGAATGTTTTGGAATTTTCGTTCGCGTACTTGTAGAGTAATCAGCACTGATAAGAAAACCCAAAGAACAGCACCTTGAAAAAGTGAAACATATTTTCATTTTTATTAACTTGCAAATTACGGTTATGCAAGTCATTACGGAAATAATGAAGCAAATAAGTAGGTGAAGGAAATATTGCTTTTTGCTCCTGTGTCTGTGAAGCGAATGACTCCTCAATCATTTATCGGTATCGTAATATTCGTCAGGTTAGTTCATGAAATAATATTTAACTTAGGTCTTAGTGTTATTTAAAAGCTGGTCGCAAAGTACCACATAGAATACGGAAGTAGTAGCCTAACGACTGTGTTCACCCTCACTGTTCTAGTCAGGGCGGGGAGGGGGAGAGGAGGGTGGATGAGCTCGCTCGGAATTTTCAATTTTGCATGTATGGGGGTACTCACACAAACAAACGCATGCACGAAAATTCATAAAAAATAATTGAACGCCCCCCCCCCCCCCCCCATCTCACCGCCACTACCACCACCGCTGAAAGAATATCTGGTAACGCCAGCCTACACATCAAAAATACCTCGAAGGCTCTAGTCGCTACCGTCTATCAGCTTACCTCAGTTCACACTATAGCGGTAATTTTTTGTTAGTTAACTGTGGCGGTAATCTTACTTCGTTAAGGTTTTTAATTATTTCTTGGAATTCATTGTTCTACAATTATAGGCCTGTCTTGAAAACGATTCCCTTATTATTCGAAAGCTTTTCGAATAGTATGTATTTCTCATTCGATTCGACCCTAAATTTCGCTATCCCTAAATATTATTATTAATATAGTAATTATTATTATTATTATTATTATTGTTGTTGTTGTTGTTGTTGTTGTTGTTGTTGTTGTTGTTGTTGTTGTTGTTGTTGTTGTTGTTGTTGTTGTTGTTGTTGTTGTTGTTGTTGTTGTTGTTGTTGTTGTTGTTGTTGTTGTTGTAAAATTACACTACTTACAAAGCCCTAGTTTTCGCCCGAAGAGAGAAAACTTTATGGGCGGCATAACAAGGTCGTTGAATTCAGCTTGCCAGTGGTTCCAAGGATGGTTGTTGCCAGTAGCTCACCATGACCCTTTCGGCACACTTATTATGTTGCTTGAGGGGATGAGTGTGTGAATGTGTGAGTGTTTCGAGGGGTTTCCAAGTGGCTCTAAATTTTTTTACAATATGACGAATTACAAACTAGCCCAACTGCAAGTTTTAATAATCCTGCCACAATATATGTAAACGTTTTAGAGGGGCAGTGCTGAGTAATGAGGCTTGCCAATTTCTGTACCATATAAGTGACAGAACTTTTTGCTTACACAGGCTGGGCCACTTTTGGATTCACCTAACCATATACAGCTTCGCTGAATAAAGGGAAAAGAAGAGGAGGGGGAAGGAGAAGTGAAGAATGCAACACTGCTTGAAGCCTTAATTTTGAAAACTTAAACTGCGCTTGGAACAAGGCACTAGAGTAGACGACAACGAACGCAGACGAAAAAGCAGTTTATTGAAACCCCACAATTTTGTCTCCTAGAACAATGCGCGTGCGAAAGAACAGTCATGGCCTCTATTTCACGCAAGAAAATTATCTCTTTCTTGAACATATACACAGGTGGTTTGCGGACGCAAATGTCTGTTCTCTGTCTTGATATCCATGAAAATTCTGAGATCTCGCGTGCTTTTTGGTCCTTTGCTTACCCTTGCACCTTTGCAGTATGAGAAATTGGCTCGCAGTTCTTGAAACATGTCCTACAGTAAACTGGCAGGTGTTTCCCCCTGCCATCTTCGAGTGAGAGTGCTTCATTAAAGGATTATTAATGCAGGTTCAGGTATGTCCCACCCCACAAGTCAGGGGGCTTCATACGCCACCTCCGTTTCTAAGAGTACATGCACGTGTTGTCTATAGTAAACGTAAGGGGGAATATTTGTTGTCTTTAACGGCAGTGTAGTGATCCTAGCTTTCATTGAAAAGAACTAGAGTGGACGGAAAATCACTCTTCCTGGCGGCGATTGTGGAACTTTTTGCGAGTGGCTGTCACAGGACAGGCGACGTTCACAAGAGATGGCGGCTGACCAAAAAATATGCATGCTACCTAACACAATGTAACGAGACGTGGTTTGTTTCTTAAGGTGTAGATGGGGGCGCTGATCGTCCCACCTGATTACGAGGCTGCTTGAAGGTTGTTGATACACTTTATACTAGCATGAATAAAAATAAACAAACACACACGTACAAAAGCACAAGAGACGAGCAGAAAGAAAAACTTTAGGAGGCTAATTAGCCTCTCCAGCGAAACATACCATTGGTATTTCCGGCAAGGGCTTACAGACTTGATGTCCGAATTGTTTCTACGGTACGAATAGATGCATGAGCCCAAAGGAGAGTGATGGCTTTCAAGAGCCTGGCGTCGCCTTGCGAAGGTTTGCAATGACACTGGAGTCTGGGTAATGACGGCGGAGAGTGCACACGGCCAGGTGTATACCCCTTAGCCTGAACTCCGGAAACACGTTGCCGAGGTTAGACACTCTAGCTTGGTCACCCGACTCTGCCTTACACCAAATTCCATCTCTCTATTTTACCCTTCCCCACACGAACACTTTTTTGCGCCTGTTCTGCGCCTGATCAGCGTCCACGTCTCCGTCGTCTTCTCTTGCCGCCGCCCACAGAGGCTCACCCGCTCGTTCACGCGCACACCACAGAAGCCATCACTCAAATATTTTGTTCTTTGAGCAATATGAACGAAATAACCCACGTCATATTAGGGCCCAGTACACTCCACACCATAAACCAATCACTTCATGGAAAAGGTTTTCACTCCTGCGTTTGAATACAGCCAATAGAGTCAGCGCCATCATTTTCAGCACCGTTAATATACTGAACGGCAAACATGTACCCTTGCAGCGCTAAGCTCCACCTGAGTACTCTATAATTCACATATTTAGATTTCTGCAAGTACTTAAGTGGTTGGTGGTCCGTCTGCACTATAAATTGTTCGCTATGAAGATGTATATGAAATGGCACCGTGGACGCTGAACAGACCGTTGGTGTCCCTACATATTCCTGAGATTACGAAAAAGCGTCGTGTTAGTTGTGCTCCTTCAAACAACTCACTCTGGCTCTTTTGGCTCAATGATAAGATGATTCTATTCCTGTATTCACTTATCAATCTGTGACTTTATTCGCTTTAGTTGGGGCCTTTGTGACACCTCATTTAGTTACATCTCTAAAATACAAGTTGGACCATAAGTCGCCCTCTATAGCTGCGGAACTTGTCGCAATATGGATATCCGTCCAGTTTGTGTCCAGAGAAGCACCACGTAAATGGTTGATTCTATATGACCCAAATCTGCATTGCGAGCCATTGACTTCTCTTCAAAGAGCAGACAAAAATTTTACATTAGCTTTAGAAGTCATTAAAACATTCGACCACGTGCTGAGGAATGGTCACAGAATCACATGGAAATGAATCCCTAGACACTGGGGACTGGCAGCCAATGAGCTTCCTGATACTGAAGCAAGAGCCGCGGGGTTTAACGCCCACATTGAAGATAAAGTGTCGTACTCCAGAAGTGGCGTGAACTCTTTATTGAAAAAGGCTCATGTGAGAGTAGTGAAATACCATAGATACAGGCGCCTGCGAGAAATAGACCATGTCTTTTCGCCTCCCAGCCGACATGAAACGAGGCAACTCCAATCTGCTTCCCCAAATTCGCCTGTGTCTTGCGTTCACTCACCGGTACCAACACCCCACCTGCCGTGCGGACAGCCCGAACTGTGAAGGTTTCCAAGTGTGCGAAACGACCGAGCATATATTTTGTGATTGCTTACTTCACGTCTCGCAACTGAAAACACGCGCTTTAACACTGTCAGGACTAGGAGTGGGAACGCTTAGTAAAAGTGGCATTTTATAAGCAATGTGTGATTATACTAGATCATAAACTGCTGAAGGGTTTTTATAGGTTTTCTGAAAAGTACTGAACTGGACTCTAGCGAAGCCACAGTGTTGCACCGTTACTTCATGTGTGTATAACTTGTTTCTGCTTACCCTTCATCACCTCGTTTTTTCCCCTTCCCATGTGACGATTAGCAGGCTTGTGTGAACTAGCTAAGGCCGACGTCTCTGCCTTCTAATGAATCATCTCTCTCTTTTTGTATTGCCCACACTAATGCTAAGCGCTCTCTCTCAGCAGTAGAATAACGTGTCTCTCGTGGAAAAACCTGCTTGATAGCATATGCTACAGGATGAAAATTACTGTGATCTTGCTTCAGCACTGCCACTATGTTTTTATCAGAGGCATTGGACCTCAATACGAATGCTTAAAAAATCTGATGCTCTCATAATGGGATTTGTTGCGAGAGCATGGCAGATGTCTTCAAATGCTAAATCTATCTCGAGTGTCCTTTCGACTTTGTCCCTTTCTTGCTTTCTAGTGGCTCGTACCACTGGCTTGGCTGCCTCAGCGAACATTGGAATAAAATCCCTGTAGCAGCTGGCTAGCGCAAGGAATGACCTTATCTTTTTTTTTGTGTCTGGCCACCTGACCGAAAGTAGGTTCTTCACTGTTGTCAGCAGCGGTCGAATGTGTCTTTCACTCACTCAGTGTCCAAGAGAAACGACACTGCGGTGACAAGCTTGCATTGCCATGTCCTCACAGTAAAACTAGATTACTTGATTATGTCTAAAAGCTGTCGGAGGACTGCTGTATGCTCATTCCACGTATCGGTAGCAACAAGTATATTGCCTATTTAGTGCTGCACCGCGTTCATGTCAAGGAGATGTATCCTCATCAAACGCTTAAGCACCACCGATGCACTTTTGATTCCAAATAGCATAAACTTGAACGGGTATAGCCGAAACTGTGTAGTAAAGCTTTTTTTGTGTTGGATTTTCTCAAAAAGGGTACCTGCCAGTATCATTTGGACATGCACAACTTAGAAAATAACTTCTTGTTTCCTACTTTGGTGTAAATGACATTCCGTGGAATGGGGTTTGGCGTCGGACTCAAGTATGCTGTTCATCTTGCGAAAATCAATGCAGAGCCTAAATGGCTTATATGGCTTTTTAACAACCACTACTGTCTAACTGTACGGCGAGGCCAATCTTTCAATTATTCCTAGTCTAAGCATCTCTTCCACTTCTTTCTTGACTATGTCTTCAAGTGCAAACGGAAGAGGACACTGGTGCACTTGGATGGGTTTCCCGGAAGTACACTTCATATCACACTGAAGAAGGTTTTTTTTTTCTGGGAATTCCTGAAAAAAACATCTCTGTATGCTTCGATGAGGTCTTTGATATCCTGCCTCTTTGGCAGTAAAAGGGACTCAGTGAGCTTGGTTGCGTTGACGGCCTTAGATGGCTGGACATGGAAGCAAGGTTTCGCCGGCTCAGGGGCTTTTTCAACTGCGATGAAAGCACTGTTCAGGTCACTTTAGTTTGCCGAGGTGCCTTCGTAATACCTATTCAACAGCTTTATACAAAACACTTTGCCCTTATTATAGGTCTGGTAAAAAGTTTACTTTGTTTTTTTTTTCCAGCCACAATGAAAGGCCCTTTATATTCAAGAAGCAGTGTGTGGTTCGAGAGAGAAGAAGCGCTTTGTCTCCCACTTACAAGTCCAGCTTCTTCGCGCTCTTGTCCTAGTAACTACGCTGGTGCTCCTTCGAAGTGGCTTGTTTCACATGAGCCAACCATAGAGTTTCTTCAACTCTTTTCCACTAGTAGATGATGTTTCCGCGTCATGTCATACGTCTTCGTTAGTCCACAGCTCATTTAGTATTAGTACAACGGACCCTGTCCATATCCCACATATATGAGTTTAAACTGGGAGATGCCGAAGCTTGTGTAAAGTACTTCTTTATATGCGAAGAAAAAGGGGGGGGGGGGCTAAGTATAGCTCCCATCATTCTGGTTTTCTCGTCAAAGCTTGCGAGTAATAATATTAATATGCGAGGTTTAACGTCCCAAAGCCACCATATGAAAATGAGCTTCGCCGTAGTATAGGGCTCCAGAAATTCCGGCCATCTGTGGTTCTCTAACGTTCACCCAAGTGTAACGCCATGTGCCTTAAACATTTTGATTGATTGGTGTGTGTGGGGGGGGGGTGGGTGGCTAACGTGCCAAAACTACCATAAGATTATGAGAGACGCTGTAGTGGATGGCTTCGGAAATTTTTACCACCTGGGGTTTTTAACATGCGTCCAAATCTGAGCCCACGGGCCCACCGCATTTTCGCCTCGATCGAAAATGCAGCCGCCGCAGCCAGAAATCAACACCGTGACCTGCGGGTCCACAGCCGAGTGCCTTAGCCACTAGACCTTCCCGGTGGGGCCGCCTCAAACATTTTCGACTCCTTCTAAAACGCAGCCGCCACGGCTGGGTTTCGGCCTCTATCTAGCACACTATTTTACTATGAAAAAAGCACAACCCACCTTCGAGTGTTCACTAAGAGCAGGGGTCGCAAACTCGCCTCAACTGAAAGGTCGCAGTTCCAGAGTTTTTGTAACACAGCCTGGGACAGGGCAGAAATTTAAAGTGGGAGGAAGGCGCAATATTATTTAACGTTGTCATTTGAGCAAATGTTTTAGTTTTGTATCTTATTTATTGGTTATTTCCATGGCGGATTGTGGATTAGCGTAGTTTTTCCGACCTATGTGAATACATATCTGCAGAAGAACTAAAATTTCTGCATAGTTGTTTTACGCTGACGTTTCGACCTATAATAACCGCATGGGATTCTTCAGGAAGATGTTACATGATAGCAGTCTCGTCTCCGTAGCTCCCCCTTTATAAAGCGATATTAATCACAGTAGGCGAGCAAATGATTTGAACACTTTTCGCACAGCCACAAGAGTTTATTCCTTGTGAAGCCGCGGGCCACAAACAAAAGGCTTGCGCGGATGAGTTGTTTGAAACCACTGACTTGAAGGTTGTGCTACACAGTGAACCACAAATATTTTGTAGAGATCGATGGTATATTTCTCGTGGACATTGTAAATGTCTTTTAGATATCTAGAACTCCAGTTTACAAAGATCAGATGTACCCGCAACTGAAAAGCTCGGCCGAATGAGATTGCAGGTACGTTACAAATGGACACTCTATGGACATTCAAGAGATATACACAGACATGGTCATTTAGTAAATAAAAAGGTTTTTTTCACGCACTTCGCCCACTGACCGCGCGTATTGGGTGTGTTAGACCTGCGGTCTTATGGCTTTTTAGCCCATTGCTCTTCAGGTGTACTTAATCAAAAGCGTCAAAGGCGGGAGGCTGACCAATAATGATTTACATGTGGGGCTTTACTTCCGAAACCACCGCATGAAAGATGCCGTATTGGAGGGCTCCAAAAATTTCGACCACCTGGGTTTTTTTAACGTGCACCCAAATATAACCACGCGAGCCTAAGACATTTTCGCTTCTATTGAAAATGAAGCCACTGCAGCGTGGATTTGAACCCGCGACCTACAGGTCAGCTGCCGAATACCTTTACCACCAGACTACCGCTACGGCGCAAGGCTGGCTAGATTGCTATCAGACGACAAATTTAAGGCCAGCCTTACGGTTTGGACGCTTTCTTTAAGTATAGCATACCAGCTAAGAGCCAGACTGCAGTGGGAGCGCAGGTCTCTAACACACAAAACTACACATGCAGCAAGCTAGAAGGAAGTGCCAGACTGGGAATAAGTCTGCTTTGTTTCTCTGTAGCTTGCTTTCCTCCTCTACTTTTTTTCTTTTTCAGTTGTTTCTCTCTTAATTTCTCCTCCATTTTTTCCATTTATTTTTCTTGCCCTTTCTATTTTCTTCCTATTTCTTTCTTTTCATCCCTTTTTATTTTCACTTGCCTCATCTTTTTTTACTTTTTGTGTGGTTTTTCTCGCGTTACGCCAAGCGACGACAGCCCACTTTCAGGCTGCATGATTTTCCGCTCTCATGTTCGGCAGCACTAACGCCACACATGTTATTGTGTATGGTCATTCGTGTGCTTTATTTGTGTATGCAAGTGTATGCATTACGTATGCTCTAATTTTGCATGTTCATTTATGTTCGAGCACTTTCTAGATTTTACGAGCCAGTATATATTTATCATTCTTATTGTCAACTAAAGTGGTTTTGGAAGACAGAAAATTCTGTGATGCATTTGATGTTCTGAGCACGTATATGCGACATCTTTGCGACGTGTAGTTTTTGCCTAAGAGAGAAGTTCATACAACGTTAATGATGCGTATGCCTTCTAGACTGTAAGTATGGCACATTATGGGAATGTTGATTAGATAATATTGATATACGTAGATGTATGGATCTTATTTTCATGTTGACAGGATATCAATGGTTCACTGGGTAAGAGTGGCAAGTTGTATACCGGACGCCATGAGCTTGTTTACAGAAAGCAAGATCCTGGTAGAACATGGTCCTACATGAAGAGATGAGCTAGTCGTAATAGCTAAACCATCCTGAAATACCTGAAGCATACATTTGTGCACTTAATTTATACCCATAATTAGCTGCCTCATCGCGAAGCCTCGCTATGTTTGAGTACCCAGAATAAAGTTATGATCTATGAAAGCGTTAATATACCACTAATATTACTATTTATTTTTGCCCATTTCGGGCAATTGTATGCATTGACAGCCGCCGCTCCGAACGGGCCACGAAGTGCCACTCAGACACTAAATTGTGTACATTTCACGGAAAAGCAGTTATAATCAGTTAAGAACAACAGATCAAACTTCAAAGCTTTCTTTTCAACAGGGTTGCTGATCGGGCGAGTTGGTCATCCATGAACGTAGCGTGTATTAGCGCAGTACATAAACGAAAGGGACAGACACAGACGTAGAAATAGGTTGGCGCCTACCTATTTCTACGTCTGTGTCGTGTCCCTTTCTTTTATGTACTGCGCTAATACACGCTACGTTCTTTTCAACCTTTGTGTATACGATAAGCACCCTGTGATTCAATGTGGACACCGAGAAAAAATCTTATGTTGGGAAAGTAAAACCAAGCAGCATGCTGGTTGTACTATATTAAGCTCTGAAAATGATCATACCATAGTCCAATTGAAGAAGGGTCTCCCAGCGAAACGAATGTCATTCAAACTTGTGGGGATATTCGCGTTAATCCTTGCGCCATCAGCCAAAAAACAATCTAAAGAAATGGCGAATGCTCCGCATTTTGAAAGCACCACTGTTTTTTACTAACCGGCGGGAAAACTGTTCGCAAATCAATGTTTTTGAAGTCAGAGATGGCGACACGCTCGCACTTTCGCTGATTGACCAAATATAAAAAACGACGTCAAAAACGAAGTTTCTATCTTTTATATGTGACCTTTGAATTTCTGAGCTAAAAAATTATGATGTTCGGTAGGCCTAATCACAGAATGGGAGAGGATATAAGGATCGAAAACTCAAAATTGGAAAGAGTAATACTGAATGACTTTATAGCACACCACCGTATTTCCTCGCATCATCAAAGATAACTTGACAATGTTTCAAGGCGACATGTATTTATTTTTCTTGTTGTGTTAAATAGTTATGCTCATTAGGACAAATCTCTGTCGAGCCGCTCCACGATGTGACTCCGAGAGCTATAGGAACTGTCAGCACGCAGAAGACACCGTGCGAACCGCTTTCAGTGATGGTGGTGGCCATGCCCGGCCTCTGGATCGCAGGTAGTAGCAGCGTTGTGAATCTCCGTGATTTGAGTCTTCTATAACACACAAAAGCAGTAATATGTAACACTTATACTTGCATTCAACGTCCGATAATAACTCAGATATGTGTCCCATGATGCATTTAAGCGTTATATATAATGCGAATGACCTTTACAGGCCGTTACTTTATTTAGTTTTGTGGTACTGCCTCGTGACCTGTAAACTTCAATAGAAATCGTTCGAATTTAATGCATGAAAACTATTATGTGATTATTTGAGACGCAATCTAATATATTTTCAAACACAGGGTAGGTATGTAGCAGGCGCATGTATATGACAGAAAACTTCTTCATTACTTGCGAAAAAATGATGCTAAATGCGGTGGTTATAAACGCGAACTTGGATCCACCGACAACGTCAAGCCATCACCAGGAAAATATCCCGTTTTGCTACTTTTTAGCCCTTGTTCCAGTAAATACGCTTCATTAGGACGTGTAAAACCATTATTCACAATAAATATTCATTTGGAAAGATCAACTCCTCATTCGTCTTGTGAAAAAGTCAACAGCGCCAAACAATACTAGGTGAATAACCGATGACCGAATTAGCACCTTTTAGATCTCAAGAGCTGTTTCTCGTCGATGGACTAGTTTTTCGTCTTTAGTTCCTCATTTGAAGAACATGATGTATATACCAAATATTCAGGCATATACTGCGTATGGGGTGGTATTAACGAAGGAGTATCACAGGACAACTTGAGATATGAATGTTGAGGCGTGATACTCGATACAGAAACCCGCGGACGCTATAGAGCGTCCGCAAGTTCCTATCTCAAGTATCATGCCTTACTATTCATATCTCATGCCTGAATATTTGGCATATATAGTTCTTCGACTGATTTCTACAGTCTTTCATAGACGACTTTGTCAAAGGGTATACAGTTGGTAATGACGCAGCGGTTCCTTTTCGTACCCTTGTTTGTTTATATATCACACTAAATTAGGATGAGTATTTAGGTGTTGTACGTTTACGAACAATGTACAAAACCCAAATGGAAGCAAAAGATGATTTTCTAACGTAATTATTGCATACTAACTGACAAAATAGAGCATGTGCGCACACTTCTATGACACTATTGAATTCCAATTAACAACAATTGAATTCGACTGGAAAAGAACAACTAATATATTGATAGTTCACGGGTGTCGCCAAAACAAACCGACATCATAATGGTATAGTGCATTCTATTCGATCGAGAGTTTATTTACATCACGTTCCTTGATTTCGCCAGTCGAAATTTTTCGGGATCTTGGTGCAACTATCTCTGTCAAGCCTCATCAACTGACATGTATTACTGACAATATGGGAAGAACCCTTAAATGTATGTTATCCTGCGAATTGGTCCTTAATAGGTATATAGCCACAACGTAATATGTCCATAATTGTCAAAATCATTGTTTTCCTTGAAAAGCATCCTACATCACATTCTTTGTCGCGATATCGCTGCAATGCATCTCTCCTTGCATTTATTGTTTCGTTATATGAATTTCGGCATAGCCCCTGAACTGCGAAATTGGTAAACATGTAAACTTCATAAGAGCTTCGTAGTAGCAGATTGCTACGATGAACAAAGTTATTTCATTGTAGTAAATTCAATATTTAGAAGAGCTGGTACCTTTAGGCGTACATTTTGAAGCATACGTGAAATGGGCTTACACTTTAACTTCCCATGGACAAATTTCATTTCAAATAATTGTAAGAACAGGAATCAGATAAATTCTAGCTATTTAGTTGGAATTCTTTAGAGAATATTCTAATATTTTATTTTACTCTACTGAAAGTTTTACATATTGGCAGTATTTTAGCCCTATCATTTTTCGAAAATTTCCAGCATTGAGTTTTATTTTTACAAAAATCTCCTGTTTGACGGGCCGTAAAAAAAGAAATGCCCAAGTTAAGTTACTTAAGTTATTTATTTTTTTACTTTAATAATACAAGGTCATGGCGAAAAAAAGAACAAGCAATGCAGAGGAGAAAATTTGGGCACGCAATTATATTTTGCCATCGACCCTCCAGAGATGTCATGCATGCAAGGCGATATCGAAAGCAATGCCAGCGTTGGAGAAAATCGGCACTTCTACTCACCGTGAAGTGAGTGGCCATGGCGCTTTCCTGTTCAAGAAAAAAAAAGACCAAAATTACTTGAGCCATGAAATCTCAGACAAGGCATCTTTAAAAAAGGTGTGCTTATGTTTGACGTTACTCGGTGTGGTATTTGTTGTGGTACTTGTACCTCCTATATATATTTAACAAAACATTGCTTTTTTACAGCCATTTCAGTGCTATTAACAGTTATTTTACCCTAAGGAGCTATAAACAGCGTCTGTTCAAATTCTTTATGTATCTCTATGTCAGTATTTTTACTTACTTTTTGATATTGCCAGCTATTTTTGATGTAAAGTATTACTTCTTCCTCCACGTGACTTGCAGCTTATAAAATACCACCCAAGCGTTCACGAACAGTTCTTGCTTTTTGCGTATCTGACTCACGCATTTGATTCTGCTGAAGTACTATACCGTCAAAAACATGCGAATTGCGGGGTGTGAAACTACAAAGTACGCAAGAGGCTCTTCATTGGAAAGCATCAATTAATGCCCTCGAGGTTACGACTGCTCAAATAATACTCCGCAAAGATAAAGAAAGTCTCTAAATTTATTCCAAAGTGGAATAAAATTAAGAAACAGCAAACTGAAATAAACAAGCAAACCAGAAAATAATTGTTACGGGTGAGACTACAGCAAAAAGAAACAATGTTTTTGTATACAAACCAGTGCACTTCATTTGAATTTTTCAGAGAAAGCTTATTTAATTAAAAATCACAGAATAAATTTGTGGTTCACTGCTTTCTTGAACAGCATGGCAAGGAACCTCAAACGCCGCGAAATGTTTGGGGAAACGTGACAAATAGTGCTAATATTGCATTCAACACAAGCTCATTCGTCAGGATACGTGAGACGGAATGCGGATTATGTCGTTTCTTAACTGTTACAGTGAGCATCCGAGTTGCGTTATAGCTAGAGTAGATATGCGTTCGGTAAGGCTTCATTCAATCTAAGTCGACGGTATGTAATGGCACGATCGTATGTAAGTAACGCGTCTGATTCTTATAATGAAGCGCTTATACTATAAGCCCTGCATGAGGAAGAGCTTATTCAATCATTTTTGTTAGTCTTTTATGTTGTTTTGTTTTTACCTTATAGAGGACATCATAGCTCTTGTATGCATGTATTAGAAATGATGAACACAAAATTAAAGCTAGCCCATATAGAAGTGCCCATATAGATAACCAGGAAGGCATTTTAATGAAAATGCAAGCTTGAGGCGTTTTGATAAATAACGAATGCCACTTAAACGTTGCAATAATGTCGCTAGCATTTCTGAAATATAATATTACTTGTCTAACCTTTACGCCTTTGATATATGGCCAATTTTGTTTTTATTCCTTGCTTTGCTTGAAGATAGCATGAAAACTCATTTGTGGATTTTGCAAGGATGCCATATGCAGCTAGAATGCATATCACAAGAAAGGTTGGCTTCCTCAAGGTTTAAGTGTATCTTCAAAAATGTCTTAGCTTGAACACACACTTACCAGGTCGTTTCCTGCGCAGAGCTTCCGGACGACGCAGCTCCTATCCCGGCAGCCAAGGGTCTTCAACGCTTTGTCGAAGCTTTGGTTTGCCTGCATTACAATCGCAATGTGGGTTATGATGAACATTCACTTTTGAATGGAAGATTAGTCAATGTTGCCTCTTTGGAGAGTGATTCTAGTCCCGCTGAAGACATATCAATAATGACAACATAGTTGTAAGCATCCAAGACGCCCATTTATGAGAAGACGTTAAAAATGGTAATAAGGGCTGCAGCGCGAGCACGAAGGTGCTAGAAGAAATATGAAACGAAAGGCGAGGCAAGGAAAGCAAAGAGGACAACACCTCTTTGCAGCCCTTATTACCATGAATTCCAACCAACTAGCCCAAATAGCCGTTCTTCTTCAATGCGTTAAAAATCGCATTCGTGAAGCGGCAAAACATGCTATAATCAAATTCTTGAAATATGCTTGCTTTCATGAGACTATTTACCACGCAGGCAATGGCCACGATCACATGTCCACACACTGTTATCTCAACACTCTGTGTGTACGATGTGAACACCGAGTTTGTGTTTCAAGCATGGCCTCCCCTACGCTTTTTTGCGGTATGGTGTTGTCTGCCTTCAGCGCGTGTGTTCTCGCGCATGCACTGAAAAGCGTGCTGTATATTGCGTATTTTGCGTGCGATGTTAACACAAAATTTTTTAATCGCGTAGGATGTTTTTTATCGAAAATGTCATAACCTTCCGACATATAATGAACGAAAGCTTAATCCACTTTGTGGGAACATGGGGGTCATATGTTTGCATAGCAAACTTGAAGGAGGTCATGTTTTAATGGATCTCTTTTCTTTAACTTTAAGAAGACCCTATCCTTCTTTAACGAAATTCACAATCAAGTCATAACAAAACTGGGCGCGCCGGGAGCTCCGGAAAAGCAGCCCTTGTAATAAATTAGAACAAAATTTCTTGTGACAAAAAGCACGAAGAAAATTGAAAATTGAAACACCATATCGTGTCATCGTTTAAGCTTTGCTATGCAGTTATGGGGTGTAGTTGCCTTTTGCTTTGCTTAGCATCAACTTGCTTTTGATATCACCATCTAATATAAAGCTATCATGTTTCATTACGGATACTTAAAACTAGGCGTGTTTCTCACAATTAAAAAAACGGATATTCATTACAATTAAATTGCTTCCAAGTTTGCCATGTACAGGGAAAAAGGTCAAAAGTTTCCAGGCCACTATTCAATGTATTTCTATGGGAGCATGGCCTCCATTTGACCAGGACTGTACCTAATACTATCTCTAAAATTCCAACAGTCGGCAGTTGGATTACTAATTTTTAACATTTTCTTGTAGTTATCAGGATCAAACATCTACGAAGTGCTGCACACATAGCCACTCAAGCTACTTGATCTGTGGAATTGCGTAAGATTTAAAAAAAGAGTAGAAACAGGTGGTAGCAGTTTTACATCGTCCATTTGAATTTAGTGGCAGGCGTGTATACATTTTGGAAGAAGGTGTGTCACCTGCAACCACATGGCTCTGCAGCATCAGAATTACTAACAACGAGGATCAGCTGTGGGACGTTCAGAAAGTCGACAATAGGGTGGTCAGATTTAGCCTGCCCGTCACGATGAGGGAGAAGCCTATTGTGCTCTAGTCGCGTCTCCCGGACAGCTAATAAAGTTTGACCAAGCTACCAACCTGCAACCAGACCCCATTTTTGTCATGCGCTTCCGTCTGCTTGCTTTCCGCCCCAGGGTACCAAGCATACCCCAAAACCTCTCACCAAAATATCATCAGCAGGAATTCATTTTTGCGTTGAAGAACATAACACGCTCTCAATTCGTCAACTAAAATTAGTCCTCCAAGTGGTTCTTGTCTTACCTCTGCTGAAATGTGGAGCCCGATGCACTGGAGTTCAGTTTTCAACTGTTCGTCTTGTTTCTCTGCGTGAAAGAGAACCATATGCACTGTAGTCAGCTATGCAGACTCTCAAACATTTTCAGCACACGCAAGTTGGATTGAATCGCGTCTCTTGTACGGATCTATTTCACAAGTGACCCGTAGCATCTCAGTTATTTGTACATTCGACCTTTCATTAGAAGTTATAAAGGGCAAATTGCCTGGAACTTAAGCATACAGGAATTAACACCAGTCACTGTGAGATCAACATATGAGCATGAGTGCCAGAATGGAAGTAGAACTTTCATCTTCGCGTCGCCTTGCAATAGTGCTTCATATTTGTCGTCGTCTGGAATGGGCTTCGATGGCACTTCCGTGTGATTGCCAAAGTTTATATCCTGTTAAAATGTCACCCAGTTTTTCAATTACCCCCCCTTCCCTGCCCACAAAAAAATACTTTCATCAACACCGTTTTGTAGGAAAACAGTCTCACATCACAATGCGCTATCAGGCGCTGAGAAGTCACGTTGCTATATAAGTCCTGCTCACCTTACATGCTTTCGAAACAAGCCGAACCGGAATTATACTCACTGCAAAGCTCCAAGTGGTGAGCAGTGCTCACAGCGGCGAAAGTGGCGAGCAGGGCTAAGACCATAAATGCCTTCATGATTGTTCTGCGGCTCTTCGCTGGGTAGACACGACTGAATCAGGAAGGCTGGATGCAGCGAGTGGTGCCGAGGGTCGGTGAGGGCGCACCTTTTAAAAGCGGTGGCAATGAGAACCCCGCCCACGTTCGGCCACAACCCCCCGGCCAACCTCGAGCTACGACAGACGCCCTGCGAGCCACAAGTAAAACGAAAAACGATCGAGTTTCTTCAGCTCTATTGGTCAGACATGGCGTCAGACATGAGGTACACGCATTACCCGTCACGCTGCCAACAACACATCCTTCCGCTCTTATTGACGCAATCCGCGTATGAACCAGCACGCGCTGCATCTAAAAACTGCCGCCGCACGTGAGGAACCCAAGGACGCGAATCCCTCGCCACCAAAAGACGCGAGTGCCTTTTCCCACTGTCTGCAATGCTGGTGTTACGCGATGCCGTGAAATTAACCTCGCGCGGCTCCTTCCTCTTTGTATACAGGGCGAATCACGCCTTAGTGCGAGTGCGGGCCGCGTAGGTCCGCCGAGTGCTGCGTTGAGCGTAACATGGGCTCTTTCAGACGGCGTTGCTACCGTAGCCCTATTGCCTCTATTGCTTCCCGGTTGTTGTTGTTGTTGTTGTTGTTGTTGTTGTTGTTGTTGTTGTTGTTGTTGTTTTCACACTTTTAAAGAAGCGTGTGTCAATGTGCGCAACGTCGCCAACATCCACGCGTTGCTTGCTGACCGGTACGGTGCAATGTTCCTCCGGTGTTACCGGCGCTTGCCTTTTCGTGCGCACCATCTGCGTGCAAAGATTAAGCTTAGCTTGCCAGCCCTAACATTATGTTAGGCTAGCCGGCATGTGCTCCTTGAGATAATGTTGTATTACGTACAGCCAGCGTTGTTATTCAGTTATTTTTCACCGTTAGCATTGGACTATTAGCACCGTTTCAGCGTGTTTTTCACCGTTAGCAAAAAAAAAACTGTTCATTTGAGATGGTGGCTTGAACATGCTCATCGCGAAAGTACACCAACATGTAACTATAATTTTATGGTTATTACCTACAACCTTATTATGACCACGTGCTTCAATGCTGACAGAAAAAGATAAATATTCTATCATGAGTTTTGATAACTAATAACTTATTCTGATTTGTGGATAATGTAATGTCCGCATGATTAGGTAATTCACCTGCACAACTTGAAATCTGACGGCGTTTTTTAGGAATTTCTCAGTACAAAAAAGTCTAAGTTCTAGAATTACGGGCTGTAAGGTCAAAGCGGTCCTTTAAAGATGCCCTGAAACGTTTTGTCTACAGCCTGCTGCTTCACTAGAGAGTGCGTGTGGTATTTAGTACTGAGAGGAACGCAAAAAGAACTAAAACAATTGGTGCGCGTAAAATCAAGTTTTTAGTCTTACAACTTCAAAACCTGAAAAGAAACGTGAAAACGATGTTCACTTTTAAACCATAGTCTGCAAATGATTTCGCCGACTACATCCTATCTACGCAACTGTACTCTATACAAGGTGTGCACAATTGTGTCTAAACTTTGGCGAGCATAAATACGTTGCTTGATTAGAAAAGAGACTTAAATCCCCAATATTTAGGGTATTTTCCTCGAAAATGCACACACCTCTCCGAGATCCCTAATTGTGACTGAAAACATTTTTAAAAGCATTTTCTTGGTATTGTCGTGAACCGCCATTTCGCATTCTGCATGATGTTTGCGTTTAACATGACTGCACTACCCTTCAGCAAATTGTTTTTTTTTTTTGGGGGGGGGGGGGCATTGGGAGGCAGCCAAAGTTACCCAAAAGAAATGTCAGGGGATTAAGGAACCGGTCGGATGGCGGGAATGTTGTGTTTGCATGTTGCCCAAAGCGTTAGTTAGATGTGCAGAATGGGTGAATGCGTTAGTCATGAGGCTCCGCGATGGTGGTCTAGTGGCTAGGGTACTTGGCTGCTGAACCGTAAATCGCGGGATCATATCTCGGCTGCGGTGGCTGCATTTTCGATGGAGGCGAAAATGCTGTGGGCCTGTGTGCTCAGATTTGGGTGCATGTAAAGAACCCCAGAGGGTCAAAATTTCTGGAGCCCTCCACTACGGCGTCTGTCATAATCATATGGTGGTTTTGGGACGTTAAATTCCTCATATCAATCAATAAATGAGCTTGCCTCCGCAATTAGCTCCGAGCGGAAGTCACAATTGGTCCTCAGATGTCCACCCTTTCATTCCTTTTCGCATGCCATACCCAGCCCTTGCTATTTTATCGCAAGTTACACAAGCGTATTTAACGTCCTTTATTTTTTAAAAACGTTTGAACTGGGATTTAGGGTGCTTTCGTGGCCGGTATGTATTAGGAAAGAAATTCTCTACTGCTCTAACTACAGTAATTGCGAGTTATATTTTTCTTACCCCGTTGGCAGAGACTTACTAGGGCTTTAATTTTATACTTTTCAAACTCCTTAACTTGGGGATGAAAGAAAACTTTCAAGTCTATTATCTGGTCAAAAGAAAATTAAATAAAAAGTTTAAATCATAACTTTCAGAACATTGAGGTAAATCGGCTTTGCCTGAAAATAAACAAGAACAGCTCTAAAACATTACCATTTCTCTTTCACTTCGTGAACCCTAGTTCTTCCCAGTGGTACGTTAAGCGACAAGGTGTTTGTCCAGACAGGTATAGGCCTACATGCATCAATTTTGCTGTATTTTTTGCAATAGAGTACAAGTATAACGAGTAATTTTTGTATCTGGGAGTAGAACCGATTTGAATGAGCTGAAGTCACGCAAGACAAAACAATAACAAATTGATTAGTTCAGTAGTTTTATTTCACTCAAAAGTATTAAGGATTGTACTACGAGCTGTACCAAGATCACTCAGCTGTTGAACAGAGCTATATTTTGCCATACCTTATATATTATGTGAATCTAAGCACAAACATTCTCTGTATTAATACTATCGTCCGTGTTAATCAAAGAATGCGAGCATAACACCATCAGAGCAAAGTTTTGTGTTGCAAAGACAGCCAGTTGCCTTCGAATAAGCTAAAAAATAGAGTTTTTTTGACACCGTAACGACGGAATTCCTGTCCTTAGTAGTCGTTGAAACGATGAACAGCTTCAGAACTTCCCACGTTAACAACCAGCTCGTTGGTTTGGTATGACCCGAGACATTAACCCCTCGTCAGAATCATGTTCGTGTAAGATATATTACTGGTATGTATATATATATATATATATATATATATATATATATATATATATATATATATATATATATATATATATATATATATACAAGGGAGAGAAGTGTATACCTAAGGGCTCGTATTTCCGTGTTTTAACACAATATTAATGAGATATAACAGACAGTAATGCCAAGGAATGTACAGGGGAAGTTATTAGAGCCAATGGAATGTAAATAAGGAGGAAGAAGAAAGAAAAGTGGATGGAAAAATTACCAGCTGTGAGCAGGAGTCGAACCTACGACCTTCGAATAACGCGTTCGATGCTCTAACCACTGAGCTATCACAGCGGCCGTCCCTCCATCCACTTTTTGGGGTTTATATGTGAATTTAGAAGTAGGAGTGACAATCAGCGCCATCTATAAGCCAACCAACGAGTGTGAAAACACTCTTATTCGCATGTTTGGCGACACGTAGCACGTGAACTTATGAGCGGGCAGCTGATTAATTGTCCCTCTTATACAACCTAAACACACCAAGTCTGCCAGTACGAGACCCTCGTTCAATGAAATAAGGGAGAGAAGTGTATACCTAAGGGCTCGTATTTCCGTGTTTTAACACAATATTAATGAGATATAACAGACAGTAATTTCATTTTCATTTCATTTATTTACTCTCAAGGCCGAAGCATTACAGAGAGGAGCGGGTATACATCGTACAGAAAATCAGGAAATACAGCAAATCAAAATTATATGCGCATAACGGCGGTCTGAAAACCATAAAAGAAAAGAAAGACTGCGTGATGTGAAGAAGAGGCAGGGTGGTTGTAACAACAATGTTCAACATGGTTGCGTCTTTGAATGACACGCGCACACAAAAAACTAACAAGAGAAAACACAGCGTGACTTAAGTGGCGAATTTACGCGAAATGGTTAGAGAGGGCGTTTTTAAACAAAGTGAGGTCAGTGATAGCAGCGATAGGGGCGAGAAGGTGGGTCCACTCATTTGCAGTTTTCGGGATGAATGATTCAAAATATAAATTCGTGCGGGCGCTACGAACGCCCACTTTAAACTGATGATCGTTGCGTGAGGAAACGTACGATGGGGGCTGGAAAAGAGTGTTGCTAAAAGACGGAATACAATGAAAGATCTTATGGAACAGGCTAAGGCGAGATATTTTACGCCGCAGTGAGAGAGTGGGTAAGTGAAGATTGGCTTTCATCGAGGTAACACTGGACGTGCGATGGTAGTTTGACATGACAAAACGTGCCGAGCGATTTTGAACCGCCTCGATGCTGTCAGCGAGGTAATTGGTATGTGGATCCCAGACTGATGACGCGTACTCGAGTTTGGGTCGGACTAATGTTTGATAAAGCAGAAGTTTAAGGTTAGTCGGAGCCAAAGAAAAGTTTCTGCGCAGATAACCTAACGTGCGATTCGCATTGTTTGTAATATAATCGACATGCGTGTTCCAAGAGAGATTGTTAGAAATATATACTCCTAGGTACTTGTAGGACAAAACCAGATCGAGATTGCTGTGGTTAAGTGTGTAGTCGCACGGTACATTATGAGAAATACAACGGGAAATTCGCATAGCCTTGCATTTAGTAACGTTTAGCTTCATTAACCATGCGTCGCACCATGATGAAATGTGATCCAGGTCTGTTTGAAGGGCAAGATTATCTGCGTTAGTCCGGATTTCACGGTAAATTACACAGTCATCGGCAAATAGTTTGATGGATGATGAAATGTCTTTAGGTAAGTCGTTGATGTAGATAAGAAATAGTAGGGGACCAAGAACTGAACCTTGCGGAACGCCGGACGTTACAGGGCTAGTCGGGGAACAATGGTCGTTAGCAGTTACAAACTGGGTGCGGTTAGATAGGAAACATTCAATCCACTTTAAGACGTTAGCATCAATATTTAGCGCGTTTAGTTTCAGAAGAAGTAACTTGTGGCAGACGGTATCAAAGGCTTTTGAAAAATCTATGAAGACACAATCAACAGTAGATGAACGATCAGCAGCAGAGAATAAATCGTTAGTGAAGGCCAGAAGCTGTGTCTCACATGAATAATATTTCCTAAACCCGTGTTGGTGAATGCTAAAGAAGGCGTTACTTTCAAGATAACTCACGACGTGGGTGTAAATTACATGTTCGAGAAGTTTGCATGGTAAACTGTTAGTGAAATGGGGCGATAGTTCCCGGGACTATGAGCGTTTCCTGATTTAAACAAGAGAGCCACCTTCCCCACCTTCCAGTCCTCTGGGAGAACACCTTCTTCTAATGACTGATCAAAAAGTCTCGACAGAATAATTGAGGAATGAACGTCAGTGTTTTTCAAAAATTTAGAAGAAATGCCATCGACGCCTGGTGACGACGAAATTTTTAAATTTTGGATCAACTTGCGTATGCCGGCCCGGTGAACGTGTACAGAATTCATCACAATGAAATCGCGAGCTTGAACACCTGGAAGGACGGCAGGAGTGGTGTTCGTAAAGAATGAAGAAAATGCATGGTTAAGGGTGATACAAACGTTCTCCCTGGAAATTACTTCGTCCGTGTCAGTGGGAAGTTCAATCTGTTTCCTATCGCCCCCATTGACCTGCCAAAAGTTGTGGGGATTGTTTTGCAGAATTAACGGTAGCGTTTGCTGAAGAAAGGACTCCTTTGCCGCGGATAAAGCACGCCCATATTCATCGGCTACCTTTTTGTAAACCTCCCATCTTTCAGATAAATTAGAACGCTTGGCTTGGCGGTAAACGCGCTTCTTTTTATTGGACAGGCGTTTCAATGTTGGCGTGAACCACGGTGATTGACTGTTACATGCGATTTCGCGTAGTGGTATGTACTTGTTAACGAGTTCGGCAACTTTATTTTTAAACAGCATCCAGTTATCGTTGACAGATCTTTGGTTGAAGTCTTCTAGAAAAACGGAGGTGAAATGTTCAAGTTCGGTATTAATGGTTCCATAATCAGCTCTACTGTAGTCCCTGAATCGCTTTTTACTTTTTTGTTTACGGGGCGATGCGCAGGGGAGGTTGAAAACAATTGCTTCGTGATCACTGAGGCCTGGCAAAACAGAAAGCGATTGCACGAGATCGGGGTGAGAAGTCAGAACTAAGTCTAAAGTTGAAGCACTTGAATGTGTATTGCGAGTTGGGCACATAACCAGCTGCGTTAAATTGAATTGCGCGCATGTGTTAAGGAAGCAGGTGCTTTCAGAGGAGCCAGAGCCAGGCGATAAATGGGAGTTGTTCCACGAAATATCAGGAAAGTTAAAATCACCTAGGATTAAAATTGGTGTGGCAGGGAACCTCACGTGCAAGTCACTCAAGACGTCATGAAAATCATTGGAAAAACCAGATGGCGCATTCGGAGGGCGATAGCAGGCACAAACAATGACATCTTTGTGACTTATGCGGATTCGAACGCACACCAATTCAAGGGAACATACAATGGGAATTTTAAAAGACGAATTCCTCTGAAACAGCGATCAAGACACCGCCACCAGAACGCGAGCCACGGTCACACCTAAAAAAGGAAAATTTTTTGTCGCACTGCAGGATCTCACGGTTTTCAACTTTTGACGACAGCCAGGTTTCGGTCAAAACTATCACATCGGAAAGGCACACGTTTATTAACGAAGACAAGTCATCACGCTTGTTGATAACACTTCTGATATTACAAAGCAAAAAACAACAGTCAGGGTTAGAGGTATTACAACTTGTGTTAGCATCTAGCTACAGTGGAGAAGATGGGCCTCTGATGACAGGATCATCGCGATTAGGAGGATTTGAGGGGTCACGCGAGTCCGTTTCTATTTCGCACACGCGATCTGAAGATGCGCAGTAGGTGTATATTTTATTGCCAATGACCACTTTATTGTATTTAAGAGAAAATTTGTGACCAGTCGACTTGGCGAAGTCCATTAGTTTTTTCCGGGTGGCTCGTGTAGCCTTGCAGAAATCCTCACAGATTGATGTATTTGTGTCACGAAACTTGGACTTCTGAGACAAAACACTATCTTTAGTTTTGGAAGAAGTGAAACGTGCTATCACGGGCCTAGTTTTATGCCGCGAAAACGTTCCTAGCCTGTGAGCACGCACGATAGCATCGTCAGGTAGCTGCAAGTTTAACGTAGAGGTAAGAATCAATCGGACCTTTTCTTCAGAATCGGCCCAAGTTTCTGACGCTGAATCTTCAATTCCGTAGGAAATCAGGTTCTCACGACGAGACCTATCCTCGAACTCATCCAGACGCGCTCGGAGCGAAGCCTGTTCACTTCGAACGGCGGTGGCTATCATTTCCTGCACGTGAGAGCCGTCTAGAAATTCTTCAAACGAATCGACTTGTTTTTCTAGATCAGTTAGCCGAGTGGTCAAATCTAACACTTTGGACTCAAGTAACTTTTGGTTTTCTTTCACTTCGTCTATGGATTTAATGAGGGTGTCATGCCGTTGGTCAACGTGTTTTGTTAAATCTTGAATAGCCAGAAGAACGTCACTGCTCTGTTTGCTAGGGTCTTGTTTCGGGGGACCAGGGTTGAGCTCGACGTCTCCGCTGACCAACAACATTTTAGCAACAAAAACACACTCCACAACGGTGCAGGAGAGAACACTTGGGCATGGGAACAGCAGCAGAAAGAGGTTGTTTGAGCGTTTAGAAAAAAGGGGTGGGGCGGGACCAACCTGAACAAAAAGACAAAGGGGGTTGTCAGCCGCCGGCATCACTGCTGCGATCCAATGCCCACTGAAGGGCGAAGGGTTCCGCCAGCCGGTTATATGGTCCGTCTGCCTTGATGACGATGTCACACTGGCTTCTTCTGCGTAGTAGGGTTTCAATGTTGCGTAAGGCGGCCAACCATGGTCGACGCAAGGTGACGAGTCAAACAAGGGACATGCGTCGATCTCAGGAGGCAGTCGCAGTCGATCCGCGCAGGCAGCAGGGCACGTTCCAAGGATTGCAGCCAGCTGAACAAAAAGACAAAGGGGGTTGTCAGCCGCCGGCATCACTGCTGCGATCCAATGCCCACTGAAGGGCGAAGGGTTCCGCCAGCCGGTTATATGGTCCGTCTGCCTTGATGACGATGTCACACTGGCTTCTTCTGCGTAGTAGGGTTTCAATGTTGCGTAAGGTGGCCAACCATGGTCGACGCAAGGTGACGAGTCAAACAAGGGACATGCGTCGATCTCAGGAGGCAGTCGCAGTCGATCCGCGCAGGCAGCAGGGCACGTTCCAAGGATTGCAGTCAGCTGAACAAAAAGACAAAGGGGGTTGTCAGCCGCCGGCATCACTGCTGCGATCCAATGCCCACTGAAGGGCGAAGGGTTCCGCCAGCCGGTTATATGGTCCGTCTGCCTTGATGACGATGTCACACTGGCTTCTTCTGCGTAGTAGGGTTTCAATGTTGCGTAAGGCGGCCAACCATGGTCGACGCAAGGTGACGAGTCAAACAAGGGACATGCGTCGATCTCAGGAGGCAGTCGCAGTCGATCCGCGCAGGCAGCAGGGCACGTTCCAAGGATTGCAGCCAGCTGAACAAAAAGACAAAGGGGGTTGTCAGCCGCCGGCATCACTGCTGCGATCCAATGCCCACTGAAGGGCGAAGGGTTCCGCCAGCCGGTTATATGGTCCGTCTGCCTTGATGACGATGTCACACTGGCTTCTTCTGCGTAGTAGGGTTTCAATGTTGCGTAAGGTGGCCAACCATGGTCGACGCAAGGTGACGAGTCAAACAAGGGACATGCGTCGATCTCAGGAGGCAGTCGCAGTCGATCCGCGCAGGCAGCAGGGCACGTTCCAAGGATTGCAGTCAGCTGAACAAAAAGACAAAGGGGGTTGTCAGCCGCCGGCATCACTGCTGCGATCCAATGCCCACTGAAGGGCGAAGGGTTCCGCCAGCCGGTTATATGGTCCGTCTGCCTTGATGACGATGTCACACTGGCTTCTTCTGCGTAGTAGGGTTTCAATGTTGCATAAGGCGGCCAACCATGGTCGACGCAAGGTGACGAGTCAAACAAGGGACATGCGTCGATCTCAGGAGGCAGTCGCAGTCGATCCGCGCAGGCAGCAGGGCACGTTCCAAGGATTGCAGCCAGCTGAACAAAAAGACAAAGGGGGTTGTCAGCCGCCGGCATCACTGCTGCGATCCAATGCCCACTGAAGGGCGAAGGGTTCCGCCAGCCGGTTATATTGTCCGTCTGCCTTGATGACGATGTCACACTGGCTTCTTCTGCGTAGTAGGGTTTCAATGTTGCGTAAGGCGGCCAACCATGGTCGACGCAAGGTGACGAGTCAAACAAGGGACATGCGTCGATCTCAGGAGGCAGTCGCAGTCGATCCGCGCAGGCAGCAGGGCACGTTCCAAGGATTGCAGCCAGCTGAACAAAAAGACAAAGGGGGTTGTCAGCCGCCGGCATCACTGCTGCGATCCAATGCCCACTGATCAATGCCAAGGAATGTACAGGGGAAGTCATTAGAACCAATGGAATGTAAATAAGGAGAAAGAAGTAAAGTGGATGAAAAAATTACCAGCTGTGAGCAGGAATCGAACCTACGACCTTCGAATAACGCGTTCGATGCTCTAACCACTGAGCTATCACAGCGGCCGTCCCTCCATCCACTTTTTGGGGTTTATATGTGAATTTAGAAGTAGGAGTGACAATCAGCGCCATCTATAAGCCAACCAACGAGTGTGAAAACACTCTTATTCGCAATAAGAGTGTTTTCACACTCGTTGGTTGGCTTATAGATAGCGCTGATTGTCACTCCTACTTCTAAATTCACATATAAACCCCAAAAAGTGGATGGAGGGACGGCCGCTGTGATAGCTCAGTGGTTAGAGCATCGAACGCGTTATTCGAAGGTCGTAGGTTTGATTCCTGCTCACAGCTGGTAATTTTTTCATCCACTTTTCTTTCTTCTTTCTCCTTATTTACATTCCATTGGTTCTAATAACTTCCCCTGTACATTCCTTGGCATTACTGTCTGTTATATCTCATTAATATTGTGTTAAAACACGGAAATACGAGCACTTAGGTATACACTTCTCTCCCTTATTTCATTGAACGAGGGTCTCGTACTGGCAGACTTGGTGTGTTTAGGTTGTATAAGAGGGACAATTAATCAGCTGCCCGCTCATAATAAGTTCACGTGCTACGTGTCCCCAAACATGCGAATAAGAGTGTTTTCACACTCGTTGGTTGGCTTATAGATGGCGCTGATTGTCACTCCTACTTCTAAATTCACATATAAACCCCAAAAAGTGGATGGAGGGACGGCCGCTGTGATAGCTCAGTGGTTAGAGCATCGAACGCGTTATTCGAAGGTCGTAGGTTCGATTCCTGCTCACAGCTGGTAATTTTTTCATCCACTTTTCTTTCTTCTTTCTCCTTATTTACATTCCATTGGTTCTAATAACTTCCCCTGTACATTCCTTGGCATTACTGTCTGTTATATCTCATATATATATATATATATATATATATATATATATATATATATATATATATATGTATATATATATATATATATATATATATATATATATATATATATATATATTTAGGGTGTCCCACGTAACTTTAGCCAGAGTTTAAAAATATGCCAGAACACGTAATTACGACAACACCAAATGCATGTTGCTCACCGTTGCCTGGAGTTAGTCAGACTACTTTTTTGTTCCTAAATAGTGTTTAATTAACTAACTTGAAATGGATATAGATAAGAATTTCAATGAGAAAGTTGTATATCGAGTTGCAAAACGTCTGATTAGACAGTTTTGAACTCTATATCTGTTAAGTATTAGTGTTTTTCCGCTGATTGCAAATGCCCGCGAAATACCAAAAAAAGTACTACGTGACAAACCCGCTCGCGTGTCAGTGCGCACGATGATTCTAGTGCTCCCTAACGTTGCGCGTACGAACGATACGCTTCCCTTGCACCGGTTCATGACAGCGATAAGCAGTCAGAGCGGTTATTGTTTTGTGGCCAATAGAAAAACGTGTTCATCGTAAAGCTACCACCATCATTGCGGCCCTGCCGAGACAGCACAATGGGGCAAATGCTATGGTCGTTCGTACGCAAAACGTTATAGAGTACTAGAATCGTTGTGCGCACTGGCGCACGAGCGGGTTTGTCATGCGGCATTTTTTGGATTTCGCGGGCACTTGTAATTAGCAGAAAAACACTGATACCTAACAGATATAATGTTCATAACTGTCTAATCTGACGTTTTGCAAACTGATCTACAACTTACTGATTGAAACTTTTTATCTATCTTAGTTTGTTGAAAAGTTAGTCAATTAAACATATCGAATAAACAATATTTGCGAACACAAAGAATAGTCTGACTAACTCCAGGCAATGGTGAGTAACATGCATTCAGTCGCATGGCAATTACGTGTTCCGCCATATTTTTAAATTCTGGCTCAAGTTACGTGGGACACCCTGCATATATACTGTCACAGGGTGAGAGTCGACCAAAGGTAGAAAGAAATATATTTACAGATTACACACGGAGAACACAGAGTCCTTCAGCCAAGATGGCAGAGTAGCTACAACAACACGAGCTCTTTTCCAATTGCCATTTCGTCGCCTTGATGGACCATTCCTCGAAGTTCATCATGGCTTGTATTATATAGTCACCATGGCTGGATGCGCCGTCTCGGCGTTGAAGAAAGCGTACGACCCTGCTTACAAAAGTACGGCTTAAGGCGAGAGACGTGTACAATGTCAGCAGACGGCACACACGACGATGGAGTGTCCATTGGGCGACCTCATATGTGACCACGGTCAGTGGTCGCAAGACTTTGTAAGGCCCGTTGTAATGAGCGAGAAACTTCGACGACAGACCAACGTGGCGGGAAGTCCAGAGCAAGACCAAAGACACTGAGGAGTACGAGACAGCTCGGTGACGGCGGTCGTAGCGGTCCTCTTGAGAGAGCTGCGGGGCAGAAAGGCGATCCCGGGCGGTCTGGCGGGCCCCCCAAGCTCGAGTAGTTTCATCGCGAGCGTACTCGGTAGAAGTGTGCGTAGCTTACGGCAGAAGAGTGGCAAAAGGCAAAGTGGGGTGACGGCCGCACTAGAGATAGAAGGGGGAAAGACCAGCGGTGTCGTGGCATGACGAGTTGTAGGCAAACGTCACGTAAGGCAAAGTGGCATCCTAATCACGACCTGCGGAGACGTACATAGATAGCATTGTCGTCAGAGTGTGGTTGATGCACTCAGTATGTCCATTTGTTTGCGGGTGGTAGGTGGTGGCGAGTTTTTGGCGTGTGCACCATGAGCAAAGAATGTCGTCCACAACCTTGGAGAGACACGATTCATCACGGTTGGTCAGCAGTTGACGTGGTGCTCTATGGTGGAGAAGGAGTCGTGAAGGAGTACGTCTGCGACATCTGTAGCGCATCTTGTTGGTAGCGCTCGCGGGATGACATACCGTGTCGCGCATGCTATGTCACGTGTATCGCGCATACCATATATTACTGGTGAAAATATTGTGCTTTTTATAAATTACACCACTTAACATGCAGCATATTCGAATTTTGGACTAAAGCGAGAAAAAAGGAAATAAAACAAAAATGAATAAACCGTCATAGTCATGAAAGAGAAGTATAAATATATATATATATATATATATATATATATATATATATATATGTGAATAAAAAGAAGACACACGTCGAAAAACAGAAAGGTTTCTTTACGTTTCGGCCGTGGGACCGGCCTTCATCAGAATAACTGATGTAACAGTGGTGCAACAGCATATAAGCGCATACGTTTCGCTTGCAATAATCACGTGAGTGTAAACATCTTAAAAACAAGTACAACAATCAGACATGAATTCTATATGGGGGCCCCCGTATCGCATCCTACTTATAAGCAATCAATTAAAAAGTCATGACACGTGCGCAAGGATTACAGCTGGTTCAAGCAATAACATCTACAGCGGTCACTGATGCAAGACGCTAAGTTTCCCCATACTCTCAATTAAACCGCCTCCGATTGTATTGAACTTCAAGATGAGAAATGATTAGCGCACTTCCCTGCCATGATGCTTTCGGAAGCCAGACTCCAGAATCGTGGCTCTAATGTTGTCAAATGAGTGGCCCATTGCGTTAGCATGCTTTGATATTGGAAGGTGAGGAAGTGAAGAGATATGAGCCTTGTGATTGTTAAACCGATATCGGGAGGGTGTTTCGGTTTCGCCTACGTATGCATTCCACAGATCGAGCATTCCAGGAGGAGCATTCCACATTGCGCGTGTCGCAGTTATAGTCACCATTTATTTTCACAATGAAGTTAGATGCGGTGCTGTTTGCGATAAGTGAAGTGGTCATATGCTGGCAGATTTTGCAACGAGGTTTGTTGCAAGGACGGCAGCCAGTAGGTTTACTGCGTACGCGTTTTGACGACATGAGTAGGTCACGCAGATTTTGCGCTCTTCTGTACGTCACACGCAGTTGTTCTGGGAAAATTGATTTAAGTCGTTCGCTTTGTAGAAGTATGTTATGGTGCTTTCTTAAAACGGGATTTACGTGTTGCGCAGGCGCGGCAAATGTTAGAACAAGGTTAGTGCAGGAGAAGACCGGCTGTTTATTTTTGGTGCGTAAAAGCGTTTTGCGGTCCTGGTTACTTGCCCTTTTTATGGCGTCATCTATAATCTTAGAAGGGTATTTCCGTTTTGATAAATCACTCCGAAGCTGCGCACAATTGGAATAAAATCAGTTTCTTGGGAGCATATTCTGTTAAAACGAAGGGCCTGGCTATAGGGTATGCTGGTTTTAGAGTGCGTGAAATGGTTGCTATTAAAAAGAAGGTATTGTTGAGTATCAGTTGGCTTTCTGTAAACTTTAGTGGCAAGCTTGCCGTCACACATTTTTCACTGTTACGTCAAGAAAGTTGATAGCTTGTCTTGAGTAGGTATGAGAGAATGAAATGGACGGATGAGCGTTGTTGAAATCGTGAATGAATGATAAGGGATGAGGTTCACCGTGCTGCCAAATCATGAATATATCGTCAATGTACCTTTTGTAGTACAATGGTTTAAGTGAACGGCTTGTCGGAAATTCGTTTTCAAATATGCCCATGAAAATATTGGCATAATTAGGGCCTATGGGTGTGCCCATCGATGTACCATTAACATGAAGGTAATGAGTGCCGTAAAATTCAAAGTTGTTAGACGAATTTTAAAAGGGTCATCAAAGTCTAGCTGGTAATTACTTTGTCACAGACAGACTCGTATGAGTGAAGTACTGCTCGTATTCCATGTTCTTTTGGAATGTTTGTATACATATATATATATATATATATATATATATATATATATATATATATATATATATATATATATATATATATATATATATATATATATATATATATATATATATATATATATATATATATATGTGTGTGTGTGTGTGTGTGTGTGTGTGTGTGTGTATGTATATATATATATATATATGTATATATATATTTATATGTATATATATATATATATATATGTATATATATATAGAGAGATATTGACCCGCAGGTCGCGGGTTCAAATCCCGGCTGCGGCGGCTGCATTTCCGATGGATGTGGAAATGGTGTAGGCCCGTGTGCTCAGATTTGGGTGCACGTTAAAGAACCCCAGGTGGTCTAAATTTCCGGAGCCCTCCACTACGGCGTCTCTCATAATCATATGGTGGTTTTGGGACGTTAAACCCCACAAATCAATGTTCGTATATAGGGACGCCACGTCAAGGGTAACCAGGAGTGAATCAGAGGGGACAGAGAGGTCAACGATGTCGGACAAGTGGTTTGTGTCTTTGATGTACGATTGAAAAGAAGACGGAATTCGGTTAAATACTGTATCTACAAATTGGGAGACCAGTTCCGTAAGTGTACCAATGCCGGAAACGATGGGTTGATCAGGGTTTCCTGACATGTATTTTTGGCAGGAGGTAAAAGCGACTCGCGATGGGACTTAGTGGAACGAGGGTATGCAGAGCAGAATTGGGAATTTTTCGCTTTTCAATGGGGTTAGTTAGCGCGCGTATAAGCATAGATTTGAGCTGCTCAGTGGGTCTTCGTCTAGCCACCTGTAAAAAGTGCTGTTGGAAAGCTGTCTGGAAGCTTCGCTGTCGTAATGGTGTTTGTTTAGTAGTACCACAGCTCCCCCTTTATCAGCTCGTTCAATTATGATATCACCACGACCTTTCAGTTGCTGCATTGCTGTGGTTTCGTTGATCGAAAGGTTTCTCCTAAACGGAACCTGTTTGCGGTAAATAAGTAGCACATCGCGTTGAACGGTAGAGATATAGAGGTCTAGCAACTTATCCTGTTGGGTAGGTGGGGTCCAAAGTTTGTAAGATGGCAAAATAGAGGTAGGGTCATTAGCAGGGCTTTTGTCAACGAAGTATTTTCTCTGTCTTAAACTTCTGGCAAAAGTGTCCAAATCCTTCATCAGCTTCAATTCACTAAAACCTCCTGTCACTGGGCAAAAATTGAGTCGTCGTGACAATAGCGAAATTTCATCAGCGGAAAGTTCATACGAAGACAGGTTGACTACGTTACCTGATGATAGGGGGTCACCTAGAGGTCTGGAGTTAATATATTTCGAAGAAATTTCAGCGGTATGCAATATCGGGGGAGTATGAGGCGTAATAACTTTGTCCCTGACAAGCTTCTTTCTTTTAGCTGCATATACTTCATCTGATTTTTCGCGCTGGTATGCTGCCAGCAGCACGCATTCATGGATGGCGAGTTTATGATGGGGAAGTAATTGGCTTTCTTGGTTACGAATGGCTTTGAGCGATGTTTCGTCATGGCGAATGACAATGCGCACCAAACCAAAAGAAGCTCTGGAGAGCACCTCGTTCCACGCGATAACCTCAGAACCAGACATGCTAGCTGTGGCGGGTTTTATGGCGATGCGGAGGCCTCTAGGTACAATGCTAGCTTCTAAATAAGTTTTTAACGTAGAGATATGCAATTCGCACCGAATCCGCTTTTCTATCACTTTGCGAATTTTTAAAAATATTCTAGATAGAGAGTAGTCGGAAGAATTTTTACCAGGACGTGTAGATGGTAGTCACTGGGCCTTGCTTTTTAGAGGGCCATCGGTGCGATGAGTTCGCAGTAAGTAGCGGGAGGCTTGAGCAGTACTAGCAGTACTTCACTCATACGAGTCTGTCTGTGACAAAATCATTGACAGCTCGCCTTTGATGACCCTATTAATATTCGTCTTGGAATCTAACAACTTTGAATTTGATGGCACTCATTACCTTCAAGTTAATGGCACCTCGATGAGCACACCCATAGGCCCTACTTATGCCAATATTTTCATGTGCATACTCAACAACGAATTTCTGACAAGCCGTTCACTTAAACCATTGTACTACAAAAGGTACATTGACGATATATTCATGATTCGGCAGCACGGTGAACCTCATCTCTTATCGTTCATTCACGATTTAACAACGCTCATCCGTCCATTTCATTCTCTCATACCTACTCAGGACAAGCTATCAACTTTCTTGACGTAACAGTGAAAAATGTGTGATGGCAAGCTTGCCACTAAAGTTTACAGAAAGCCAACTGATACTCAACAGTACCTTCATTTTAATAGCAACCATGTGAAGCACTCTAAAACCAGCATATCCTATAGCCAGGCCTTTCGTTTTAAATGAATACGCTCCCAAGAAACTGATTTCAATTCCAATTGTGCGCAGCTTCGGAGTGCTTTATCAAAACAGAAATACCCTTCGAATATTATAGATGACGCCATAAAAAGGGCAAGTAACCAGGACCGCAAAACGCTTTTAAGCACCGAAAATAAACAGCCGGTATTCTCCTGCACTAACCTTGTTCTAACATTTTCCGCGCCTGCGCAACACGTAAATGCTGTTTTAAGAAAGCACCATACCATACTTCTACAAAGCGAACGACTTCAATAAAATTTCCCAGAACCACCGCGTGTGACGTACAGGAGAGCGCAAAATGTGCGTGACCTACTGATGTTGTCAAAAAGCGTACGCAGTAAACCTACTGGCTGCCGTTCTTGCAACAAACCTCGTTGCAAAATCTGCCAGCATATGACCACTTCACTTATCGCAAACAGCAACGCATCTAACTTCAGCGTGAAAATAAATGGTGACTATAACTGCGACACGCGTAATGTGGAATGCTCCTCCTGGAATGCTCCTCCTGGAAGGCTCGATCTGTGGAATGCATACGTAGGCGAAACCGAAACACCCTTTCGATATCGGTTTAACAATCACAAGACTCATATCTCTTCACTTCCTCACTTTCCAACATCAAAGCATACTAACGCAATGGGCCACTCATTTGACAACATTAGAGCCACGATTCTGGAGTCTGGCTTCCGAACGCATCATGACAGGGAAGTGCGCGAATCATTTCTCATCTTTAAGTTCAATACAATCGCAGGCGGTTTAAATGAGAGTACGGGGAAACTTAGCGTCTTGCATCAGTGACCGCTGTAGATGTTATTGCTTGTACCACCTGTAATCCTTGTGCACGTGTCGTGACTTGTTAATTGATTGCTTATAAGTAGGATGTGATACGGGGGCCCCCATATAGATTTCATGTCTGATTGTTGTACTTGATTTTATGGTGTTTACACTCACGTGATTATTGCAAGCGAAACATATGCGCTTATATGCAGTTGCACCACTGTTACATCTGTTATTCTGACGAAGGCCGGTCCCACGGCCGAAACATAAAGAAGCCTTTCTGTTTTTCGACGTGTGTCTTCTTTTTATTCATACTATTTACCGGCGTCCAAGAATTTATTCCCTACCGTTATATATATATATATATATATATATATATATATATATATATATATATATATATATATATATATATATATATATATATATATATATATATATATATATATATATATATATATATATATATATATATATGTGTGTGTGTGTGTGTGTGCGTGTGTGTGTGTGTGTGTGTGTGTGTGTGTGTGTGTGTGTGTGTAGCGGCGATGGTGGAGTTGTTAGAGCATCCGCCTTGCATGCAAAAAGTCCGTGCTTTGAATCCGGTTGCCGCGCAGTTCCCAACCAGGTAAAAACATAACTCGCGTGGTGATGGAACTGCATTGAGAGGCCTGGAGTGCGGCCTCACCGGTGACCACCACCGGTTACGCACTCCCTCACAAGAGAAGGATTGGCCACCCTGGTGCAGTATCTGGCCACTACCTTCAACATGCATACGTGAATTAACTCACAGCCCTCAGTCCCCAGCCCATGTGAGGCAATTGACCACGGCGGTGGTCAGATCTTCAACGCACCAGAGGGTGCTAAGAAACTCTCGATTCAGAAAGGCCGCGATTGGAACCTGAACTTGGCAATGTTTAACGCTAGAACCTTATCTCGTGATGCAAGTCTAGCTGTACTATTCGAGTAGCTAGAGGGTGTTAAATGGGATACAATAGGGCTCAGTGAGGTTAGGAGGACGCATGAGGCCTATACAGTGCTACAGAATGCGCACGTCCTTTGCTATCGGGGCTTGGCTGACAGAAGAGAACTCGGAGTGGGGTTCCTTATTCACAGAAACATAGCTGGAAACATATAGACATACAATAGCAATAATGAAAGGGTGGTAGGTATTGTAAATAAACTCAACAAACATAAAATATAAAGGTGGTACAGGCTTACGCACCTACATCTAGCCATGATGACGCTTCAGTTGAAAGCTTCTATAAGGACGTGGTATCGGCAATGAGTAAGGTAAAATTACAGTACTGTACTGTTGGGAGACTTTAATGCAAAGGTAGAAAGCAGGCTGGAGACCAGGCAGTAGGAGATTATGGCATCGGTACTAGAAATGGCAGAGAAGGGCTACAAGTAGAATTCGCAGAACGCAATTATTTAAGGATTTTGAATACCTTCTAGCGAAAACGAGGAAACCGTAAGTGAATATGGAGGAGCCCTAATGGCGATCATAACAACGAAATAGACGTTATGATGAGTGCATACCCAGTCATCGTGCAGGATGTGAAAGTTGTTGGCAAGGTACGATACAGTGACCATAGAATGGCACGGTATCGAATTCGCCTAGACTTGAAGAAGGAACGACTGACACTGATACGCAAGTAGCCAATCAATAATCTAGCACTGAGAGGGAAAGTACAGGAATTCAGAGCTTCGCTTCAGAGCAGGTACTCGGCTCTTATTGAAGAAACCAACTTTAGCGTAGATACAAATAATGATCGATAATCTGACGGGTATCATTACGGAGTGTGCAGTAGATGTTGGAGGCACCGTAGTTAGGACACTGGAAATCTTTCTCGGGAAATGAAGACTCTCATTAAGAAGCGTCAAAGCATGAAATTCTCAAGTACAACATACCGTTGCAAATAGAACTGGCAGAGCTTTTGAAGTTCATTAATAAGCGTAAGGTATCCTATATAAGAAGGTGCAACATGGAGAGAATGAAGTACGCTCTGAAAAACGGAGGAAGCGTCAAAGCAGTAGAGGAAACTTGGGATAGGCAAAAATAAGATGTATGCACTAAGGGACAAAGAAGGCAAAATAACTGCAATTGTGGATATGATAGTTAAAATAGTGAAGGAGTTTTACAGAGATCTGTACAGTAGCCGGGATAACTACGACCTTAATACTATAAGAACTAGCAGTGACCCAAATGACACCCCACAAGTAATGGTAGAAGAAGTCAGAAAAGCCTTAGGGAGCATGCAAAGAGGCAAAGCTGCTGGTGAGGATCAGGTAACACCAGATCGGCTGAAAGATGGAGCACAGATTGTGTTACAAAACTAGCCACGTACCTCACAAGAGGGGAAGCTTGGGCTAGTTGCTGCTAGTTGGTGCAAGATTCTACGTTCAGAATGGTTTCGGCAGGCTCACCTGTACCGTCAAGCCCTGCAACTACAAATCCTAGGAAACGAACGCACAGCAGTTAAACAGAAGAAGTGTCGTGAACTCTCAAGCCTCGTAGACCGAAACGTCGAGTTCATTTGGCGTCAGTCGCTCAGTTTCCAGCGGGCCATCACACCAAGGAAGTCTCCATCTGCTAGGAACCGTGTGCGTGTTCTCAGGGATGCTTTTCTTCCCGACAACGTTAAGCACACCCTATGCCTCGGACCAAAGTACGTGGTGGCACCTTCAAGAACACCGCACGAACTCCTCACTCTGGTCACGCAAATCGCCCGTCGTGCTCCTGACTCTGAATTTGATAGATGTGTTGCCCAAGTCGTGCAGGGGCTCTCGAGATGTAAGCCTTCGAACAAAGTTGTCAATAGAGGAGGCACTGTCGCGTACCTAAAGGCACATTCCTTGTCACTTCTGCCGGCTGACAAGGAAGGTGGTTTTGCGGTTCTTCCTCGTTCAATGTTTAAGGTGAAAGCTATGCAGGCAATGCAGTCTCTTTTAAACGAGAATGATGAGATTGGTCAGCGCTCTTTCTGTCTACCCTGTCCTTTTTCCTTTGTTGGCGCGCTGAAACATCTTGCATATATGACTACGCACCAACTAGCCCAAGCTTCAACACTCTTGAGTTACATTTCTAGTACATCGGGCATCTATATATCCTCTTCTACAAGCCCTTCTCTTTTCGTCAGTTTAATCAGTGTGGCTGCTTGCCGCGCACGCTCATTGGCGTACTGCATCGGGCTAAAGATACTTCTTTCCGAAGTCAACACGTACCTCTTTACGAGGTGTCTCCTGACGGGAAGAGTACCAGAGTCTTGGAAGATTGTTAACATCATCTTAATACGTAAGAAAGAAGATGAGAAGGACTTGAAGAATTACAGGCTGATAAGCTTGTTCTTCATAGTATACAAGTAAACTTACAAAGGTTATTGCTAACTGAGTTGAGAAAACGTTAGAATTCAATCAACCAAAGGAACAAGCAGATTTCGAACAGGCTAAACAACAATCGACCTCATTCATACTATCATTCAGGTAATAGATAAATACTCAGAATATGGCCAACCACTATACATAGCCTTCATAGATTACGAGAAGGCATTTGATTCAGTAGAAATATCCGCAGTCATGCAGACGCTGCGGAATCAGGGCGTCGATGATGCGTATATAAACATCCTGGAAGAAATCCACTGGGGATCAACTGCTACCATAGGGCTTTGTAAAGGAAGCAACAGAATACCAATCGAGAAGGGTGTAAGGCCAGGGGATACAATCTCCCCAATGATATTTACTGCGTGCTTACAGGAGGTTTTGAGAGGCCTATATTGAGAAAAGTTAGGGATAAGAGTTATTAGAGAGTATCTTAGTAACCTGCGCTTCGCCGATGACATTGCATAGCTGAGTAACTCAGGGGACGAAATGCAACTCTTGATTACACAGTTAGACAAAGAGAGCAGAAAGGTGGGTCTTAAAATTAATCTGCAGAAAACGAAAGTAATGTACAACAACCTCGGAAGAGAGCAGCGCTTTGAGATAGGTAATAGTGCACTTCAAGTTGTAAAAGACTATGTCTGCTTATGGCAGGTAACAACCGCGGAGCCGAACCACAGCATTGAAGTAAATAGAAGATTAAAAATGGGGTGGAACACATTTGGCAAGCACTCTCAAATCATGACAGGTAGATTGCCACTATCCTTCAAGAGAAACGTATATAACAGCTGTATCTTGCCGGCACTTCGCTACGAAGCAGAAACCTGGAGACTTACAAAGGGCAATCAGTTTAAATTGAGGACGACGCAACGAGCAATGGAAAGAAAAATGGTAAGTGTAACCTTAACAGACAAGAAGAGAGCACAGGGGATTACGGAACCAACGGGGGTTAAGGATATCATAGTTCAAATCAAGAAGAAAAATGGACATGGACTGGGCATGTAGCGCGTAGACAGGATAACCTCTGGTCATTAAGGGTAGCTAAGTGCATTCCCAGATAAGGCAAGCGGGTTAAAGGGAGACGGAAGCTTAGGTGGGCAAATGCGATTAAGAAGTGTGAGTGTATAAATTGGCAGCAGCAAGCACAGGACCGAGTTAACTGACGGAACATGGGAGAGGCCTTTGTCCTGCAGCTGGCATAAGCAGGCTGCTGCTGATGATAATATTAGTAATATTAATGATGATAATACTGATGATATGCATACTGCGGGGGCTACGGCCATTTCTTATGCTGCCTCAGACGACGGCAGCTTCGCAGATCCCGTCACCAGAGTTCGTTTTCTCGTGTGGACCACCGCCATGGAGAAGGCGGTTGCTGATTGTCACCGTTGTTGCTCTCTCTCGCTCGTTCGCTCGCTCGCTCGCTCGTGAGTGCGTGAGTGACGCCAAGACAGTGGTCCAAAACTTTATGAAGGGATGGGTCTCTGTCGAGGCGGCGCACATGCTAAACGCCAGAGCCGTAGATTTAAATCTGGCGCGATTGCTACCAAGTCTCTCAAGTGGTTTCCCGCGTGCGTAAAAGAGATCAGCAGCGACCATATATCTGACCTTCAATCGAACCACAACGAATGCACCCACTTCTTCATGTGATTGCCAACCTGCCGCGACGCAGACGAAAGGGCCGCCGATGTGCGCCACATTAACGATGTTGAGGCATTCGATGTCGGAGAACATAATACCTCTGCAACGACAATAACAGACCCCGAGGTCTTACAGGACTGCAAGAACATCACGGTTACTTTCCACGAGATCCTAAACCATTGTAGTGTCACGTGCTTGCTCAAGAAAGACAATGGCAGTTGTGCATGTGCCATGAAGGACTATGAAATGAACGGAAAAGAAGAACTCGCTTGCGCGTTCTATTAAAAAGACCCACCTCCTTCTGGTGTGTCAATCTCTGCGGCAAGACCTGTGTTTTTACGTCGTGACAATATAAAAACGCGACGATGTTACCCACCACCCCACATGCAGCTAGAGAGGTCTCAGGCCTCTGATCTGACGCGTCTGCAGACCGGCACATTTCACAATCTCCGACACCTGCATATACTGTGTCACTCACTATACCCGTCACCCGGCTGTCCATGGTGCTGGCATGAGACTGCCGACTTGGCACATATACTTTGGAAGTGCGAGTGCGGTGTTCGCCGCCACTACTCGGGCGACAGTGAGTGTACCCAGGACGACTGGCTGAGCGGTGACGAACCGCCATTCTCAACCCACGTGCAGTGGAGCAAATCTCGGCTGTTCAGCGAGCAAGGGCTATCGCCGACGACATCGCACGACGCTCCGCGGACGATGGCTCCTGCAGGCCTAGCCCGCCCGGGCCAGTGATTCCTCGTTGGATCTTAAAAAAAGTTTATTACCAACCTTATATATATATATATATATATATATATATATATATATATATATATATATATATATATATATATATATATATATATAGGCAGGCATGGTGGTTGAGTGGCCGTAGCGTTGCATATAGTCTAGTAGATCCTCCGTGAGCGGTCACAACGTGGTTTATTTCGACGTTTCGGCCTAGAGTCTGGCCTTCATCAGGAATAAAGATACAGTTTGTCGGTGCTCAGCTTTATACAATCTCAAATCAGAGGGCAAGGTAAGAGGGAAAAAAAGGAAAGAAAAAAAAGAAAAGAAAAGGAAAGAAAAAAAAGAAAAAAAGAGAAAAATAATATACGGTGGACGCCCCTCGGGTGCCCCCCTCTCCCCTTTTCCCTCCACTCCCCCCCATCTCTCTCCCCTTCACCTTTCTGATGTCAGCGGTCTGTGTATGTTTCCGTTCACTAGCGCATTCCTCCCGATCAGACGGCCCCTCCTGGCACTGGCGGTTCGGTGTGGGGCAAAAAAGAGCTTTTCAGGAAGTCCTAAGCCTTTAACTACTCGGGGTCCCGTAAACAATTCGTCGTAGAAGGACGGGGGCCGCGTATTGTGGCAGAGGCTGGTCAGCGGGCATTTTAGGAAGTTCTAAGCCTTTAACTACTCCGCGCCCTGTCAACATTTCGTCGTAAAAATAGGGGTGCCCCGCATTGTGGTAGGCTGTGCAAGCGCGTGCAATGCGAATTCCTGGCCCGCTTCTAAATTACGCGTGTCGTGGGGGCCTCCCGGCTGTGCACATGGTTGCTGTTGGGCATGTCGTGCATGGCACAATTGATTGGGTAGTAAAATAAAACAGAAAAACAGACGACAGCTGCACTTAGGAAGAGTAGTTACACTTGGAATTGTTTTAGGTTGTCCAGTGCCCTTCGCAGCTGCAGTGCCGTGAACTCAGTTACTATTTTCATTGTTGCCGTTATTGTTTTCTAATGCTTTAATTGCTGCAAGTGTACCAGGATTCTCATTTATTCCTCTATCGAGGGTGTTAAATCGGTGGATAAGGTATGACTCTCGTTGTTCACGTTCTCGATTTGATTTAAATCCCGTCTCTAAGAGCGTTACTGATAGTTTGTCGAATGCATGGTCGGGAAGATTGAGATGTTTTGATAGAGGTAGACTTGGGGCTGATTTCGCATGGGCTCTGTGATTATTGAAGCGAATCCTAAATGGTGTTTCTGTTTGTCCGATGTACTGCATACCACACACGTTGGATTCGAGTAGGTACACCACATTAGAAGAATCGCATGTTAGGTTTCCTCGTATGTTAATCGAAAAGTTGGATTGCGTGCTGGTTGCTTTGTCTGTTTCTCGCATCGCCTTACATACAAGACATCGTGGCTTTAAGCAAGGGCGGCATGAATTATTGGGGGGTGATGTGTTAATTTGGGAGTGGACAAGGGTGTCTTTGAGGTTACGTGGTCGTCGGTAAACGACGCCTGGAGCGGATGGGAATGCGCGTTTCAGACGTTCACTTTGTTCCAGAATGTTGTAATGTCGTTTAAGGATTTTGTTTACATTGGGGAAGTTTGTGCTGTAAGTCAAGCAGAGGTTTGTTCGTTGCGGGTCTTCTCGTGGTGGTCGCTTCATAAGTAAGTCTTCACGCTTTAGTTTTCTCGCTTTTTGAACAGCGTCATTAATTACATGTGGGGGGTATTTTTGTTGCTCGAGCATAAGTTTTAGCCTCTGTGAGCTCGTGACAAAGTCAGCGTCTCTAGAGCAGATTCGCTTAAACCGGTGAGCCTGGCTGTATGGAATACTGTTTTTACAGTGGCGTGGGTGATCGCTTTGGTAATGAAGGTATTGTTGTCGATCCGTTGGTTTGCGATATAGGGTTGTAGAGAGCTTCTCTTCTTCTATCGTTATGGTAACATCAAGAAAATTTACGGTAACTTGCGAGTATGTGTGTGTGAAGTGTATGTTCGGATGTACAGCATTGTAAGTGTCTATAAAGCTGAGAAGTTCGTCCTCGTTGTGGGTCCAAATAAGAAATATGTCGTCTATGTATCTTCTGTATAACATTGGTTTCAAGGAACTTTGTGCAAGAAATTCAGACTCTAGCTTTCCCATAAATATGTTGGCATAATTAGGTGCCATTTTGGTGCCCATAGCAGTCCCGCTGATTTGTCGAAAATACTCTTGGTTAAACTCGAATGAATTTAATTCGAGGACCATCCTCGTCAATGTTGCAATGGCAGAGAAATCTGGGGTGTTAGATTGTCTATGGTTTGTGTACATGTTTTGTAATGCAGCTATGCCGTCATCGTGAGGAATATTTGTATATAATGAAGAGACATCAAGAGTAACCAAGTACGAGTTTTTCGGCACACAGATACCCGCAATATCTCGAAGAAAATGTGTGGTGTCTTTTATGTACGACGCGAGGGTGCATGGAATATGGCTTATTAGTTTGTCCACGTACCCTGATATGGGTTCAGTTATTGTACCGATGCCTGATATGATTGGTCGACCTGGGTTACCGGGTTTATGAATTTTTGGGAGGATGTAGAAGCGACCTGGACTAGGGTATGCTGCTTGCATCAGTTTGTGGTCATTGTTGGTTATCTTTTCTGCGTCCAACAGTTTCTTTAGTTCTGTTGATACGATACGTTTGTATTCGTCTGTCGGATCACCTGGGAGGCGTTCGTAAAATCTTGAGTCGTCTAGTTGGCGGTATGCTTCTTGTAGGTAGTTGGTTGTATTAAGGACTACAATTGCTCCTCCTTTGTCAGCGGGTTTTATTGTTATGTCTGTCCTAGATGCCAAATTTTTCATGCTTATTTTTTCAGATTTGGTCAAGTTTTCTCGGTTTCCTTTCTGTCTGTGGTATTCGTGTACTATATCTTTCTGTACTGCGGTGATATAAAGGTCCAAGCACTTGTCTCGATTACTGTTCGGTGTCCAATCATTTGATTTACGACGGTGAATTGTTTCGTGGTTAGAAGGCCTATCTAAGAAATATTCGCGCAACCTTAAGCTTCGAGCGAAGTTGTCGAGGTCTCGGAGTAAGTGGAATTCATCGAAAAATTTTGTGGTCGGGCAGAAGCTTAGTCCCTTAGATAGCAGTTTTACTTCGTCAGGTGACAAGCTCGTGTCCGATAAGTTTACAACCACAGTGTCACACGGTGTGTTCCTAGATGGGTGCTCGTTTGTACCATTAGTGTTTTCCAGGGTGGTGGTGTTGTAATGATAAGGCACTGTATCAGGGAACGCGGGTATGGGCACATGGTCTCTTTCGAGTTTATGAAGTTTTGTGGTCCTGATGGCTTGGTATTTATTTTGCTCAAATTCTGTTAATCGCGTGATTTCTTCGTTCGATAAAGTGTTGTGGCGGAGAATGGTGTTGGTCATAGCGACCAGTTTCTTTACCTGCTTGTCACTATGATTAAGAGCAATTTCTGTTAATTCAAGAGATGCCTCAAGGAGGACGTTTTTCCATGTTTTTTGGTCGTGTTTATCTAGATTTGTAGCGGCTGGTGTGAGGGAGAGTGTCATACCCTTGGGGGCTATTCTAGCACGAAGGTACACTTGCATTGTTGATTTATGCATTTCATGTCTAATTCGTTTGTCAGCAAGTTTTCGTACTTTAAGGAAAGTGGCACTGCAACTGGGAAGTGATGAGCTGGACTTACATTTCAGAAGTCAATCTTCTTTTGGGTGCGGGGATGGCACTGATGAGGTGCGCAGGTTGTAGTTATGTCCGGCAGGCCTTCGTCGTTGTGGGGAGAATTTCGGCGTTGGGCTCCCGGCGAACGTGTTCGTTGGCAGTTCCGGGGTCCGTAATAGGGGGACGCGGTTCCGTAGTTCGGCAGGCTTCCCTTTGAGGAGTGGTGTAGTGGTGCTGTCGTGTAGTGCTTCTGGTCTCGACATCCGCAATGGAGGGACGCGTGTTGGCTGTTCTGCAGACTTCCCCCCCAGTAGTGGTGCGCTGTTGATGATGGTGAGGGGGTGCTTGAGGCTCGCGGGAGTCACAGTTTCGTTGATCGTCGGGAACTCATCTGTGGTGTTGGGTGGGTGTGGGGCTCCTGGTGTATGTTGATATGCAGAAGTCTTCTTGTGGGTGTCTTGTTGTGTTGAACGTATATTCACGGGAGCTGCTGGTTGAGTCGACCACCCCGTTGTAGATTCAAGATCTCCACGACCAAGTGCTTTCTTGAGGGTTTCGGCAATCAAAGCGACACCCATAAAACTCGGATGAAGCCCATCCGCAGCAAGAAAGCGTCTTGGTGGCAACTGCTCGAATTGGTAGTCAATGTATGACACCTTGCTTGGTCTTCGGCAGTAGGCCTTGACTGTCTCGTTGAATTGACGAGCGTCCCGGTTGAAGCGGTGCACGAATTGTTCGTTCGATCGTTGCAGGTGTAGGTTGAGGTACCGGGGCAACACGCATGAAACCACGAGCCTTTCGAGTTCCTGGCGTGTTCGAAGCGTGTTGTTCACTAGGCGGCGAAGGCGGCGTAGCGATTCGTCTAGTCCGTACGACGCCAGCTCGCTCGTACCGACGTGAAAAACGAGCGTGGTCACAGATCGTGGTATGCCAGCAAGCTCTTTCTCGATGTCGAATGTAGAGGCTCCGCGGATGGAAATGATTGCAGGTGTCGTCTTCTCATGTGGGTTGAAATGCCGATGTAAATACCTTGTTTGCGAGTTTCCGATGATGGCTGTAGTTGGTGCATGTTTAGGGAAATTCCGTGAGACCTGCTCGACTGGAGGTGCGCCTGTGGCCGGTCTTGTGTAGGCAGGCATGGTGGTTGAGTGGCCGTAGCGTTGCATATAGTCTAGTAGATCCTCCGTGAGCGGTCACAACGTGGTTTATTTCGACGTTTCGGCCTAGAGTCTGGCCTTCATCAGGAATAAAGATACAGTTTGTCGGTGCTCAGCTTTATACAATCTCAAATCAGAGGGCAAGGTAAGAGGGAAAAAAAGGAAAGAAAAAAAAGAAAAGAAAAGGAAAGAAAAAAAAGAAAAAAAGAGAAAAATAATATACGGTGGACGCCCCTCGGGTGCCCCCCTCTCCCCTTTTCCCTCCACTCCCCCCCATCTCTCTCCCCTTCACCTTTCTGATGTCAGCGGTCTGTGTATGTTTCCGTTCACTAGCGCATTCCTCCCGATCAGACGGCCCCTCCTGGCATTGGCGGTTCGGTGTGGGGCAAAAAAGAGCTTTTCAGGAAGTCCTAAGCCTTTAACTACTCGGGGTCCCGTAAACAATTCGTCGTAGAAGGACGGGGGCCGCGTATTGTGGCAGAGGCTGGTCAGCGGGCATTTTAGGAAGTTCTAAGCCTTTAACTACTCCGCGCCCTGTCAACATTTCGTCGTAAAAATAGGGGTGCCCCGCATTGTGGTAGGCTGTGCAAGCGCGTGCAATGCGAATTCCTGGCCCGCTTCTAAATTACGCGTGTCGTGGGGGCCTCCCGGCTGTGCACATGGTTGCTGTTGGGCATGTCGTGCATGGCACAATTGATTGGGTAGTAAAATAAAACAGAAAAACAGACGACAGCTGCACTTAGGAAGAGTAGTTACACTTGGAATTGTTTTAGGTTGTCCAGTGCCCTTCGCAGCTGCAGTGCCGTGAACTCAGTTACTATTTTCATTGTTGCCGTTATTGTTTTCTAATGCTTTAATTGCTGCAAGTGTACCAGGATTCTCATTTATTCCTCTATCGAGGGTGTTAAATCGGTGGATAAGGTATGACTCTCGTTGTTCACGTTCTTGATTTGATTTAAATCCCGTCTCTAAGAGCGTTACTGATAGTTTGTCGAATGCATGGTCGGGAAGATTGAGATGTTTTGATAGAGGTAGACTTGGGGCTCATTTCGCATGGGCTCTGTGATTATTGAAGCGAATCCTAAATGGTGTTTCTGTTTGTCCGATGTACTGCATACCACACACGTTGCATTCGAGTAGGTACACCACATTAGAAGAATCGCATGTTAGGTTTCCTCGTATGTTAATCGAAAAGTTGGATTGCGTGCTGGTTGCTTTGTCTGTTTCTCGCATCGCCTTACATACAAGACATCGTGGCTTTAAGCAAGGGCGGCATGAATTATTGGGGGGTGATGTGTTAATTTGGGAGTGGACAAGGGTGTCTTTGAGGTTACGTGGTCGTCGGTAAACGACGCCTGGAGCGGATGGGAATGCGCGTTTCAGACGTTCACTTTGTTCCAGAATGTTGTAATGTCGTTTAAGGATTTTGTTTACATTGGGGAAGTTTGTGCTGTAAGTCAAGCAGAGGTTTGTTCGTTGCGGGTCTTCTCGTGGTGGTCGCTTCATAAGTAAGTCTTCACGCTTTAGTTTTCTCGCTTTTTGAACAGCGTCATTAATTACATGTGGGGGGTATTTTTGTTGCTCGAGCATAAGTTTTAGCCTCTGTGAGCTCGTGTCAAAGTCAGCGTCTCTAGAGCAGATTCGCTTAAACCGGTGAGCCTGGCTGTATGGAATACTGTTTTTACAGTGGCGTGGGTGATCGCTTTGGTAATGAAGGTATTGTTGTCGATCCGTTGGTTTGCGATATAGGGTTGTAGAGAGCTTCTCTTCTTCTATCGTTATGGTAACATCAAAAAAATTTACGGTAACTTGCGAGTATGTGTGTGTGAAGTGTATGTTCGGATGTACAGCATTGTAAGTGTCTATAAAGCTGAGAAGTTCGTCCTCGCTGTGGGTCCAAATAAGAAATATGTCGTCTATGTATCTTCTGTATAACATTGGTTTCAAGGAACTTTGTGCAAGAAATTCAGACTCTAGCTTTCCCATAAATATGTTGGCATAATTAGGTGCCATTTTGGTGCCCATAGCAGTCCCGCTGATTTGTCGAAAATACTCTTGGTTAAACTCGAATGAATTTAATTCGAGGACCATCCTCGTCAATGTTGCAATGGCAGAGAAATCTGGGGTGTTAGATTGTCTATGGTTTGTGTACATGTTTTGTAATGCAGCTATGCCGTCATCGTGAGGAATATTTGTATATAATGAAGAGACATCAAGAGTAACCAAGTACGAGTTTTTCGGCACACAGATACCCGCAATATCTCGAAGAAAATGTGTGGTGTCTTTTATGTACGACGCGAGGGTGCATGGAATATGGCTTATTAGTTTGTCCACGTACCCTGATATGGGTTCAGTTATTGTACCGATGCCTGATATGATTGGTCGACCTGGGTTACCGCGTTTATGAATTTTTGGGAGGATGTAGAAGCGACCTGGTTTAGGGTATGCTGCTTGCATCAGTTTGTGGTCATTGTTGGTTATCTTTTCTGCGTCCAACAGTTTCTTTAGTTCTGTTGATACGATACGTTTGTATTCGTCTGTCGGATCACCTGGGAGGCGTTCGTAAAATCTTGAGTCGTCTAGTTGGCGGTATGCTTCTTGTAGGTAGTTGGTTGTATTAAGGACTACAATTGCTCCTCCTTTGTCAGCGGGTTTTATTGTTATGTCTGTCCTAGATGCCAAATTTTTCATGCTTATTTTTTCAGATTTGGTCAAGTTTTCTCGGTTTCCTTTCTGTCTGTGGTATTCGTGCACTATATCTTTCTGTACTGCGGTGATATAAAGGTCCAAGCACTTGTCTCGATTACTGTTCGGTGTCCAATCATTTGATTTACGACGGTGAATTGTTTCGTGGTTAGAAGGCCTATCTAAGAAATATTCGCGCAACCTTAAGCTTCGAGCGAAGTTGTCGAGGCCTCGGAGTAAGTGGAATTCATCGAAAAATTTTGTGGTCGGGCAGAAGCTTAGTCCCTTAGATAGCAGTTTTACTTCGTCAGGTGACAAGCTCGTGTCCGATAAGTTTACAACCACAGTGTCACACGGTGTGTTCCTAGATGGGTGCTCGTTTGTACCATTAGTGTTTTCCAGGGTGGTGGTGTTGTAATGATAAGGCACTGTATCAGGGAACGCGGGTATGGGCACATGGTCTCTTTCGAGTTTATGAAGTTTTGTGGTCCTGATGGCTTGGTATTTATTTTGCTCAAATTCTGTTAATCGCGTGATTTCTTCGTTCGATAAAGTGTTGTGGCGGAGAATGGTGTTGGTCATAGCGACCAGTTTCTTTACCTGCTTGTCACTATGATTAAGAGCAATTTCTGTTAATTCAAGAGATGCCTCAAGGAGGACGTTTTTCCATGTTATTTGGTCGTGTTTATCTAGATTTGTAGCGGCTGGTGTGAGGGAGAGTGTCATACCCTTGGGGGCTATTCTAGCACGAAGGTACACTTGCAATGTTGATTTATGCATTTCATGTCTAATTCGTTTGTCAGCAAGTTTTCGTACTTTAAGGAAAGTGGCACTGCAACTGGGAAGTGATGAGCTGGACTTACATTTCAGAAGTCAATCTTCTTTTGGGTGCGGGGATGGCACTGATGAGGTGCGCAGGTTGTAGTTATGTCCGGCAGGCCTTCGTCGTTGTGGGGAGAATTTCGGCGTTGGGCTCCCGGCGAACGTGTTCGTTGGCAGTTCCGGGGTCCGTAATAGGGGGACGCGGTTCCGTAGTTCGGCAGGCTTCCCTTTGAGGAGTGGTGTAGTGGTGCTGTCGTGTAAAGCTTCTGGTCTCGACATCCGCAATGGAGGGACGCGTGTTGGCTGTTCTGCAGACTTCCCCCCCCCCAGTAGTGGTGCGCTGTTGATGATGGTGAGGGGGTGCTTGAGGCTCGCGGGAGTCACAGTTTCGTTGATCGTCGGGAACTCATCTGTGGTGTTGGGTGGGTGTGGGGCTCCTGGTGTATGTTGATATGCAGAAGTCTTCTTGTGGGTGTCTTGTTGTGTTGAACGTATATTCACGGGAGCTGCTGGTTGAGTCGACCACCCCGTTGTAGATTCAAGATCTCCACGACCAAGTGCTTTCTTGAGGGTTTCGGCAATCAAAGCGACACCCATAAAACTCGGATGAAGCCCATCCGCAGCAAGAAAGCGTCTTGGTGGCAACTGCTCGAATTGGTAGTCAATGTATGACACCTTGCTTGGTCTTCGGCAGTAGGCCTTGACTGTCTCGTTGAATTGACGAGCGTCCCGGTTGAAGCGGTGCACGAATTGTTCGTTCGATCGTTGCAGGTGTAGGTTGAGGTACCGGGGCAACACGCATGAAACCACGAGCCTTTCGAGTTCCTGGCGTGTCCGAAGCGTGTTGTTCACTAGGCGGCGAAGGCGGCGTAGCGATTCGTCTAGTCCGTACGACGCCAGCTCGCTCGTACCGACGTGAAAAACGAGCGTGGTCACAGATCGTGGTATGCCAGCAAGCTCTTTCTCGATGTCGAATGTAGAGGCTCCGCGGATGGAAATGATTGCAGGTGTCGTCTTCTCATGTGGGTTGAAATGCCGATGTAAATACCTTGTTTGCGAGTTTCCGATGATGGCTGTAGTTGGTGCATGTTTAGGGAAATTCCGTGAGACCTGCTCGACTGGAGGTGCGCCTGTGGCCGGTCTTGTGTAGGCAGGCATGGTGGTTGAGTGGCCGTAGCGTTGCATATAGTCTAGTAGATCCTCCGTGAGCGGTCACAACGTGGTTTATTTCGACGTTTCGGCCTAGAGTCTGGCCTTCATCAGGAATAAAGATACAGTTTGTCGGTGCTCAGCTTTATACAATCTCAAATCAGAGGGCAAGGTAAGAGGGAAAAAAGGAAAGAAAAAAAAGAAAGGAAAAGGAAAGAAAAAAAAGAAAAAAAGAGAAAAATAATATACGGTGGACGCCCCTCGGGTGCCCCCCTCTCCCCTTTTCCCTCCACTCCCCCCCATCTCTCTCCCCTTCACCTTTCTGATGTCAGCGGTCTGTGTATGTTTCCGTTCACTAGCGCATTCCTCCCGATCAGACGGCCCCTCCTGGCACTGGCGGTTCGGTGTGGGGCAAAAAAGAGCTTTTCAGGAAGTCCTAAGCCTTTAACTACTCGGGGTCCCGTAAACAATTCGTCGTAGAAGGACGGGGGCCGCGTATTGTGGCAGAGGCTGGTCAGGGGGCATTTTAGGAAGTTCTAAGCCTTTAACTACTCCGCGCCCTGTCAACATTTCGTCGTAAAAATAGGGGTGCCCCGCATTGTGGTAGGCTGTGCAAGCGCGTGCAATGCGAATTCCTGGCCCGCTTCTAAATTACGCGTGTCGTGGGGGCCTCCCGGCTGTGCACATGGTTGCTGTTGGGCATGTCGTGCATGGCACAATTGATTGGGTAGTAAAATAAAACAGAAAAACAGACGACAGCTGCACTTAGGAAGAGTAGTTACACTTGGAATTGTTTTAGGTTGTCCAGTGCCCTTCGCAGCTGCAGTGCCGTGAACTCAGTTACTATTTTCATTGTTGCCGTTATTGTTTTCTAATGCTTTAATTGCTGCAAGTGTACCAGGATTCTCATTTATTCCTCTATCGAGGGTGTTAAATCGGTGGATAAGGTATGACTCTCGTTGTTCACGTTCTCGATTTGATTTAAATCCCGTCTCTAAGAGCGTTACTGATAGTTTGTCGAATGCATGGTCGGGAAGATTGAGATGTTTTGATAGAGGTAGACTTGGGGCTGATTTCGCATGGGCTCTGTGATTATTGAAGCGAATCCTAAATGGTGTTTCTGTTTGTCCGATGTACTGCATACCACACACGTTGCATTCGAGTAGGTACACCACATTAGAAGAATCGCATGTTAGGTTTCCTCGTATGTTAATCGAAAAGTTGGATTGCGTGCTGGTTGCTTTGTCTGTTTCTCGCATCGCCTTACATACAAGACATCGTGGCTTTAAGCAAGGGCGGCATGAATTATTGGGGGGTGATGTGTTAATTTGGGAGTTGACAAGGGTGTCTTTGAGGTTACGTGGTCGTCGGTAAACGACGCCTGGAGCGGATGGGAATGCGCGTTTCAGACGTTCACTTTGTTCCAGAATGTTGTAATGTCGTTTAAGGATTTTGTTTACATTGGGGAAGTTTGTGCTGTAAGTCAAGCAGAGGTTTGTTCGTTGCGGGTCTTCTCGTGGTGGTCGCTTCATAAGTAAGTCTTCACGCTTTAGTTTTCTCGCTTTTTGAACAGCGTCATTAATTACATGTGGGGGGTATTTTTGTTGCTCGAGCATAAGTTTTAGCCTCTGTGAGCTCGTGTCAAAGTCAGCGTCTCTAGAGCAGATTCGCTTAAACCGGTGAGCCTGGCTGTATGGAATACTGTTTTTACAGTGGCGTGGGTGATCGCTTTGGTAATGAAGGTATTGTTGTCGATCCGTTGGTTTGCGATATAGGGTTGTAGAGAGCTTCTCTTCTTCTATCGTTATGGTAACATCAAGAAAATTTACGGTAACTTGCGAGTATGTGTGTGTGAAGTGTATGTTCGGATGTACAGCATTGTAAGTGTCTATAAAGCTGAGAAGTTCGTCCTCGCTGTGGGTCCAAATAAGAAAGATGTCGTCTATGTATCTTCTGTATAACATTGGTTTCAAGGAACTTTGTGCAAGAAATTCAGACTCTAGCTTTCCCATAAATATGTTGGCATAATTAGGTGCCATTTTGGTGCCCATAGCAGTCCCGCTGATTTGTCGAAAATACTCTTGGTTAAACTCGAATGAATTTAATTCGAGGACCATCCTCGTCAATGTTGCAATGGCAGAGAAATCTGGGGTGTTAGATTGTCTATGGTTTGTGTACATGTTTTGTAATGCAGCTATGCCGTCATCGTGAGGAATATTTGTATATAATGAAGAGACATCAAGAGTAACCAAGTACGAGTTTTTCGGCACAGAGATACCCGCAATATCTCGAAGAAAATGTGTGGTGTCTTTTATGTACGACGCGAGGGTGCATGGAATATGGCTTATTAGTTTGTCCACGTACCCTGATATGGGTTCAGTTATTGTACCGATGCCTGATATGATTGGTCGACCTGGGTTACCGGGTTTATGAATTTTTGGGAGGATGTAGAAGCGACCTGGACTAGGGTATGCTGCTTGCATCAGTTTGTGGTCATTGTTGGTTATCTTTTCTGCGTCCAACAGTTTCTTTAGTTCTGTTGATACGATACGTTTGTATTCGTCTGTCGGATCACCTGGGAGGCGTTCGTAAAATCTTGAGTCGTCTAGTTGGCGGTATGCTTCTTGTAGGTAGTTGGTTGTATTAAGGACTACAATTGCTCCTCCTTTGTCAGCGGGTTTTATTGTTATGTCTGTCCTAGATGCCAAATTTTTCATGCTTATTTTTTCAGATTTGGTCAAGTTTTTTCGGTTTCCTTTCTGTCTGTGGTATTCGTGTACTATATCTTTCTGTACTGCGGTGATATAAAGGTCCAAGCACTTGTCTCGATTACTGTTCGGTGTCCAATCATTTGATTTACGACGGTGAATTGTTTCGTGGTTAGAAGGCCTATCTAAGAATTCCACTTACTCCGAGACCTCGACAACTTCGCTCGAAGCTTAAGGTTGCGCGAATATTTCTTAGATAGGCCTTCTAACCACGAAACAATTAACCACGAAACAGACATAACAATAGAACCCGCTGACAAAGGAGGAGCAATTGTAGTCCTTAATACAACCAACTACCTACAAGAAGCATACCGCCAACTAGACGACTCAAGGTTTTACGAACGCCTCCCAGGTGATCCGACAGACGAATACAAACGTATCGTATCAACAGAACTAAAGAAACTGTTGGACGCAGAAAAGATAACCAACAATGACCACAAACTGATGCAAGCAGCATACCCTAGTCCAGGTCGCTTCTACATCCTCCCAAAAATTCATAAACCCGGTAACCCAGGTCGACCAATCATATCAGGCATCGGTACAATAACTGAACCCATATCAGGGTACGTGGACAAACTAATAAGCCATATTCCATGCACCCTCGCGTCGTACATAAAAGACACCACACATTTTCTTCGAGATATTGCGGGTATCTGTGTGCCGAAAAACTCGTACTTGGTTACTCTTGATGTCTCTTCATTATATACAAATATTCCTCACGATGACGGCATAGCTGCATTACAAAACATGTACACAAACCATAGACAATCTAACACCCCAGATTTCTCTGCCATTGCAACATTGACGAGGATGGTCCTCGAATTAAATTCATTCGAGTTTAACCAAGAGTATTTTCGACAAATCAGCGGGACTGCTATGGGCACCAAAATGGCACCTAATTATGCCAACATATTTATGGGAAAGCTAGAGTCTGAATTTCTTGCACAAAGTTCCTTGAAACCAATGTTATACAGAAGATACATAGACGACATCTTTCTTATTTGGACCCACAGCGAGGACGAACTTCTCAGCTTTATAGACACTTACAATGCTGTACATCCGAACATACACTTCACACACACATACTCGCAAGTTACCGTAAATTTTCTTGATGTTACCATAACGATAGAAGAAGAGAAGCTCTCTACAACCCTATATCGCAAACCAACGGATCGACAACAATACCTTCATTACCAAAGCGATCACCCACGCCACTGTAAAAACAGTATTCCATACAGCCAGGCTCACCGGTTTAAGCGAATCTGCTCTAGAGACGCTGACTTTGACACGAGCTCACAGAGGCTAAAACTTATGCTCGAGCAACAAAAATACCCCCCACATGTAATTAATGACGCTGTTCAAAAAGCGAGAAAACTAAAGCGTGAAGACTTACTTATGAAGCGACCACCACGAGAAGACCCGCAACGAACAAACCTCTGCTTGACTTACAGCACAAACTTCCCTAATGTAAACAAAATCCTTAAACGACATTACAACATTCTGGAACAAAGTGAACGTCTGAAACGCGCATTCCCATCCGCTCCAGGCGTCGTTTACCGACGACCACGTAACCTCAAAGACACCCTTGTCCACTCCCAAATTAACACATCACCCCCCAATAATTCATGCCGCCCTTGCTTAAAGCCACGATGTCTTGTATATAAGGCGATGCGAGAAACAGACAAAGCAACCAGCACGCAATCCAACTTTTCGATTAACATACGAGGAAACCTAACATGCGATTCTTCTAATGTGGTGTACCTACTCGAATGCAACGTGTGTGGTATGCAGTACATCGGACAAACAGAAACACCATTTAGGATTCGCTTCAATAATCACAGAGCCCATGCGAAATCAGCCCCAAGTCTACCTCTATCAAAACATCTCAATCTTCCCGACCATGCATTCGACAAACTATCAGTAACGCTCTTAGAGACGGGATTTAAATCAAATCGAGAACGTGAACAACGAGAGTCATACCTTATCCACCGATTTAACACCCTCGATAGAGGAATAAATGAGAATCCTGGTACACTTGCAGCAATTAAAGCATTAGAAAACAATAACGGCAACAATGAAAATAGTAACTGAGTTCACGGCACTGCAGCTGCGAAGGGCACTGGACAACCTAAAACAATTCCAAGTGTAACTACTCTTCCTAAGTGCAGCTGTCGTCTGTTTTTCTGTTTTATTTTACTACCCAATCAATTGTGCCATGCACGACATGCCCAACAGCAACCATGTGCACAGCCGGGAGGCCCCCACGACACGCGTAATTTAGAAGCGGGCCAGGAATTCGCATTGCACGCGCTTGCACAGCCTACCACAATGCGGGGCACCCCTATTTTTACGACGAAATGTTGACAGGGCGCGGAGTAGTTAAAGGCTTAGAACTTCCTAAAATGCCCGCTGACCAGCCTCTGCCACAATACGCGGCCCCCGTCCTTCTACGACGAATTGTTTACGGGACCCCGAGTAGTTAAAGGCTTAGGACTTCCTGAAAAGCTCTTTTTTGCCCCACACCGAACCGCCAGTGCCAGGAGGGGCCGTCTGATCGGGAGGAATGCGCTAGTGAACGGAAACATACACAGACCGCTGACATCAGAAAGGTGAAGGGGAGAGAGATGGGGGGGAGTGGAGGGAAAAGGGGAGAGGGGGGCACCCGAGGGGCGTCCACCGTATATTATTTTTCTCTTTTTTTCTTTTTTTTCTTTCCTTTTCTTTTGTTTTTTTTCTTTCCTTTTTTTCCCTCTTACCTTGCCCTCTGATTTGAGATTGTATAAAGCTGAGCACCGACAAACTGTATCTTTATTCCTGATGAAGGCCAGACTCTAGGCCGAAACGTCGAAATAAACCACGTTGTGACCGCTCACGGAGGATCTACTAGACTATATGCAACGCTACGGCCACTCAACCACCATGCCTGCCTACACAAGACCGGCCACAGGCGCACCTCCAGTCGAGCAGGTCTCACGGAATTTCCCTAAACATGCACCAACTACAGCCATCATCGGAAACTCGCAAACAAGGTATTTACATCGGCATTTCAACCCACATGAGAAGACGACACCTGCAATCATTTCCATCCGCGGAGCCTCTACATTCGACATCGAGAAAGAGCTTGCTGGCATACCACGATCTGTGACCACGCTCGTTTTTCACGTCGGTACGAGCGAGCTGGCGTCGTACGGACTAGACGAATCGCTACGCCGCCTTCGCCGCCTAGTGAACAACACGCTTCGGACACGCCAGGAACTCGAAAGGCTCGTGGTTTCATGCGTGTTGCCCCGGTACCTCAACCTACACCTGCAACGATCGAACGAACAATTCGTGCACCGCTTCAACCGGGACGCTCGTCAATTCAACGAGACAGTCAAGGCCTACTGCCGAAGACCAAGCAAGGTGTCATACATTGACTACCAATTCGAGCAGTTGCCACCAAGACGCTTTCTTGCTGCGGATGGGCTTCATCCGAGTTTTATGGGTGTCGCTTTGATTGCCGAAACCCTCAAGAAAGCACTTGGTCGTGGAGATCTTGAATCTACAGCGGGGTGGTCGACTCAACCAGCAGCTCCCGTGAATATACGTTCAACACAACAAGACACCCACAAGAAGACTTCTGCATATCAACATACACCAGGAGCCCCACACCCACCCAACACCACAGATGAGTTCCCGACGATCAACGAAACTGTGACTCCCGCGAGCCTCAAGCACCCCCTCACCATCCTCAACAGCGCACCACTACTGGGGGGGGGGGGGGGAAGTCTGCAGAACAGCCAACACGCGTCCCTCCATTGCGGATGTCGAGACCAGAAGCACTACACGACAGCACCACTACACCACTCCTCAAAGGGAAGCCTGCCGAACTACGGAACCGCGTCCCCCTATTACGGACCCCGGAACTGCCAACGAACACGTTCGCCGGGAGCCCAACGCCGAAATTCTCCCCACAACGACGAAGGCCTGCCGGACATAACTACAACCTGCGCACCTCATCAGTGCCATCCCCGCACCCAAAAGAAGATTGACTTCTGAAATGTAAGTCCAGCTCATCACTTCCCAGTTGCAGTGCCACTTTCCTTAAAGTACGAAAACTTGCTGACAAACGAATTAGACATGAAATGCATAAATCAACATTGCAAGTGTACCTTCGTGCTAGAATAGCCCCCAAGGGTATGACACTCTCCCTCACACCAGCCGCTACAAATCTAGATAAACACGACCAAATAACATGGAAAAACGTCCTCCTTGAGGCATCTCTTGAATTAACAGAAATTGCTCTTAATCATAGTGACAAGCAGGTAAAGAAACTGGTCGCTATGACCAACACCATTCTCCGCCACAACACTTTATCGAACGAAGAAATCACGCGATTAACAGAATTTGAGCAAAATAAATACCAAGCCATCAGGACCACAAAACTTCATAAACTCGAAAGAGACCATGTGCCCATACCCGCGTTCCCTGATACAGTGCCTTATCATTACAACACCACCACCCTGGAAAACACTAATGGTACAAACGAGCACCCATCTAGGAACACACCGTGTGACACTGTGGTTGTAAACTTATCGGACACGAGCTTGTCACCTGACGAAGTAAAACTGCTATCTAAGGGACTAAGCTTCTGCCCGACCACAAAATTTTTCGATGAATTCCACTTACTCCGAGACCTCGACAACTTCGCTCGAAGCTTAAGGTTGCGCGAATATTTCTTAGATAGGCCTTCTAACCACGAAACAATTCACCGTCGTAAATCAAATGATTGGACACCGAACAGTAATCGAGACAAGTGCTTGGACCTTTATATCACCGCAGTACAGAAAGATATAGTACACGAATAACACAGACAGAAAGGAAACCGAGAAAACTTGACCAAATCTGAAAAAATAAGCATGAAAAATTTGGCATCTAGGACAGACATAACAATAAAACCCGCTGACAAAGGAGGAGCAATTGTAGTCCTTAATACAACCAACTACCTACAAGAAGCATACCGCCAACTAGACGACTCAAGATTTTACGAACGCCTCCCAGGTGATCCGACAGACGAATACAAACGTATCGTATCAACAGAACTAAAGAAACTGTTGGACGCAGAAAAGATAACCAACAATGACCACAAACTGATGCAAGCAGCATACCCTAGTCCAGGTCGCTTCTACATCCTCCCAAAAATTCATAAACCCGGTAACCCAGGTCGACCAATCATATCAGGCATCGGTACAATAACTGAACCCATATCAGGGTACGTGGACAAACTAATAAGCCATATTCCATGCACCCTCGCGTCGTACATAAAAGACACCACACATTTTCTTCGAGATATTGCGGGTATCTGTGTGCCGAAAAACTCGTACTTGGTTACTCTTGATGTCTCTTCATTATATACAAATATTCCTCACGATGACGGCATAGCTGCATTACAAAACATGTACACAAACCATAGACAATCTAACACCCCAGATTTCTCTGCCATTGCAACATTGACGAGGATGGTCCTCGAATTAAATTCATTCGAGTTTAACCAAGAGTATTTTCGACAAATCAGCGGGACTGCTATGGGCACCAAAATGGCACCTAATTATGCCAACATATTTATGGGAAAGCTAGAGTCTGAATTTCTTGCACAAAGTTCCTTGAAACCAATGTTATACAGAAGATACATAGACGACATCTTTCTTATTTGGACCCACAGCGAGGACGAACTTCTCAGCTTTTTAGACACTTACAATGCTGTACATCCGAACATACACTTCACACACACATACTCGCAAGTTACCGTAAATTTTCTTGATGTTACCATAACGATAGAAGAAGAGAAGCTCTCTACAACCCTATATCGCAAACCAACGGATCGACAACAATACCTTCATTACCAAAGCGATCACCCACGCCACTGTAAAAACAGTATTCCATACAGCCAGGCTCACCGGTTTAAGCGAATCTGCTCTAGAGACGCTGACTTTGACACGAGCTCACAGAGGCTAAAACTTATGCTCGAGCAACAAAAATACCCCCCACATGTAATTAATGACGCTGTTCAAAAAGCGAGAAAACTAAAGCGTGAAGACTTACTTATAAAGCGACCACCACGAGAAGACCCGCAACGAACAAACCTCTGCTTGACTTACAGCACAAACTTCCCCAATGTAAACAAAATCCTTAAACGACATTACAACATTCTGGAACAAAGTGAACGTCTGAAACGCGCATTCCCATCCGCTCCAGGCGTCGTTTACCGACGACCACGTAACCTCAAAGACACCCTTGTCCACTCCCAAATTAACACATCACCCCCCAATAATTCATGCCGCCCTTGCTTAAAGCCACGATGTCTTGTATGTAAGGCGATGCGAGAAACAGACAAAGCAACCAGCACGCAATCCAACTTTTCGATTAACATACGAGGAAACCTAACATGCGATTCTTCTAATGTGGTGTACCTACTCGAATGCAACGTGTGTGGTATGCAGTACATCGGACAAACAGAAACACCATTTAGGATTCGCTTCAATAATCACAGAGCCCATGCGAAATCAGCCCCAAGTCTTCCTCTATAAAAACATCTCAATCTTCCCGACCATGCATTCGACAAACTATCAGTAACGCTCTTAGAGACGGGATTTAAATCAAATCGAGAACGTGAACAACGAGAGTCATACCTTATCCACCGATTTAACACCCTCGATAGAGGAATAAATGAGAATCCTGGTACACTTGCAGCAATTAAAGCATTAGAAAACAATAACGGCAACAATGAAAATAGTAACTGAGTTCACGGCACTGCAGCTGCGAAGGGCACTGGACAACCTAAAACAATTCCAAGTGTAACTACTCTTCCTAAGTGTAGCTGTCGTCTGTTTTTCTGTTTTATTTTACTACCCAATCAATTGTGCCATGCACGACATGCCCAACAGCAACCATGTGCACAGCCGGGAGGCCCCCACGACACGCGTAATTTAGAAGCGGGCCAGGAATTCGCATTGCACGCGCTTGCACAGCCTACCACAATGCGGGGCACCCCTATTTTTACGACGAAATGTTGACAGGGCGCGGAGTAGTTAAAGGCTTAGAACTTCCTAAAATGCCCGCTGACCAGCCTCTGCCACAATACGCGGCCCCCGTCCTTCTACGACGAATTGTTTACGGGACCCCGAGTAGTTAAAGGCTTAGGACTTCCTGAAAAGCTCTTTTTTGCCCCACACCGAACCGCCAGTGCCAGGAGGGGCCGTCTGATCGGGAGGAATGCGCTAGTGAACGGAAACATACACAGACCGCTGACATCAGAAAGGTGAAGGGGAGAGAGATGGGGGGGAGTGGAGGGAAAAGGGGAGAGGGGGGCACCCGAGGGGCGTCCACCGTATATTATTTTTCTCTTTTTTTCTTTTTTTTCTTTCCTTTTCTTTTCTTTTTTTTCTTTCCTTTTTTTCCCTCTTACCTTGCCCTCTGATTTGAGATTGTATAAAGCTGAGCACCGACAAACTGTATCTTTATTCCTGATGAAGGCCAGACTCTAGGCCGAAACGTCGAAATAAACCACGTTGTGACCGCTCACGGAGGATCTACTAGACTATATGCAACGCTACGGCCACTCAACCACCATGCCTGCCTACACAAGACCGGCCACAGGCGCACCTCCAGTCGAGCAGGTCTCACGGAATTTCCCTAAACATGCACCAACTACAGCCATCATCGGAAACTCGCAAACAAGGTATTTACATCGGCATTTCAACCCACATGAGAAGACGACACCTGCAATCATTTCCATCCGCGGAGCCTCTACATTCGACATCGAGAAAGAGCTTGCTGGCATACCACGATCTGTGACCACGCTCGTTTTTCACGTCGGTACGAGCGAGCTGGCGTCGTACGGACTAGACGAATCGCTACGCCGCCTTCGCCGCCTAGTGAACAACACGCTTCGGACACGCCAGGAACTCGAAAGGCTCGTGGTTTCATGCGTGTTGCCCCGGTACCTCAACCTACACCTGCAACGATCGAACGAACAATTCGTGCACCGCTTCAACCGGGACGCTCGTCAATTCAACGAGACAGTCAAGGCCTACTGCCGAAGACCAAGCAAGGTGTCATACATTGACTACCAATTCGAGCAGTTGCCACCAAGACGCTTTCTTGCTGCGGATGGGCTTCATCCGAGTTTTATGGGTGTCGCTTTGATTGCCGAAACCCTCAAGAAAGCACTTGGTCGTGGAGATCTTGAATCTACAACGGGGTGGTCGACTCAACCAGCAGCTCCCGTGAATATACGTTCAACACAACAAGACACCCACAAGAAGACTTCTGCATATCAACATACACCAGGAGCCCCACACCCACCCAACACCACAGATGAGTTCCCGACGATCAACGAAACTGTGACTCCCGCGAGCCTCAAGCACCCCCTCACCATCATCAACAGCGCACCACTACTGGGGGGGAAGTCTGCAGAACAGCCAACACGCGTCCCTCCATTGCGGATGTCGAGACCAGAAGCACTACACGACAGCACCACTACACCACTCCTCAAAGGGAAGCCTGCCGAACTACGGAACCGCGTCCCCCTATTACGGACCCCGGAACTGCCAACGAACACGTTCGCCGGGAGCCCAACGCCGAAATTCTCCCCACAACGACGAAGGCCTGCCGGACATAACTACAACCTGCGCACCTCATCAGTGCCATCCCCGCACCCAAAAGAAGATTGACTTCTGAAATGTAAGTCCAGCTCATCACTTCCCAGTTGCAGTGCCACTTTCCTTAAAGTACGAAAACTTGCTGACAAACGAATTAGACATGAAATGCATAAATCAACATTGCAAGTGTACCTTCGTGCTAGAATAGCCCCCAAGGGTATGACACTCTCCCTCACACCAGCCGCTACAAATCTAGATAAACACGACCAAATAACATGGAAAAACGTCCTCCTTGAGGCATCTCTTGAATTAACAGAAATTGCTCTTAATCATAGTGACAAGCAGGTAAAGAAACTGGTCGCTATGACCAACACCATTCTCCGCCACAACACTTTATCGAACGAAGAAATCACGCGATTAACAGAATTTGAGCAAAATAAATACCAAGCCATCAGGACCACAAAACTTCATAAACTCGAAAGAGACCATGTGCCCATACCCGCGTTCCCTGATACAGTGCCTTATCATTACAACACCACCACCCTGGAAAACACTAATGGTACAAACGAGCACCCATCTAGGAACACACCGTGTGACACTGTGGTTGTAAACTTATCGGACACGAGCTTGTCACCTGACGAAGTAAAACTGCTATCTAAGGGACTAAGCTTCTGCCCGACCACAAAATTTTTCGATGAATTCCACTTACTCCGAGACCTCGACAACTTCGCTCGAAGCTTAAGGTTGCGCGAATATTTCTTAGATAGGCCTTCTAACCACGAAACAATTCACCGTCGTAAATCAAATGATTGGACACCGAACAGTAATCGAGACAAGTGCTTGGACCTTTATATCACCGCAGTACAGAAAGATATAGTACACGAATACCACAGACAGAAAGGAAACCGAAAAAACTTGACCAAATCTGAAAAAATAAGCATGAAAAATTTGGCATCTAGGACAGACATAACAATAAAACCCGCTGACAAAGGAGGAGCAATTGTAGTCCTTAATACAACCAACTACCTACAAGAAGCATACCGCCAACTAGACGACTCAAGATTTTACGAACGCCTCCCAGGTGATCCGACAGACGAATACAAACGTATCGTATCAACAGAACTAAAGAAACTGTTGGACGCAGAAAAGATAACCAACAATGACCACAAACTGATGCAAGCAGCATACCCTAGTCCAGGTCGCTTCTACATCCTCCCAAAAATTCATAAACCCGGTAACCCAGGTCGACCAATCATATCAGGCATCGGTACAATAACTGAACCCATATCAGGGTACGTGGACAAACTAATAAGCCATATTCCATGCACCCTCGCGTCGTACATAAAAGACACCACACATTTTCTTCGAGATATTGCGGGTATCTGTGTGCCGAAAAACTCGTACTTGGTTACTCTTGATGTCTCTTCATTATATACAAATATTCCTCACGATGACGGCATAGCTGCATTACAAAACATGTACACAAACCATAGACAATCTAACACCCCAGATTTCTCTGCCATTGCAACATTGACGAGGATGGTCCTCGAATTAAATTCATTCGAGTTTAACCAAGAGTATTTTCGACAAATCAGCGGGACTGCTATGGGCACCAAAATGGCACCTAATTATGCCAACATATTTATGGGAAAGCTAGAGTCTGAATTTCTTGCACAAAGTTCCTTGAAACCAATGTTATACAGAAGATACATAGACGACATCTTTCTTATTTGGACCCACAGCGAGGACGAACTTCTCAGCTTTTTAGACACTTACAATGCTGTACATCCGAACATACACTTCACACACACATACTCGCAAGTTACCGTAAATTTTCTTGATGTTACCATAACGATAGAAGAAGAGAAGCTCTCTACAACCCTATATCGCAAACCAACGGATCGACAACAATACCTTCATTACCAAAGCGATCACCCACGCCACTGTAAAAACAGTATTCCATACAGCCAGGCTCACCGGTTTAAGCGAATCTGCTCTAGAGACGCTGACTTTGACACGAGCTCACAGAGGCTAAAACTTATGCTCGAGCAACAAAAATACCCCCCACATGTAATTAATGACGCTGTTCAAAAAGCGAGAAAACTAAAGCGTGAAGACTTACTTATAAAGCGACCACCACGAGAAGACCCGCAACGAACAAACCTCTGCTTGACTTACAGCACAAACTTCCCCAATGTAAACAAAATCCTTAAACGACATTACAACATTCTGGAACAAAGTGAACGTCTGAAACGCGCATTCCCATCCGCTCCAGGCGTCGTTTACCGACGACCACGTAACCTCAAAGACACCCTTGTCCACTCCCAAATTAACACATCACCCCCCAATAATTCATGCCGCCCTTGCTTAAAGCCACGATGTCTTGTATGTAAGGCGATGCGAGAAACAGACAAAGCAACCAGCACGCAATCCAACTTTTCGATTAACATACGAGGAAACCTAACATGCGATTCTTCTAATGTGGTGTACCTACTCGAATGCAACGTGTGTGGTATGCAGTACATCGGACAAACAGAAACACCATTTAGGATTCGCTTCAATAATCACAGAGCCCATGCGAAATCAGCCCCAAGTCTTCCTCTATAAAAACATCTCAATCTTCCCGACCATGCATTCGACAAACTATCAGTAACGCTCTTAGAGACGGGATTTAAATCAAATCGAGAACGTGAACAACGAGAGTCATACCTTATCCACCGATTTAACACCCTCGATAGAGGAATAAATGAGAATCCTGGTACACTTGCAGCAATTAAAGCATTAGAAAACAATAACGGCAACAATGAAAATAGTAACTGAGTTCACGGCACTGCAGCTGCGAAGGGCACTGGACAACCTAAAACAATTCCAAGTGTAACTACTCTTCCTAAGTGTAGCTGTCGTCTGTTTTTCTGTTTTATTTTACTACCCAATCAATTGTGCCATGCACGACATGCCCAACAGCAACCATGTGCACAGCCGGGAGGCCCCCACGACACGCGTAATTTAGAAGCGGGCCAGGAATTCGCATTGCACGCGCTTGCACAGCCTACCACAATGCGGGGCACCCCTATTTTTACGACGAAATGTTGACAGGGCGCGGAGTAGTTAAAGGCTTAGAACTTCCTAAAATGCCCGCTGACCAGCCTCTGCCACAATACGCGGCCCCCGTCCTTCTACGACGAATTGTTTACGGGACCCCGAGTAGTTAAAGGCTTAGGACTTCCTGAAAAGCTCTTTTTTGCCCCACACCGAACCGCCAGTGCCAGGAGGGGCCGTCTGATCGGGAGGAATGCGCTAGTGAACGGAAACATACACAGACCGCTGACATCAGAAAGGTGAAGGGGAGAGAGATGGGGGGGAGTGGAGGGAAAAGGGGAGAGGGGGGCACCCGAGGGGCGTCCACCGTATATTATTTTTCTCTTTTTTTCTTTTTTTTCTTTCCTTTTCTTTTCTTTTTTTTCTTTCCTTTTTTTCCCTCTTACCTTGCCCTCTGATTTGAGATTGTATAAAGCTGAGCACCGACAAACTGTATCTTTATTCCTGATGAAGGCCAGACTCTAGGCCGAAACGTCGAAATAAACCACGTTGTGACCGCTCACGGAGGATCTACTAGACTATATGCAACGCTACGGCCACTCAACCACCATGCCTGCCTACACAAGACCGGCCACAGGCGCACCTCCAGTCGAGCAGGTCTCACGGAATTTCCCTAAACATGCACCAACTACAGCCATCATCGGAAACTCGCAAACAAGGTATTTACATCGGCATTTCAACCCACATGAGAAGACGACACCTGCAATCATTTCCATCCGCGGAGCCTCTACATTCGACATCGAGAAAGAGCTTGCTGGCATACCACGATCTGTGACCACGCTCGTTTTTCACGTCGGTACGAGCGAGCTGGCGTCGTACGGACTAGACGAATCGCTACGCCGCCTTCGCCGCCTAGTGAACAACACGCTTCGGACACGCCAGGAACTCGAAAGGCTCGTGGTTTCATGCGTGTTGCCCCGGTACCTCAACCTACACCTGCAACGATCGAACGAACAATTCGTGCACCGCTTCAACCGGGACGCTCGTCAATTCAACGAGACAGTCAAGGCCTACTGCCGAAGACCAAGCAAGGTGTCATACATTGACTACCAATTCGAGCAGTTGCCACCAAGACGCTTTCTTGCTGCGGATGGGCTTCATCCGAGTTTTATGGGTGTCGCTTTGATTGCCGAAACCCTCAAGAAAGCACTTGGTCGTGGAGATCTTGAATCTACAACGGGGTGGTCGACTCAACCAGCAGCTCCCGTGAATATACGTTCAACACAACAAGACACCCACAAGAAGACTTCTGCATATCAACATACACCAGGAGCCCCACACCCACCCAACACCACAGATGAGTTCCCGACGATCAACGAAACTGTGACTCCCGCGAGCCTCAAGCACCCCCTCACCATCATCAACAGCGCACCACTACTGGGGGGGAAGTCTGCAGAACAGCCAACACGCGTCCCTCCATTGCGGATGTCGAGACCAGAAGCACTACACGACAGCACCACTACACCACTCCTCAAAGGGAAGCCTGCCGAACTACGGAACCGCGTCCCCCTATTACGGACCCCGGAACTGCCAACGAACACGTTCGCCGGGAGCCCAACGCCGAAATTCTCCCCACAACGACGAAGGCCTGCCGGACATAACTACAACCTGCGCACCTCATCAGTGCCATCCCCGCACCCAAAAGAAGATTGACTTCTGAAATGTAAGTCCAGCTCATCACTTCCCAGTTGCAGTGCCACTTTCCTTAAAGTACGAAAACTTGCTGACAAACGAATTAGACATGAAATGCATAAATCAACATTGCAAGTGTACCTTCGTGCTAGAATAGCCCCCAAGGGTATGACACTCTCCCTCACACCAGCCGCTACAAATCTAGATAAACACGACCAAATAACATGGAAAAACGTCCTCCTTGAGGCATCTCTTGAATTAACAGAAATTGCTCTTAATCATAGTGACAAGCAGGTAAAGAAACTGGTCGCTATGACCAACACCATTCTCCGCCACAACACTTTATCGAACGAAGAAATCACGCGATTAACAGAATTTGAGCAAAATAAATACCAAGCCATCAGGACCACAAAACTTCATAAACTCGAAAGAGACCATGTGCCCATACCCGCGTTCCCTGATACAGTGCCTTATCATTACAACACCACCACCCTGGAAAACACTAATGGTACAAACGAGCACCCATCTAGGAACACACCGTGTGACACTGTGGTTGTAAACTTATCGGACACGAGCTTGTCACCTGACGAAGTAAAACTGCTATCTAAGGGACTAAGCTTCTGCCCGACCACAAAATTTTTCGATGAATTCCACTTACTCCGAGACCTCGACAACTTCGCTCGAAGCTTAAGGTTGCGCGAATATTTCTTAGATAGGCCTTCTAACCACGAAACAATTCACCGTCGTAAATCAAATGATTGGACACCGAACAGTAATCGAGACAAGTGCTTGGACCTTTATATCACCGCAGTACAGAAAGATATAGTACACGAATACCACAGACAGAAAGGAAACCGAAAAAACTTGACCAAATCTGAAAAAATAAGCATGAAAAATTTGGCATCTAGGACAGACATAACAATAAAACCCGCTGACAAAGGAGGAGCAATTGTAGTCCTTAATACAACCAACTACCTACAAGAAGCATACCGCCAACTAGACGACTCAAGATTTTACGAACGCCTCCCAGGTGATCCGACAGACGAATACAAACGTATCGTATCAACAGAACTAAAGAAACTGTTGGACGCAGAAAAGATAACCAACAATGACCACAAACTGATGCAAGCAGCATACCCTAGTCCAGGTCGCTTCTACATCCTCCCAAAAATTCATAAACCCGGTAACCCAGGTCGACCAATCATATCAGGCATCGGTACAATAACTGAACCCATATCAGGGTACGTGGACAAACTAATAAGCCATATTCCATGCACCCTCGCGTCGTACATAAAAGACACCACACATTTTCTTCGAGATATTGCGGGTATCTGTGTGCCGAAAAACTCGTACTTGGTTACTCTTGATGTCTCTTCATTATATACAAATATTCCTCACGATGACGGCATAGCTGCATTACAAAACATGTACACAAACCATAGACAATCTAACACCCCAGATTTCTCTGCCATTGCAACATTGACGAGGATGGTCCTCGAATTAAATTCATTCGAGTTTAACCAAGAGTATTTTCGACAAATCAGCGGGACTGCTATGGGCACCAAAATGGCACCTAATTATGCCAACATATTTATGGGAAAGCTAGAGTCTGAATTTCTTGCACAAAGTTCCTTGAAACCAATGTTATACAGAAGATACATAGACGACATCTTTCTTATTTGGACCCACAGCGAGGACGAACTTCTCAGCTTTATAGACACTTACAATGCTGTACATCCGAACATACACTTCACACACACATACTCGCAAGTTACCGTAAATTTTCTTGATGTTACCATAACGATAGAAGAAGAGAAGCTCTCTACAACCCTATATCGCAAACCAACGGATCGACAACAATACCTTCATTACCAAAGCGATCACCCACGCCACTGTAAAAACAGTATTCCATACAGCCAGGCTCACCGGTTTAAGCGAATCTGCTCTAGAGACGCTGACTTTGACACGAGCTCACAGAGGCTAAAACTTATGCTCGAGCAACAAAAATACCCCCCACATGTAATTAATGACGCTGTTCAAAAAGCGAGAAAACTAAAGCGTGAAGACTTACTTATGAAGCGACCACCACGAGAAGACCCGCAACGAACAAACCTCTGCTTGACTTACAGCACAAACTTCCCCAATGTAAACAAAATCCTTAAACGACATTACAACATTCTGGAACAAAGTGAACGTCTGAAACGCGCATTCCCATCCGCTCCAGGCGTCGTTTACCGACGACCACGTAACCTCAAAGACACCCTTGTCAACTCCCAAATTAACACATCACCCCCCAATAATTCATGCCGCCCTTGCTTAAAGCCACGATGTCTTGTATGTAAGGCGATGCGAGAAACAGACAAAGCAACCAGCACGCAATCCAACTTTTCGATTAACATACGAGGAAACCTAACATGCGATTCTTCTAATGTGGTGTACCTACTCGAATGCAACGTGTGTGGTATGCAGTACATCGGACAAACAGAAACACCATTTAGGATTCGCTTCAATAATCACAGAGCCCATGCGAAATCAGCCCCAAGTCTACCTCTATCAAAACATCTCAATCTTCCCGACCATGCATTCGACAAACTATCAGTAACGCTCTTAGAGACGGGATTTAAATCAAATCGAGAACGTGAACAACGAGAGTCATACCTTATCCACCGATTTAACACCCTCGATAGAGGAATAAATGAGAATCCTGGTACACTTGCAGCAATTAAAGCATTAGAAAACAATAACGGCAACAATGAAAATAGTAACTGAGTTCACGGCACTGCAGCTGCGAAGGGCACTGGACAACCTAAAACAATTCCAAGTGTAACTACTCTTCCTAAGTGCTGCTGTCGTCTGTTTTTCTGTTTTATTTTACTACCCAATCAATTGTGCCATGCACGACATGCCCAACAGCAACCATGTGCACAGCCGGGAGGCCCCCACGACACGCGTAATTTAGAAGCGGGCCAGGAATTCGCATTGCACGCGCTTGCACAGCCTACCACAATGCGGGGCACCCCTATTTTTACGACGAAATGTTGACAGGGCGCGGAGTAGTTAAAGGCTTAGAACTTCCTAAAATGCCCGCTGACCAGCCTCTGCCACAATACGCGGCCCCCGTCCTTCTACGACGAATTGTTTACGGGACCCCGAGTAGTTAAAGGCTTAGGACTTCCTGAAAAGCTCTTTTTTGCCCCACACCGAACCGCCAGTGCCAGGAGGGGCCGTCTGATCGGGAGGAATGCGCTAGTGAACGGAAACATACACAGACCGCTGACATCAGAAAGGTGAAGGGGAGAGAGATGGGGGGGAGTGGAGGGAAAAGGGGAGAGGGGGGCACCCGAGGGGCGTCCACCGTATATTATTTTTCTCTTTTTTTCTTTTTTTTCTTTCCTTTTCTTTTCTTTTTTTTCTTTCCTTTTTTTCCCTCTTACCTTGCCCTCTGATTTGAGATTGTATAAAGCTGAGCACCGACAAACTGTATCTTTATTCCTGATGAAGGCCAGACTCTAGGCCGAAACGTCGAAATAAACCACGTTGTGACCGCTCACGGAGGATCTACTAGACTATATATATATATATATATATATATATATATATATATATATATATAATTATGTATATATATATGTATATATATATATATATATATACGATTTAACAGACAGCAATGCCAAGGAATGTACAGGGGAAGTTATTAGTACCAATTGAATGTAAATAAGAAAGAAAAGTGGGTGGAAAAATAACCAGCCGTGAGCAGGAATCGAGCCTACGACCTTCGAATAACGCGTTCGATGCTCTATCCACTGAGCTATCACAGCGGCCTTACCTCCATCCACTTTTTTTGGTTTATATGTGAATTTAGAAGTAGGAGTGTCAGTCAGCGCCATCTATAAGCCAAGCGACGAGTGTGAAACACTCTTTTATGCGCATATGTGGCGTCACGTAGCACGTGAACTTATTACGAGTGGGCAGCCGATATACGAGGGACTATTAATCAGCTGCCCGCTCGTAATAAAACCGGTAGTCGCTTGCGTCGCGGTGTTATAAGCAAATGTAACAAAAGGTAATACAGCGTCCCAGTTAGTGTGGTCGGAGGAGGTGTACATCCTCAGCATGTCGCCCAGTGTGCGGTTGAAGCGCTCTGTAAGACCATTTGTCTGTGGATGGTATGCGGTAGATTTCTGGTTGATGATGTTGCATTCGGCAAGGATAGCTTGGATGACCTGCAACAGAAACACCCGACCCCTATCACTGAGTAATTCCCGCGGAGCACCATGGCGTAGAATGAAGCTGCGGAGAATGAAGAGTGCAAATTCGTGGGTGGTCGCTGCCGGTAGAGCTGCAGTCTTCTCAGCGTGGTGTGTCAGATGATCGACGCTGACAATAATCCACCGGTTTTCAGAGCCACTATATGGGAGGGGACCATAGAGGTCAATACCCACGCGGTCGAATGGGCGAGCCGGGCAGGGGAGCGGCTGTAACATGCCAGTAAGGTGCCGTGGAGGTGTCTTGTTTTGTTGGCAATCGGTGCAAGACTGAACGTATTTCTGCACAAAGCGATACATTCCTCGCCAGTAATATCGTTGGCGCAGCCTTTCGGAGGGTTTCAGGACACCTGCGAGAGCACTTTGGGGATCTGCATGGAAATTCCTGCCATCCGTGTCGCCGATAGTGGAACTGTGGCCGCCTTTGGAATGTGTACCGCTCGTATTAGCCTTGCCGGCCGCCATGTTTCTGTTATATTTACCGTGCTTGAAAATTGCCCTCATGACCTCATCATCGGGATGGACTTTTTATCGACGCATTCTGCCCTGGTCGTCTGGTTGGTTGGTTGGTTAATTGGTTGGTTGGTTGGTTGGTCGGTCGGTCGGTCGGTCGGTCGGTCGGTCGGTCGGTCGGTCGGTCGGTCGGTCGGTCGGTCGGTCGGTCGGTCGGTCGGTCGGTCGGTCGGTCGGTCGGTCGGTCGGTCGGTCGGTCGGTCGGTCGGTCGGTTGGTCGGTCGGTCGGTTGGTCTGTCGGTCGGTCGGTCAGTCGGTCGGTCCTCAGAGTTCTGGCGCAACCCACCACGGGGCATCGGTCATGAAACGGACGGTGCCTCATTTGTGAAATAAAATTGTTTCACCAGCCGGATTATTTAGATAAGGATGTTTAAACAAAGTACCAATTGGTAAACAATAGCTTAGGAATAAGATAAAAAAAGGTAACACGAAAATGAACAAGTTAATATGTTTTAAAATAAAGTGAATTTATGCCTCAGCTTAACATTCTATTCGTTTTGCTGCCCTTAGAAAATTGCACACGACCTCGCAAACGTTCATGTTTCCAAATCCCTTTTCAGTTGCTACAAAAGAAAGGACCACCGGAAGAGATAAATTTAGAGCCAACCTACGGAGAGGTTCTTCTAACAGTCTCTTTCTTTGGTTTGTATATAACCTGCATGTTAAGAGGAAATGGTGAAGGGATTCACTCTCGTTGCAGTGGAGGCAAAGAGGAGACTGTGCCAGACCAGACCTGTGTGCATAAAAGTTTAGGGAGGGGGGACTTGGCATCTTAGTCTCGTAATTTATATCTCCACCATTCTAGAGAAGCACCATCGATTTTTTCAGGAGTACTTAAGTTGAGAAAAATCAGATGCTGCCAAGCAAGATTTTTCAAACTGATCTGAAGTGACATATTTTTCAAAGCGTGCCACGGCGATGAATGGTAGCGTTGGCAATATAGAAATAATAGGATAATTATGTGAGGCCACTGCGAGTGCATCTGCATATTCATTGAGGGTTAAACCTTTATGTCCTGGTATCCACACCCTGTGAATAAGCCGTAAATATCTTGGGGCAAGGGCGTAAAATACTTTTAAAACATTGGAAATATTAGGCGCAGTTAATGAACTATACACAGAAAAGCAGTCTGAAATAAAAATAGCATCTGTTATTCATTGAGGTAATTTTCATAACGCCAAGAAAATTGCAAGTAATTCTGCTTGATAAATAGGTGTAAAATTAGGTAAACGTATCGAAAAATATTAATCCAACACTAAAGATGCAATTCCAACTCCTGTTTTCTCTTCGTGAACTGAAGCATCAGTTCCCATTAAAATCTTTATGTCTAATGTTGCCAGGTGGTCTTTCGAAATGGCATTTAGGTATCCACTGGAAGTAGTTTTGCAATTATAAAGAAATATATTCCCAAATTTCATTTTTATTGTTTGAATAGGCATTCTTAGTACCCGTGCTTCACGAAGGTTAACTTGTAATGTTTCCAAGAGCTTCTGTACGACGACGACTTGCGGACGCTTTAATCTAGACCACTGTTGGTCAAAAAAGGACGTTGGCTTATTAATGAAAAAATATTGCAGCCTCTCTTTAGAACTTCTTCTTCTTCCAGATTCTCGCCCCGAGCTGCCGAAAAGCCTCTGTACCACAGACCAGTCAGATACCGCCAAAAGCCCCCAAATTCATTGAATTGGCAACAAGTTCACCTGTTAGTGACGGCAATTAAGTCGTAACGCCTATTCCTGATGTTTTCCTGGCGCGCGACCTCACTGTGCCACACTCAGTCGTAAACATGGCCTCTAACCGAACATGTCTGCTCATTATCAATTTCGTATTCACGCAGCAAATACTATCACATGGAATTTCAGTCACTACGCTTCGAGCCTTAATAGACGCCCACGTCACCGCTTTTGCAGCAGACGCATGCTCCGATCTTCCATGTCGCCTCCCAGATGCTACTTCCTTCGATGCGGCCTTGCGCCCCATGATCAACCTGAAACTCAAACCTGAGCAATCCGACACCCTATTCGGCCTTGTGGCTTCCTACCGCGACATATTTGACATCGACCGCAGTCCACTCGGTCAGACTTTCATCGTAAAGCACCCCATTATTACTGCTGAATCTCTTCCAATTCACTGCCGACCATACCGGGTGTCTGCCCCAGAGCTAGAGGTAATTCAAGAAGAACTCAGCAAGATGCTAGCCAAAGGAATTACTGAACCCTCCTCGAGCCCTTGCTCATCTCCTGTTGTGCTTGTTAAAAATAAAGATGACACGGGGCACTTCTGGATTGCTTACCGCCATCTTAATAGAATCTCGAAAAAGGGCGTTTATCCTTTGCCCCGAATTGATGACGCCCTCAATTGTCTCCACGGCGCGTGATACGTTTTTTCGATTGACCTATGTTCAGGCTATTGGTAGACTGCGGTGGACGAGAAAGACCAAGAAAAGACTGCGTTAGTAACTCCCGACGGCCTATATCGATTCAAGATGATGCCGTTTCGGCTATGCAACGCCCCAGCCACGTGTGAGTGTATGATGGACTCGCTATTACAATGGTTCAAGTGGTCAACATACCTGGATGATGCCCTTGTATATTAGCCTACATTTGAGACACACCTCCAGCGTTTGTCAGCGGTTCTCGACATCTTCCGTACTGCTGGCCTTCAACTAAACTCGTCAAAATGTCACTTTGGCCGCCAGCTGATTACGGTGTTGGGCCACCTTGTCGTTGCATCAAGTGGGCAGGCTAACCCGGAGAAAATTCGTGCCATCACGAGCTTTCCTGTACCATAGTTTGTCAAGGACGTCCGGAGCTTTGTGAGAGTTTGTTCCTATTTTAGAAGGTTCGTGAAAAATTTCGCAACGATCGCTCGACCACTCACCGACCTTCTCAAGAAAAACGCGACTTTTACGTGGGGTTCCGCTCAAGCTACCACCTTTTCTCACCTCCTAGCGACTCCACCTATATTGGCCCACTTTCACCCGTCCGCTCCGACAGAAGCCCAAACCAATGCGAGTGGTAACGGGATTGGAGCCATCCTAGCCCAACGCCAGTGGGGACACGACCGAGTTATTGCCTACGCTAGCCGCCTTCTCACAGCTACCGAGCGCAACTATTCAATACCACAGTGTGAATGTCTTGCTCTTGTTTGGGCAGTCACGAAGTTCCGCCATATTTGTATGGCACGAATTTCTCTCTAATAACAGACCACCATGCACTATGTTGGCTTTCGTCACTGAAGGATCCTACTGGCCGGCTTGGGTGCTGGGCTCTGCGACTGCAAGAATATACCTATACAGTCACGTACAAGTCGGGACGCCTACATTAGGACGCAAACTGCCTCTCCCGCTACCCAGTCGATGAAATGAGTTGAGTTGAGTTGAAGAAACTTTATTTGCCCAACGATTGTTGCTATGCCCGGGACTAGGCTGACAGGGACACATCGTTCGAGGAACATTTTCTGAGGTCTTCGGCGACGGCCCTGGCCTGCTGGACGTCCCACACCTGGTCTTCGAGGGCCTCCCTGAGAAGGGTGGCTTGCCGTCGCTCAGCAAGGCACCCTACTTCGGTGGGTCCCTCAGTTGACGTCATCCTTTCTCGTGACCCATCTTCATCTCTTTCGCATTGCCAAAGTGTATGTGTCATATCGGTCCGTTCGTGCACGTACCACGAGCAGCCAGGCGACGGGTGCAGCGTGGGCCATAGGTGGTGCAGATGGTAGGGGTTGGCGAACGTTCCCGTCTGCAGCCTTCTCAGGTCCACCGGCTGTGACCTGTCCAGGCACACGTGGGGTTGCGAAAATTTCTTCCGGTTTTTCCTATAGCACTCAAGCATGTCGTGGTACATGGCAGGAAATTCTTCTCCATAGCAGTCAGCACACCTCTGTTGCCTTGCCTCTTCCGCACCAACTTCAGTTGCCGCAGCAACGGACGTGATGGGGTGGTAATTGCGGCAGTGCCGGTGCCTGTGGCCACCACCGTGCCTCAGCCAGTGCTCCTCCCAACCACGGGGGCGGCTGCTCTTTGGGTGGCTGCGTCGTGGCGGGTCAGATTCCTCGCGACGAGGTGGGCGTGACGCCGGAGAGTCTTTTGCTGTTGGCGTTGTTGCGGCTACTTTTACGGCTGTTGTTGTTAACAGTTGCAATGTCCCCCATATGAGTGGGAAACTACTTGAGGACCTTGTCGGTAATTTTGCCTGACACTGAGCACCATCCCTGACACCAACAGTGATACTCGCGTCTTCTCCGTTTCGCAACTGACCCACATCGGTGACTAGCAACGCCGTGATGCATCCTTGCGTACTATAATAGAACATCTCGAATCACCATTTTCCGACAGCTCCCATCGCTCATTCGTCCTCCACGATGGTGTCCTATACCGGCAGAACTTTTACCCAGATGGACCAGACCAGCTGCTCGTCATTCCGCAACAGCTCCGCTCAGCAGTTCTCCACGAACTCAATGACCTTCTCACTGCCGGTCACTTTGGTGTGTTACGCACTTACGACCAGATTCACCGACTTCTCCTTCGGCCAGTGCTTTCACGCTCAGTCAGAAGATACGTTGCGGCTTGTGATAAATGTTCGCGCCGAAAAACACAATCGCCGCTTCTCGCCGAGCACCTTCAACCGCTTCCCATTCCGTTAACACCTTTCTTCTGCGTTGGCTTAAACCTCATAGGTCCTTTTCTCTTGTCTTCTTTTGGCAACAGGTAAATAGCTGTGGCCACAGACTACGCCACGTGCTATGCCATCACACGAGCACTTCGAACAAGCTGCGCCACAGATGTCACCGGCTTCCTCCTCAAGGACGTGATCTTGCAACATGGAGCTCCACGCCAGCTGCTTACAGATCGTGGCCGCACCTTTTTATCAAAGGTCATAGCAGATATCCTTCAGTCGTGTGAAACGAGGCACAAGCTCACTACGTCGTACCACTCGAAGACAAAGGGACTCACAGAACATCTGAATCGAACACTTAGATACATGCTTGCGAAGTATATTTCTTCCAACCACTCTGACTGAGACCTTGCTTTGCCATACGTGACGTTTGCATATAATTCTTCTCGCCATGACACTGCTGGTTACTCCGCATTTTTATGTTGTTCTGCCGAGAACCTACATTACTCCTAGATACACTCGATCTGTCTACCGCGACACCGACCAGCGAATATGCCCTCGACACTATCACTCGGGCTGCTCATGCACGCGAAATCACCCACACTCGCTTTCTGGCCTCTCAAGAGAACCAGTGGCGTTTGTACGATCAATGGCACCGCGACGTGCACTTCTTACCCAGTTCATTGGTGCTGCTGTGGTCGCCGACCTATCAAGTAGGCTTGTCGGAAAAACTTATTTCCCTCTACAAAAGTCTATATTGAGTCGTTCGTGAGGTTACTCCTGTGACATACGAAATTGCCTCTGATGCTTCATCGCCTTCAACTCCCCCACAGACCACCGATATCGTACATGTGGCACGCTTGAAGCCTTACTACTCTCCCGCTGACGTTGACGGCGCTTCTGCCGCCGGGGATTATGTTACATGCATGTTGAAAATTTGTGGGACGATGCGCGTGTGTGCCGGACGAAGAGGATGAAGAGTGGTTTCCGCTCGGTGTCTGGTGAACTGGTCATGCCACTGCTGCTAGTTCTAAATATATTTTCACCCACAGTCTCGTTTATACTGCGTCTCTTTTCTTCCGTACACCTCTTTCCCTCTCTCTCTCTCTCTCACACACACACAGACACACGCACACACACACACACACACACACATATATATATATATATATATATATATATATATATATATATATATATATATATATATATATATATATATGTATATTGATTCGCATCATTTGTTCGTCTCTTTACACTGATGTGAGCAGAAGGGCACAGCGAGTGATTTCGGCAACAAGCGACATAACGCTACTATTGTTACTTATTTTACATACCATATGTTATGTAAAATTAAAGACAATATTTTTAGTAACCATCATCTTTTACAAAAATAAAAAGAACTGTGATTGATACGTAAAAATAACGTCCCAAAACCACCATATGATTATGAGAGACGCCGTAGTGGAGGGCTCCGGAAATTTCGACCACCTGGGGTTCTTTAATGTGCACATAAAATGAACTGTGTGTAAGCAATGTTTCCTGCTGAAAATAGGCACATGTCATAGCGGAATACTGTTGGTGATCTTTTTAAGTTGACACGATGGTTATTCTGCGCATTACATGTTAAATTATACGCCACATCGTTACCCAAAATTTGAGGAAATCGTTACATGCAAACTTAAGTTTGTGCATTGCCGTTCACACCGTTCGTTTCAACGAGCTACGTCTGCAAGTGAAAGGTGCTACTGAAAAGCAAGGAGCAGGCAATCAGAGAGAACGGAGTCAATCTGCCGTGTTGTGACAGGGGTTTTAAGCAATATATATTTCAGTCAGTTGAACTGGAGCCCTTGCAGCAGGACGAAGAGTAGCACACAGTGATTTTACCAAAACTGTTTTTTTTTTACTATCCGCCACGGCAGTTCAGTGGTTGTGGTGCTCTATTGCTGACCCGCAGGTTGCGGCATCGAATCGCTGTCGTATTTTCGATGTAGGCGATAATTCTTGAGGTTCGTGCACTTTGATTTATGTGCACGTCAGAGAGAGTGGCAAATTTTTTGGTGCAGCCCACTATGGCATCTCTCATAATTATACTGAGAGTTTTGCGAGGTGAAGCCCCACCAATTGATGATTGACAACAGTTTTTTACTGCTGTTCGGAAAATCTCAATCTAACAATAGCTTCAGCTTACTTTCTTGATGTTCAGCAGGCAGCTGCGGTTAACTCCACTTTCAGCTGAAGCCGTCTACGTTCCCGGTAAAAAAAAAACAGAGAATGTCTTCCGGGTGGACTTGCATTTCATGGTGGATGCTTAAAAGAGCGATGCTAACCAATGTTTCTTTTGTTGTTGTAGATCTCGGGTACATCTTTAGGCGTCTGAATGATGAAATATCTTGAACAGTGTTGAATATGTTGATGAAAAGAGAAAAAACAGCTGCACGCTTGCAAGCAACGTAAGACACCTTGCCACAGCGCTATCATTTTGTGAACAGAGCGACGAAATCTACGGGAGAAAAAAAAGCAAGAACAGTACGCGTTTTTGCGCATATTTAGGTTTGCAAGCGCATATACACAGTGAACAAGCTATTTCCATAAGAATATGTATAATTTGAGGCGCATTTTCGTTTCAGACGAAGTGAGCACTTCTCAACAATATTACCTTGCTCTTGCATATTGTACAATAAAACCTCTACGATTGGAATACTTCATTGCCATCAAAACTGCCAGTGCAAATGTAAAGTCAACCAAGGTTGCGAAAAAGTCAGCCCAAAAAAGAACTCTTAGGAGATCGTGTTGCCAACGTACAGCAGAACTCACAAAAAATTGCCTTTTTCGTAATGCAAGCTTGCTTCGCTGCACGCAGTAAAGTTAAAAAAATGTTCACTAAAAGCTATCACTGCGTCAGGTCTGTTTGACATATAGAGCTTCACATCAAAATCATTCTGATAGGCATTCGGTCACAAACATCGACATAAAGAAACTCGCTCAACAGAGTGAGCAAAACCGAAATGTATATTTGAGTGAACTTCTCTTTTGGTGCTTCTTCTTGCAGGTTTCAGCACTGTATGTGCGGTCGTTACAATGCTCTTTTTTGTCATATTGTAAAGGCGTTCACCTTGTTAACAACGTTGTACTAGATGAAGATAGCAGTTGCACTGCACGGGTTGCGTTGGCTGGTGGTGTACGACATTTCTATCTGTTAATGCGATAGCGTTAAAGAGCTCGTTTCACTGAAATTCCGGCATTGGTGTCGGCGTGTGCGTCATTGATTGTGAGCGAAAAATCATCAACTTATGCTTTACCAAAAAAATTAGAATGATGCAAATGAAATGAATAATTGATCAAAAATCCCGGAGTAGAGTGAGGACCAAACCAGGGTAGTTTGGGTCCAAGTGCTGATCAAACCTATGTCGTTTGCGTAGCAAGTGGACGTTCTACCACACCACCACGTCTTTGCGTGTGAAAACAGTGGAAATAACTTCCTCTGCTTAGAAACGCAGTGAACGTAGCTTTTTTGCTTCACAAACAGACGCGTCCTGTATACATGCTTCACATTGAGACATGAAATATTGCAGTAATAATTCGTGGTACAAGCCTCCATTTACAACAGATGTCAAAATATGTGATTATTGTAATGGCTTCGTAGTTGAAAGCTGGTACTTTACTACAAAAGGCACACACGCTATACTGCTCCTATTCCCTAAAAGCCCCGTAGCTGGTGCATAGCAAGTTGGAAAAGGTTTCATGGATTAGGTGTTATAATTACGCACTAGGAACGGGATCTCGCTATAGTGTTCAACTCATAAAAGCGAAGTTTTAGGGTCCCCTAATTTTTTTTCACCACCATTCATGATAGTTTGGTAATGATGGCGCGAATAAACTTCTTGATAAACTTCTCATTGTGTGCATATACTTTCAGTTAAGGGTAGACCACCCAAAACAGAACTCGTAGCTTTTTTTTTTTTTAGCTAGATGGATCCCCAAGTTGATGTAGCTTGCCCCACAGTTTGTTTTATGGACCTTCGATGCTTCTGAACAATAACCCTGTTGCAACGGTATCATTAAACAGTAGCGCAATGTTGCAGAACACGACCAAAGATCAGACATAAGCAATGTGGGCGCACAAAGGCTATGCATGTATACAAGTCGTGTCACGTGGCCAATGAGAGCCGTGATGGAATAACGAAAAAAAAAACCGTCTTCATTGGGATTCTATGTATGTGCCTTTGTGCATACCTTTCGTTTTAGAGGCCCACAGAACTTTAGGAGATGTAGCCCTACTCTGAAGATCTGTGAGCGCTCTTCCGATTATGAAGTATATATATTTATTGTGTTCCCCAAATCACAAAAAAATTCCGGATATAAAATAATAGCTATTGCAATCAACAATTAATTGGTAGTCAGCATGCTAACTACGAGGTCAAGTCAGGAATTACACGCACTTTAGTCATAACTTTTCTGACATTGCGCACTTTGTCTTATGTCCTGGCTTATTTTATTATTACACTGTTGTGGTAATGCTGCAAAACGTTGACCTTAACTTGTCCATTTTTCTGCCGTCTTCTGCTGATATATCTTCGCTGCTTCATCCGAAGTTTTCACCAAAGAGGAACAATCAGCAGCGATCAGTTTGCTTCGAACGGAGGATGTCTATGGTTCAGACATTTATCGCAGACTCTCCTCGCAATACGGGAGAAGTGCACTACCACGTAAAACTGCCTTTTTGGGCTCGAAAATCCGTAATTGCAACAAATACAAGAAGCAAGTTCACCTCAAACGCCGAGATTTGTTGTCGCAAAAAGTTTAGTTGTTTCATGACACTGCGCAGCCAACCATGGCTGACCACCTGACATCACACTAATGAAACCATCAAAAAGTAAAAATGTGGGCTATAAAACATTCTCCTTACACCGCAGACCTAGTTCTATGCGACTTTCACTTCTTTGGGCCACTCAAGGATGCTTTGCGCGTTCGCTGATTTGCCTCAGTTATAAACTTGAAAAATGTGGGGCAAAAGTACTTTTACAATGAACCGAAACCCAGTATTTAGAAAAAATTAACTTTCCTGGCCGATATGATCTGACCCTCAATGTCATGTCACCGCTCAAGTTGTAGGATGCAATTGACTAGACACGTCGTGCATGTAGTCAGAGTCGAAAGCATTGAGCAATTAGGATACATTGAATTGAGCGTAGCATCCACTGAGCGTCTTCGGCGATGAATTCATGTCACCACATGAAGGGAAAGCAAGTACGCGGAGAAATATACGGTAGAGCAATAGCTAGAGCAAAGAATTTTTGCACACCGCTAGAAAACGGATGGTGGAAATAGATATGCTATACACAACTACTGCACAATGTGACACTTAAGGTCACCACCGGATATATTGCGAGAGAGTAAAGCAGCAGATCGCATAAACTTTATACACAAGATCTTGGTTGATGTTTGGGCAATTTACATATTCTTCTGCTTGTTGGGGCTGGTAGCTTTCGGAAGCAGTTCGGGGTGAATACGTGGAACTACTCCACCTTTGAATATGTTTACGTGTTGTAGCAGTTTGCTGAGTTCCTCATCATTTTGGATGGCGAGCAGCAGATACCTCGGGATAATTCGACCTTGTTTCCGGTCACGCGCGACATTACCAGCCAGTTCCAGGACGTTGGCAGTGAGGTATTCCAGCACTTTTGCCAGGTAGACTGGTGCACCTGCGCTGACTCGTTTGCAGTAATGCCCCTTCTTCAGCATGCGATAGATGCGGCTGGCTGGAAATGTGACACCAGCACGCGAAGATGGTCTCTCCCACTTCTTTCTTCCTTCTTTCGCTTCACCGGTGATGGTTGAGCTGCAACTAGGGGAGGTCGCTGTGGAGGCGCTATTGTTCGGCGCTGGTGTGGATGCTCTGCGAGACAATATACACAGGGATTTGCTGTTATCAACTGAAGAAAGAGCTGGTCCACTACAACGTTACGCGGAGTCAAGCTGCATGAAAGCAATGCCGCCCTCGTTAATTTCGTTAAGCATACTTTAGGAGGTCTCGATCCTTAACACTACGTTGCACAATGTGTTGTGGGGCGGGAAAGGAACTTAATATCACAGTGCATTGCGCCTTTTGGCAGTCTCTGAGCACAGGTCCATAACAATGCGCAGTCGCCAACCACCGGAAATGTCCGACGCATCAGCAATGCATAAACAATACTGTGTGACCACGATAGCTTCACTTGTGAGAAAAATGCGAGAAAGCGCTCATAACCACCGTGAAAAGAGTAAGATACTATACCTCTGTGAAAACTTCATATCTCCGCGTCCCTTTCTGGCTCTTGTTTGGGTCGAAATACTTGTTACAGCCTTTAATAAACACGTTGATATGGCGTGCTCTAGAAATGGACAGCGCGTGCACTTCCATCGTTGTCTTTGTGCCTGCCTGTGCATATCACCCACTACACTACAGGTGGCAATATAATTGTAGAAGGGAGAGACCGGTACGGTGGACTTCACCATTTAAAAAATCTGGCCACGAAAATGATCCCACATGCAACATGCACAACATATCGAAGCTGATACTCAAAGGCAAGCCCTATGCGCGTAGCTCATACTCAAACGCAAACTATAAGGTATATTGTTGCGTATGGGAAGGTAACTTAATTGAAACAAATACAAGAAGCAAGTTCACATCAAACGCCGAGATTTTCGGACATTCGGAAAAGGTTTTCCTGGTTCGTTCCGTATTCACGAACTAATCATGGTTTGAGAAGACTTGAACACTGTCTTCCTGCTTGTTTTAACATGTTTGAAAATAAAAACATTGCCATCTTTAATATACATAAAAACAACTTAAGAACCTTCTCATTCAGAATGGCAGCGTGTAGTTTAGCTTCTAATTGTCCGGCTGGAATAATATACGTAAAAGAAACACCCTATAACAGTGCTCATGTGTAACACGGCATCCTATGATGTTTGCTTTATTTGCCATTTTTGTAGTTTTTTTACAAGTAAAACATGTAACATTTCATTCGTCAGTGTTTCCCTTGTACATCGAAATTTGTGCTTTTCGCATACCCAGTGTTGTAAGCGTTTCATGATTGACTGTAGGCTGTTTTCTTGTTTTATTTGTTGTTTTTTTCTCTTTGTGGTTTTCTTTTTTTATGTAAACCTGAAACTGATGTAATTTGACGCCTTTTATTTTTATTTCCTAATTTCTTGAAGTTTAAAAATCGACGTTGAATTGTTTTTTTTTCATTTTTGTGTTTTGCGGATTTGTAATGCCAAGTGAAAAGGGGTAGGAGCCTCGTCACGCTGCTAACACAGCAGCTTTTTGCACTTAGCCTTGCGTTTTCTTTCCACAACTCTGTGAAGAAAATGCTCAACAAAACTGAAGCTGAAAAACTGAAACTTAAGGGGTGGGGTTTTAATGCGCACCGAGTCTGCGATCACAGTGTGATGATGATGATCATTCCACCGTCATGGCTCGTACCCACTCGGGGGAATCACAGTAGAAGCCACGTCGTCTTCCTTTTCTACCCGCGCTTCCCTTCTTTTTCCTGGTAGTGACACTTCGTATCTTTCCTCCTCTCTCAGACGAAGCCCTCTGGGCGAAACATTCTTGTACCCTTCGTGTAAACGGCTTCAGGCGGGCAACATGCGTCACCTCTGTCTTGACTGAACGTCGGCCACTAGTGGTGACACGTGCAATTTCATAGTTGACCTCGCTCAGACAATGGAGTATCCCGAACGGACCGGCGTTGTATGCTAGTAGTTTTCGGCTCAAGCCGCGTCTGCGTATCGGGGTCCACACCCACACTTGATCACCGAAGGCATAGGCTACATGCCGGTGTTGACTGTCGTAGCGAGTTTTGGAGGACTCTTGCGCTGCCAGTGTACATAAGCAGGCAAGTCTACGTGTCTCTTCCACACGACACAAAGTTTCCACAATTGTTAAATCGTCATGGATGGCAAAAGGAAAAATAGTGTCCACCGTATGGCGAGATGAGCAAGCGTAGAGCAGATAGAAAGGGCTGTAACCTGTCGTTTCGTGTTTCGCCGTGTTGAAAGCGTACGTGACGAATGGTAATACTTCATCCCAGTTTTTGTGGTCGGAGATGACGTACATTGACAAGATGTTGATGAACGTTCGCTTTGTGCGCTTGGTGAGGCCGTTAGTTTGTGGATGATACGCAGTTAAGGGTCGGAACATGGAGGCACGCAAACGAAGTAACGATTCCACAATATCAGCAGTAAATTGTCATCCATGGTCACTTATTATCACGCGAGGTGGCCCGTGTGGGAGGATGACTGAATGCAACAGGAACTCCGAAACCTGCACTGCCGTGGCGGAGGATAAGACAGCCGTCTCGCAGTACCGCGTCAGGTAGTCGGCGCATACATTTATCCACTGGTTTCCTTTTGAGGAGCGTGGAAGTGGTCCCATCAGATCAATGCTGACCTTTTAAAAAGGGGAACCGGGAGGCTTCACGGGTTGCAGGTGACCAACTGGACCCGAGGTAGGCCACTTGTGGCTCTGACACTGCGTACAGCTGGCCACGTAGTTTTGAGTTGTCTTTCTCACTTTTGGCCAATAGAACCGCTCTTTCGTGCGAATAAGCATTCGTGTGGTTCCTAGATTGCCAGAGGTGGGGTCATCATGCGTGAGACGCAGAACAGACGTTTGGAGGGACGCAGGAACAACAAGCAGAAAGCGGGCACCCATCGTGGACAAGTTTCTCTGATAAAGACGATAATTTCGGGCGCAGAATCGGCCTTTGCTTAATGACTTTCTTTCTCCGGGGAAAAGAGCTTTCAATTTCGAGTCATTACGCTGCTCAGCGGCGAAAGTCACGGCATCGGGAAAGCTAGACGACAGAGAAGCAATAAGGTGGTCAAAGTTATCGGCTTCACAATCTTTCGTAGGTAGCGGCATCCAGGAGAGACAATCCGCATCAGCGTGTAGACGGCCAGTCTTGTATGAAATAGTGAAGACATATTCTTGCAAACGAATGGCCAGCCCATTGTGCGAGGTGGCCGGATGGGTCACGAAGGTTGACCATCGAACACAGGGAATGGTGATCAGTGACGATAGTGAACGGGCGACCATAGATGTATGAGCGAAACCGTTGTACGGCAAAGACTACCGCTAGGCATTCCTGTTCGGTCACTGTGTAGTTGCGTTCAGGCTTGCTAAAAGAACGACTTGCGTACGCCACAACGTGTTCCTTCTTGCCAGAACGCTGAACGATAACGGCACCGATACCGGTGCTACGTGCGTCTGTGTGAATTTCCGTAAGCGATGAACAATTGAAGCGCCGTAGTATTGGCTGTGAAGTTAACAAACACTTCAGCTGATGAAAAGCAGCATCACACTCGGAGGTCCAGTGAAACGGGCTGTTCTTGCGTGGAAGGCTCGTCAGGGGGTGAATGACATCTGCAAAGCTGGGTACGAACCGGCGGAAATACGAGCACAGTCCTATGAAGCTACGCAGTTGTTTCACAGATTTAGGACGCTCGGACGATTCAACGGCCGCTGTCTTTTGGGGATCAGGTCTAATGCCATCTTTGTCGACGAGATGTCCCAACACCAATGTCTGTCGCTCGCCAAAGTGGCACTTTCTTGATTTCAATACAAGGCCAGCTTTTTCAATGAAGTCGAGCACGAGGTCTAGGCGGTTGTTGTGCTCCTCAAACGTGCGTCCAAAAATTACGACATCGTCAATGTAACACAGGCATATATGCCATTTTAAACTACGCAATATAGAGTTCATAAATCTTTGGAATGTCGCAGGAGCATTACATAATCCGGGTGGCATAACGTTGAACTTGTAAAGTCCATCGGTCGGAACGAATGTCGTCTTTTCTTTGTCAGCTGCGTCAATCGGAATTTGCCAGTAACCTGATCTCTGGTCAACGGATGAAAAGTAAGACGCGGAATGCAGGCAGTCTAGAGCGTCATCGACACGCAGCAGTGGATAGACGTCTTTCTTGGTAACAAAATTCAGTCGGCGGTGGTAAACGCGACATCTCCACGTACAATCCTTCTTCCACACTATAATGATGGGAGCAGCCCACGGACTTGCAGATTCCTGTATTATTCCCTTCTCCAGCATTTCTTGGACTTGCTCGTCGATGATCTTGCGCTTCGATGGTGCCACTCGGTAAGGTTTCTGCCTAATGGGATGCGCCGACTCGGTGGGGATCTGATGACGTACCCGGGACGCTGAGATTAAGGGCTTTTGGCTGTTTTTACAAAAATGGAACACTTTCGAGTGCTTAGATAGAACGTCGAGCAGTGTATGACGTTCGCTTTGGTCAAGTCACTTGCTGACCATTTGTAGCAATTGGGCATCCTCTGAACCTTCTAAGTCTAGATGTTCATTTTAGCTTGTAGCATCAACCAGCGCAACCAGCGTCTTAGATGATTCGGGTCTAGATACTGCAAGTTTCATGCCGTCTGGCAAAACTGCAGGCTCCATGGAACTGTTCATTGTCCACACACCTGCCCGCTCATCAAGGATTGACACTATACAATGGGGAATGAGGATGTTCTTTTTCAGGCATGCCAAGGGAATTGGTTCGAGTGTGGCGTCAAACGAGCCACAGTTGTTACTGGAACATGTCACGGGAACACAAACAGCAGAAATGGAGGAACGACTGTGTCCGCAGTGACGAAAAAGATGCATTCCTCCGGACAGGAATTTTCCAAGAGCGCCGCTGGGAAAGCACCGTGTATAGAAAGGTGCCCACTTCTGCAACCTACAGTTGCCCCACACTCACACAAGAAGTCGATACCCAAGATGACGTCATGTGTAGACCGCGGAATAACCGCAAACTCTGTGCAAAACACCTTGCCACACAGCGAGACGTCCACAGTACAATATCCCACCGGAAACAACACGTCACCACTTACACCACGAAATGTCACCCCACGCTTCAGGCAAGACATCACTTTTGGTCCTAGCAGGTTCTTAAAGTTTTCACTCATCACCAAGACTGGCACACCTGTATCCACAAATGCCATAGTAGCCACTTTATTGACGACTACATGAACTTTGTTCTTCAACATAAACGCTGACGGGGGTATATCTGTAGATAGCACATGTGATCTCGTGGCCTCAACCCCACTGGCCGCACCGACTACTTTTCCGGCGGAGGTGTCCGCGCGCGTCGCCATGGCAACGGTGATCGTGGAGCACGTGGAGCTGGTGGTGGCGTCAAACTTCGATCAGAGGTCGGCGAGGGGTAGCGTGACCCGGTAGGTGCACGAGGTTTCCATGACGTGGAGAGCGGATGGTCGAAAAGTTGGTGAGACATGTACCAAGACTGTTGCTGATATGGGCAGTGGTTAAGAAAACGTGCGATGTGACTAGGGACGCCACAGTTGTAGCACACCGGAATTGGTTGAGGGGTACATGGCTGCTCAGAGTAACGACTCCTCTCGGAAGGCATGGGATAGTGGTGCCGCCCTTCAGGGGCACTGTAGGCAGGCGATGTTGGGTAAACAGGCGGGCGAAAACTTCGTTCGTAATTTGGAGGTGGTTGACGTGGATATCCAGCCTGCCGTGTGCCTTGATATACATAAGCGTCTGCTGCGTTGATCGATGGTTGCCATGTTGGAAGAGAAACAGGAGTCCGCACACGTTCTGGTTCGCTTGCGTACGTATCCTGAAAATCGCTGGGGCGATGATCGGTCTGCCTACATTGAAGACACTTTTCTCTGACGATCTGCAGTATAGACAAAGCAAGGTCATTAGGCGGCACTGTTTCAACACTAGCCACAGTGGGGACGTTGGACAGGCGGCCGAATTTCGGAGAAATTTGTCGCATCTTGAGGGATTCAAAGGTACGACAGTGCTTCATCACGTCGGACACAGAGTTCAAGCAGTCTTTCCCAATTAAGAAATTGTACACGTCTTCGGCTATACCCTTGAGAACGTGTCCAACCTTGTCTTCGTCAGACATTCTTGCATTCACGATAGTGCACAGCTTCAAGTCACTGTACGGCGTACATGTTTCTCCTGGAAGCTGTGCCCTCTGAGACAATGTCTGCCCTGTGCGTTTCTTTCTTGCGTCCTAGTCACTGAAGCACTTCTGCACTTCTTCATCAAAACGATCCTATGTCGTGACCATATCCTCGGCTCAGTTAGTTGAGCGACTGAGCGTGTATATCGCACGCGTTAGATTTAGCATGGCGTGGGTTCGAGTCCGAAGTAAAATATTCTGCCTCTTTTTTTCCTTTCTCTTTTTTTAGAGATTTTCTGGCAGTGATTACTGTGCTCGGCTGCCTAGCCGAAGAAAATGGGCTTGACAGTGACCACGGCTCTAGCATTTCGAAGTAGGCGCGAATTCCAGGTTACCTGCGTGTATGTTTGTACTTGCATTTTCATGTGTGCTTGTATATATACGCATAAAAAATTAAAAACCTTCGAAGTGGGGAGGGGTTTGAACCCTTACCTCAATCCCTAGCTCTGCCACTGACGGACGGACGGAGCGGTACATTCTACATTAGCAGAGCTGGAGAAAAGTACAAGTCTGCACTCTTTCGCCATGTGCGCACTGTGAGTCAGCGTTGAAGACCTGCATATGTCTTAACATAAACATAGCACAAAATAAGAATCATTTGCGCCCGTCACAAAGGTAGTTGCGATGATAGCGCAACTGTCGCGAAGATTGAATTGGTGTCTTAAGTGGCTTACTTCTTTAAGAATGGTAGGTAACGTTGCTTCACGCAATAAGTCCACAAGGGAAGCAATGCAGGGATTCCTGCTTCACCCCATTTCTACCTCTTGACGTAAACCACCTCGCGAGCTGTAATTGTACAATATCCGGCAGCACATTCAAATATTATTTAAGGGTTCTCTGACAGATTAGTATTCTTATTGTTGCACACGTGCTCCCTTCCCCTCTAAAATACCAAGCCACTCGATTGCATTTGATACGAATGAATGAATGAATGAATGAATGAATGAAAGTTAAGCACATTTTACACTCCCCGAAAGAGCTAAGGCTAAAACCTGATTGGCCTTTTGACATTCTTTTTGTCGCAGTAACAATATGAGTAACATATAGAAAAATATTTGCAACTGTGTACCAATCATGTAATCAAACTTGCGCAATCTCGTTTCACCAGTGGGTGGTTGTTTTTGTCATCATCATAAGCAACATGACAATGCGTATTGTAGCTACATGCCACTCCTATCTTTCTCCGATCAGCCCGGTCTTGTGCATACTGCGCCCACGTTAACCCCGCAAACTTTTGAATCCGGACTGCCTATTCAACTTTCTGCCTCCCGTATTCGCACTTTCCTTTATTCATGCTGTCTCTTTTAATGGTCACCAGTTGTCTGGCCTTCTCGCAGCATTCGTAATTTTGACTAAGACATTCCTAACACGCATATGTTCTCTTGCTCACTCTGATGTCTTCTTGCCCATGAAGAGGTCACACCTATAATATATATTTTCATGGCACGTGGCGTCGTACTATGTTCAAGTTCAATGCTCTTCACATTTTCGTGAACCTTCACGTTTCTTCCCGTATAAGTAAGTACCGATAAAATGCAGCTTTTTACAACTTTTTCTCTCAAAAGAAGGTGGTAAACTGCCATTCTTATCAAAGAACAATCGCCAAATCTACACCACAGCATTCTCATTCGTCTAGTTACTTCAACCTTAGGTTTCGCGTCTGCGATCATAACCCCTCCCAGATAGGCATATTCTTTTAGTACTTATAGTGTCTCCATGGGTATCGCAAAGCACTGTCTCTTCCGAAGCTGTTGAACATTACTTCAGTTTCCTGCATATTTATTTTCGGACCCACGACCCCGCTTTCCCTGTTTAATTCAGTATTTATGATGTGCATTTGTTTCCCTATGTTACGCAACATGACAAATGTCATCAGAGAATCACAGTTAACTAGACTACCCTCCATTAACTGTTATCGCATGCTGTTTAAAATTTAACCCTCTGAAAACCTCCTGTAAAATGTGGTGACTAACATTGGAGAGATCGTATATGTATAGCTCCCTGTCTTTCAATATTTATTATTAAAATTTTATTGCCCTGCCAAGGTGGTCCAGTGGCTAAGCTACTCGGCTACTGACCCGCAGGTCGCGGGATCCAATCCCAGCTGTGACGGCTTCATTTCCTTTGGAGGAGGAAATGTTGTAGCCCGTGTGCTCAGATTTGGGTGCACGTTAAAGAACTACAGGTGGTCGAAATTTCCGGATCCCTCCACTACGGTGTTTCTCATAATCATATGGTGGTTTTGGAACGCAAAACCCCACATATAAATCAATTCCCACATACGCCAGCTGCGTTTGCACGGGAGCGAAACGCAGGAACAGTGCGCTCAGATTTTCGTGCAAGAATGACAGACAGGGCGTGTTGGTGTTGCCTATTTCAAGCGTAGGGTGGTATGATGCTCAATGTAAACAGAAGTGCCTCTAGGTGTGCGCGCACCTTTTTTTTTGTTATCGTCGCACCGTATACACTTCAAATAGATTTAGGCGTACGAAAACAACTCGGGTGGCCGGTGCCAGCGCCACTCGACTTCCCACAGCCAGATTCCCCGGCAACTGCTTGGCGCCCGCACAAGAAATGCCTCACTGCGTAAACGTGGACTCCGACCCCTGAGCGTGTCCGCTCGGCGCGGTTGCCTTGAAGCGTTGCTTCGACAATCATTCAAAAAGAATAAAAGTGAGCTGGTGGGCCGAGAACGCATAGAAACCCATCGCCAGCGACGAGAGCGAGCCGAGACATGAGTGGCGTCGGATGTTGACCATCGAGCTCCAGCACCGAATCCCATTTTCTTCTACATGTAAACACTGCCGATTTGCTTGTAACTTCAGCACAATACTGTTTACTTCTTAAAATCGAGCCTTGCCTCTCCATAACTCCATAATTCCATAATTCACCCATAACTCCATAACTCCGTGATTCACCCATCACTAACATGGCGCAGTCGACGACAGGGTGTGAATTGACCGAGCTGCATGTGGAAGTGGAAACGACACCAAGAAAACGAGCGACGTCATGCCGTACATCGTCACGGGACTCAGATGCGACCATCGTCGAAAGCCTGCTGAAGACCCTGGATAGCAGCATGACGCTACGGAAAAGCGACTCATCGACGAGCTGAAGATACGAGGTCTACAATGTTCCGGACGAAAGGATGGGCTCATCGCACGACTTATCCGTAACAACACCACTCGCCAAGCCCCGGAGCCGACGGACTCGTCAACGAACGACCAGGCTGTCTACGGCGACGACAGCCACGCGCACCTGGAGACGCTCTCCACCGACAACGCAAGGCTTCGTGCAGAACTTGACAGTCGGTGAGCGCAGCTCAAACGTGCGTCCACGATTGAACATTATACAACGCAAGTCACAACGCTTCAACTCCAGCCGAATGGGTGACGTCTCTAACCCACGGGCTGCACCATTCCGTCCCTGCTGACATGACGATGTTCTCGGGTTTGACGCGGTCACCGTCACTGAACTACGGCACCAATCAAGACGCGGCACGCCCCGGCGTGCCAACCGTTTTAACGCACGAGGGAGAACCATCCATGGCCCAGATCCTCTCAGCGCTTGTGAACGTCCTGGCCCAGCTCGCCAACACGCTGTCGAGAGGTCCACCGATGACGAGCCTGATCCAGATTCATTCCACAAGCGATACGTCATCCTCAATCCCCCTGTTCGATAGGATGCCCCAACAAAGTGCCCACGAATGGGTTGGACAAGTGGAGACAATCGCAGCGCTCGCCCACTGAACGCCATCGCTCACATTTGTGACAGCAGCAAGCCGCCTGATGGGATCTGCCAAGGATTGACACAGCGCCTACGGCTCGCAGCATGACAACTGGGAGCAATAGAAGCAAGCGTTCATTCTCTGATTCAAAGGAGTTTCTTGAACTGCAGATGAAATGACGCATTCAGAGTCACGAGACCATCGTCGAGTACATGTACTCAAAGCACGCTATTCTGAACAAGGCACCGTACCGTCTAGCAGAGGAAGAACGAATTTCCCTCATTCTCAGCGGCATCGAGGACGACACATTGGCCAAACCACTGGCTGCACAACTGTGTGGCACAGTGACTGAACTCATTGACAGAGCGGCTTTGCTCGACGCGAGGCGTCATGTGATCATATGTGCCGGGAACGATAACAAACCGCCTCCGTCTACAACAAGCCGTGGTGAGGGCTCGAACAAGTGCGTGGCAGCCAACATCTCTGCCGAATTGCCGAAGGCCAACTCGCGCAGCAATTTTTCGGTAGCTCCGCGCACGCGGCACATCTCTGCTCGTTCGTGCTTCAACTGCGGCCACATTGGTCACGTGTCCCGTGATTGTAGCAAGCCGAAAACGCCAGAAACGATCAGAGCGAACGGGAAACGAGCGAAGAGGGACAACAGCAGCCACGGAACAGGGACTGCGTCATCTAGGCAAGCGAACTGATTTTGGCATTCGACGGGCGGCGCATTACCAATAGTGTCCAGTACTGCTAACACCGACCCATCCGCGTGTGCATTGACAGTGGCGCCAACTTATCCATCACGAGTGACAATGCCTTGGCTGACAAAATTACCACGCACGCTTGGGCATCGCGCGAGGACATTGAAGTTCTCAACAGCAGCATACGTCCAACTCTCGCTGCGACGCTTTATGTGACACTGGGCACCACGAATGTGCGACTCGAAGACGTCATGGTAACAGAACTGCCCAGCGGCATCGACCTGATTGGGGTTTGGACTGGCGACGAGTCGCGAACGTCGAAATAACGTTTCACACGTCCAACGATGTGACTATCGTTCCAATCGAGCCCACCGGAAAACCTCCATCATCCGAAGTGCCATCCCAGAAACAAGGCACGCCACAGCGCACCGGGAAGCGCTTATCGCGACATTCTTCCGGCAATCGGACGAGAACGTTTCGAAAGACGAAGTGTTCGTGCGCCTCAACAAGAAATGTCCCGCACCCAGCGAACACTCACTATTTTAGTCGAAGACGCCACATGGAGGATAACGAAGGATACCACCGAGGCAGAGAGGAAACGACTTCGTGCTATTCTGTTAACGCATCACCAAGCGTTTACCTTCAAAGCCGATACTTTGGGCGTGTGTCTTCACACTGAACACAGCATCAAACTTAGAGACAATATACCCGTGTCATCGAGGCCGTACAGGTGCTCACCGGCTGATCGCAAGTTCATCTGTGAACCGGTGAATGACTACCTCTCCAAAGGCTTCATATTAGGGCTGAACGAAAGCGAATACGCTGCTCCCACGATAGTCGTCGACCAACCGCCCCACCCGACAACTCCACGAAGAATGGTACACGGCTTTCGCAAGCTTAACGATAAAACCATCAACCCTTCTTATCCCATGCTTGTCATGGAACACTTGATTGACGATGTCATGCGTGACGGATCGCCTTACTTCAATGTGTTGGACGTGAAGACTACATTTCTGACGATACGAATGAAGCCGGACGATGCCCACACGACTGCATTCGCCACTCCAAATGGAAAGTACGAATACTTTCGATTGGCCTTTGGGTTTTTCAGTGCCCCTCAGACCATGCAAAGAGTCATGCGTCGCACGTTCGATGGCTTACATAAGACATCTACGTACATGGACGATGTCGGGTAGGGAGCCACAACAGTGAGGGAGGCTTTGGATTTGCTGAACGAAGCACTAAGGAGAGTCGTAATCAACGGCTTGAAGATGAATCTCCGAAGGTGCCAGTTGATTGAAGACAAAGTATCCTTCCTGGGTTACATGATCTTCACCGAAGGATGAACACTGGACGAATCCAGAGTTGCCGCTGTCGAGAAGTTCCAGCCGCATCGCAACGCAAAAAAGCTGTATTCCTTCCTGCAGTTCACTAACCACTACCGAAAGTTCAAAACGGAGTTTACTAAAGTCATGCACAAGCTACGGCAGCTTCTGGCTAAGGACGTTCCTTTCGTATGGACCGACGCTCACGAAGGAATCGTCAACAACGTAAAACACGCCCTGAAGAACCCACCAATTTTGACCAGCTTCCGCCCAGACTGCTTTACTAACGTTCACGTCGACGCTTCGCAAACCGGGCTGGGTGTGGTGCTTTCTCAAATTCAAGACGGAAAGGAGCGAATCATAGAGTACGCCAGCAGATCACTAAACGAGCACAATCGTGGTCTACACTCTAACATGAGCGAGTGCATGGCGCTACACCGGGCAAGATCAACAAAAACATTCGTCAACATGGAGCAGCTTCGTAGATATAGGGAACCGCTCTTAGAAGTTACGGAACCACCGCCATCGAACGACACGTGTGTCTGAGGACAGGCGCAATTTTCGGGAGGGCCATGTCAGCACCACTCGACTTCACACAGCCAGATTTCTCGGCAGCGTCTCGGCGCCCGCACAAGAAACGCCACATTACGTAAACGTGGACTCCGAGCCCTGAGCGCGTCCGCTCGGCGCGGTTGCCATGAAGCGTTGCTTCGACGATCATTCAAAAAGAACAAAAATGAGCTGGTGAGCCGGGAACACATAGCAACGCATCGCCTGCAAGGAGAGTGAGCCAAGACACGAGTGACGTCGGACGTAGCCGATCGAGCTCCAGCACCGAATCTCGTTTCCTCTACATGTAACCACTGCCGATTCACTTGTAACTTCAGTACAATACAGTTTACTTCTTAAAATCGAACCTTGCCTTAACTCTATCATTCACCTATCGCTGACACCGGAATCAATCTGGATTCTCAAACCACGGCGTGCCTCCTAATGATATGATGGTTTTGGCACGTAAAACATTATGTCCTTGCATGCGCCCGAGCAACGGGCGATATACAGCTGCCGCTATGAAAACGAGTTTTAAAAAAAAGAACCAAGACAGATATAAACTTTTCCATGGTTTTGAGAAACTTGATGTGGTTATCAGGGGCGGGCAAATCTTGGCGTAACCAGACGCACGCTCGATCCTATTGGCTATTGTCTGACATGACGACGACCAAGATAGCTATCAAAACAACCTAATCGACATTCGAACAAGTGAATACGCTACGTAATCTAGCGTAGATGTCACGCGCCATGAAACATGCGCTGCAAGAAACATGCATGATCGAAGTTGACAGAAGAAAAACCTTTTTGTTCGCTGATTGATATGTGCGGTTTAACGTCCCAAAACCACTATATGATTATGAGAGACGCCGTAGTGGAGGGCTCCGCTAATTTAGACCACCTGGGGTTCTTTAACGTGAACCCAAATCTGAGCACACGGGCCTACAACATTTCCGCCTCCATCGGAAATGCAGCCGCCGCAGCCGGGATTCGAAACCGCGCCCTGCGGGTCAGCAGCCGAGTACCTTAGCCACTAGACCACCGCGGCGGGGCACCTTTTTGTTCGCATCATCATACTTTCAAAAAAAAGCTACAAAAACAAAGTGTCATTGAACTTACGATACGAACTTGTTAACATCCGATGAAAACCTCGGCAATAGTTAAACCCTTATGATACTGAACAATCCGCATTGAAATGGTGCCAGGGACTGAACAGGGCAGACGTAACTTTAGTCTCTTGACACTGCCGTACTAATAATTTGAAAGCCGCGTGACAAACTTCGCATTCAAGCAATAGAAATCCGGACGCTATATACAAATGCACGCGAAGGCGTGGTGGTAGTTTGCCGACAGTTCCGAGAAGACAAAAATGCCGCAGTAAATGCGCGTTTTACCGGTAACATCTACATAGTGAATTCGCTCCAATGGAGGCGGAAATGTCGTAGGCCCGTGTGCTCACATGTGGGTGCACCTTAAAGAACCCCAGGTGGTCGAAATTTCCGGAGCCCTCCACTACGGCGTCTCTCATAATCAAATGGTAGATTTGGGACGTTAAACTCCACATATCAATTGATTCTTATAACTTTTTTGTAGATTGATGCATGTTTCTGAGTGTCGCGGCGACTTGAATTTTGCCTCGTATCCTTCTGGGCATGCATGTAAACGGTGATAAAGAATGCTTAGCGTTTCAAAAATGATTCTTCCCGTGATCCATCACTCTAAAATTTGGTGCAAACGCAAGGCACACCATGGTGACCACCTGGTGGTGCTTCATTGAGCTCGATAAGCTTGTCGTGCGCGTTGAACTTAGGATTGTTGGCCTCTATATACTGATGACAGAGAGCATGGCCGCAGAGCAAGAAGAAGTTGTGCGATGGGTAGCATCCCATCTTCCCAAGACAATGTGTAACAGGGCAAAATAGATGAATGACTGAACAAAACACACACACACACACACACACACACACACGCTCATGTGTGGGCCTCACTTGTTTTGTTGTTCTTTTTAGCGTATCCATCGTTTCGCGGAACAAATATTCTACACTATCAAACTATTGCAGTCAAATATTGTTAAATTGATAACATTGCATACACCAGGTTTCAAAGCCTTAAACTATTTGGTATCACTGTGACGCGACTACATAATAACATCAATGTAAATTCATAAATGTTGGTATGCTTTTTTCTCTTAAGCGCACGCTGCTTTTGTACTTAATTTTCAAGTATACCAAGTTTTTGGGTTTTTAGCAGCACATGCGTCATAAAAATGGCTTGTGAAAGATAACACAATCGTATGGTCGATGAGATAGATTTTCACAAGGGGTGAATTTACGTGAAAAAAAACGCTTAACCGCCTACTTAAAATAAAATTACTAATGGACGTTTTAAACATGCTTCAGGGCACATATTAAAACTTATGAAGTGTAATCCGGGAATTTCCGGAACTTGTCTCCTCTGAACGAATTTTATGGGGCAGACGACGTTGGATATATCAATCCGCCAGAGTTTCTGACAAAATGCCTGCACTTTCTTTGTAGTTTTGTCTGTTTATGCATGAAAAATTGGCGTTTTGTTTAAAAACTTTTGGTGGGCAACAGGGCACTTTTGACTCAATCTTGATAATTTGGGGACGAATACATCAAAATCCTAGCTGACTTCCGATAGAATAGCATGCATTGTGAAGTAATTGACTCGCATTTAAACTTCTCGAATTTCAGTTAAGTCGAGTATGTATTCACATGTTGCGTGTCTATTATGTTAGCCGAGTGTACTAATTGAGCTTGAAACGTCAATTCATGTCATCTGTTAAAGGTGCGTTTGAAGCGTTCTGGTTTTTCAAAAAAATAAACATGCCTCTAAATTAAGTATAGCGCCTCATCCTTCGCACAGGCCTGAGAGTACAGTTGCTCTGATTTTGGAGCTGACATCTAGAAATTGCTCAACAAAGAGGTTAATCGCCCGCCGTTGTGAGTTGGGAGTTATGGTGTTGCGTTACTAAACACGGGCATACGGGAATTTATTCATTGAGTCTGCGACGGCTGTAGTTCTTGATTGATAAATGGGGTTTAACGTCCCAAAACCACTATATGATTTTGAGAGATGCCGTTGTGAAGGGCTCTGGAAATTTCAACCACCTGGAGTTTTTTAACGGGCACCGAAATCTGAGCACACGGGCCTACAACATTTCCGCCTCTATCGGAAATGCAGCCGCCGCAGCCGGGATTTGATCCCACGACCTGCGGGTCAGCAGCTGAGTACCCTAGCCACTACACCACCACGACGGGGCAACAGCTGTAGTCCTTCGGGTACGTAATGCGAGAGCGTCCATGTACGTAACGTGCCTGTTGGGCGACAAAAACTCAGCACGTGGGCGCCTTTGGCTTATCAAGAGGCAGCCGCGAATGCTTACAGCCGACTGTGAAAATGTAGCCGAGCCGTGCTAATCACGTGCAGCAGTTTGCTTCTTTGTGCATCGGTATATCTTATCGGCTGCAGTGCACAGTCAGTTTCTGCTCTTCTCTTGAGGCACCGTCCTTCGGTAGCCGTCTATGCTTAGTCTACGTACGGCAACGTTTAGCATGGCGCCGGTCGTCAAAATTTTACTGTTGCAGTGTCAAAGACGGTCAGTTCATATAGTTTGGGTTAATTTGAATCCACGTTTCCAAAATATGCATGCCACGCGTGAAAGGAACAAAATAGATTTCAGTGCACAAACACATTGAACTGTTTATTACGTTTTTTCTGTGTACCTCACCAGCTGATGGCGAGCAATATTTTGTGTCATATTCCTGGGTTGGGGAAAACATGTTATAGATACTTTACATCTCAGAAGTGCACAGCCCCTAGAATTTAATGGTCGTGCTCATGGTGGGCTTCGGGGTCGCAGGCAGTGGCTGCGTCGTGGATTTCTTTGATTTGCTCGTTCTGTAAAAAAGATTATTGTTCGGATTAGTTATTTTCCTTACTGCAAAAACGCGACCATTGTATCCGACGTAGGTACTATCGGCGGCAAATGAAACCCGCACAGCGGTGCACGTGTTTCAAGCATTAGAAAAAGCTTAGTGTTGGCCGTCCAGTCATCACCATTGACAGGCGTGAACATCCGGTTTGGCAGCACTGCGCGACCCCCTGAGTGCGTTATCTCCGTTTCTGGTCTAGTTTTCGTATCGTGACAATGGTGGAAATCGTGGCCGTGCCAAGCGCTTTTGTTCGTATCACTCGCAATTCCTTGCTTTTACTGCAGCGTGGCAGTCAATCGGCGTCTTGACACGTTAAACAGAGAAATATAATCGGTTTGCGGTTCATTTTCAAACGATTGTCGCGTCTCATTCGACAGCACTGCTTCACCTGCACCCTTCTTTCTGTGACCGACCGGAAAAGGCTTCATTGTAACTGGAAATGCCGAGCGTTTCTTCGGAAAAGAGAGTGCAAATCGTCTCGCTTTACCGGCACTAAGTGAAACAGCATGAAATTGCCAGCATTTTGAACCGAGTTATGTCTACTATAAATAAATTTGCCAGGCATTCCGTTATGATGGACTCAGTGATGACAAACCGTGCTACAATACTCGCCTTTGACTGCAGTAGTTTAACCTCTGTATTTATTTATTTCGTTCCTTTCAAATACCACTACCATACTTGGAACACAAGAAGAAATATTGCACTATAGGGGGATCGCGCAGTGCTGCAACACCGGATGTGTGGGCTTGTCTACTATGTCAATGATTGGTGGACGGCGCGCACTATGCCGTTGACAAGGGTTCTGCCACGCGCTCCGCTGTTCGCGTTTCATTTGATGCCGATAGTACACGCCCGTGACGTTAAGCCAGTTTGAGGGTTTTACCCTCTACATATAAGCGGCAATATCACTGTTCAAAACTATGCATAGAACACTATGCATAGAACACTCCTCACTTAGCTAGCTTCTTCAAGCAGTAGAGCTTTTTTTTGTTAGTTCTAATAAAGATAGTCCCTCAACAAACCTGAATCAGGACGTAGAGTGACGTTAGCGTGTAAAGAAATCAGTTTCGTGAAATGATTTCGTTACACTGTTCACATCGCGTAAATAATAATGTCTTAAGCCGCATCGTTGGGGTGACATTTTTTATAAGTACAGTGACGCGGTGAAGTGAAGTGATTTTATATCCCTCCCGGTGGGCGCTTACCCCGAGCTTTTATTTCTACTTCTCGTCCAACTCAGTTGTCTCGGAAACACTGACACTCTTCAGGCTCACAAGGAATAGAGGTGAGTTATAGGATACGCTGATAAATTTCATTTCCTAGGACGTATGCACAAAGAAACTAAGAAACGGTATACTTACGGTGAAGTAAACGGACATCGCTTGTTCCTGTGTGGAAAGAGAAAACGAAAGAAAGCAGATACAATTTGAGTCTTTGAGGACAGTTCTCGTGAAGGTTTTGTGAAAATCTTGATACTACTCCGCGTTGATCCTATTTCCCATGTACTATGTCTTCAAAAACTTGGTGGCCCAACTCACTCATACTTTCATTAGTAGGTGTCCACTGCGATCGTCCTTTACGGTGCTGATGGTATGTCGTTACGAAGACGAAAGATTTATTGACTCGCCAATGTAAGATAACCGGCCAATGATGGGAGAGAAAGGCCTCACGAGATAATTCTGTGAATTTGGTCGTTACTTTAGAAGCAGGAAAACTAGGAGAAATGCACAGTTGTTTGGAATATAAAATAGGCAAGGAGTATCGACGAGCAAGGCGGTCCACACGAAAGTGATTTTGCCTCAGATTGATAATCGATTTGCTAGAGATCGCGAATTAAGAACATGTCAAAACAGTGGTTTTTTAATTTTATTTTTCTGTTTAGAAGTAGATTTGAAAAACAATGATAATGCTAGAACACAGTTGTGCCATCATGGTTGATAGCAAACATGATTTTAGAATATCCTACCTCAAAATTAAAGAAAAATTCAGGATGCAGCACGAACAGAAAACGAAGATTCACAGAAAAAGGTGAAGTGAAATAAGTACACACCAGGTTGTTTGTGGCACACATTTTGCGGTAGGCACAAGCACGGTTGAGGCAGTTCAGTTGTTGCACGGCATTGTCGAATGCGGCGTTGGTCTGTAAAAATAGTGAAGTTTTGTCTCAATGAATGCGACTCAGGCATGACTCTGATAGCGACTTCACTTGTAAAACCAGCAGAAAAAAAAGTCAATGGAAGGATAGGTGGCATCATCTCCAGTGTTTGAAATTGTGATGACAATTAGCTAAACTGAAATTAATTAAAGTGCCTTAATAAGCACCCTCTCCATCGGTGGGACCCGAACCCTCAAGGTCCGAATTATCTGTTTGATGCTCTATACCTACTGAGCTACGACAGAGAGCGTTCGCTGCTTCACTTCGTTAGGTATACGTGTGCGTTTATTCTCTGAGACGGTTAGCCATCGTCGCTCATGGCCAAGGCAGCGAGAGTGGAATAGTTTTTTTTTTTTTCTAGAGAAGGGGCGTCACGGGAGAGGGATCTTCACATGAGGTAACAAAGAAACAAGCTCCTCGAACAGTTTGCCTTCTTTCGTTCATCTCGTATAGTCACAGAGTTGACACCGATGACACCTCAAGGTACGCAAACAATTACCGAGAAAAGTTTTTACACTAGAGTTGAAGAAAACCGTTATTCGAAAGTCACCGCAGTCGCATTGGCTAAATTAAGTTATATGGTCAATATGGCGACCAGTGGTTGTGCGAAGAAACGTTATGAAATTAGTACCTTACGCCACGGAAATGGCGTCGTGTTTTCTAAAGGTAAACCACTTCATTACTGGTTAGACCCTTAAAATGTAAAAATAACGGTTTATCAACTCTTATCAAACATTTATGAAGATTCCATGTACCCTATACCATAGAGTTTCCCAAAATTAACTAGAAGGCACTCTGGCGCTGCGATCGTTTAGCGACCATGGGAATGATGGGTAGTACACACATTTGCCTAGTCTTCGTACTTGCGGGTGGCGAATCGTACTTGCGGCTTCGTTTATAGCTGGTTACGGTTTTGTTTTGAAACAAAAAAGCAAATCCTTTTGAACTTAGTGACTTGATTCAGAATGATAAGCCTGAAAAAATAAGGTTGTGAATCGCGAATGGTGAACATTTGCTAATTTATGTTTTCGTAAAAAAACAGTTCCAAGCCACACGACCACACACGGAGCCAGAAGTACGAAAATTAGACAAATGTGTGTACTACTCATCATTACCATGCTCGCTGAAGCGCCGTGTGTTGAAGCTCCCATAGACACTAGCGACGGAGTTCCCTCTAGTGTATATTAAGAAACACCATGCCCTATACGACTAATACTCGCTCAGCATGTTCGATCCCTTACGTATAAGGGAAGCCCTGTCGATATTTATCAAACTACGTTTTACCGAGAATACGGGTACATCTAGCACGTTGTGACCCCTTCCTCAAGCTGTATACACAGTGGCGCTGCTAACAACCGGTTTTTCAAGCTCTCGTAGCGCTCAGTTTTATAAAACGACGCTCGTACTGAAACACAGTGCTACGTTTTAAAGATTTGGCGTACACCTTTCCACAGAGAATCACTAAAGTGTCTATTAGCGTTAAAGCTAACGCTTCAACTGTCTGCTGCTTTTGATTGCTTAGGTATGCTAATTAAATTTGTACAGAAGGAGTCTAAAGTTGCTCTTTTTGGTGTGACTAGAAGTATTAAAAGGAACAAAAAAGGCTCTGTTTTTTTTTTGGACGGAAAAAGTAATTTACCTAGATGAAGGACTGAAGAAGAACCTTACCTCTGGACTAATACGCAGCCTAATGCATTCCAGTTCCGTTACCAATGCATCGTCCCCCTTTGCTGCAACAAGAAAAGAAGGAATCAACAAGAAATAACGTGTGTTGTGTTACAATAACACGCCTTGAGAAGAATAGCGTTTTTATGCGAAGCTAATACTATTCTTCTCTATTGATCAAACTAATACACAGCAGGGCCAGAAAGTAAAACATTATTTGCATGTTTTCTTGCCATGCAGCGCACAAGATGCAGGAGCTGTTGCAGATTGGGCCCTGACAGCAGATTATTGCAGATAATTGCATAGTGGGCTCTGACCAGCACTCAGTTTTCCAAACAGATCCGCTAACAGGAGCGTTATGCTTCGGGCACTTGATGATTGGCATTATTTCACTAGATACCGCACATATTCAATTAGTGAACTTGGGTATATCACAGCCCAAAATACTTTTGCGCGTAATTGGGATGCAATAAACGATGCATGCAGATGATTATTTTCCTGCACGCACTTGCAACATTGTAAAAATTTCAGGTACCACTCGCAAAAACTTAATCATCCTGCTAAGAGGTGGTCACCAGATTTTTTAAAATTAGGCTATCAGCATGGAGCACAAAAACGTAGTGAGGGTGACAGGCATTCAGCTCACTCTCCTCGATAGTTTGTTCCGTGCGCTGGATAGTTTCAAAATGGCTCCGAGAAAAACAGCGCGTTCGACTATTCTTTTTTTTTTCTTTTTTGTCACGTATACGTGATAAAAATGAAATAGTCAACCCAACCATATAATAGCATAATAGCCAACCCAACCATATATGGTTGGGTTGGCTATTACAACAGTCACTGAAAAATTGGACCTGCAGTCAGGGTCAAAAGTTTGGAGACCACGAGACGCGAGTGTTAACATTCTCGCTCCTTATGCAGGCAGCCTTTAATCTATATTTTCGGCTGGTCTAAAACGCGCTACCAACATGTGCTGTGAAATCAGACTGAATGCCCTCGCAAATCTCTGGAAATTTAAAATATCTCAGACTTAGTGGTCTCTAAACTTTTGACGTCGAGTGTACAGCCTGACACATACCACTCTTATTGCCGTCACACAACAGGTAAAACCGCGTCTGTGTGTACAAATGGCTGAGATGCTCACTTCCGCGAGAAATTGGTTGCTTTCAGGCATTAAGTACTGAACGAACAAGGAAAACCCTCATCAACTGATGCGGCTATGCCTATTATGGTATTTTTTATTTTTACTTGATTTTGCTACTTCTATGAATCTTGTTTGATGCAAGCACTGTACACAATTGTTTGTAGGTGCTTTTGAAAGACAAGAAGGAAAGAACTTTTTTTCCGTGTTGTATGCGCGCAGCTTATAAGCGTGTATTGTAGAATTGACAGAGGTACTACGTAGGTTGCCCTCACGCGCCAGTCAAATGCTGTGGTAGTGCGTACAGTGCTCTGGAAAATAAATTTATTATTGCGACACCACACATCTGTTTACCACTACCCACAGCAAACAACGCTCTACTCAAATATCTGGTGTGTTGTCAACAAGTGCAGTCTCTTTTCATGGTGTTCAAACTAACGCCGCGAAGATTGCGAGCCACCTGCTGCCTGCTGTCTTTCAACTAAGGGGGCATAATGAATTACACAAATGGTGATACGATAGTTTATGAAGCTTTCGCGTGAGCATTGATCCGCGCAAGATAGGAATCCCCATCCCTACTTACTGCAAAGCTCCTGGTGATGAGCCGAAGTCGAAGCCACAAGGGCGACCACGAGAAGGGCGGACACGAAAATGGCCTTCATGTTGAATGATTGACTAAAGAGTAGCTTATAGCACTTCTACGACTGATGCGAAGGCTTCACTGACTAGGCATGGCCGTCCGAATCTCTTATATACCCACTGGACACACGTGTGTTACCCCGACGTCAAAGCAAGCGCTTGCGGCAGAAAGTGGAAGAAACGAGAGAAAAATACAATGCGCTGAAAGAGTAACGGGCCCTGATTGGGTGAGCCGTTGCGAGAGACACTGTGTTTGGACTCGGCGTTGGCCTCTCCCCCGGTAGCCATCACCTCGACTACCACAACGTACGTGCGATTCCAGCACGCACTGTGGTCACGAGCCGCGCTTAGTCAGCGTTGCCGGGCTCGCGGTGGGGCCGGGAGAGGCGCACCTCCGGTGGGGCGCTTGTCGAGGCCGGCTTCGCACGTTCCCGGTGCGCAAAGCGACTCGGAAATCGTCAAAAAGAAAATGCGCCGTTGCTCGAGACGTCGCAAAGTCTTGCCGGAGGGATCGTGCTCATGAACGGCTTCTCTCTCTCTCTCTCTCTGTGTGTGTGTGTGTGTGTTTCCTTTTTTCCTGCACTACTCGTGGTCTTGACGTCAGCTATAGGCCGTTGCAGACCAAGCAAAATAGGAGAGACGTGCTGCACAAGGAAGTGCAAGCGACGGGAGAATTTCGGCCGTCGACGGTGTCAAGATGCGATAGATTACATTCGCTCGTTCCCTGGACGCCGTGAAGAAGACGCGACTCTTCCTAGCTCCCTTCGTGGTCGTTTTGGTTTCGAAATGTGCGCGTCTCTGTGTGCGCGCATGGCACCTTTCCATTAGGCTCGCGCTGAAGCAGACAAGACAGGTGCTCCTTAACAGGCACATTAAATGGACTCCTGTTTGATCGCTTAGCTAATAAAACGGCGCGTCTACGAAAGCCACCATCAATGAATAAAGCCCCCAAAATGGTCTCCAAACAGCTCGTGATATTGCGTATTAAAAACGCTCAGCACCACTAAAGTGAAAAGGCTTGTTGTGAGGTCGTGCCAAGCGTAAAATGTGACCACAAGATGCTCGTCATGCCTAAACGGTGTTTGCGATTGTTGCCTAATGAGTTGCCGCGATTTTAATTGCATTTCTGCACAAGTGCAGACATTAGCCCAGCGAATGAGTTTTAGCAATCTATGTTTTTCTTGCATGATAGCTGAAATCGTTTTTATATTTTTAGTTTGTAAAATTCTACCACTTTTTATCACGATGGGGACTGAAATATTGCGCATTTCAGTGACTTGATTTTCGTACCTAAGTGGGAAGCTGGCCCCAGAAGCACAATTCGTATTCCGTTACTGTCACCCACGACGTCACCTCAAAGTAGTCCCAATTGTTCTGACAAGCCGCATCTGCTTCATCTAGGATTTATTTATTTGTTTATTTATCATTCAATATTTATTTATTGTGTCACCATCCTTGCTTAACCAATGCACACGTTCTCGCCAAAACACTACGTCACTCGTAAAACACCAACGCTTAGCGCTCAGAAGCCACTCGCATTAACCTCAGCAATAGGAATTCATGCGTCTTCAAACAAATTCGTAGTATTTCTGCATATTAACCCAATCTCTACTTTTCGGCCCCTCTAATGGGTGCCTAAATAACAACTTGATGCGATAAACCTGTTAAGTTAACAAAAAAAAGATTGCCTTGCGAACAACGTTGCAACCTGAATATGGCCTCCACAGAGATTTCTATACGACATGCCATTACTTTTTCTCATGACCCACAAGCAGAGCCGGAACGATGAAGCAGAAGCTCTAAATTGACGAGTGATAAGACTGTTACGAAAAAATTCCCTTTCGCAGTCATTTCTAGTAGCCAGACTTTGACAATTTTTGGGATCATGTCACAGGCTACAACCCGAAACATCCGAGTGGTCACCTTTTCTGAAAATCTTCACAATATTCCAGCTTTTAAATTGCACCTGAGCTCATCTCCGGTGCATTTGAGTGAAATGTCACGCAAGTGTAACCTCCGAAGTTCACTTTCACTCGGATTCAGGCACCCCAAGAACTGTAGTTTAAATACCTATTATCATGTCTGTCACATTTGTGGTGCCGTTCCTAAGATGCCATTGTGTATTATTGGCCATCCACTCACCCAGTTTATGTGTGTGAAAGGAGGACACAAAGCTTTCATTCTGGTCATTTCGCTATTCAAGGTACTCCAACCATACAAAAATCAGTTGGCACTAATATAGGCTCGTGCGCGTCATGTATAAGTACTAATATTTGCTTGAGTTTTGCTTGCCGAAACCCTGCTATGATTGTAAGGCAAGGGTTATGTAAAAAAATTACATATTAGAATTCTAACTTTCGAACCTTGATGACATACTTGTGTTTTAACGTTTATCACAAGTTTCGGGTCTCGGTCCTCTTTAAGGTTCAGCTTATTAAATTATATAATTAGTAGAGCTTGAAAAAGACGCTGCGAGTAGAGGTCAATAACAACCTACCGCTACTGTCACAGTACTGAGCTATAACAGCGCTAGTTCTCTAACTTTGTCAACATCTTGCAAAGTGTTAAAGACAATAACGAAATACATACTGTATCTTTTTACCTGTGTTTGACATGCACACCAGGGAATCAAAGGTGGCTTAAACATGTCACTTTTGTGTAGTTCCCGCCTAATTGATTGATATGTAGGGTTTAACGTCGCAAAACATTATTATGAGAGACGCTGTAGCGGAGGGCTCCGGAAATTTTGACCACCTAGGGTTCTTTAGCGTGCACCCAAATCTAGGCCCCCAGACCCACAGCATTTTCGCCTACATCGCAAATGCAGCCTCCGCAGCCGGGATTCCATCCCGCCATCTGCGAGTCAGCAGCCGCACCTTAGCCACCTGACCACCACGGCGGGGCAAGTTCCCGCCTAATGAAAGTGCCGAAACCTATATGTTTCTATTTACCAAAAAGTAGCTGATAGCTTGATTGAGCCCTAAAAAAGTAGTTAAGTTACATTGAGCGTGATTAAGAAATACCTACATAATGGTCAGAAAGTGCAAATCATTTGAAATAAAAAATTACTTCTGGTTTGTTTTTGTTGTAGCCCGATCTTCTTGTATCTGTTTAATTAAGTCTAGAAATGTTTTATCTTGCACTTTTGGCTTCTCTCTAGGATAGTCTTCAGTTTCCCCAGAGTGTTTTTAACGAGCAGTCCGCTGAAGCAGTGGGTACATTTTCGCTCGTTCTCACGTGTCACTTAGGCCGGAGTGTCCTCGTTGGTCGCTTATCACCTCACTTTTTTTTTCGTGCTCTTGTTTCAGTTACTTTAAGTTTTTTTTCGCCATTATCCCGCTTACTGTTAGTGAAATAACTTACTTTTCGCAGGAGAAACTAAAAATGCTGCCCCTCAGTGGAGCTTCATAGCTAAATCTTCGATGCTGTGTGATTAAAAAGAGACAGATTTATTTAAAGAAAGGTGGGGAGGTCGGCCTGAGCAATAGTATGTTCTAGCCTGCTACTCTTATTTTACTGCTATAATAATCAATAGCTAAATCCTGGTTCAGAATTACAGCGGTAAAAATATCTCTCAAGGTATTGATATGAAAGCAAATAACGAATGCATTGCTTTGAACTACGTTTTGTCGATCTTAACGACGACATACACTTAACTATCTTGTTTCTTTTATATCAGTATAGCCGGCGTCAACTGTAAATGGTGAGTCAGGTAGTTAATAAGTCATTCATTAACCACACAGCCTAATCGTTAGACATGTCGTTTCGTCCTTTTAAAATTGTGTCTAAATTTACTTGTCTGTAGACATTTTCTGACTTGTAAGCTTCAGAAGGATAAAAAAAAGTCAGTGCGTTCGGCAATCGAGCGTTCAATTTCACGAAGTGCAGCATTGTCAAGAAACGAACGCCAAGGAGCATGAGAAGGACTCAGACACGACTGCGAACTGTTTTGCCTATAAAATACGGAGGAAGAAAACACACCAGTTCGATGGCCAGTGTCTTTCTCCGGTCACAGCACGAATAAAGTATTACAAATCTTGGTTTCCTGGTTATAAAAAGCTCCAAATAGGCGGGTTCAATTCTTTAAGCTCTGATGAACATATAAGCGGTATATTGAAGGCACTTTACATTCGTGTAGTGAATTTGGTAAGGACTTTTTTTTTTCGCTATCATTTCGTCGATCTTTTTTTTTTCTTTCATTTTGACTCACACGCCCGTTTAGTCGTTAGTCGTTGTAGCTGGAAACAGTTTCTCAGTTATGCTCTCGTGTTTTGATCACCGGTCCCGTCATGCAAGCATCTGACCAAGTGAAGAATGTGTGTGAAGCCTTTAGCTGCTGCTTGTGCTCTAAATACATGAAATAGGTTGGCTTACGGTTCCTCATATTTTATGCGCTGTGAACACTTTCATGTCTATATAGAAATATGTCGAAATAGAATAGCCACATTTGCGTAGAGAGACCGTATTTTTGGACGCAATTGATATAATTCAAAACTGATCTGTCATGAAAGAACTTCTACGTCGGCTATTTTTGTTCAACTGTTTTGATAAACGTAACATTCAAAAGGGCCGTAAGAAAATACTTTTATTGCAATACAAGCGAAGTGAAAGAAAGCCACCGACTGTATGGTTTTATCACATATCCGCCGAGGCATTTGTCCTCTACCTTCCGCTTTACAAATGACCCGCCTTTGCCTTTGTTTATAAACTGGCTAACCTCCCCGTCCTTCCTCATTTATTCCTCCTCCTCCTTTGTTTATAAACTGTCCAACGTCGCATAGTGTTGCACCTATTCGTGAAACAGCTGCCTCTGCCGTAATCTGATAAGGCGCATACATATATCCTGTGGTCCGGATTTTCCAGCCGCAAAGTGTAAGCGAATTTCCTATATCTTAACGGTCTCTTGCACGCCGTTACAGATAAAAGCACATATAAAGCATTCCGTATTCAAACTACATACTTCTACACGCCAACTAACGCGGGATAAAGTAGTTTTTCACAAGCGGACATTGTTTCTGGTGATGCATGTGTATCAAAAAGTTGTGCGTGACTCATACAGGTTGAATCATTGCATAATACGTGGATTTGATTTAAGAGCCAGTTATATACCGGTAGATGGAACTGCACTGTTATTGATGAGCGGTTGGTCTGTTTCTGCCTTCCTAAAAGCGCGCATTATTGTAACTTAATTGTGGTCCACCCCCTTCAATTTATTCTTTTTTAAAGCGCCAACGCTGGCTATTCCGAGAAAACGAATTAGTTAATCGAAGTAGTTCAAAAAGATCAATGAGATGACAAGCATTAAATTATAAAAATACTTGACGTTTGAAAGATAACTTTCAATAAAATAAGTAAACCTAAATATTTCAAGCTAAATCAACATCTCCAAATAAAGGGACAAGTGGTCATGACTTGACATTGCAGGAGATTCACCCCTAGCGAGAGAATCATGGAGGGCGATGGAGTCTGTATATTCTGCACTTATATTTTCGGGCTATGCGTATGTTGGCCATGGTTTGAAAATCTTTTATACCTTTCGAATTATTGTCGATAAAGCTCGAGTGATAGTAAAATGATAAAAAGCTTCCTCGGGTTATGTTGATACACGTAGGTTTTCTTCTCCGTTGTAAAGGTCCCAAATAGCACGAAGGACAAAAATCGCACATGAAAGAAGATGTATATTGCGCATTTCTCACAGCTTTTCTTTTTTTTTGAGTGATCCACAACCCTCATTATCAACCCAGAGCAATTTGCTCAGCATCTTTAGTGGCTTTCAACATTAAATTCTCACGAACTTCCGAGAGCATTTGCGAAAAGATTACGCAGCCTCCATCACGAGAACGTGAACACATGGACAAATCTTTCATGGTCTTACAAATGATGTCTCCACACCGAAATTAATTTTATCTTCAGGGCTACTTCTCCTATGAAGAGTACCACAAGTTGGTTCCATCATGCATATTGTTTTGTTCCGCCACCCTTGCTCATTTACCGTTCATTTTTCTAGCTACAACATAATCATAATGCTGGAATATTTACAAACTTTGCTACATGTAAAATATACGCACAAACTTTTTTCTTCCGTTCTTTCAATGCTGTGAAGCCTCAGCGAGCCTTTTGAAACGCTAACTCCTCACAAAGCCTATATTTGAGATTTAGGTGTATCTCTGCAGAAATTCAATTAGATAAATTCTGTAAAAAGGCAATATAATTTTCATTGAGAGTTTCGCGAGTGACCCATCACTTCCTTTGCAGTTGCGAAATTGTGAAAGTGATTATGAACGAGCTCGCGTATTCGTGTGTATTTACGCAGAGCAAACGTACAAGACGGTTGAATATTTGTCCTCGGCTCTTGTGGCATTGATAAAGGCGCAAATACAAGCCAGGAAATTGCACTCTCCATTCAGATATATTACAAAGCATAAGCACGTTGGTGTGCGATCGGTTTTGATGGACTGAGGCGCTTGCAATCGCACCACGCGTATCGCATGCATCATTTTGGCGAAGCCGTTCGTTCGGCCAAGATACATATAGGCTACTATATTTAGGACCAGAGAACGTCAACTTATGTTACTATATATAAAAACTACTCTAACAAGATTGGGATTCAAAAGTAATCTATGTAAGGTTTACGGACAGTTACCCCTCCAAACTGCTAAGTTGTTTGCAAGGTTTTATTGTGTGTCTGGTTGTACGAGTACCAGTGACATCGCGGATGGCACATGACGCCGTCACAGCGTATTTCTTATATCTAGTGAATTATTGCCATCACTACCAAGAAATCGCGTCCTGCGGCAATCTAACTAAACACAGCTGTATGGTCAAAAAGAAACCGACACAACGCAGCGTTTTGATCTACTATAATTACCTCATCTTCAAGGTGTCAATATGGCTAAAGTGAACTCGGCGTATTAAAATCATTTCCTAAAAGGATCTTACATAGACTACTCAGGCAGTGCACATGAGTCTTAGCGTCTGTGTTATTGCGTTCACCAAACTGTTACATCGTATGCGTTTCTCCTGGTGCATCTGTAGTTACTAACAGCTATTTTTCTGCGAACAACCTTCACTGGAGCGAAGTGTGCCATATTGTTAAAACTAAGTACCACGCCTTCTTACTTAACAGGAAGGCCGAAAGCGCTAGTAATGTGTATTTACAATGAACATCTATCCACACTTAGCGAACGTTGTGAATGTTATTGCAGTTTCTGAGCATAAGCCAGTGTTTGAAGAACCCACTTCGCTGTCCTCGCCATAGTTATTTTTTGTTTTTGTGCAGTTATGGCACGAAGTGTTGCGTGGCGCGGAGAAAAGGAGCTGGGGTGGGGGAGCGGCACTGAAATGGCTGCCTGATTGTCCGCACTAACAGTCATCCGCACGCCTGAGCCCCAGTCCGTGTCCTCCTCCACATATTTTACTGCTCGCACTTCCGATGCGTTGGCTGGGAATTTTCCCGCCTCTTCTCCGACCCCAACGCGGCTCGCCTCCTCGTGTGTTCCCGACTTTTCTCCCAAAGATACAAAAAGGACGCACGTTTCCTTCCCGCTTGTATATAGTCCGCGCACAAAAAGATACGCGGACACGGGCGGGGCGTATTGCACGCTTTGACCCCAAACTACCCGGGGTTGTATTGCGCCTGGTGCCGTCACTCTCGTGCGAACAACGAAACGTACCTTGGAAAAGCCCCGTGTTATGGTGGCTAGCATACCCGTGTCACCTTGCCACCCTCTGAGAAATATACTGACGTAGGTGGCAGGCCGAGGCGCTGTCGATACTATGACCTTTTGGAGCTTCAGTCTTGTTTTGCAGCCTGTAAGAATACAACGAACCTAGAAGTTTCGGTTTTAATTTATCACCACGAAGTATGCATTGCTGGAGGGTCCAGATTCGACATTTTAGAAAATCTCGGCAAATAAAACTTCCGGCAGTTCAAGAAGTGATGTGAAGATCACCGTAGATGTAGCGGCTCAGGTATATACCACTCATACCATTGTAAATGGTGGTTGACAAGCAGGGCTGGACCGCTGGCCCGAACGTTGCGATATTGAGTCCAGACCACGGCGGCTGCATTTAAATGGACGCAAAATGCTTGAAGCCCGTGTTGCTAAACTTAGTTGCTAATTAAAAACCCCAGATTGCCGAAACTTCTGCAGCGCTCCACAACAGCCGCCTTCATAGTAATATCGTGGTTTTGGGACGCAAAACAATTATTATTATTATTATTATTATTATTATTATTATTATTATTATTATTATTATTATTATTATTATTATTATTATTATTATTATTATTATTATTATTATTATTATTATTATTATTATTATTATTATTATTATTATTTGACAAGCACATCGACACAGAACTATATTTACTTTAACAATAACCAGTAATGCAGGCAATTTTGTCCAATGTGGCATGGTGCATGTCGTAACAACTTTTGAAAAACAATAAAGTTAACACGACGCAATGGCGAAAATGACACAAAAAGTGGTATTTACACGCTGGAAGCCAGCGGGCGTATCATTCAGCACAATGTATTCAGTAGACAATGTATACAGTAGGCTCCACTGTTAAAACACTTGAATGAGCAACTTTTATATTGCTGGCGCCGTCTCGGTAAGTGAATTAGAAAATATTGCTTTTGCATGGTATAAGTCTGTCACAAGTAGTGAGAACTGTCAACCACCAGTATCCTTATGGAAATCTGAGCCACTATGCTTATTAAGCGAACGAAGCCAGGACATGCTCAGCACGCACGTATTCCCTTTACCAATACACTGGACTGGACATAAGGAATCGCGGATTAAAAGAACGACGTTATTTAACCCCATTTTTCATATATATATATATATATATATATATATATATATATATATATATATATATTACCTTGCCCTCTGATTTGAGATTGTATAAAGCTGAGCACCGACAAACTGTATCTTTATTCCTGATGAAGGCCAGACTCTAGGCCGAAACGTCGAAATAAACCACGTTGTGACCGCTCACGGAGGATCTACTAGACTATATATATATATATATATATATATATATATATTGTGTAAATGATATGTGTGGCAAGTAATTTCGCACTGACTATACAGACGTAGATACATAAGATGCTTGCTTAAGGTGGATATGACGCAAATCCATACCAAGACATTCTTGACACAGTGAACAACAAACACTACTGAAGATACAGGAACTTCAAAAACAAGCATGAGAAATTCAGTGCCCCTGATGCCGAGCACCGACTATGTTCCAAAATTACAACACAGTACATAAGGAAACTACATAAAATTGGTAATATGCCATGTTCTTGCTCGCTCACAATATTGTCACAACGATGCACGTATTCTCATGTTAGAAATGGCGAAGCTGGCACTAAGTCCCGCAGGGTTTCAAAGAGTGAAACTACACGATTCCGAAGCCAAATCTGGTTGCTTCTATAGGTCGCTGCAGACTTTGGCCAAGTGATACTAGGTTGTTTCTGCGTTGATTCTCGTCGCAGAGAAGTTCGAATTAAACTAGAGGCAGCCACAGATATGACCTGGTTGTACGATCTCCGGAGAGAGAATTCATGGTCAAACAGAACATTCGCACTTCTCATAGATCTACAGGCACGTCATCCTTGGCGTAAAGCTTTATTCGCAGCAGGATCATCTCACAGCCTTTCCCGCTGCTTTTACCGTTCTGTAGTATTCTCTCGTTGTATATACTCCGGCTTCGCAACCCCTTCTTCGGCTAACTATTATCTTCATTGTTAGTGGACAAGTGGTGAGTATAGTTGAATTTTCCTCATTTCTGTGGTACAAACCGTCTTCATGATAATTTCTTCTGGTCACATGGCTTACCTCGAGCTTTAACAGCTTATCTCTAATCAAAATGCTCCAGTGAATGATCTGGAGGATTATCCAAAAAAAGTCTTAAAGATACGGAGCTGTTTATGAATGGAACATGCAAAATATCTTATAAGCAGCATGTGGGGTGCGTGTACATGACGGAGCATCTTGGTACAACATTGGCAAGACGCAGCCAATTGAGCTAAAGCTGTAGTATTCATGCAGAACCCACCGTCACTTGTCATCATCGATAGTTTTTAAGTCTATGTCACACTTCTGAAATTCGTTTCTTGTTTACTGTAGCTGTTAGCTTACTTTTCCGTTACAAATTCAGCAGCAAATGCGCTTTCAGTTTTAAAAACTGTCCGCATTGAATTCGATATGTTTACCTATATTACCTGCGATGCATTGTGTATTAAAGGTAAATAGTAAATGGCTTAAAATAATGCTATCCCCGCTCCGAACTATACAGGAGCGGTGAATGGCCCTCAATACCTCCGCCACATTGATAAAAATGCCAGTGCAACCTTTGTTGAAAAACTGAGATTGGTCTGAAAAAAATACACTTTCAAAAAGTACTTGCACTCTTTTATCTGGGCAATATGTTTGTCAGAGTATAATCCAAGTGTTTCAAGTCTAAAGTCCAATCCCGCCCGCCCGCCCGCTCACACACACACACACACACACACGCACGCACGCACACACGCACACACGCACACGCACACACACACACACACATACACACACCAATTAATTATCTAGAACTACTTCAGTGAACATCCAATTCTTGTTGCGCCAGTGTAGCAGTTCTTGATCGTAACCAATTTTTCTTAACTTCGTAATTAGTTTTTTTAATTTTTTTAGTCTAAGCGCTCACTTCAGTGGTTAAACACACCAATGAACAATGATGTGGGCTTCATTCACTAAACTTGTGCATTAGGCCAGATGGCTGCCTTTTTCTTTACGGGTTGCTCTAGAGTTGTTCTATCTCTCGCACTACGTAATAACTTTTGTAGTTAAGAGTGTACTGCGTATCCACTTCCTAGAATTTGATTTCTTTATGGTTTTCTAATCTCGTTTATAATTACGTTGTTCGGTTTTCGCTTTAGACAGAATGTCTGTGAAATGCAGTAGGTTCAAAATTTACAAGATAGGACGCCCATTACTTGACAAAAGGCTACTTTATTTTGAAAACACACTACTCATACAGCACACATAGTTGTACGCAACACAAAAGTTATAGAAATTCCCCTCCTGGATACCTATTTTGTGGATTTTACTTGTCCCAACTTCGAAAAATACCAACTCAGTAGTGGCGCTGTGTAGTATTTTTTTTTAGGTTGAGGTATTTTTTTAGATCGCAGTGCATCTGCAGATCGCTCGATACATGCAATTTCTAAGACATTTGTGTAAAGAAAGTGTCGGCTTTATTGAAAACAAGCAGGTCCAATCTCGAATCCAAAAGACTGGTGTTCACCGCCGAAGTCGAATGGCTGGAAGTCTACAATGGGCAGTGTGGCTGGTTCCTTCGTCTTGAACACAAATACCGTCTTGCCGTCCCGGTACTGAAAGTGGTGAGTGCAAAGCAATATCGTATCAAAGGCTACGTTCTACTTAGGCAGGTTAATTTACCACAAATATCTTCAGCAATACAGCATTTTCGGCCTTTTGCACAACAGGAAACTTAGAGTAACGTCACTTCAATTCACCCTGTATTGACGTCGGTGCAGACGTGTGCATGGAAGCAGCAGCAGCGGTCATGTGCCAACAGTTTTAACGTGTGCTGGACTCATTATGCGCAGATATGTAATATTTCCGGGACGGTTTTTTTAAGAACAAAATGAGGTGATGGGATTTGGCATGGTAAGCCGCCTGCTTCTTTTAACAGCAAATTACTTGCGTGTCATTGGCTGAACGACCCACAAGTAATTAACGCTGTATCGTTATAATAATGTCGTGTGACTCAGTAGTCTTTGAGAGAATTCCTTGAGCTTCCCCGCCGACAGGTGATTATTATCACCACCTCATAAATCTTTGTAAGCTCTGTCTCCATTCCGCATTCTAAACAGAAATGATTCTTGGATTTGTGATTACATCCTAATATCGTTTAGATTTTTTATTGAAATATTATCAAAAATTCGACCGCCAGTGACTTTTAGCATCAAGACGGCAGCTGTCACTCAGTAGAAAATACGCCTAAATATTTCTGCAGAAAATAATTAGGTGTATTTTCAGCTTGTATGAATTATGTATGAACTTTAAAGACGTTTATTATGAAGTTTACAACAGCCACTCACTATAGAATATACTGTATAATTTATTATAAAATTTTAGGAGTATTTAGCTATTGCTTGTGAGGTGTATATATATAAAGGTGGAAGCCTACACCTGAGTAGTCAAAACCGCAACCCATGGGTAGGAATCCTGAACCTTTAGCATCCGAACAACATGTCTAACTCATTCTATCACGTCTTTAGGGCTAATCATTTTTGCAGACATATAGTCAATTTTGCTGAGCCTTGATGATGAATATGACATATATTATGATTCTTCGGAGATTTTATCGCAATATCTATTTTTCAGCTGAGACAAAAGTGAATAAATGATCTGCGGAAGATAGATGCATGCAAGCGAATTCACTGTGAAACATGCATAAAGTACTGTGTGGATTGAATCAACACGTCAAGCTAGAATAAACCTATAGGCCTACCTCCTTGCCTTTCATCGTTGCCTTTCGTTTCATTTATTAGCACATTTAAATTATGTGTGTCACTGAAAGGTTAGAAGTCCAATCTTGTACCAATTGTTTAACGTCCAATTAAAAGGTATTTGGAAGGGCAGTTAAGATTAATGACCTTTTGTGTACTATGAAACATTCGTACTAAAGTGCAGCGCGTGAAGACCATTCGAGAACGTTGAACTTAAAAAAAAACAGATATATATATTTACATACATTGTTACTTAGTTCCCGTGTGCCATGGTCAGAGCACAAAACAAGGCGAGCTTCTTACGCGTCCCAGCAGCCACAAAGTTTTTCCTTGCAAGAGTTCTTTATTCGCCAGCCGCCTTTAATAATTGCACGTCCAATGCCAGGATTGGCCTTAACTTGCTTTTAAAATCAAACCTATCGCAACAACGCTCTGTAAATACGTTATCACGTTTTATTTCCCTACGTGACTGTGTTTCATGAGCTCTAGAGTTATCGGACACGTGAACGCTATAGCCATCAGACATGCCAGCTTGACTAAATAAGTTTCCATTGTTATGCATATTTGTTTCCTCAAAAGAAGTTGCGAGTAAAAAAACTGAGATTTAGCGTCGAAGAGCACACGTGCACTAGTGAGGCGTTAATAAGCTGGCGTCAATTGTATCATATGAAGTACATTCTCATAACGCCGAAATCACAGAGTAGCGAGATTCACAAAAATGCAGTGTTCGCACACACCTGGCAGTCATCCACAGGTACCGTTGGGCTGTTCTTCTCGAAGCTGATGAGAGTAGCGTCTCCGCCCCGGAAGTGAAGTGCGTTAGTATGGTCTTTGGTCCGTTGGCTGTACCAAGCATTCACGTTTTTACAAACGAAAGTAAAGTTCTGGTAGGCTGTGGTGCTCAGAAGTCCCAGAAAGCGCAGCTGAACATCACCAACGGCGTGATAGCGGACCTTGAAACCACCCTTGAGGTGGCTGAACCATGTCGACGAACTGTTCGCAACTGCGGAAGGGGAAGGCTTCTTCCACCTGCGCACCCATGATAAACCATGTTACGACATAGTAATTCATGGTGATTTAAATCTTCCACACTCAAGATCATCTTCTCCAACCGAAACTCTAGTGCTTCAAAGGCGCAGAAGACGAAGAAGAGGCTGTCAGTTGACTTAGAGTCAACAAATATGTGTGACTGTCTGTAGTATTAATGTTGTTCCCCTAGTGTGCATGTGATACAGTCCATCCCTCTCTTTCGTTCTGTTTTTGTTTTTCACCTTTTTATTCCTTCCTTCAATGCCAGGTAGCAAACCGACCATGCGTCTCTTAAAACTTCTTCCTTTCCTTCATTCTTGCTCTCTGTCTCTCTCTCTCTGAATCACCTAATGCGAAATATCAGGAAAGCGGATCCCGAGAAATTGAAATAACGACATTAAAAGAATTAAATCTAATTTGGACATTTTAATGCTGAGTGTTGCGTGTTTGTCTAAGCGTAGAAGCTTTCAAGTTGTTTGCAAAGCAACATCATCTCTTGTTTTAGACGATAGTCTTACTTGGGGACCTTCGACACAAAAATTTTGTTCTGTTTGTCCGCCCTTAACGGTACCCTTAAAGGCACCAGACAATACCCCATACGGCCGACCCCATTCACAGAACCCACCAATATTCCTCAAGATTCAGCGTTCATACTTGTGCGATTGTCAATTAAAAAGCAATGTTGCGCATATTTGAGGCACCATAACAACACATCAATATTCTGTATGTGAGTGTTTTACTAGAAAAGGCATACATAAGTAATTCTAAATACCGTAGCGTTTATCACGCTGCGCTGATCCTGCAACGCTTACACGAAAAGGCAAGTGTTTCCATCGCTTTGCTAAGACGACACGGTGGTGGCACCTACCCATCGCCTTGCGTTCTACACCTTATCATCTCCGAAACGGGCGCGCACGCCGCGCGCTTCGTTTTTCAAGATAACTGCCAGATAACGCTCACGTCCCACGTGTGACGTGACTTGATGCGCTCGTTCGTCTCCACTGCACGCTCGAGGCACTCTTACGCAGCAGCTCCAGAATACAATTCACCGATTTTCTTACGTAGGAAATCAAATAAACGTTTTGTTCACTGTCTCCAGAAGCAAGACTATTGTCTTTCGACGACATTTGCAGTGTAACATGCACATACGGGGCCACATTTTCTTATTAGCGGCACTTGGCGTACTTCTTTCAAATCGACACGCCGTCATTCACTGCACAGTGTCTTCACAGATCTTTTGTTTTCTTTTGTACCGAGAAAACTTGGTCACCACAGTAGAATTTATCCCTCCTCCACTATTAAACTCTGCTGCATTACCTGCAGCGCAGTCCTAACAATGACGAAAGAGCAGTTTTTCGAGCTGCGAACAAGATCAAAATGAAATGATTGTTTTCTGGTATTCTCGAGTAAAAACATATGCACGTAACCATTGAAAGAAGCGCAAGAGACAGATATTTCAACAAATCAAATGTTTGATGCCCTAAACACCTAGTGAAATACAAGAAAGGGGTCCGTCACTTCACGAACGTGCGCACACGTACCCGCTTTTAAATGATATAAAGCAAGTGCACTGAGTTTATATTAAAAAATACCCTCCTATTTGTATGATAGTGGTAATGTAAACTAAACTTAGTTAGGACACGTATTGTGCTTTGAATGAGTCTGAACAGCACTTATGACTCATTTCACTTAAATCACACTTAACTATCGTTCACGATCCTTCGCACCTGGAAATTCGGGCAGAGTGCGTGTCTTCGTCGGCGAACACGCAGGTCTCGCCGCCGGCACGCATGTCACAGTAGGCCCGCACCGCGTCATCCGATGCTCCCAGATTAGGGTCCACCCAATACCAGCCGTCGGAGGTGTCCGGGTGCGCTAGTCTCAGGTCACGGCACGACCTGGCCGGATTAAGCTGCGAACCAACAGGCCGCCGGATGTGTTCAATCTCGCGACGCATGATGTACACATTGGCAAAAATGTGTGTCAGCGTGCGGTTGATCTTCTGGAATGATGCTTTGGTCAGAGGTTCTGCTGTCATCGTGGAGTTGTGTTCATCGACGTCGTCGTCGTCATCATAATCACTTTTACTGGTGGTGGCCGTGACGGTGTCTTCATCGTTAATGTTAAGTTTTTCGACACTGCGTTTAAACCTGTAGGAATGGTCCCTCTGGAACAGTATCTCCGGAGGTATCTGGGGTCCTTCTCCTGGCGGGCCCTGTGATAAGGCCATGAAATGCTAGTTAGAGGAAATGGAGTTGCAAGTGTGCGTTTTTTACTTGTCCTTTCTTTCGTCTTCTTTAAGGTATGTGCCAACGACGTTTTACACAGTTATACACCAACTAGCCCAACTAGCCCGACAGCATACGTTACTAGTTAGAGAAGCATGTTCAGCATTTTACGCGGTATAATGTGTTATGAATACCTAATAACTTCAGAAGATCAGCACATTTCTTTCATGTTAACCAAAACTACTACAGACACCGGCATATAAAGGACATAGTATGCAAGAAATTTTTATGACATATTACACTACACCCTATCATAAATGAACATGCTGGAAATGCGAATGCAGTTAAATAGCTGCTAGAGAGAACAATTGATTGGGTCTACGAAAACAATTTAAAAAAATGTTCTTACCGGAGGCCCAATAGGTCCCTGCAATAAAGCAAGAACTCAAATGAAAATGAAGGCTATAAAAATAGTATCACCCTATGTTCTAAACATGAATGTATTTGTAACGTACTTGTGGTCCTGTTTCCCCCTTATTTCCCGCTGGTCCCTGTAAAAAATGCATCGCCATTATAATGTCGTCTAATGTAGCGCACAAAAATGCACTCGATGCTCGTGTGACAAAAATATTTTTCACCTGAACGCCTTTAGGACCCGGACTGCCTTCGAGACCCTGCGAAAGCGTATTAGAAAATGCCGCCATATTAGTCAACGCGCGCTAAGTGTATTCAACTTGCAACTTGTGACAGGAGCATTACTCATGGCACATAACGGCATAAAGCAAATGCAGAACGCGGCGTTCTTTTGTGTGTACTATTACGAAGGCCTCCCTGTGCGTGTGCGTGTTTGTGCGCGTGTGCTTGTGCGTGCGTGCGTGTGTGCGTGCGCGTGCGTGCGTGTGTGCGCGTGCGCGTGTGTGTGTGTGTGTGTGTGTGTGTGTGTGTGTGTGTGTGTGTGTGTGTGTGTGTGTGTGTGTGTGTGTGTGTGTGTGTGTGTGTGTGTGTGTGTGTGTGTGTGTGTGTGTGTGTGTGTGTGTGTGTGTGTGTGTGTGTGTGTGTGTGTGTGTGTGTGTGTGTGTGTGTGTGTGTGTGTGTGTGTGTGTGTGTGTGTGTGTGTGTGTGTGTGTGTGTGTGTGTGTGTGTGTGTGTGTGTGTGTGTGTGTGTGTGTGTGTGTGTGTGTGTGTGTGTGTGTGTGTAAATTTCAAGCAGGTACAGTACTATGGAATCTAAACATAAAATGTGCGGTCTCGTTCATTCTGGCTAAACCTATATAATACTCAAGTTAGTGTCAAGACCACAACAGGATGACTTTTTTCGCCACGTACCGGCTCTCCTTGCGGTCCATCGGAACCTTTCGGGCCTTCCATTCCTATGGGTCCCTGTAGGAACAAAAAAACGTACATTTATCATTCGTGCAAACGTGATTGAGTTGCTGCGATATTACAGGCGTGAGTTACGGCGGGGGCAGAAGTGTGAAAATAACCAAAGCCGGCTGAGCGTTATGCCCATGAATTCTGTCTTACAGTAGATTTACCCTTCTGTTGCGCAGCAATGTTCTGAAAACTAATCTAATAGAACACGCACGCGCGCTCTTCGTTCTTTTTCTTAATCTTGGTGGCGTCACTCCCACAACCCATGCACAGATTAGTCCGGCATGAAATGCAAAAGCTGTGATGGGCAAGAGATTGAATTCAGAGAGAGAGAGTAGGGAAAACCAGATAATAAGAAAGCGAAAGTCGGAAATAGAAAGAAAGCAAGAAAACATTGAAAAAGCCAGAACCATCAAATAAAGACACAATAAAGCAAATGCAACAAAAATATAAAAAAGAGAGCAATCATAGCCATGTGTAGGATAGCATAGCGTAGCAGCATAGTATAGCACAGCATAGTATACTACAATGTCAGCAGCTTCGCCGCTTCCGCACTCTTCACACTATCACGCATCGTCTCCAATTTTTATTATTAAGCACTGTCTTTATTAGGTGATTGATATTTCTTTCTGAAATTTTTTTACTGATCTTTGCCAGCAAAGCCATCGGAGTCAGTGTGTGTTACATACTGTATGAATTGGCATCGCTTAGTGCGTGTAGGGTTCATTGATAACCACCACAAATGAATAAATATTGCGCATGCACTTTGCAACAGCGCATTTAATACGGGATATAACATGCCGACAAAGTAATAGCTGTATACGGAACGCTTGTTAATGACCTGGGGTCCCGGAGGTCCGGGGGGTCCGGTGTCTCCACGCTGACCTTTTTCTCCCTTTTCACCGACGTCGCCTTTGGCACCGGTCCTTCCTAGCAGACCACTGTGACCCTGCGATCGAACGCAACGGCTTGCTAGGAATGTGTAGTCTCACAAGAGCAGCGGATACGAATATGAAGCTGCAAAACGTCGTCTTCTGAGAATTTAAGTCGCGAAATAACAGCGTTTTTACAATGTAAATAGGCAGCCTTTATTGGGGATCGCACATAGAAAAGGCGTCATGCTTGTGCATAATGTACGTTTGGAGAGCTCATGCAAGGTTGCCATTTGCTTCAAAAATATTTGCTTTTTACGCGGGATTTTATCGTTATACCTGAAATATTTTCATTTTTAACAGTATGTGTAAGCTGCTTATAAAAATAGAGACATTTTCTTGCATAATAAATGGCATTTTTAATATAATGTCAGCATCGCAGTCAACGTTTTAGAATTCTCAGAGCTTCTTTCTTTAGGTGAAAAGCGAAAATGGTCATACGAAGCAAAAAAAATATTGAGAGTGTTTGGCTGGCGTAAACCATACCTTGAAGCCACGTTTTCCTCGATCACCCTTCATGCCCTTTTCACCTGGCGCACCCTAAAAGAAAAAATGTAATCGGAGAATTAGAGGGTGACCCAACTTAGCCTGCATAAAGAGCCAGATATATTGTAGTGTTTTTTTGGACCACAGTTTTTTTACAAAATGTTATGCGGGTCAGGCCCCTTGTTATCGAGTAGAGAAGCGTTTTGGTGCAACGTCCACTGAAATACATAGCCTTTGTTTATTAAGAAAGAGTAAAGAAAGAAAGTGCGAATAGAAGCGTAGTTAGTTAAAGGCTGATAGTAGCGTACACGAAAAAGATAGTATTGCCTGGGTCAGCATATCCGCATCCCGCTACGATGGCTATCACAGTTGTTAGGTTCCCGATGGTGCACCTATACATGCAGAGTAGTTGGCCATATGGACAGTGGTCAACACTATGCTTATTCACGCAGGGAACATTGTGCGCAAGTCTTCAGAAAATCTTTCGTATACAGACAGATTTGTATGAAGCGGTGGCTCAGCTCGCAACAACGACAGAAGTTGTGGTGGCCAACAACATTAGAAAAAAAAAAAGATTACATTACCATGGAATCAATGCTGAAGTTTTCTGAACACCGGGACACATTAGCACGCACGGGAAAAATAAAGCCGCTCATACGATCACCGCGCAAGCTAGTGGACTTGACTATTCTTTGGGCGTCCCGAAACCCTGTTCATCGCCAAGCCTAGTGAGCCTCCTCAATTCTTACGTAAAAATGTTGAGAGAATGCTCTCGTAGCAGGCAATTTATGCATTATTTCATGTAAAACTAAAAACTGACAATAAACGAGGGCTATTACAAGCTACACCAGCAATTCTGTTAAGCGACCAGGGCGGACTTACTTGCCAGCAAGAGATATTTTTAAACAAGGCTTTGACTAAAGCAGCATACACACCACAATTACTGGACACATGGGTTGAAGCCAAACAAGCAATTGCAAACACTTTTCTTCAATTCCCATATTCTCAAGAATCTTGCAGAGCAGCTTTACAGCATCTCAATAAGACTTTCTCAGCTTTCTCACAAAGAATGCACATCGAACACCTGCCATGCGACGACATAAGAAGCTTAACAATGTGCTGCAATGTCATGTTAAAGCACAAAAACACTCCCCACGTATGCTAGTACTTAACTGGCCTGTTTGAGTACACTAGGAGAGGTCGACCTTCTCACGCGAGAGTGACCTACTCTATTGAACCTCCATGGAAAATGAATTCACATGAACTGATCTTAGTTTAATATGCTCATGCTGTACACCCAACAATCTCTTTTCCACCTATTCTTAAACTGTGCCTGAGAGCCGTTTTATGCTAAAAAAAAGGTTTAATTCATTCACGTTTGCATCCAAGAGTGCGCAAGCATATTTTAGCGTGCGTTAGCTTCACAGTGAGGGTCACGTCGGGAAAGCATGATGTGAGAGGGCTTTAACACAACATAAAGATGGACTTGGTACTTTATACATACCGTACTTCCAGGTCTGCCAGGCGGCCCCACTAAGCCAGGGGCTCCAACGTCACCCTACAAAACACAATTCGCGTACTTGTAACACTTTGTTGTTATATACGCAAATCCAGAGACGTCCTTACAGTAAACGAAAACACTCTCAAGATGTTTCTATATCACGCATATGCCCCCCTAGTCGCTCAGAAGAAACAGTTCTCTGTGGAGCACCAAGACCCCGTCAAGATATGGAAAATGGTTGACAGCCTCACATAAAAAACGAAAGCTAACCCTAGTTTTTTTTTAAATTTTATATCAGAACAGTTTCTAAGCCACAAGCAAAGGTGCATTCATAATGAAACTCACTGCAACACCCGGAGACCCTCGAAGACCTTGTGGTCCAGATGGTCCTGGTGGACCCTGCGATAAAGACCATAATGCGTTACTTTTTTACGAACTCTTGGAAACAAAAGAAAATTATTCCAGTAAGTAGGAAATGCTAACCGGTGGTCCTGCGATCCCTTGGAGTCCCAGTTGCCCCATCTCGCCCTTGTCACCTTTGTCTCCAGGAAGGCCAATGTCCCCTTGCGAGCCAGCAGGACCCATTGGACCCTGATTGACCATAGAAGCAACAGCAAAGGTTTAGTAACGCAGAAAGTGCTATACTACGTCATTCGACAAAAGCAAGACTTCGACAATCGCTGCCCGAAAAAACACAAACCTATCGCGGGTGCGAAATTAGGTGATCAGCTAAGCTACTATGTGACTCAGTTGCTTGCAGGAAAAAAACAGCAAAATAACACGTTAATATCACGTTCAATGTGCAATTGAACACCCGTAAAAGAAACGCATCGCCATGGTACATGGAGCATTTCTCTGCAACAAAAACGCCGCCTCACCGGCATTCCAGGTGCTCCAGGAGTTCCCATCTTTCCCATTTCGCCTTTTGGACCCTGCAAAATACGAGTAGCACACGATTAGCACTCACTGCTCCTAAGCCTGACTAATTGATATGTGGGGCTTAACATCCCAAAACCACCATAGATTATGAGAGACACCGTAGTGGAAGGCTCCAGAAATTTGGACCACCTGGGGTTCCTTAACGTGCACTCAAATTTGAGCACACGGGCCTACAACACTACCACCTCCATCGAAATTGCAGCCGCCGCAGCCGGGATTTGATCCCACGACCTGCGGGTCAGCAGCCGAGTATCTTAGCCGCTAGACCACCGCGGCGGGGCGGCTGTTAAGTCTTTGCGGCGGATTCAAAATAGCTGATGTAGGCAAAATAACTACTCGTCCTTCAGTGGGTGTCAGCGCCCATATCGTGAGGCTATATCAGTAGCAAACGCAGGACCGGAGCGCATTGCACTCAACAAAGTACCCATTGTGCATCGCTACCCCTGTAGGACGGACAATGACGGGATTGTGTTTAATGATATCATTTTTGCGCTACTACACTTCTTTATTGATATAATTGTTCTTCTATGTAGTATTGTTGTTTAATAAAAACCCAAATCTCTATGAGGCTTGATACGTCAGGGACTAATGAAAGTCGGACCCCCTGATTTTTTTTTTCAAGTGAAATAACAATCAAAAGCTACCTCTTCATTGTCTTCTCCTAAGTGCCGAGAAATCCGGAAAATATCAATAAATCGGCGGTACTGGGACAATTCATTACCACAGGTAGAAACAGCCTTGGTAATTATCATTGCACTGTTTTGTTTTGAGCACCCCTTTCAGATGGACTGTCAGTCAAAAAAGCGCTTAAATTGGCGTCCGTGAAGCAAGCATGAGAACTGTTATCTTGCAGTTCCAAAAACTACAAGTAGCCACAACCTGATACTGCCGCAAACTGATCAGCAATGATATCGAGACACCTTCCTAAGCGGAAACCTTCTCACACACACATTGATGCATTCACGGTAATTTGTGCGTTTACATTAGGCATTCACTTTGATTGACGAGGCAAAGGAACGAAAGGGTAAAAAAAAAATATTACCATCTCACCAGCCACCCCTGGTTGACCATCGACTCCATCACTGCCTCTTTCGCCCTTTAAAGAAATGAGAATGCAAAATTAAACATGAAGAAATATACTTTTTTTTAAATAGGGGAGGGGGAAATCGGCCAAGAACATTTCTTAGGTGAAATATTGTATGATATAGATGATGCACTGCATTCATCGCATTAGAAATTGACTCAGATAACTAAAAACAATTGCAAAAAGAGTAAAATTAAACTGTTCTTGCTCCACTATGTTATTAGAAAACCTGTGATGTGTGCATTCAAATGGCTCTCGGTTTGTGACCATGAAGCATTGTTAATTTAGACCTTGGTGGTCTTTTACGTGACTTCAATATTTATCACACTGATTTGTTTGTGGACGTTTAGACAGGAGAGAAATTACTAGTTATGCAAGAAATGTTGAATTTACAAAAATACGTCAAGATGTAGTATGTTCAGCTAAATTATGCAGTTTTTGGTTTGTAGCTATCATTTTTCTTTCAATAACGCCGACTTTACGTCGTATCTAATGCCTCTAATGTACTAAATGTGTCTCGTTAAAAATATCAGGAAAAAAGGTACGTACCTAATCTACTAATTTCATCGCCTCACCTTTATTCCAGGCAACCCAGCGGCACCCGGAGGCCCAGGAAAGCCTGGCGCGCCCTGGAACAAGTTTCAGACATCGGTAAGTGCAAAAAAATTATCAGCAAAAGAATTATCAGAATGATGCGTTGATTAACAAACTTGGGTGCAAAGAAAAGTTACCAGATATACAGTTAAACCCAGTTTAACAGGCATCAGTATCCATTCCCAGATGCTTCCTCAGTTTCTCTGTGTTCGTCAGTGGAAACGAGTGAAATTAAGAGCAAGACATTTGTTATCTTAAAGAAATTGAGTGGCTCACTACTCAGTATTGCAGCATGGGAGTAAAAGGACAGAGAAAAGTGGTAGCGATAAGGTTAAAAATTGAAGTGAAAGAACGCGAAAGAAATAAGTTCTCTGTGCCTGAAATGCGCACCGTTCTCTATAGAAGAAAACTTGCAAAATGTTCAGCTGAAAGCAGAGCTCGGTTAATGTTCTAAAAAAGATTTTCAATCAAAGGTAGATTTAAAGCTTTAACAAAAAATCTGTTTTCAGTTGTCTTCTGGTCTGCTTAACGCGAACGGACCCACGAAATTTACAATGCGCGCTTTGTAGTCTCGAGAATGTCTCGCTCCTTGCATTGTGGACGAGGACAAAACATGGGAAAGGTTGAGGCCAACAGCGTGTACTCACGGGTGAACCTTTCGGCCCTTCGGGGCCAGGTGGCCCTTTGACACCAGGTACGCCCTGAAGACCAGGCTTCCCTTCTTCACCTTTAGGGCCCGGAGGACCTCTCGATCCCTGAGAAGAAAAAAAATTGTTATTCGCAGGACAATAAAAAATGTCGGGAATATAACGCTTGCACGCCCTTCTGCAAGTTACCCAGCATGAGCGCTCATCACCGACGTAAGATTTGTTGCTCCTTGGTGAGCCTTAGCTACGTTCGGAGTCTCCTTTCAAATGGGGCTTTTGGTAATGTCAATGTAACTCCCGCTCCTCCCTTCACTCACCTGTGTGAATGCAATTAAATGGGAACCCACAAACCTGCACAAAATATAATACTTAGTATGGCTCCCAAACATGAATAAAAGTCACATTCGTTGCATGCAACGAAGCAATGCACCACACTCTGTGAACTTTCTAATTTAGTTTCAAGCCAGATAGAAACTTGCATACACATTCTACAGCGGCACACTTGAAAACTCTTTCAGAGGCACACTTTGTATTGGAAGAATTTGTTGAAACATTTAGGCAAGGCAAAACAGAAATGAAGTGTGAAAGAATGGAAAAAGGTCAAAACTCTTATAAGTTCAAAGTTCTATCTTCTAATTTTAATAACTTCTCATGAATTTCTCATATTGTTGCAAATGAACTCATTTTAGAGATTTTGCTGAACAAGACAGTGTTAAGTGCATGAGAACATAGAGCCATAAAATGAGTCAGTTCTTGAAAGGCTTGCTCAAAGAAGGTTGCTTGATATCAATGTAGTCTTTACGTGATCGGGAAGTTAGTTGTCCGTTTCTCAGCGTATACGAAAAATGTGAATGCGCTTCGAAAGAGCGCGCCGCTGGAAGCCAAAGCTTGGACGGCCGTGAACGCAAGGTTCCTTTACAATTCAAGGTTTGCCGGGCAAAAACATTTGACAATCGTAATTTAAACTGAAACCTTCACCTTTTTATAATACGTTTATAGTAATGTCAGTTAATGTACTGCAGCCAATTTCACACCAATTGTCATTCCTCCGTATTTTATTGCTGTAAGCAAAAATCAACGCATAAGTAAGTCATTTGGTCTCATACATTAACGAAGCATGAGTCGTTTTCTCATCGCCACAGCTGTCGTGATGATACGGCTTTCTTGCTGCCGTTACTGTCCGGTCGTCAACAAGAAGGCATCACTATCGTCTTCCCTGCTGCTGACGTGCTTTTGCTGTAGTTGTCCCCGAGCTATAGTATCGCTATTTTCGAATTGTGCTCCAGACGTTATTTTCGGCTTTCTTTTCGTTCTGAAATAACTATCATGTCCAAAATGTTGGCTCTGATGACACCTGTAAAAACGAACTTCTTTTTGGTAACCACGGTGTGGAAGAAACAAGCATCAGCAAAATGAAGAAATCGCTCCGAAGAGAAGCACACTACGCACCTGTTCGCCGTCTTTTCCCGGTGATCCTGGAAGGCCGGGTGCTCCGTCATCACCCTTTTGCCCCTGAGGACCTTCAGGCCCCGTGGAACCAGGCATACCTTCGCCGCCCTGTTGAGTTTTAAATGTGTGCAATTTCGCAAGTGTAGACAACATACCTGCATAATGTAATCCATCCCACACCACACATCAAAGTGGTCTAAAGCGTGAAAGGTGCACGTTCGCACAAGTCATCTCAAAACCACGACGTGATGCAGTTATTGGCACAGAATGGCTCCGAAATGGGCACCAGGTTTGCAGCAGGTAATCAGCATAAACGGCCAGGAAGCAGTGTATTGAGCTCCCCGCATCACCAGTGCGTACAGGCACACACTCGCTGCTACACTAAATTCGTTGTATCAAACAATTTTCGACTTTGCCTAAGCCCACTGAATCAGACGTATTTTTACCATATAAATAATACTGCTATTTTTTTTAAAAACTGCATGAACTAAAATAAGCCTCGTGACACCGCTGCGTTGCTGTCTCACAGTGTGCATACTTACCCCCGTATTCACAAACGCTCCTCGACTCGACTTTCACCCTTCACTTGACAGAGTTGAACACTGCGCTGCCGGTCGGCTGAAAACGACGCTGTGCTACTTAAGAATCGCAGCAGATTATCACTGATATGAAGTGACTTGTCGTGACTAGAGATGGCGCTGCCATCGGCTTTCTTAAGTGAACGTGGAGCGTTGAGTGAAGGGACGTTCTAGAATACGGGGGTTAGTGTTTACTTTTATATAGCTTGGAAAACGAAGGAAGCAAATTTTCCTGAGACTATAAATGTGTGGCTTTACTAAAAAACTAAGCATTTCTTGAAATTACACGTTTTATATACTGACACCCAGAACTGAATTGGACCTACTTCCATTATTGGACGGCATTTGAGATGATGCATCACCAAAGCATCGCTGTAATGTACAAAGTACCGACACGTTCATTCGATTGATTGATTGATTGATTTGTGGGGTTTAACGTCCCAAAACCACCATATGATTATGAGAGACGCCGTAGTGGAGGGCTCCGGAAATTTTGACCACCTGGGGTTCTTTAACGTGCACCCAAATCTGAGCACACGGGCCTCGACATTTCCGCCTCCATCGGAAATGCAGCCGCCGCAGCCGGGATTTGAACCCGCGACCTGCGGGTCAGCAGCCGAGTACCTTAGCCACCAGACCACCGCGGCGGGGCACATGTTCATTCGAACGTGCAGAAATTGTTTGGTTAGTTTTCTTTTGAGGTTCACAACTACTCTTGTCCCTTTTTTAGTTTAAAAAAGAATTGGCTGTTGAGCTTATGTACTCAACAAACTCGCACTCAGAAGCTCAGGACGAGGACTCTGCGAACTCTTTTCTAACCTTCGCTCCTATAGGACCTGGTCCACCTGGCATTCCAGTTGGTCCAGGAGGACCCCTCTTGCCTACGTCTCCTTTGTCACCTTTCCCACCCCGAGCACCAGGTAGACCCTGAAGAGGCAAATACAAATTGAACAACACCATTTAACCAACAAGGATGATACGCTGTTAACAAGTATCTCGCTGTCACTAGTGGTGGAACTTGAGCTTCTGACAAAAAAAAATCAGCCTAAAAGTGAGTTGCCACTCGTGTGTTCTATAGGATGCAGTATGAAACGGCTCACCTGCAGTCCAGGGGCACCGGCACTACCGGGGGCTCCTATAGGACCATCCTCTCCCTTGCTTCCTTGAGGTCCGGCGGGACCTCTCAAACCTTGCTCGCCTTCCGCGCCCTGCAGAGTGTTGATGGGTGAAAAAGAAGGACCGTCAATGGGCCGCGTGCGTAAGTTTCATTCGAACAACGCACTGGCGTCATAGAAGTACTTGTTAATAAAGTCAATTAGCTCTGTCATTTTTCAAGCATTCAAAATAGTTCTTATAAAGCAGCAAGCAGCTAACCTTACGAAAAGAAGGGCATCAATTTCATCAGCCAAAAACGAAGTCAAAAAGGTTTACATGAGGTAATTCTGCGAAATTTTTTTTTATTTATTTTTGCACCCAACCTTCTATCATCATAGTTCTTAACAGCGTGGTATAAGCAGTGCGCCGACCTGTACTGGTCTTATTAGAGACCTCACAACAACTAACACAAAAATAGACCTTATAATACAAAATGACATTGGCTTTCCAGCCTTCATGGGTACCAGGTGTACGACCCAACATACAAGAAAGAATTCGTCAACTGATCACTTCCGCTAAAGAACGTTCAGCATGAAAGTACTAGATAGTACTCGCATACAGCATGTCCTCATACTTCAAGTAACACCGCAAAAAATCAAAGGCAATGATTGATTTATTTGTGGTGCTTAACGTCCCAAAACCACCATATGATTATGAGAGACGTCGTAGTGCAGGGCTCCGGAAATTTCGACCACCTGGGTTTTTTAACGTGCACCCAAATCTGAGCACATGGGCATACAACATTTCCGCCTCCATCAGAAATGCAGCCACCGCAGCCGGGATTCGATCCCGCGACCTGCGGGTCAGCAGCCGAGTACCTTAGCCACTAAACCACCGCGGTGGGGCAAAATCCAAGGCAACAGACGACGCCCACAGAGCTCACAAAAGCAAATATTTTTTTATTTCGTCTTTGAAGTAGTAAGTGGGGTTTAGCGTCCAAAAACAAGCATATGATTATGATAGTTGCCGTAGTTGAGAGCTCCGAAAATATTTACCACCTGGGGTTCTGGAACATGCCCCCAAATCTGAGCACACGGGCCTACATCAGTGCTCTTCCTTGAAATCTCCTACAACCAACAAGTCCAACTACCCGCACTACTGCGCCTATTGACGCCTGTACGTATATATTTAGGGACTGCAGTAAAACTTGTTAAAAGCGTTCTTCTAATCTTGTATGTTATTGAACGCTTGAGTTTTGAGCCTTAGTGACCAAATGAATGCGCTCATCGTACGAAATGCTCTCTTATGGTGCTAAAATTGGGAATCGCTAAGTTGCTTCTAAAGGTAAAAACTCTCGAGTTGTGTTTGGTGAAACCACATTCATAATTTTGAGCCAACTGCTGGAGAGCTACAGTGGGGAATAACGTTCAGTTTGTCTAGCATGCACGTGGCGACGGCACACATAAGCATTTCTGCGCTCTGCCCTCAGTGAAATCTACGTTCATCGGCCTAATCGAGCCACCGTTTTAATTTTTAATAGCGAAGTGTCGACACACTGTTCTCTGGAAGTTCAGGTTACAAATAGAAAAACAAGAAGTCGCCATAATGAACTTACTGGTACGCCGGGCTCTCCCCTCAGTCCATGTGGCCCAGCCACACCAGGAGGCCCCTAAAATAACCGAGAAAATATACTGTGTTGTTATATTGAAAAATAAAAGTTTGGGCGAGCACGAATCATCCGCTTACATGGCATCGCTGTAATTCGAGCATACTATGTGAAAGACGTCGTTCCAAATGTGTGACGGCTTTGCTACACAAGCAACTTTTAACCACTTCATAGTACCGCTTAAAGCAGGGGTCTTCGAATACGCCATTTTATGAAAGTCACAACGTTAGTTCATTGACATGTTCAATTGGCACACAATAAATTTTTCGTGGGATACAAAGTTGAACATTTGAAGGTCGAATTCCCAAAATTCGACGTTATACAAAAATGGTACCCATCACATTCCGTCTGAGAGAACCTATGTCAGTCTATATGAATTGCCAAGGCTACTTACCGTATCACCCTTGGTACCTTTCAGCCCTTTCAGACCAGGCAGGCCTGAGTCACCCTGCAGGAGAAGTATTATTGTGCGAGGTTTACTTGACTTCTTTATAGACGCATGTGTTGTTTTCAATGAAGGACCTAGAACAAGTGTATTTGAAGTTTAAGACGATTTAATAACCTTTGCAAAACATTCTAAAGGAGGCCTGCAACACTTTTCTTGGCTACTAAGTGATGGCTTTCCTTAAGATGCTTTCTGCTTCCTGAATTGACTACCGCAAAAGTTTTTACATTCCGTCCAGCGTGAGCGGTGTTACAAAGATTAGTCTCGCACTGCAATTGCTTTCTCTCTTTTGTTATCCCATACTAGAGAGAAAAGAAAGGATTTTTGTAGCCAACTGAGAATTTATTGTACATCCCAGGTCACCTGCTGCGCTCAAATGTTTGACTCGTGTGTTCTGCGGGGAGCCGCGACTGCCGATTGGCAGCGTTTCCTGGCCTCACAGGCATTTCGAAAAGTAACAGTGTTCTCGTGGAAGAGGTTTTGTGAAATTGTGTATGTAATGAAGTACACATACTTTACAGGAGGTACAATCCCTAAGTGCGTGATAATTCATTTAGCAATGTGCTAAAATTTGTTTTATCAAAAGTAAGGTGCAGCACTAAACTTTTTTAAAGCAGCAGGCCACCGTCCTTGTCACTCACCTTGTCTCCATCCTCTCCTGGTGCTCCAATGGGTCCCGGTGGTCCCGGAAGCCCCTACCATTAAAATATGAAACCTCCGAATTAGTCAGGCATACGGTTTCATTAAAATAGCCCTGTTAGGGACACCAACAAGGAGAAAAATATACGAGGCCATTTACACACATGTGCAGATTTGCAACGACGCTTTTGTTTGTGACCTTTAACATGAAGGAAATAACTATTACTGTGTTTGCTTTGTAACCAGCAAATTAAGTTGTTACGGGCAATAATCACAAGGTTACTGCTACATAGCGTGTACACTGCAACATTCTTCAGGTGTGATGAGTTCAGTTTTCGAGAGCACATTATGAGGGGATTATGGTTAGGTTAACCCGCAAGTGAAAATAAAAAAAAAGTGTGAACGATTGCTCTGAGGGGCGTATATGTCATGAATACATCGTCTCAGTAAAAAAGTGTGTACCGCGTATGTTTGTGTGAGGGGGTGGGGAGCTCAAGCAGCTTGATGCGAGGTTCTGTGTATATATATTCTGTTACAGTAATGGCCAGTATGTTATCCCCATTGCAAAATTAACAGAAAAAAAGAACTCACCCTTGCTCCCGGAAGTCCGTCTCTACCAAGAGGACCAAGACCTCCCATGTCACCCTAAAGTAAAAGCCTCTTTTAGAATCAAGATGAAAAAAGCTTTGATGTGGCACAAAACCGAAATTACATGACATGTGACCTCATCAATAGGCGGACAAGGAATGAAGAAACAAGTGGAAAGACAGGGAAGTTAGCCGGTTTTCAAACCCGTTGGCGCCTAGTAATATTTTTCTCGAGAGAAAAAGAAAGGGCATGCAAGCTTGTCTAAAATACTTTTACATTACTTAAAATGGCAGAGATCATAACTGTAAACGAATCTCTAGGGTTTTACAGCAAAGCTGTTATGCACGACATTCTCCTGTGTGGAGTAGAAAGAAAACAATCGGCGTCATGCCGAGCTTGCCTTTGCCGCGTCAAGCCAAGTTAAGCTGAGCTTAGTTAAGCCAAGGGGAGCACGTTAGAACCTCAATAGGTATAATAATTTGGATATTTAAGTCGAACACTTAACCAGCCTATCTTTATCACCACTAATTTGTGCTTATCAAGACAATCTAATTAGTCACAATTACCTTTGTCGCTAATACCACCCCAGTTAGGCTTTAAAATGGTAGTTACTAGAAAAGACATGCTAGTCAGATTAAACTATTTGGGTTCCTTGCCCCAAATAAGCTCACTAATCTACTGAAACCGTGTTGACTCGGTGCTCCTACGTGATGGCTAATGAATAGCGGGCACATGCTGTAGCACAGGTTGTCACAGGTGATCAGAAATGGGGACCCTCCCTTTTTCTAAATAGATTGCGTAAACGAATTGTGTAGCAGTGTGCACACGCACGTACTAATTGCTCTAGTAACACTTTTCAAAATTAAGAAAACCTAGCCAAGCTCGAACCAACTAGGTACCCACCAGCTCTGCTGTGAAGCTGTGGAAAAACATTCACTGCTTCGTGTGGTGTTCGGTGTCCGAATACCACATGGTGTCCACAGAGCATCCCAATTTGAAGGGGTGATGGTAGCGTCTGAGGCCTAAGTGAAGTGGTGTGTGACGATCGTTAGTGCGAGAGCCGACGAAGGAAGTTGTGTGTGGTACAACACTCAACGAGCGACAAAGACGCATCGGTGACTGGGCATCGTGCATCGGTGACGATCGTGCCTGCTTGTCCGGAACTAGGCTCGGACAAGCAGGCACGTTCAACATCACAATCGTGCCTGCTTGTCCGGGCCTAGTTCCGGCTTTCCATGATTGCGGGGTTTTCCTAGGATAGGCTCCGCCCCACTTGTACCCTGCGGCTGTCTGTCTTGACTTCTTGGTGGCTGGCCGGTAGTTGGCTGTTCTTGCCGTAGTCCTCGAGATGTTGTTCCAGGAGCAAAGCTGCAACGTATCAGGATCTTCCCGACACTTCTTCGCTGGGCCAGGCTACGCCGCGGTACTGACCCATGTTCAACGCGTCAGCCCATGATTGCGCTGACTGGCCGTGCCCCTGTCGTTGGCATGACGGCCTCACTGTGCACCACCATCTAGGCCTGAGCTCAAGTGCTTCCCATCGCCAGTTCAGGCTACGCCGACGAGTTGTAGGAGCCTCGAACTCTGACCACACCATGACTAACATACCAAGATCTATGCAGTGTGACGTGAGTGCAAAGATTGCAGTGTTGGTCACTGCAAAAACACACAATATCAACTGTGTAGCTGGTGTCTCGTCTGGTCCTACGTGCGTCAACGTGTACATAAACTGATCTCACTTTGTCCTAGAGCGTTTTCTGTGCACCTACCAGTCGACGTGGCAATGAAATAATTTATGCCACGCAATTTAATTCTGTTGTTAGTAAATTTAACCTAAGGTGAAGCCATACTTGACAAGGGCTCCAAGGATGTTCACAATGTTATAATTTCAAGTCAAGAATACCTAACCGAACTGCTTTCATTATTTAATCAACTTGTCATGGGACGCCAAAATGCGTCTTCACTCTAAAATTAACCACGAAGAGAACAGTCTCACGTGACTTTCTGCAGTTTGAAAACACCTTCATGATTAAGTCTCAACTATGTCGGGCCTACATGAGAATGAAACAAACGGAAATCGTGAAGACGGCGTCAAACAAGAACGGGTCGCGAAGTAATAAATCAGTGCTTAGACACAGTACACAATAGTTGCAAGTTCTGCGCTCTGTGTGTGGCTTCTTTCCTACTCATATGTATATGCGCTGTTTTATATTTTTATCATGAAACTCTCCTAACTCACCCAGTCTGCTTGTCTTCTTCGGGTCGCGTGAGTAAGTCGCGTGACTTCGTTCATCTTGGACCAGTTCATGTTGATTCCCAACCCTAACAACATGAATACCAATCGAGGGGCTTCAAAGCAGCTCTACAATAGTACGTTTGTCACGCCCGCCAGACATCGACGAAAAGCAAGTCACATGACTACATGCAACTTTCTTTACCTTCACGAGTAATTTTTAACTATACTGACATGGGAATCAAACAAAAAAAGATCACAAGCGCTTTGCGATGACTCGTGTCTCAAGAACTTCACGTCACCTGACTGACTCACTTCACTTTGTGCACATTACACCAGCTGATGTGGGATCCGCAGCTCTTTCGACATGAATATTGAACAAATGGGCATCGAAGCCACTCCCCCTTATATTGGTTGTCGCACACGTCATTCCTTCAGAAGCTGGTTATTTGATGCATTTAATGCTACGGTTTTTGTTTGGCAGAACTTACGATGGCAACAGACAGTTATTTAAAGATAGAATAGGTCACATTGCTACTTTCATTGTACAATAATGTCTTCGAATGAAATGAAAACAAATTAAGGTGGACGCCAATTTTCCGTTCCTCTAACTGAATCTGTACCCGCAAACTTAGAAATACGGATTCGATGCGTTACCAATTGAAGTACAACGAAGGGCGTTCGCTCACCTACTTTCCATGATTTTTATGTTTGCTTAATCCATTGGAGTGTTAGCCAGCACCCTACAATACCCTACAAGCACTTCTGCACTTGCTTTGATCGACCTGGTTACCGTGCAGGCAGTCGGGAAAATTGCCCGACTGCTACATTTTGATTTCCGATGAACATCCACATAACGAGAAGACCAATTTGTTGCTTAAGTCTGCCTGGAAGGAATGAGCCCTTTCAGCCAATACGGTCACTGAAACTACAAATAGTCATATATTTGGACGGCTTTAATAGAAGTGAAACTCCTAGGTATGTACCTTTGTTTTATAAAAGTGCTCAGATCTGTACACTCGTTGATCCATCAATATTTGTTTCAAGGTTGCCAGCAAATAGTGAGAGAAGCTGTTTCTCTGAACTGTGCTGCCTTTTACATGACCTTGATGGTCAGCGTGGTGTCTCCGATAGAAAAGGTGAGCTCGTCATATGACTCGCAGTCCGCATGTTGCACTTGCTGCACGGTGCTTACAGCGGCCACCATGAGTATCTTCCACCGACGCTGTTATTTTCCGGATGATCGTTGGAGTCGTGAGTCATTCTTCGCAGCGCTCTCTCAGGTAAGCCTAACGTGAGACTGGGACTTTCAAAACACTTCTTGAATGGCATTGCAGAAGGGCAGTATGATGGCAGCTTCTTAAGTGACTGAGTTGCGCTTGCCAGGATGGAGTTTTGCGCTCGATGGTGTGCTGGTGCGTTTAGAACAATACCAGTGGCTATTTGGGTCGTTCTCTTGAATTTTATTTGTGGCGTCCACATGAAATTCATTGTACACCACCAAGTAAAATTTGTCTACAGCGTTCCTGTCAATAAGGGCTCCTGCGGACCTGCACGTTATATTAATAATGTTGAGACTTTTCCTGCATCGAACGACCCGTACGACCGGCGTTTTGCGCTTCGCCCGAGCTTCGAGCTTCGGGAGCGTCACACGTTGTAGTTCGTCTCGTCTACATAAATTCGAGAAGTCTCTCAATGGTTGATGTATTATTCTGTAGCCCTTAGTACACTTTTGATATGGCCACGCACATTTGATTCAACGTAAATGCAGCGTTTTTATCTTCTGTGCTGCAGACTGCACTAGCCACATCTGGCTTCAGCTTTTTGCCAGATCCCCCACGCTTTCTTGCAGGATTTCGGTCTTTAGTGCCAACGTACTGCACAGCCTTGATGTTGATTCATCTGTAGACCCAGCTGCTTCAAGTCTCCGCCCCATCTTAACATGTCGATGTTCGTTTTTCTGTCTACAGCAAGCACTTTGGATACTCATGACTCCGCCGGGCTTCACAAAAAAACAGCATAGGCACAAGAGGCTTATGGAAGCTGCTGTAATCTCTATGTAGCAAGAGTAACACGTGGAGAGCGAGTCACTTGAGGAGCACATCTTTCTTTTTTCAGACACACTGCGCTTAACTGCCGGGTCATGTGAAGGGCAGGCCAGCTCGATCAAACAGCTTCTCTCATTCAGTTTCAGTGCTGCCAAACTAGGAACAAGTATTGATAGATCAACGAGTGTACTAATTTGAGCCCTTTTATACAAACAGATAAGCATACCTCGGAATTTCACTTCTATTAAAGCCATCCTATTGTACGATCATTTGAAGTTCTAGTGAGCGTATCCTTAAAGGACTCATTCCATCCAGATGGACATAACGATAGCAAATTAGTCAATTAAGTACACGGATGTCCATCTGAAACAAAATGTGGAATTGACAATCGCCATAATGAGCAATTTCCCAATGGGCCGACTGCCTGAACGGTAACCGGGTGCATCAAAGCAAGTGTCAAGTGCTTGCAGGGTATTACAGGGCGCTGGCTAACACTCCTGTGGATTAAGCGCACATATATACCACGCAACGTAGAAGATCGAACGCCTTCTATTGTAGTTCAATTGCTAACACATCTATGTTTGCGGGTATCGATCCAGTCAACCGAACGAGGAATTCACGCTCACCTTGACTTCTAATTTTTATTTCGCACAACATCAATACAGTTCAAATAAAAAAACAATGTATCCTATTCCTTCTTTAAAAAAATTTTGCTATCACCAACCAGTTCTGCTAAATAATGAGCTGCGCACTTACTGTTTCAAATAACGAGCTTTTGAAGGCGTTACTTGTGCGACTCATTCAACCAGAAAGCTGCTTCGATGTCTATTTGTTTGATATTCGTGTCGACAGAGTTGAGGACCACACATAGACATTCAGACAGACAGACAGACAGACAGACAGACAGACAGACAGACAGACAGACAGACAGACAGACAGACAGACAGACAGACAGACAGACAGACAGACAGACAGACAGACAGACAGACAGACAGACAGACAGACAGACAGACAGACAGTGGGGATCACCCATGAACTGGTGCAAGATGCACGAAGTCACGAGACTTGTGCCACCCATTGTTGGCGAAAATTAAGCCATCACAAAGCAATCGCTATTTCTTTTCGTTTGATTCCCATGTCGGCACGATATAGTTGAGAGTTACTTATGGAAGTGCACGTAGTTGCGCAAAGTCAGCAGAGACTGTTTTCTTTGTGGTTCACTTCACAGTTAAGGTGATTTTCGGTTTCGCATGAAAAAAGTTCCTAAATAATAAAATTTCTTAGTTACACCTCTCTGACGTGAAATTATAGCAATTTGAACATTCTTGAACCCCTTGTCAAGTGAGGCTTCACCTTTAATTAAAATAACATCAGAATTGAATAACGTGGCACTTAAACTATTTCATTACCACGTCGTATAACTATCTGGCACCTGGATTAAATTCAATAGCGACGCGATTAAAAAACCTGGTGATCGATTTAATTTGAAGGGGAAACCGATACTACTACGTTCGTCGGTATGTTCATAAGGCCATCTCTCTTTGTCCTCCAACGTTCTCTGTGCACGGCTGGCTAGCTTGCGGCCACATTTGCTAACAATTTTGGCACAATCCTGGCAGGCTCGCCGAAATTGTGGGTGAATGTGGGTTCAGGCTAGCAAGACGTGCACAGAGAACGGTCGAGGATAAAGTGAGATCGCTTTGTGTACACGTTGACTCACGTAGGACCAGACGACAGAACAGCTACACAGTTGCTATTGTGTATTTTTTTCAGCGACCAACACTGAAGTCTTTGCACTCACGTCACGCTGGGTAGATTTTGGTGTGTCAGTCGTGGCGCGGTCAGAGTTCGAGGCTCCCACCACTCGTCAGTGTATCCCGAACTGGCGGTGGGTAGCACTTGAGCTCAGGCCTAGGTGGCGGTGCACAATGAGGCCGTCACGCCAAGGACCGGGGCAAGGCCACTCAGTGCCAGGATGGCCTGGAGCGTTGAACCACGGGTAACTGCCGGGGCACAGCCAGGCCCAGCGAAAATGTGCCATGGAACATCCTGACACGTGGCAGCATCCGCTTCTGAAACAGCACCCCGAGGACTACGTTAAGAGCAGCCTCGAGCAACGCCAGGTACCATGACAAGCCAGTGACAGGAATAACTGTTGGCCAGCCACCAGAAACGTCACCAGAGATGGCCGCGGGGTACAGGTGGGTGGAGACCAACCTAGGAAGACCCCGTGATCGTGGAAAGCCATGCGAGGCCTGTACCAGCAGGCAAGATTGTGACGTCGGAGCTTGGCCTAATGGTCGGTCACCGATGCCTCTATGCCACTCGCCGAGTGGTCCCCGTCGCTCAAGCTCGTTCTTGTTTTTGTTCACCCATGAACTGTGGTTCATACCCACTGTGGGGGATCGGCCAAAAATTGAGTGTAGATTAGAATCTTAGACAGTCGCACACACCCACGCTAGGCGATTGGCCAAGAACTGAGTCGTTTTCGAAAAAAATTCTTAATAATTTGATTAAATGTCGTCCAGGTAAAGGTGAAAGCTGCACTATTATAACAAAATTGCAAATACTACCAATAAATAAGTAAAAACATAGGTAGTAACTCAGAGATACATAATTTACAAAATAATATACAGGAATTTACACGCCAGTCAGAAAATAGGAGAGTGCGTTGGCTTTATGATAGAAATCTCTTTGAACATTTAATAGACTCCGCCGAGGCATCGTCAACCTTCCCGCCTTTGTGGCCCGGAGACAAAGCCCCAAACAAAAGCACATTTGGTAAATTTAGATCTAGCCTAAGGAGTTGTAAACGGTATCTAAAGTATTATGTCATAACGTGGAATATCCGGTACAGGAATTGAGATAATGTTGAGTTGTATCACGTGCTCCACAAAAAGAACAGTTAGGAGAAGCCGCCAGACCAGCTCTGTGTAAATAAAAATTAAGATATAGAGTTTGACAGCGTAGTCTAGTGATTGGAACTTCACGTTCTCTTGTTTGACAAAATTTGCTGTTCCAGCAGTGTCTGAAGCGCTGAATTTCTATTGTGGTGGTTTTATAAAGTAGTACCACTTGCACTGTATGCGTTTTTTGTCAACTCTCACACTGATCATCATCGCACAGAGCTTCACTTTCAACCCCGCATGCTATCATGATCACGAGAAGCCCATGAACTTCGAAATTTCACCCTGCGCGCCGAAAACCACATGAAGCCGCCGCACACGTCCCAGTAAGTGTTTCACCACAGACCCTGTCTTGTGACTTAGTGTGACCTGGGTACCTTAGCTTCTTCGGATTTTCAGTCAGAACTTTGTGTAAGTTTTCTCTCTTTAATCAAGTGCTCACTCGCTTTGTCCCACGAAAAGACATATTTAGGAAAAAGAAAATGTGGGGTATGGTATAGTACTTTCAACGCAAGCAGTAGGTGACATCCGTTGTTCGACGAGTGTTAATTTCCTAGGTGTTACCTTCGATGATACGTTACTAGGGCGATGACTGGTTGATGACATTGTGGCCACATCTGTGCAGAGACTCAACACTCTTCGCCAATGGCATGTGTACGCTGGGGCAACAATTCTATGTCAATGTTTAAGCTGAACGCTGCGCTCATAACAAGCCACATTCTTTACCAGCTGCCACTGATGTCGCCAACACCACGCGAGTTTGAACGCTTAGAGGCAGTGCACAGAAATTGTCTTCGATTGGCGATGGGAGTCCCTCAGGCGGCGTCAAACAAGACGGTCAGCGATGAAGCTGAGTCTCTACCATTTCGTCTCCTGGCGTCTCAGGCTTTGTTGACGCAGCTAACAAGACTGGGCGAGTCCTCCACAGGAACGGCCTTTCTCCAGTGGCTGAGAGCAAGAACTGACTCACATTTTTACACGGCATTGAACACATTTCGACATTTAGGCTTTAAATCGCCTCAACGGAGCTCTATCGACCCGCTATAGTCCTTTGTAGACGTTACCTGTAACTTCAGGGTTTCTAAACTGCCGACGAAACGCACTGTTCCAGCTGAGAAAGCAAAGTTTCTGGTGTTGGACTGTTTGAGCACCACGTACCATGGTCACCTACAAGTTTACACTGAGGGATCAGTGCGCACACGGACAGATAGCTGCGACGCGGCTTTCTGCATACCCTCCCTAGGCGTGTCATAGTCTGCCCGCCTAGATCATGTTGTGGCGTCCACAACAGTAGAAAGCGCAGCAATCGTCCCGGCTTGGCGAAAATAGCAAACGCTTTCTACACGAGATGTGGTAGTGCGAACTCACAGGCTGCGTTACAGCGACTGCGTCAAGGGTTCTCACATAAAATATTCAGTAGACAAACTCAGGCGCTCATTAAACACCTGATCGGGAAAAGCTTTATTGTAAAATTTTAATGAATCCCATCCCACGATGGAATCGAAAGCAATAAAAAAGCTGGTACCCTTTCAGGCAAAGCGCCAACTTGCGTTCCAAAAATAAGATTTCCTAAAACTTCCCAGAACAACAAGGATGTAATATGCAATCACTTCAGCGCGAATCACAAGTTTCCGCATCAGTCATGCGTAATACACGGACTTTCTAGAGAACAAGCGACGCTTTTTGCCGGATAAGACCTGACTCCGCATACACGCAGGCTTGGTCATTCAAGACAGGGCGAGGCGCTTCCCCGTTTTGTGCCGTTTGTGGTGACATCGGTGACATCGAACATTTCATTTAGCTATGCCCGCAGTTTCTCAGAGAAGGAACAGAGGTGGTACGCAGCTTGCAGAAAGGTTGTCACAAGCACAGGACATCGGAAGATGTCATTTTTTTCTGAAGCACCCACAGCGACACGGAATTGCGTGCAACAAACCCTGACGGCTTTCCTGCGAGACAATGGGCTGAGTGATATTGGTGACTGACGCCTATACTATAAGAGATTCCCAGCTGGAACAATGGCCAGCTTTTTAGGCCAGGCTAACCCTGCCTCTGCAAAATCACAACCACAACGCCCATCACCACTGCCACCGCTAGAATAGCATCAAAAATAAAGTGCACCACGACATCATGAGGGAAAATCATGATGCGTTTCCTCACCTTGTCTCCCTTTGGACCCAATGGCCCCGGTGGACCGATGGCACCATTCCGTCCCTGCAATAAAAGAGAATGCAATGCGTGATTAAATCTAGAATTATTGTGTGCACGAAGTCACGCGGGCACCAAGAGCACGCGTTCGTTCTTTTTCTTGCCCTGCGTTAAATATTTGCGCGATGTCAACATTTATGCATCACCAACAAGCCCAACTTCGCACTCTTACGAAAATGACGCCGTCCATTTTGTGTCAACAAATCACAGCCATGACGTCCAGAAACATGAGATGAGTTCATTACATTAGCTGCACTGTAGTTGCGTACCAAATGTTACAAATAGCAACAATCATAATCGAACACCTAATAGCGAATTGAAAGTTATGTTCCGCTATGAAAGCCTTGAGCAAACTGCATTTGTAAGCACAGATCACTGGTAGACAATGGGCACGCGAAGCATGGCTGCTTTTTCCAATCATCCTGAGACTCCCAAGCAGTACGTCATTATCCATAATCAGCGTCGGAGTTATCATACTCTCGTAGAGACCATGGTCACTTTGAGATTGACCTATCTACACACTTCAACGTATACATCATGCTTCTCCGAATTCTCTGATCCCGTCTCATTCTCTTAGTCGTTGTTGCCTTCGACTTTGCCTTTATGCGCTCAGCCCTCATATCCCGGCATTATGGTAAACATTTAGCTATTTCCTCTGTTGATTACAAAGCTAGCGCAGTAAGACTTTTTTCTCTAAGTCCTGACAGAATATATTGTATACACTTGCCGATATTAATACTCATACCAACTTTTTCTGTCTCTTGGAGATACACTAGCATTATTCTGCCAACGCTCTTTGAGCAGCGCTCCGAGTTGAATTGTTGTCAAAAGTATCTATAATTGATTATCAAGCTCACCTTCCTATCTCTTGGGGAGATAGCTAAAAGTTGATGATTGCGCCTCGCAATGTATATGGTAAGTAGCAAATAAGGGACCGTGTAGACGTATAGGGAAGGCAAACTTATAGCAAGCATAAGATTTCACCTTGAACATGTGGAGCTTGGTAAGAAACGAGTAATACTCTTCTTATTAAGGAAGCTTGCTATAAATGAAATAAATTAGGCGGGAATATCTTTACGATTACTGTATATATGAAGCGATGCTGCTTTACACCTTCATTCTACGTACACTTGTGGCCAGCTAATACGCTGGTCAGACCGGAACATGAGCATGACAAGTTCCTATTGCCAATAGCGGGGACTGCCTAGAACATCCATGGTACACTTTGATACACTTCTTTGCAGCTCGTACAAAGCGAGAGTTGGAAAACTGTTTACATAAGCATATTTACAAGTCGTTCCGGCGTTCTGTTCTCGCCGTTTAGATTATTATCAGCAAGGCAATGCATCTGAAACGTGAACAGTTCTTCACACGGGCTTTTACGTTTGCCTAAATATAGCTTTAGGCCTTGTGAACGTTTACAGGCGCAGCGATGGATGTTAAGAAGATCTGAAAATGTACAAAATTTATATTTTTTTTTATTTTGAAGCACCTATCGGAAATTATGTGCTGTCACTTCATTTTCTGAAGAGTGACGCAGCATAACCAACTATACTGCAACATCCGTTCAGTTATTTGTCTCAGTGTTTTGCAATTGCTAATGACAGCGTAGAAAATTATGCAGGTCTATTTAAAGGCTTGTCTTCACTTAAAACATGGCTATAGAATACATTACAGTTTAAGCATAACCTATCATTCTGAAAGGGTCAATTTGTATGAGGAATCTGGTAGCTCGTGTGTCAGATGAAGTTTTATTTCATGAATAATTTCATTCCCTTGCAAATGAAAACTTACGACCATCTTCGTTTGAATAATTTCAACGCGCTGCTAAGCACGACAGATTTTTTCAGTTTGAATATTTTTTTCTTTTTATTTGTTTCTTTTACCACTTACATGCATGAAGCAAGATACCTACCTTATCACCCGCAGGCCCGGGGTCACCAGGTAGGCCAATGTCACCTTTATCACCCTGCAGAGATACGGCACGTTGCCCAATAAACGTTCCAATTTTTATTCTAATCAATAAATAAATACATTGACACAAAATCATTAGCCCAAAACGCACGTAGCCTTACTACGCGGATACCAAGAGTGAACTTTCATTCGCTACAAGATAAGGGCCTAGGCAACAAATTATATTTTATAGGACCACGTGATGCTCGACACCGTTCCTCCAGACTGCACTTCTTCCACGCTTCTATTAGAACACCGACATAACTTTTCGTGTCGCTAATACCTTCAACACCAGCCAAGCGGTTTCAACTAAAAATCTTTTTTGCGAATTATTTCAAAACTACTACTAAAAATATCTTGGTGTTATGCCAGGTCTCAAAAAGTGCCTACTTGTGCCGCTGTAATAAACTGAATAATACTTCTGAATGAGAAAACCATTCAAACATTCTGCAAATCGCAGATATAGATTAGCAGTACATGGAACCCTCCGGCGTAACAGAAGAAGGTATTGCAAGTCTCATTACCGAACTTCAGCTGTCGAGATCATTGGGTCATTACAATATCAACTCCAAAATTTTAAAGAATACAGTCACAATATCTAGTAAAATCTTGTGTCATATTTTTCGCCAGTCTTTATCATCAGGCCAGCTTCCATCAGACTGGAAAATAGCAAAAGTCGTACCAGTACACAAAAGTGGTAGTAAAACTTTCCCAGAAAACTGCCGTCCGATTTCTTTGACAAGCATTTGTTGCAAAATGCTTGAACATGTCATTGCTTGGCATGTATATACCCATATGGAGTGCAATAATTTTTTCTTTGCTAATCGGCATGGTTTTAGAAGGGCTATTCATGTAAAACTCAGTCGCTCGAACTCAAACAGACACACATTTTGACATGGATCATGACCTTCAGACAGAATGCCTATTTCTTGATTTCTCCAAAGCCTTCGAACGCGTAGATCATTGTCAATTAATATCGAAATTATAAGTTCTTAAAATACACAGCTTCACACTCTCTTGAATTCAAAACTTTCTAACAAACCGTCAGCAATTCACAATCTTAAATGATCGTACGTCATCCGTTACATATGTGACCTTCGGTGTACCACTGGGTAGTATGGTTAGACCCTTGTTTTTTCTTATTTACATTAATGATCTACCTGGTAAAATGTCATCCTGCTGGCGTGTATTTGCCGATGATTGTATAATATATCGACCCATGGAAAACCTTGATGATCACCTCATTCTACAGCATGACCTTCAGCTCGTTACCGAAAGGTCTGGCAATTGAGACTCAACTCTTATCAATGTAAAATAATGACATTCTCGCGTAAAAATTCAGCTCATAGCTTTTCGTATTACATAAATACAAACTTAGTGCATGAGGCATCAGTGTACAATTACCTAGGCGTTGATCTTACACCAAGCCTTTCCTGGACCTTTCATATACAACCATATACGCACACGCTTCCAAATACATCGGGTGTATTCGCCGCAACTTGCGTAACTGCCCACTTGACATTCGCAAACTCGTGTTTCTAACATGTGTACGTCCGCCGCTTGAACTCGCGTCTCCCATATGGTCTCCTTATCAAGAATACCTAATCCGCTTGTTAGAAGCTCTTCAAAATCGAGCTAGTCGATTCATTCGCTGTATCTACATCTATCAGTCAAGCGTAATGCAGATAAAACTCAACCTTTCCCTTCAAACTCTAATCGTCATGACATGGCACTTTTGTCGTAACTCCATAGATATGTTTACCAAAAAAAAGGCATCAGACTTGCCATTGGTACGCGCGTCCTGCACATCATGACGTCTTCACAACGACTTAAGCTACAATCGCACCTATAGTATGGAAACACTCACGCATTTAATTTCTCGGCTTTGCCACAAGCCATTCGCCTATGGAATTCGCTTTCAAATGACACTGCTGCGCAACCAGATAAGGATAAATCTAGACAACTCACGACCCTACAGGATTCATCGTAACAAATATTCACAATCATCATAATACACATCAAGCCGTATCACGTCACGGAAACTTTTTCCTTTCGTTGTGCGAAGTATGTGCGAAGCTCCGTGCTACGAGTTCCTCTACTTTGTTTTCTTTTTTCTATGAGCGCTCAAGCGATGTACATCTTTTACACGACTTCCGGGGCGCTCTTTTTGCAAAAAATGAGTGTTCTTTTTTCATTACTTTCTGAGTATTGGTTTCTTAGTATTACTCTGTTGATAGTTCGTGGCCTACTTTTACTTTTCCTGATTATTGTTTTCATATTATTCTGCCGTTAGCTAATATAGTTGATGTTATTCTTAGTATTATTTTGCCATGTAATTCAATTTGTTTCACCGTCTTGCAAGTACGTTACTGTTGCACTTTTCAGATTCACGTATCGCATTCTTTTTCATTTCTTTTTGTTATGCTCCTTTTACTCAATGCTCCCCGAAGAGCCTGTCAGGTACTTGTAAATAAAATAAAATAAAATACTAAGAAACCTCGTGGATACCACATTCTGATCGGCATCACTGCCCCATCAGGTGTGCTGGCTGCTTACCATGTGCTCTGGAGAACTAAGTAAAATTACAAACCATGTACCTCAGTGCCATCGACGTGAAGAATATATAGTGAGCACTATTTATTTAATGAAGAAAACCGATATATAGTTCTTTTCTTGGTGTTCTTGTTTGGGTTCACCTCCTTGGGCAATTTCTCGGCAAAAAGCAATTCAGCTTCATGCCATGTTTAGGATGGGCCTACTCTAGTGGCTACCTATGATTACTTCCGCCACACAATTTACTTTCCTTATATGCGATTACGAATATCCTTATAGTACAGCCCTACCATGGCGGCTTTGCAAACGTTATGACATTACCATTTCGTGTGCCACTTTTCCTTCATCTACCCACTCAAGCCTTTCGAGGCAGATCATGAGCCTAAACACCATTTTGCACCAGGATAATTTTTCAAACTTCAAGTGTAACTTTTCTTGCAGGTAGCATTTTTTGGGTGTACTAAAACATTTCCGAAATGTTGAAAACATTTAGCAAACGTTTTTGCAACGGTCCAACAGGTACTTTTAAACCACTTTTTGCTGTTATTGTTCATTTTTCTGCAATGTTCCATGCACCAAACGTTTGAAAGGTTTCTGAAAAAATTGCTTGCAAATATTTCAAGGTTTTCTATTTCTGAAAATGTTTTACAAATATTTAAAGTTTTTAAGTGCCCTCCACGACGCGTGAATCCATGAACCTGCACGTTTACTTAATTTAGGCAACCCCTAAATATTTTCATAATTAACCCAGCAGGCTTTCATGACCTGGAAGAATATCTCTGCATACGTTTTTTCACAATTCCACTACTACAACCCCATATGCTTCATCTATTTGCTTTAAACCGTCTTTCAAGTCATCTCAAACTACCTACTTCAATATTTCCCTAAAACTAGCTCTTGGGCGCGCACTATTCGCAATGAACTATGCGAATTTGGGATGCAGAATGACCGAGCCAGTGGAACTACAGCTTCATATATTTGCCATGTCTATATAGACATGGCGAATATATATGTTTGGCAAAGACATGGCAAAAAAAATAAATATATATACATGGGAATATATATATTTGCCATGTCTATATAGCTGCCATAAAACAAGTCTCTTATTTCAAGGTTAACAGGTACACTACGTATAGCCGCACTACTGACTCTTCGAATAAGATTTTGGGAAAATGGGGTTTAGTTATCGAATCTCTTGTAAGCTGCCCGTGTTTCAGTTCTCCTTATTTTACATGTGCACCTCTCTCTGTCTTAACTCTTGATAGTGTTCAGGCCTCCACTTCTTTGTTTAGTGTATCTGTTCAATCTGACGTAAAGGGGACCTGCAACACTGTTTGAGCATAACTAGAAAACGCCGCCGGTCGGTATAGTACAGGCTTCCGAGAACACGACAGGCGAATATTATTGCACAGCACGCGGCCTGGAATTCACAATAAATTCTCAAAGTCTGCTCAAAATTGCTTTCTCTTTGTTCTACAATAACGCAACAAGCTGGAAAATATGTCTCAGCTGTTTCGTGAGCCATGGGTTGATTTTTTGCATGGCGCGCTCGGTTGTTACAGGAACCGCCACAAGAGCCCGTGACTTCTTCATGCGTGCGCGCGTGATTTCACTAAAAAGCTGCGTATTCAAAAAAAAAGTATTCAAGATCACGAGTTTTACGTGACGTATTTCTCTTCCCTTGGCCATCCGTCCCTGATTAGCTTCTATTGCTTTCATCAACACGAGAGAAAACAGAATGCAATTTCATTGTGCTACGAACCTTTGTAACACCGCTCGTGCTGGATGGGGTTTCAATATTTTTGCGGTGGTTAATTCGTGAGGCCCTAAGCTTCTTTAGTAAATCCATTCCATGACTGCTTGAAAAAACTTTCAGGGTCCCTTTAACATTAAAATGTGTCTTATGCTACGTCCTTTTCTTTATAAGTCTCTTAGCATTTATATGGGCTGAATTTCGTTTCCAATGCTTTTCACTTATCTGTGTATCCTGTGGTTACTGCGTTATTGGCACCCATCTATTGACGACTCAATTTGAAGCCTACTAGCCTGTCTTTGACTCAGTCCGGCTTTTTTCTGTAACATTTTCTATGAACTTGTTCTGCTGGCCGATTATATTGTAATACTGACTCTGCAGTAGTGTCTTCTAGTTGTTCACCCCCCCCCCTTTTTTTGGAACTTATGGACACAGAAAGTTTCTTTTTCAGGGTAATCGTTTTGATAGAACTTTTTTCTTGTCCGTAAAAGTCAATTCAACACCGTATTTTATAAAAAGTCAGTCACTGAGTTTCAGTGCACGCTGCCCCAATTACCCTGCCTTCACGCCTTGTGGCTAAACATTGTTCTTCAAATTCACAACTGAGTCCCAACTGCCACATTATGGACTCTAATAAACTAGGGTAATTCAAAGTTTGCCCTCAAGTTTTTTGGTGCTAATACATAGTTCTTTTAGCGCACGTAATGAGTTCTATCTTTCTTCGAATAAGTTCCCTTGCCCTACTTTTTTGCGAAACGACGGATGCACTCCCGCGGACTAACACTATAACAACTTCTGCGAGCCCATCAAGGCTGTGTACTCACGGGTGGCCCGAGCGCTCCTGGAAGCCCAATTTCACCTTTAGGACCGGGGAACCCCTGTAAATAAGACAAAAATGTTCTCCAGTGTGGCAAGGTTTCGTTCATCCGAACCAATATTATACCCTTGAATATCACGTAAGCGTATTGGAAACTGTAGTACTGAAATCTCAATTTATGCAGGAACAAGAAAGGCAGATTGCAACTTAGCATCCTAATAATGTACAACTAACTCGTATACAGCTGAAGATTTCACTACAGCTATAAGTTTATTAAGCAATCATCGATAAATGATATCGACAATATTTTGTCGCTGGAAAGCGACGAAATCAAATCTTTAAATATATTTTGCCGTTATCTTCCCAGAGTACAATCAACAACATAGTTTATCACCTTCCCTCGCAACACTGTCAACCATAGCTGCTTATGTTGACCGCTATGTTTTATGATTTACCCGCTTCAATAGGCAAGCTTTGTTACCACAAGCGCATAGAAAGTGCAAAGATACCACTAAATTTTCAACTTATGTGCTAACTTTTCAAGAAATTTAACATCTACGAAACATCTGCTAGTTCTTGCTTTGCGTGTCATTTTCCCTGGTGCTGGAGCACCTTCGAGAATACACACTGCAACTGAATTGTTGTGGCAACAAACAACTATAACATCAGAGAACGAAAATATCGGGGCAGCCTATTTTCTGGGCTGAACAACTCCACATTCTTTCTGGAGCTTAATCGTTCTACATATTCTACGAATAAAAATTGAAGTTGTGAAATGATCATTGCGACCATCTTACTGTGTACAATATTACTGAGAACCAACAGACGATAATGCCAGTTATTTTTCAATAATATTCTTTCTAACAAAAAAAACGAGCCATTAAACCTACATTTTTTTTTACTTTGTACAGTAAGACAAGATCGCAATCCACAATTGCCTGTAAACTGATCTGCTAAAAGTGGCTCTATACAGTATCATCGACGGGATTATACAGAGTGATTAGTACTATTTTATCTCCATCATTGAAATTAGGGCAAACGCAAAGGCATAAGATAAATTCTATAGGCGCATGGGCAAGGTAAACGCTGCCAAGTCGAAAGCTCGTCACACGTAGACAGGACACCCACCCGTGGCCCCATGTTCCCCCTTTCTCCTGGAAAGCCTGGAGGACCTGGAGGCCCAGGAGGGCCTTTGTTGCCCGGAAGGCCAACAGGACCCTGGGAGGACAAGAACGCGCACTTAAAAACTAAGTTCATTGGTGATCCATTTGTAAGCCCGTATAACCGAGCGATTACTCCTGATGCGCACAAGTGTGTGCGAGTTTGTCTGTTTTCGTGTATATATGCACTTACGCCTTGTGCACTGTGCATCTAACAAGCATGTGTATCTCTGGTCCCTCCAACTTTTCAGTTTCAAGACATCTGCTTGTCTCCTGTGGTGCTTAACGCAGCAGCAATATTTTGCGCCGTCACCAGTGGAGCAGTAGGTGGCCTATAAACGCGGCTGCTGCGCGTTTAAACTGCTTTCCGGAGACAAAAGTAAGCTTATCCGATGCGGGAGAAAATCCAGTTTGAAAATTTCTAAACGCATTTTTGAGCAGCACAATTTATTCATCAGCATACGCATACAGTTACTGCGTAGATAGTGCTGAAAAAACGGGTGCATGACAATTCTTTAGTGAACCTCCTTTAACTCGCAAGCTTCAACCTAACTGATTCCCAAATTTAACTTCTGTAGCGGTTGTTTGCATGACCCTTTGGTCAAATAGTGAATTCGCGGACATTTTCAAGAAAAGCAAGTCAACACAAATCAATGTGCATGTGTTAACTGCCGGGTAAACATCGCGCAGACGCAACAATGCCTTGCAAACATCCCTCTTATTGCACTTGCTGAATATGACAATGTTGTTTTTTCACGACTTTGTTGTGAAGGCAGTGGTGCGCAATTTGCTCTATGTGAAGAGATATTTATTGTTTTTTTATAACACACAGTGCCTACTTCAGGCTAAATGGCCCTAAAATAGAAAATTACAATGTGTTCACATACTATACAAAACACCTGATAGAACACTAAATACACTGCCTAATAAAATAGTCATAATGCAACAAAATGTATTAACCACCATTGTAGTACCTTGCGCTCCGAATGTACACAACCAAGTACGCCACATTTCGCATTACATTTCACAATAACGGAGAAGTTATACTTTAGAAGCTACTAGCAGTAATGAATTTTACTAAGCATCAGCACATGGCTGCGACAAAAACAGTTGTGAGTAACGTACCATCGGACCCTCTTTTCCAGCTGGTCCAGGCAGGCCTGTCTCACCAGGAACACCCTAAGCAACAGGCAAAATATTGCAAGGAGGTAGCCACATTCCACATAAATTCCAACAAAGAAATCACGCTTTTTTATGGTTTGAGTTAATTAGATTTAGGTCGAAAGCAATATGCTGGCATCCTTATTTACACGGGGCACATTACACAATATAATCGTTTGAAACGTTGCCTAACGTAGCCTGGTATAAAGGCTGATGAATCGATTAAATCAGTGGAAATTGGTATCTCATGTTTATTTGCAGGACACTACTTCCACTGAAACTGCCTATTAGCCAATGCCATACGATACTGAATAATATTTTTGGTCACGGCTCAATAAATTCTGGCACTTCAATAAGTGTATAAAGCTTTACAAATTCCTTGAACTGTATGCACTAGTGGTTATACCAGATTGCTGTTTAAAAGTACTGTCCATTATTTTCGCAGCAAAGTATTTTTCGAAGCACTTATATTTAAATTAAGGAAAACCATTCAAAAGTATTCGTATTTTAATATGTGCTGCTCATTTCCTGTTTCTCTCCTATGATGACTATTGGGCCTGCAGCAGTGTTACATCAATCAGCTTATATTTTTATGACAACTCAAAATCATTGTTGCTAACTTCACTAGCCAGCTGTACTCAAAGTTTTTTAGATACTCTGGCCATCCTAGTCTTTTTCTATTTTTCTCTTTCTGAGTTTTAAGACGTGTTCAGATTGTATAATATTTTAATTTCATTATAAATTTAGAAAACAGTCCCTCTACGAATCGCTGTAACTACAGGTCACTGACTGACCGAGCTCTACACGCTGTGGGCAGTACACATTTTGGCGAACGTCATTGAATGTAACAGAAAAGTACAATGATTCAGTCATGCTTGAAAAGTTCCTGACGGTGCTTTCACTAGGAGCGAACTCTACTGAAAACAGGGTCAGTTTAGACAGGCGTGTCACTTTTTTGTATGCCAGAGTATAGTATTTTAAAGGGAAAACGACAATGGTAAATTGCGAAAGGCAACTAGAGGTTGAACTATCCTGTCGCAGTTTCACTGACGGCCATACATATACGCCAATAGCGTCAGTGTGTTAGTGCCGCAAATTTTTTCACTCCTCATATTCAGAATAATGCAACAGTTTACAAGCTCAGTTTGATAATACTTGTACCTTGAAAACCTCTTTTTACTGATTTTAATAATTAATGAGGCCTTAACCTTGATCACCAAAATCTGTGAAATCATATGGTGCTCCCTCGCAAGTTTGTCAAAGGTCACTACAATAGACGCCTTTCACTGTCCTTTCATAGTATATCAACCATCTGCACTCGCTTTTGAGAACCTTAGTGTACGAGAATAGCTTAACTTAATTTTCGCTAGTGCCCTTTTGTACGTTTTCTTGGAAACACAGTCGTTCGGAAAACGCCGCAATGGTTCCCACCAATCGATCTCGTGAACCCAATGACGAGATAAATACATTGAGCTTCATAAAAATCTCTTCCACGTAGATAATGTTGTCTTACGAGAAATGGGGTGGCACAACGCGCCTGCTACCGGTCACTGCCAATTCATGCGAGTGGTTCTGTTGTATTTGTTTCGTTTGCAACGCCAGCAAAACCAGCTGCGCGCGCACCATTTCGTTTGGGCCCTGTGCGCCTTCATTCTCCCTTTTCCCCCCCTCCCTTCACCCTCTCCTAATGCCAATGTATATAACCACGCTGCGGAGAATAAACGTGGTCGTTGACTGCCCGACCATCGTCCTTCCTGCTTAGCTGCGCGCGCCTGTGTTACGACAAGTTCCGTGTCTCATACTGCATCTAATTATCAGGAAAGCAGGTCTCCTGCAATACACCAGCTTCAAAAAAAGAGACAGTGCACTTATACTTACGATCTTAAGCTATTCCCTGAATTCCTGTAGGATTCTCTAAAATTTCATACAGGGACCTTTTCATGAAGAAGTGCAAAATCGGCGCTGTAAGGCTGGCATTGCGCACGTTTATAAAACGCGGGAAAGGCGGTAAGATTTCAGCATAGGTTGTTTACTGAAGCATAAGCGTGCCGGAAGCCACAGTATCGATTACCACGAGAGGCCTAGAAAATGTCGATAGCATAAAATAAATAAAAAAACCGGCCGGATCAGCGCATTCTCACCGGACGACCAGGTGGTCCGATGTCACCGGAGGCTCCTGTTTCCCCGGGTGGGCCCTTGGAAAAAAAAGCACTCTTTAGATAGAGAAATAAGGCACAAAATTACGTAGAAATGTGCCGACGCAGTAAGTTACTCAAACAAAACAAAGCAGTTTGTTATTAATTTGTTATCACCTGCCAAGACCTGAAACACCCACGGAAATCAAGCACACGTTCACGTCTGATAAAGCGTATGCAACAGATTGAATCAGATTACTCACACCTTCTCTCAAAACTATTAGAGAATGTCCTAAAGCAAGTAGCAACCAAATAATGGAGAATTAACTGGTGTAGTATGGACATTTGACATATATTTCAATTGAAGATGTTTCTATTATTGCACCTTTCGTAACTTTTTCAATGCAGCCAGTAGATGAGCGCAATAAATAAAAACATGCCGCTTGTCAATGATTAGGGACGTGTACATTGATGGGGACGTCTACAATAATTGGGGACGTCTACAGAGGAGAAATGGGAGGAGGGGACGCACATGCGTAGTATGTGTGGTCACACCGCAGGCACACCGGATTGAACTCGGCTAGATGATGCTTCGAATCTATTATGTGCAAGTCCGCTCGTCTAGAGCTTGCCTACGCGACCCCCCCCCCCCCCCTTCGCGGTGGTATTCGTCGGCTATTGTCCCGCAGGTAGTCGGCTTCTGACCCGCAGGTCGCGGGATCAAATCCCAGGTGCAGAGGCTTCATTTTACACGAATGCGGAATCGCTGTAGGCCCGTGTGCTCAGATTTGGGTGCGCGTTAAAGAACCCCAGGTCGTCGAGATTTCCAGAGCCCTCCACTACGGCGTCTCTCATACTCATGTGGTCGTTTTGGGACGGTAAACCCCACATATCAATCAATCCATAAGCTTGCTTCCGCAATTAGCTCCGATTGTAGGCCACAATACGTAAACAAAAAAACAAATAGACACTAAGAAACAAAACTATTAACATGTGAAATTTTACGTCCCAAAACCACGCTATGATTATGAGAGACGCCGTACTGGAGGGATATAGAAACATTTACCATGTCGTGTTCTTTAAGGTGCACTGACGTTGCACAGTACACAGGTCTTTACCATTTCGCCTCCCTCGAAATGCAACCGCCGTGGCCGGGATTAAACTCGTGACCTTCCGGTCAGCAGCCGAGCACTCTAGTGGCTGATCCACTGACGTGAACCATGCTACAAGATCCATAACGTCCTATCCACATACGTGTAAATAAATACGTTTGTCGATATCTGAGAAACAATCATATTTATTTATCATTCAGTCTAAAATAGGAGAAGTCACATAACGGGAGATAAATTCACTTAACTATTTTTTTGGTTTAAACTCATATAGTCCACGACGTCTAACTAGCTGTCACCGCGTTGCGCCTGATGCATGACATGGAGTATACGCGTGCGCATCATTCGGACAACTCCCTAAGAATTTTTTCCATAAATTTTTTGAACTTCACAGTCATATCCAAGACTTTTGGAATGAATGCTATGACCACAATATATCTTTATCGAGTGTCTCTGACCCACGCACAACAAGCTCATCTGAATAGATCAATAGAGAGCGTATTTAAAAGTGCACAATTGTGATAGCTTGTTTTATAGTGTGTGCGGACGCAGCATCATCACCGTCATCATGGAAATTGAATTAATGCTTCAAGATGGGGGGTGGGGGGGCACTCTATGTACGGCGGCAAGGAAGTGGCAAAATGAAGAATGCTAAATATGAGAATGATATTTTAGAATACTGCCATACCGCCGGTCCGATGACGCCAGGTGGCCCTGGAGGTCCTGCTGTGCCGGTTTCACCCTGGGAACAGCACGAGAAATGAGATGCGTGCCTGCCAAATCTGAGTAACTCACAAAAGAAAGCTTGCGCCGAGGCTCTGACACCAGCAACTTACGGGTGGCCCTCGTTCACCTGGAGATCCCGGAGGCCCGTCCTTTCCCGCCGCCCCCTGCACGAATGTTTTGAAAAGAAGAACCACGTATGACGCCATTAGTTCGGAGTGTTTGCGCAACTTTCTTAAAATACTACCAAGAGCCATAAGCTCTTCACAAACCTTTATTACCAATAGCCCTGCCATGATATTGTTACCGACGAGAAATATATATGCAGAGTTTTGGGGATAATAAAGTTCTGATTGATCAACTGACCATACTGAGGCACACAAAACTGACAATAGCCAGACCTATTAGCAACTATCAATGTCGATGGCGAAAAAGTACGATAATACCGGAGTACTTGAATGGCCACTCACGAACCTCACAAAATAAGCGAGCATTTTATTCTTTCCTGGCGTTTATCGTCTTTCTGCTTCATTTCGTGCAAATTAACAGTGGTTCACGAGACGTAATTACTGTACATACTCTCAACTGGTCCATACGTAAAATATGAATTGTCAGTTGTTTTTTTACACTGCTTTGTCATGAATCCGTACACCCGTTTTTTTTTCTCGCATGACTATCTAGCGTGGTCTACTGATTTAACTTCACTTCATGTGTTTTCAACGGTGCAAGCGGGTATAACAACATGTGTCGACAAGTGCAAACTCCTGATAGGCCCCACACTTAGTACTGGTATCGTACGCGTGCTTTTAGTAAATAAAAGTCGAGGAGGTGATATGGCCTATAGCAAGGGCAATGAAGGCGAGAAAGAAAGCACTTCCTCGTCCGAGCTCGGGGTGGTGAAGGCCCATCTAAGCTACGGTTCACGATGAAAAAACAAGGTTATTAAAAAAACTTGAATGACGCTTGAGCTTCGCCATCGAGAGTACAACGAGACAGCGCAATTGAGTGTCCCATAATGACATGCCTTTTACTCATTTTGTTGTTTCGGCATGCGCGAAAACCCAGAATTTTTTTATGCTTAGCAAGGAAACATTTGACTAAGAAAGCGTACTCGTGCGACAGCGAAAAGGAGGAAAAGAGTCATCGTCTAAAATGAGTTTATCTTTTCAATCATAACGGTAATAAACATTCTGTATTTCAAGTACAGCAAAATACACATCTTCAAAAGGAACAGTTAAAATTACGCATCACATGTCACACCAAGACTGTTTCAATCAGGTTTTGTCATTCATTTCAAATTCCAGCATCAGATGTCCCATCGTTGCATGATGGGCCTCTTTTGCGCCTGAGAAACAATGAAAACATGCGTCTTGGGTCACGAACAATAACGTTTCGCCACCACGTTTGGTAATGGCTAAGTTCCCCGTATGAGTTCTCTGAAGCTTTGCTCTTGAGCTTACTGCAGGGCAACTTAATACCTCGTTTGGTACTAGTATCTCGTGGGATGTGCCACGCGTAGGCTAGAGGGGGGGAGGGGGTTCACAAGCCGCGTTGTGTCTTAACTGGAAAACAAGAAAAGCGCTGGTGTATCTTGGGTGAGGAAAGTGCTGGTGCGGTTTGAGGGAAGTGCCCGTTTTGCACCCCCCCCCCCCCTCCCTGCCACTTTGCTGCTTTCAGAAACTTTCTTGTTTGTATGTTCTTTTTTTGTGGAATGCAGACGCGGCGTTGCCCTTGGTTCGACTCACCACCTCAAGCCTTTCCTTTTTGCAAAGACGAACTCGCCCAAAGCAACATTCTGGCCAGCGTCATTGACAATGGCTTTTTTTTTTTTTCGACTACAGAATTGCTGACAGCCTCCCTGATTCGTCAAATACTACTATTCAGTCGGTAGATAGGAATTTCAATCAAGTATCTTCCGATGTGGGTGGTTTTCTGTGGACGAAGTATTTATGCTATCATCGCATTTTTGTCATAGAACAACCGAGAATGTAAGGAATCAAGCCTATTATATTTGACAATTATCTGTGTAAGCGTTCCTTAATAAATTCGAAACACAGGGTAATAAAAGACCGGTTATGTCTTCACTGCGTGATCTCAGCCTCAAATTCTGCTGAATCAGTGCAGCCGATAAAGTAAAGTGTGAAGTATGTCATGTTTCTGGAAATAAAAAAAAAAGCAGCTCTCGGATTCTACGACTGCCTATATTTTAGGCGTTTTACCTTGAATAAAGAGGCCCTTTAGAAATACTTCTTTATAAAGTACGACAACTACATCAGGCTCAACAAGCAGAGCAGTAGCAGCAGCAGCATCAACAACAACAAAATCAGGCGATGTCAGAATTCTTATCCGAATAATCACTTTAAAACTAATATAATTATCACTCCATAGAGATAGTAGTGCTCCATCATCTGCTTGGATATCACCTCCCACACACCATTCTTTAGGTTAGTTTCACCATAGTCATCGGAAGGGACGTTCCCACAAGCGAAGATATTCTTCCACGAGAGAAAAGAAAAAAGAATTGCTTCATCGTTCATTTTCGCCATCATCGTACACGCAAGTCTGGAACGTAATTTGGAACGGCCGCCGCCGCCACCGCATTCTGCAAGAGAAATGGCTACAATGTGGCCAGAGACCCACCCGAAATTCCGCTACATCTCCCGCAACACGGGGTTCGTTTGAACAGTCGGAGAAACGATCTTTGCCTCCTCAGCGGCGAGGAGCCGCGAAGAGGCCGAGTCGACACACTAAACCATGACGTCGTTGTCACGTGATGCGTCATCCTCGCCTCTTCTCGAGAGAGTTCTTCCTCGCGTGCATACCGCTTACACCCTTCGCTGGGGAGAAATGAGTGCCTTGACCTTTCACTGGAAAGATTGCTTTTAGTTGCCAGGCGCAAAAAGATCACTTCGCTCGCTGGGCAGGCCCCGTTTGCGAAAAGAGCACGCTTTTCAAACACAGCGAAGTAACAACTGGGACACTCGTTAGTTCGCACTAATAACTGTACCTCTGATTACGTTTCGTGAGTTGTTTATGTTTAAACTGCGCTTTAAGCGTCCAGCTGTAAACGTTGTTAGTTAGCCCTCGTCCTGTGTGTGTTGTTTTCGTGCGTTCTTTGTGCGTGAGCAGCGCACTGCAAGTTCTGATCTGCTAGCCGTTCTCGGTAATACATTCCAAGTTATTGTATCGTATTCATTGCTTCGCCCTTGCGGTGAAACTGTGAGTTTTTAGTAGAAGAATAAACCTACTGACATTTTAAGTTATTTGGACGAAGTCTACCCTGCCTTCTTATGATGTATCCGACTGTAGTATAAGAAGGTACATAATAAACATCTGTATGTATGTAGCCTATATTCTTGCGTATATTGGCCACTCTTCATTTTCTACATCTTCATATTCCTATCATCTTCTCGTCCTCATTCTCTTGCATACAGTAGCACTATATAAATACGTGTTTTCTTTGTTTACCATTGTCTCGTTCTTGCTGATTTTTGTTACGCGGCTAAAATGAAGGCACATGGACATCCACATAACTCACAGGTGATCCTGGCACTCCCATGAAGCCTCTCGCGCCTTCAGGGCCTTGGGGTCCCCTCTCGCCCTGAATACCAGTAGGTCCAGGCTCCCCGGTGCTGCCCTGAAATGGCGTAGAGGATACCATTGAGCCGAACGTAAGTCTTGCAAGTGGTGGGAAGCACTTAGTCATGTGATCAAATCTGTAAACAAATCTGACGATGATAGATGAACGATAATATTCGGCAGCTATAGGCTTGAAGGCCGATTACATACTGCTAATAGGCGTGCTGGTTTTAAAGCTTGGATGTGTATAAATTGTCACTCTGCATGTGCTGTACACGAATGCAGGCTCCACCAACAATTATTTTCACTTGTCGTTAAGGTCATTATTTGTTCACACTGTATTAGCGTTACTTGCAAAGCAACCAACCAAATGATAACCTGCTTTAACCTTTTTTTTTGTTCATATCTTGTTTCCTCGTTTCCTACTGCATCATTTTCCTACTGCATCTTCATGCTTTTTGAACATGACACATGGGATGTTTACTTAGTCTTCTAAGGTATAAACAGAGGTCAATGCAATAAAAGTCGTCACGCGTTGCTTTTACACGCCATCTTCGACTTGCGTGCAAAGTATAAAACTCGTGGTAGTCACCTTTTCTCCGGGTGCCCCTCTTTTTCCGACTCTTCCTCTCTGGCCTCTGTTTCCCTTGGGAGAGTAAAATAAAAAAAAAAACGTCACGCTTTATGAAGAGCAACTACTGGCTACAAGTAATCGACTAGAATGACATCGAGAAATAGCGACCGCTAAATTATATTTAAAACGTCAATCTCAAAGATGGACCTCATATTTTATAACAGTAAATTGGTGAGCGATTAGAGGAAAGTAGTGGCACCAAAATATAAAAAAAAACTTATACCAGCAAAAACCACTCTTCAAAAAGTCCTCGGATCTTGCCAGTGGCAAGCAATTTTTTCGTCAACTTTTCTTTCTTCACATTTACATTACACTTACTGCTAATAAGATCCCCTGTACTTCTCCCTGCATCATTGTTAGTTCTCATTATTATTGTGTCGAACAAAAAAAGCGAGCCCTTAAATTTGCACTTTCCTTCATTCACAGTAAGGGTCTCGTTCCGGCACACTTGATGCCGTGATGTGGTATACGAGGGATTATTGGTCGGCTGCGATCGCGTAACAGGATGACATACTTACTGACGCCACACAGGCAAGAAAGAGCGTTCAACGCTCGCCATAATGGCAACAGGTGGCGGTGACTGAAGGTCTCACGTTTAATTGCGCATATATACCCTATAAGTGGACAGAGGGTGACCGCCACCATAGCTCAGTGGTAGTGCATCGGACGTGCTGTTCGAAGGTTGCAGATTCGAATTCTGTCGGTTATAGGTTATTTTTTTCTGCACTTATGCTTTTAAAGTTTAAATTACAATTACTTCTAATACCATACCTTATACGTTTCCTAGCATCATTGCCTGTTAGTTCTCATCAATACTGTGTCTAACAAAGAAAACCAGCCCTTAAATTTGCACTTGTTTCCTTCATAATATTTGACGTGTATACTGAAGTGTAAGGCCTGATGACGACAACAGATCAGGCGGTAGTATTTAAACATGCCCACTTAGCTACTTTTACGTCCTCATATTTGATAACGAGCTAAACGGGCTACAGAAAATTTCCCAAACAAGGCAATTTCCCAAAACATGGATGAACACCGCACTTTTTCACTTTTTCAGATAATTATACCTATGAATGACTGCAGCCAATCAAACTTTCATTTTCTCTTTTGCTAACCACATGTTTCAACTGCACTTCATGATGTGCACTGACATACATCACGTAATCGGATTTTATGTTCTGTGAAAGAACCAATCATTCCTGTGGGTCACTTTTTAATGTGGTAATACTGGGCACACATTTTATGTTTTTTGGTTCGCTTATTACACGTGATACTTTTTACATCATCTTGGTCATATGGCACTGGTGCGAACCGGGTGCACCCTTCAACGTTTCGTCCAATTATCGTTGCGCCTATGTGCCATGGTGCGCATGATGATGACAATATGTGGGGTTTAACGTCCCAAAACCACTATATGATTATGAGAGACGCCGTAGTGGAGGGCTCCGGAAATTTAGACCACCTGGGGTTTTTTAACGTGCACCCAAATCTGAGCACACGGGCCTACAACATTTCCGCCTCCATCGGAAATGCAGCCGCCCCAGCCGGGATTCGAACCCGCGCCCTGCGGGTCAACAGCCGAGTACCTTAGCCACTAGACCACCGCGGCGGGGCCATGGTGCGCACCGGTGTGGTTTATTGAAGGCTCCTCGGTCCCAGTGTACCCAGTTAGGTACCGTTGTTTTATGGGCTACAGATCACCACAGTTTAGTATCCGCGTGTCGACATTGTGATGCCACAATAAGCATGAGCTGCGTTCACGAAACTCCAAGAAGTGACGCCATATATCTAGTCAAATTCGGAATACCAGTGAACGAAAATGGCCGCCCTGCCGTGGTGGTCCAGTGATTAAGATACTCGGCTGTTGACCTTCAGGTCGCGGGATCGAATCCCAGCTGCGGCGGCTGCATTTTCGATGGAAGCGAAAATGATGTAGGCGCGTGTGCACAGATTTGGGTGCAGGTTAAAGAGCCCCAGGTGGTCGAAATTTCCGGAGCCCTCCCCTACGGCGTCTTTCGTAATCATATGGTGGTTTTGGGATGTTAACGCCATATATCATCATCTTCATCATCATCATCATCATCATCAACGAAAATGACTGAGCACTTCACGAGCGCTCGGCTGCATCCTCGTCAGAATGAAAGTGTTTTTAGTTGTAGCATGAACGACAACGTCTATAGTACATTCATTTAATTGTGGATGCCCCGAAGATCATATTGAAAGTAATTTCGTTCACATGCTTTTGTTGCATGCAGTCACAGAGACTTGAAAAGTTGAAGAGAACCCAAATGGGTACCATTACACTTTGGCAGAATCGTTCAATATTTTTAGTTAATAATTTCCCTGCGTTTGTTTTAAGCGCAAAAATCTAAATATTAGAGCTTTGAAAATATTTTTGATGAGTGCATTCTTGAGACTGAGGAGTATAATACACCGTCCATAAATTGCCTCATAGTGGTGATGTTAGTGCGTGGTAAAAATTTTCATCTTGTATTTAATTTTCTTTTACCCGTGGTCCAATTTGTCCTCGCTCTCCAGGTTGACCTGGTGGTCCCTAGAAAAGACAGAAAAAAACAGCACAGTTATCACCACAGATCCCAAAGCTACCAGATCCCAAAGCTATACGTGCCGGTCGACGAGGAGTACAAGCAGCGACGGGCCCGTTCTTTGCTCTACCAAACTTCCCACGACTTGTTACAAACTGCTCGTTTTCTTTTTTTCGTGGTTAGATGGTTGTGCGTGTTCTAAATGTTCCCAATAGAGCATATACTCGCTGCTTTTGGTGTCATGTTTGTTTAGCAGAAGGTAAAGGTAGTTTAGTAAAATTATCCTCATTGCACAGATCTAGGATTAAGGCTAAACTGCAAGGTGTGTTTTATGGCTCTACGTAAGTCCAAATATTCCATAAATAATATACAGGGTGTTTCAAGGAATGTGCCCGAACATCATAACAATAACAGAAATGCAGTATTCTCTCGTTGCCTTTATGTTTAGCGGAAAGATTAGTTTTCCTGCTCTGGGAGACATCTTAAGAGGACAAGACACCCAAATAGGAACAGTAATAAATAAATTATTTAATGTTTAGTTGGTGCGAATTGGCCCCTAGTTCAAATTGAAGAATGGCTGCCCTTTCTGCAAAGGGCTGATTACCACGTTGATATTTCAAGAAATCCGCTTTCAGTAATTATTCAGGAGAACTGCAATTCAACCAAGTTCACAGCGAAAGTGAACCTGAAGCACCGATGAACGCAACAAGTGGGTGACCAAAATGTCATCACTGTTCACAACGGTTATTGCAGTCGTGTTAGTTCTGCATATTCTAGCGCTCGTGCACCACAATTCCTCTGATCGCAAACAAAACCCGCACAACCCCGAAACGAATTCAATCGATGGTTGTTAGAAGTACGCTTGCTTATTCTGGACGTCTCGCAAAAGTACGGGTGTTGCATTCTTCTGGGTTTCGGTTCCACCAACGAAACTTTTTGGATTTTATTACTCGACAGTATTTGCCAGTGGCTGCTTTTGCAAAATTTGAAAGCAGCAACAGAATTTTTGCTTGAAGGACTGCAGTTTTGCTCGACCACCGGTGTACAGTAGCTAAAAAGTTAACTTATTTTTTGTGCGTGGTAATTATTTCCATTGCTCAGCTTAAGATACCTGCCACCATAGCAAAAATAACGGTGACTGGCATTGTGAAAATAACTTATTTTCTTTTGCTGAGGATCTCGTGACACACTGCTTGAAACACCCTGTATATTCGAACATGAACCTCGAGAAAGTACCTCAGGTTCATACGTACCCGGTCACCTTTGTCCCCCTTCTCTCCGGGCTTCCCATGAAATCCTTTCTCGCCCTGCAATGAAACATTTCAAAGGTCATTTTATTCGCCAACAGTGACAAGGCACTGAGGGCGTCACTGATTTCTCTATGAGGAGAGCCGTTCTACAGTATCGAGCTTCAAGATGCCAAGGAACTAGAAATTACAAGATCAAACGTGCAAAAAACATTACGACCATCTCCCCAAAGGGAACCCTGATGGGATGCGAAGCAGCGTTGACCCGGTTGAAACGGCGTCGACGGAGTTGACCCGGTTGAAACGGGTGCCGGCACACGTGCTGGAAGAATGGTTTCAAGCGAAACTCTGCGTAGCGTTCGCTCGAGTAAACGTTTCTTTGAAACGCAAAGACATAGGAGACGGGTTGGTTTTCGTGTAAGTTTCATCGCAGGTAAACGAGCGGAAATGTAGACAAACGGCAGCATCCGTACGGAAGCAACCTCCCATTGCGAATGCGTGGCAAGCTGCGTCCGTACGGCTGCTGCGGACGCGCAACTAAATTTGTATAGTATTTCCCCTGGATGTGCGAGTGAGTGTTGCCTGTAGTAGAGAGGGTGAAGTGAGAAGGCAGTGTGTTGCGAGCGGGTGGAGGGGCCGGAAGCTGTTGCGGGGGAAGGAGAGAGTGACGTCAATGCGCAGTTCCGACTTGACCTACTTGGCACCGCTCCAACACCTGCGGCGAGGGGGTTCGTCGAAGGTACGGGACAGCGTTACACAGGCTAGTAAAGGACCTGCTTTGCATATGAAAAGATCTGTTATTGTTATAATAGGCATTTTCTAATCCTACTCTTACAGAGCACGTATGCGTAGCCTCTGAGAGTACACTGCCTTCTAATCATATTGTAATACCACAAAGGACTCAGTATAAATACCAGCATTGATGCAGGCACTACGGGATCAAGACATCGACTAAACCTACATAAACATGCTGGAAGAAATCTACAGTGAATCCAGAGCCACCGTCGTCCTCTTTAAAAAACACGACAGAATGCAAATAAAGTAGGGTGTAAGGTACGGAGACGCGATTACTCCAATGCTATTCGCCGAGTGTTTACAGGAAGTTTTCAGAGCCCTAGATAGGAAAGAGTTAGAAATAAAAGATAGTGAAGAGTGTCTTAGTAATCTGCAATTCTCTGTTGGCATTGCAATGATGAATAACTCAGGGGAAGGATTGTAGCTCATGAATACTGATCTGAATACGGAAAGCAGAAGAATAGGTCTGAAAATTAATATGCGTAAAACTAAAGTAATGTGGAACAGTCTCGGCAAAAAACAGCACTTTGCGATAAGTGGCGAGACGCTAAAAATTGTAAAGGAATATGACTACTCGGGGCAGGTAGTGACCGCGGAGCCGAACCACGAGATTGAAGTAACCAGAAAAAGAAGAATGGGGCGGAGCACATTAGCAAGCATTCTCAAATCCTGAATGTTAATCTACCACTAACCCTCAAAAGAAAGGTTTTAAACAGCCGCATTTTGCCAGTAGTTACTTACAGAGCAGAGACCTGGAGGCTTACAAAGAGATTTCAGTATAAATTGAGGACTATGCAACGAGTTGTGGAAAGCAAAATGATAGGTGTAATCTTAAAAGACAAGAAGAGAGCGCAGTGGTTCAGGGAACAAACTGGGGTTAAGGATATCATAGGTGACACGGGCCGGGCACGTAGCACGTAGGCAGGATTACCGCTTGTCATCAAGGGTGGCTGACTGAGTTCTCAGAGACGGCAAACGCACGGGGGGAAAACAGAAGTTTAGGTGGGCCGATGAGTTTTAAATTTTGAGAACGTGGAGCAGAAAGCAAAAGACCATGTTAATTGGTGGAACGTGGGAGTGGCCTTCACCCTGCAGTAGCCGTAGTCAGGCTGATGAAAATGATGATGATAATGATGATGATGATGAAAAGTGTGGCACTAAGCGAATTTCAATCTTCATTGCACAGAGATCAAGCGTAACTAATAAACATGAACGTTTCTCACAAAATACAGGTATGTAGCTTCCATGAAAAATTGTGTATGATGGCTTTTTGTCATCAACAGCTCTTGTGATGGTGACAGCGAGAGCAAACAGCTATCAGTTAGAAGCTGCACAAGGTCCTTGCAACTGGTAAATTTTTGGGGATTCAAATTGTCATTTAGAGTTCCCGTCATGACCATTCTAAAATTGTTTTCACGGATTCTGTTTTATTGCATTAAAGAGGCCCTGCAACACTTTCTAACGCGTCAGCGTTAAAGAGCTCGTTTCCCAGAAGTTCCTTGTCTTTGGTTCTGAGCAAAAAACCATCATCTTGTGTGTGATCCGAAAATCGAGAGAGATGCAAATGCAATAAATAACAAAAATACTAGGTATGAGTGGGGATCGAACCCGGGCCGTTTGCGTGGCAAGCGGGTATTCCACCACAGAGCAACGCCCTTCTTTTCTTACATGGTATTCATTACGAAGGCGGTTTACGTATATATTTACATAGCGTACGACGTACATAAGTCCGCTTTGACAAGTGTAAAATGAGAGCTACAGAACAAATTTTATGAACTCTGTGTCTAAAATGTTATTTGAGCAGCCCAATTAATGAACTCTGCATGTATATTTTTTAATGCACTTAAAATAACTTCCTCTGTTTCAAAATTCAGTGAAAGTAACTTTCATGCTTTACAACACACGCGTACTGCATACATGCTTCTCAGTAAAACATCAATTATTGTAGTAATAATGCGTGGAACAAGCATGCATTGCCATCAGGCGTCATAACGTGCGGTTAACATAACAACTTCATGGTTTAAAGCCATTCACCCACTACAAGGGGTACACACGTTACTGCGCCTATTTCCCTAAAATCACGTAGCTGGTGCTTAGCAAGTTCGAAAAAAAACGCACTAAGTCTTGAAATACGCTCTAGGGACATGATATTGCTATCGAGTTCAACTCTTAAAGGTGAAGCTTAAGGATTCTCTACTTTTTTTTAGCAGCACCAGAAAACGCTGCCGAGCGATCATCGAGTGTTCGGATAACACGTGGGCCAAGCGCTATAACGCAGCATGCGGGCTGGAAGTTCTCAAACTCATAAATCGCTCACTCTTCTTTCAAAAAATGGTTCCGTAAAAAGAAGACCACGGCCATTGATTTATCTCAGCACCACGAGCTACACAGCTACCGTGGCCGCCGTGAGATGCTGCGACGTGTACGCGCGCTCGCTCGTGATCACGCTGAAGGTAAGCTGCCTGTTCGAAGGAAAATAAAAAAAACAGGAATTGTTTTAACTTATGGCGTATGCCAACTAACGGACATAGATTTTTTATCCGTTGCTATCCCTGTGCCTGAAGAGCTTTCAGTGTGCTCGTCGGTACGAAAAGAAAGAAAGAAAAGCCTGTTAAAGCGTGTAACAGGACCCCGTAACTTCGTTCAGACTTGTCAGTTTAAAAAATCTTGCGGCAATAGTTGACTATTATGAATATATTCAATTATTACTCAGAAAAGTGTTGCGCGACCCCTAAAAACAAATACTTGTACTCTCATTTCTCGTTTTTTCCTTGCCATAATTTATGCGCCATGACATTATATGTCAAACTGCTAAACGTATTCATAACCTGTTATTCGCGTATTGTGTTCTAGTAAAATTATTGTTTCTTTTTATATCTGTTTCACTTCGATGCAGTTCACTGCCTCGCTTTGTGAAAACTCTGGCCTGTTGTTTGAACCTAGCTCCTCTCCCCATTGTAACTCGTTGAGAAGAAATATACGGGATCAATAAACAATGAGGAGTACTGCAAAATGAAATTTTATTTGCCTTGATGGCGAAAAACTATATCGTGTGTTTTTTTCTTTTTCTCTCATGTTGCGGTTTGCCAGTAAATCCAGAATGTTCTTACTGTAGGCGCACCGCTCCTCAAAAGTTTGCAATAGCTTTAAGCACATCTTTAAATATGTTTTAAGCACACATAAATAGTTTTAAACACACCTAAAAACGCAGGATTGCAAGATGTATGTTTGCTTTGCTACCTTACTCTGATGAGAGGTCATACAGAGACGAAAAGAGAAAGAAATAGGAGGATAGAATGGGCATTACGTTATAGCATGGATGAATACGCGCAGCAAGACTCTGTACAATCGCTGCGACCTGTAGAGTCTAGGCTTCGTACAAACTTTTATCGTAGATTTCTGAGCTAGCGACGTACACTGGCGTGGTTTAACAATGACCTCTTACAAAACGCGAAAATGTAATTTGAGGCACGCTTACAATGAATACTAGTAGTCCACTTGTATATTTCAGGTAATGCTAAATGTATATGCCTGCTTCACCTTCGGTCCAGTCGTTCCTGGATATCCTGGGAATCCCGGAATACCAAGTTTGCCCTGAAGAAAAACAAGAATATATATATTATCCACAGAAAACATCAAAAGAACATGAAAAGATATAGGTGTGCGGACACTACACAGTAATTTTCTGTTTAACGCATGGAGATATTTATAAGCGATTCTCAAAGCTTAAGTGGTCTTTGAGAGACCACTTGAATTCTATCACATATCACATCAAACAAGCAAATGTTCGGCGATGGTTGCATCATATACCGCAAAATTTTAACTCCCGCAGATCATCTGGCACTACAACAGCATCTCGACTTGATCACAATCTGGTGCTTAAAGTGGCAGGTGACTGAAAAATGCAAAATATTGACGTTCAGCCGAAAGCAGTCAAATTCAGTCTACACATATCCTATCAACAATAAAGCTATATTCGCAGCGGACCAATACAAGTACGTTGGCATTAACTTCACTCTAAAACTACCCTAGTCAACACACATTGAAAAAGCTACTGCCACAGTCATACGCACATTCGAATATCTGAAATGTAACTTTCATATGGCACCATCCATTACACGTAAACTGACATATCAAACATTTCTTCGCCCACAACTAGAGTATGCACCATCGATCTGGTGACCTCAGCAAGCCCATCTCATTGACTTACTAGAATCTGTGCAAAACCGTGCTGCACGTTTTATTGCGTGTAACTACAATTGCTATTTCAATGTAACTATCATGAAGACTTCATGGCCCTTATCATCCCTGGCATTGCGCAGGAAACTAGCGATTCTATGTTTATTTCATGAAGTCATCTATAGCACACGTAAATACCTTGCCACTATCAAAACCCCATCGCACATCTGCGCTATCACGTGCCATTACTCTATGGAATGATCTTCCTGATGATTTGTGAACATTCGCGATCACGTGGCGTTTATGAATAAAATACTAAATATTTACAACTGTGTTTCCTAAATATATCCCTCTCATTAGCGTTTGTTGTACATTTACATGTCAACTCATTTAAATATGTATAACATAAGTTTCATAACATTTGTGCATGTTTACTCTCATACTGAGCAATTGTATTCTTGGGTTTTGAATTTATTTTATTTGTTCTGTTTTTCGTGGTGAAAAAAAAAAGTTCTGTATAGTCCCCCTCACATAATACTCCTACTTGGAGCCTGGGAGGCACTAAAAAAACTGTACATTGCGAAAATAGACATGTATGTCAGGTATTGATCAAATACAAACTACAGTTCCTCGCTGTAAAAAATTTCACGGGACTATATTCACCCTATGTAACAGAAGTCAGTCAAACTTGATAGATAGTACTAAAATTATTCATTTATTCACGGAATTCACACAACGCCGCCATGGGAATATTGCAACAAAGTGGAGGGGGGGGGCACATACAGCGTCTACATAGTTTAAGTACATTTATAATATAGAATACGGAAAGCGAATATAGAGCTTAATGAGGATAACATACCATTACACATGTAGCACGATATTTCAATGACCAACAGATACAAAATCACCGCCATATCTACAAAGTTAATGATGTTAGAGGAGCTTGCTCGGAAGTGCAAGGGGCGTTTCTTGCGAGACCATTTCTGTAGGAAGGGTTGTTACCGAGCCGGCGCATGATGTGTGCGTCGAAGGCAGCGTTGTCGCGCATGTTTCGCGGCCGGCAAATCATAGTGTTGGCCACGTCGGTCTGCTCATTAACCACCTGCCCCTTTATGCCATACTGGTCGCTGCTGTGAGTCGAATGCCTAACGTTCATAAATGGCAGACGTGGAGCTATGAGGCGTTCTTCAACGAGGTTGAGGAGCAGGTTGGTGATGGGGCTTTGGACGATATCGGCACTCGTGTGTAATCTCCGTCGTAGGAACCTATCACGTGCTACCGTGCCTTCGAAGCGACGAAAACGAAGTGGACGCAGTCGGGAGGAGGCGAGTGCACGGGTCATCGAAAACCAACGTCTTGAATGGCGGCGCGTCATCTAAGGAGCATTGTTGGAATTGCCGGAGAGGGGACCAAAGCAGCGACCTTGAGCGACTACCGGAGAATAGTAGACCAGCAATACTGGTGTACACGCTAGACGCCCCCACCGGACAAGGCGCGAGCAATACAAGCTTGCCGACCAAGCTCCTAAAAGTTATAATACTTATGTTACAAGTCACAAAGATGAAAACGAAAACAGATATCGGCCAAGTTTACAATATATACTTTCAATTAGCTAATATAGGTAACTTTATTTGGGTACGTCGTTATTGTACAAGCAAAAACAAACCTTTTCACCTGGTGGTCCTGGCGGCCCTTTCTCTCCTCGAGGTCCCTCAAATCCCTGCACGAGTTGTCAAGACGTTAAAGAGCACAATGTTTTAAACCCGTATAGGAAATGAAAACAAGGAGAATATAAGGGCATAATGATAAAGATCCACTAACTGTTACCTCCATGCGTGCTTTGTTTTTCTTGTTTGAATGCATGTGCCCCTGACGTATGCGTACTTGCCTTGGGACCTTCAGGGCCTTCTATTCCTTGTCCACCCTCGGTACCCGGAGGACCTCGCTCCCCGTTCAGTCCATGGTCACCCTTTTGGCCGTCAACTCCGGGTGCACCCTGTGAATACAGCCATGGCACGCAGTTGAAGTATAATATCCTATACAGTTCCTTCTTCCTGGGGCACCTATATTAAGAACTTGTTGTTCGCCAGCAAGCTACCAGCAAGAAATACGTCGTACTTCCTCTACAGTGACATATATATATATATATATATATATATATATATATATATATATATATATATATATATATATATATATATATATATATATATATATATATATATATATATATATATATATATATATATATTTACTATGGCCTTCCTGCTAGTTTTATTTGGGAAAACATGATTAAGTACAACACCCGTGTTGTTAGCAGTAGCATTGCCTTCTCGTCGCTATGCTTCAGCACGGTTATTTTTTTCGCCGCACGGTTATAACCAGTGCATATGTTTCAATGCCGAGTCTTTCTCAGAATCTTGTAGAGTGAAAATATTCAGTTATGGGATCGAGTTAACCTCACCAGTGCTTACTGCCCGAACTATATTAATTAGCATTTCTTTATTGCAGAGTTTTTTTGTGAAAAAGAAAATGCTCGACGTGAGAGTTTGAGAAAACACAAACCTTATCCCCTTTGTCACCTGGAGGCCCTCGTGGACCGTCGTCACCCTGCATTGCAAAAAAACAATAAAAAGTATCTACCTGAACCAAAAAGACAAATAACGGACATATTATCATTGAGGCCGGTTCTCACTAACAGCCGGAGTATTATATGAACTGGATAAATCTTTTTATTAAATACTTCGGTGGGTGCTGCCCGTAGATTTACTGCAAATATATACTGGAAAAAGTAAACCACGTTTTTATGTCCGCAGTCGTAAGATCGGTATACTAAGATACGAAGATCAAATTTACTTGTTCGGCATAGTAATTTGCCACCCTACAATATTCGAAGCTGACATGACAGGCATGGTTTCGTAGTCTGTGGCATCGATAGATAATGAAGAAATCAGCAAATTGGTGTAGGCATTCCTGAGAGACATTCCTTAAATCCTAATATTATGGGGACAACACATAATTGTATACATACAACTCCACATGTGTTTTACTTCATAAGAGGGAATGAATGAATTAATGAATGAACTTTATTTAAAATCCGGCAGTTTTCATCAGGCGAGGTGGGGAAAGAGAAGATTAACCCCTGTCCCTTCCCACACTCCGTCAATTATGAAGGCGGTGCCTCAGGTGACCACTCGAAGTCCTTGGGCCCGGGCGGCATCTTGCCGGACGGCCCAAAGCTGGTCGGCCAGCTCGTCGCTAGTGAGTGCCGCCTCCCAGCGGCTGCGCAGCTGATGCCGCCGATGGGCAACAGTGACTGCAACCGGGGGCCGACCCCTGCACTCGCGCGGTGATTGCAGCAGCAATTGGCCTCGGACACGGCCGGGCTAGACTGCACCTGAGCGCGCTTGCGCGCAAGTGCAGTCTAGCCCGGTCGTGCCTCGGAGTTTGTCCCTGCCTAGCATGCGTCGCGAAGGGAGCGGCGGCAGTGACAACTTTTCCAGCACACTCACAAAGCATGTACCGCAGTGCGGCCCTTTCTCCGCACGCTTCACACGCGTCCGTCGGGTATAGGTGAGAATAACACAGGCGTATGATCGCCGGGCTATTGTTGCTATTGTCGAGGTGCAAAGTGATGATTGAACATTCTTTAGGATTATATGCGATGCAGGGGCACAAAATGAATGGACCATTTCAGACTTCCTTTTTTAAAGACGATAATCTTTTTGGGGAAACTTCCACGCAAAAATTTTGGTCTGTCTGTCTGTCTGTCTGTCTGTCTGTCTGTCTGTCTGTCTGTCTGTCTGTCTGTCTGTCTGTCTGTCTGTCTGTGTGTGTGTTCGTCCGCTATAACAATACCAAACACGGCTCAAAGCGTACCCCAAACGGCCAACCCCATCCGCAACGCCCACCAATATTGCTCAAGTTTCCGCGTAGATACTTGTGCGACTGTCAATAAAAAAACAATCACTGCAGATATCTGAGACACCATAACAACACGTCGATATTTTTCATGTGTTTTTATACTAGAGAAGGCATACATAAGTAATTATAAGGAGCATGCCGTTTATCACGCTGCGCTGACATTGCAACGCAATGCTCAAAAAGGCAAGTGTTGCAAACGCTTTGCTAAGACGACATGGTGGTGGCACCTACCCGTTACTTTGCATTCTATACCTTTTCGCCTCCGAGACAGGCGCGCACGCCGTCCTTCGTTTTCGAAGAGAACTGCCAGACAGCGCTCGTGTCAAACGCGCCTCGATGCGGTCGTTCGCCTTCGCTGCACGGATCGAGACTCTTTAACGCAGTGCCTCCAGAATACAACTCGCGGATTTTCTCGCGCAGAACACCAAATAAACATTTTTTTCACTCTCTCCAAACGCAAGACTATCGTCTTTCGACGACATTTGTGGTGAAACAGGCAGATACGGCAGATTTTTTTTCAGCCTTTATCATTTACGCCTGCGTGCGGCCAAAATTGCTGTGATCAGTCACTTTTCACGACTGATAAGGAAGGAATCAAATTGAAAAAAAAGTATATTTGCGCAATGCATTTTCTTTCTTCAAGCTAAAGGTTTTTTTTTTTCTTTCTTCAAGCTAAAGCAAGTTTAAAACGATAGTGAAGACATCAGTACATGTACGTACGACATCGTTAGATGAACTGTTCAGGAATGTCTGATACGAATTATATACTATGCACATAGATGAATATCTCATTAATCCGCCGTCCTGTTAGTATATTGGACGGCGTTCACCTGCAGGGACGAAGTACATGGGTTTGATCTCTGCCGAGGTGGTCGAATTTTCATGGAAGTGAATTGCTAAAGGCATGTGTACCATGCGCCTCGGTGGATCAATGGCTAGAATGCTCGTCTGCTGACCCGAAGGTCGCAGGTCCGATCCCGGCTGCGGCAGTCACCTCTCGATGCAGGCGAAATGGTCCGTGTACTTTGCGATGCAAGCTAAAGAACCAGATTATCGAAATTTCCGGACTCCTCCACAACGGCGTCTTTAGAATGATATCGCGGTTTTGGGGCGTAAAATCTAACGTATTGTTTAAGGCCAGTGTACTGGCAATGTCAAAACAAGAAAGAACAGCAGATGCTCCAAATATCTGGAGCCCTCCAATACGGCATGCCCCACTACCACATCGTGGTTTCGGCATTTACAACCCAACCAATTATTATGTATTGTTCTCGATTCGTGTATATTATAGCGTCTTCTTCGAAAGCGTGGTTTTACCAAATGTATAACATTTTGATTTATAGTATCACACGGTTGCGTAGAAAAAATATTTGTACGTGTAGAAGTAGTGCATTAGAATCTTAGTATTTGCTATGAATTCACCTAATTATTCTGGAAGCTCTTTTCTGCCTAAAACATTAATGCTGCTACGCAGTGGCAGATGTCACTGATCAGGTATATGTAGAGTCCTTAATTGGTTGCACGATAGCTAAATATCTTTTTAGCTATCTGAAATTTATTGTGCAGACATGTGCGAACATTTTCTGCTCTATATAACTCCCCTAGGTGCATTGCTTCATTTTAACGCAATTGATAATTTTGAATCCAGCTAATCTTTTGTTTACTAGCTCAAACCATCACAATTCAATAATTCATAAAACATGTAGTATACACCAAGGCGCTCTGGCTTTTTTGTTGATATTGTACTTTTTTGTTTGTTTTTTTTGTCATTCACTGTCGTTGTCAAGGTTGGATTCATCAACTGCACCGTTGTGTTTGCCTGTTATTTTTAATGTTTCATACTGTTATGTTTTAGTGTTCTGTGGACTATTTTATTTTTTCTGCGCTCTTTTCATGCAAAAAAAAACAATGCTGCGCGCAATATTGTGTTTACGTTTCCTTTGGCACGGTTTCGATTCCCTCGCCAGCCACATTTGGCGGGGAGGGAGGAGTGGGGAATGCCGAGAAGTTTGGTGTACTTAAACTTAGATGCACATTGAACTAACCGAGGTGTTTGAAGTTATTGTGGCGCCCTCCACTTAGGTGTGCCTTGCGGGTCGTGATCATGTGTTTCTTGGACGTGAAACAGGATTATATCATTATATTAGTTTATTATTATTATCATTATTGTTGTTGTTGTTTGCTCTCATCTTCGTCACATTACGATCGACGCGCATACCTACCATAGTCTCAATATAGTGTTTCCACTACTAACATGCGAAGCGAGGGCGGCGCATACGATCAAACCACCTGTACGGTCCACCGACACGTGACAACCTGCCATGAGAGATTATTCTCTAGAAAATACCTTTTAAATATATTGAGCCTCAATCTCTCATAAAAAAGGTAACTAGTGTCGACGGTCGGTAAGTATGAAGTTAAGAGCTGTCATTTCCCGTAACGAAGGAGCTTAGTATACATCTAGAATAAAATGATCGTATACCTTCACGCCGCGGGGACCTGGGAATCCGGTTGGTCCCTGTTGTCCAGCTTGCCCCTGCGCAGATTTAGAGCAGTACTTAGAGGCCTGAAATAATAATTAAGGGCAGAGCTAAAATACTACTGATTCTCCGGTATCAGACAGAGAAATGATAAGCAAGATTGTAGACATGATAACAATGCTTCATTCGCTGGAAGATTGAAGCAGCCGCAAGTAATGTCTAATGCCATAACGATGGTACTAATGGAATGAATGAATGGTAGCCTTTGATGGTTAAACGAAGCCAAATGGAGCTAAATGTAGCTGACTGGAGAAACATGGAAGCATTGCACCTTCGGTCACTCCGTTTCAGCAGGCTGTGGCGCCTCTGGTGTTGGTGTTGCACATGCGTCCTGGTCGACTTATTCACAGATCGCTCGTACTAATGTCTATTTCCATATCACGATCGTGACTCACCATGAGTCGAGCAATTCCGACTCTCGTAGACCTGCTTGCACAATGTATAAGTTCTGATACCACCTCACGCGCTCATTGTGGTGCATGCGGAAGAAATAATGTATTTGGATAATGTTTGTGGTACAGAAATAACTGTTTTGTGAGCTACGTAGCATTGCGTTTGGTCCTTCAAGTACTTCCCTTCTGAAAGGAAAAGCCTCACACTGGACAACATAGAAAGAATACGTTGTTTTCTCACGCCTATGCATGCCCCGAATATATTCCATTCCTCACCATATCACCTTTACCACCGGGTGGACCAGCACTTCCTGGTGGTCCCTGCAAATAAAGACAAACATACTCAGTGATTTTCAAAGAAAGTAGCATGGCACATGCACTATGCTTCGACAGTGCTCCATTTAGTTTTCATACATGAGCCTTACTCTTTTATTCTTCCAAATGTTTCGGTTAAAACGCGAAGATTATTGTATGGGAATCTGAACTTCAGAGAAGCCAATTGGGATAAGTATTTACTCTTTTAGGTACTTTGGCGCTACTTTTTTATTGGCCATTCTGTTGTTTCTAATCTTAATTATTTATGCAACTCAGATACCCTGAAGAGAAGCCAAAGAGATCAAGGTGACGAGATGATGGCAAAAAGCGGTCGTTATATTCTATGTCATTCTATAAATCAGTCTATTAACCAAATATATTGCTATATTACTGTAAACACTGGTAATAGAAAGAATGTATGCTAATGAACATAAAACGACAGTTTTTTTTCTTTTTTTGTTTACAAACATTGCAACAAATTTATTGCTTCTGCCACAAGCAAAGTTGCATAATATATACTTTGATGCAAACTCACTGGCATTCCATCCGCTCCTGGGAGACCTGGAAGCCCTGGTTTTCCTCTAGGCCCCTGAAAAGCAACTATAGGTTAAAATTCTGACTGAAACAAAGTACTACTCATTTAGTTTTTTTTTTACTTGCGCAATGAATTTTTACAATTGAACTCAGTGAACGTTGTCCTTATCACCAAAGTTTTCACATCGTGGGATAAAAAATCGAAAATGCAAACGTCGCGATTGTAATGCCAATACCTACAATAAGTATAGCATCATCGCCCTGATTGGGCACTGGGTGCGTTACTATCACATTTATATCACTGAAATTATAACGCGATTGAAATGTATGTCAATGAAATCTTGCAGACATGCTTTCACGGTGGCCTTGGCCCTTATTTTTCAGTGTAGACTTCACGGTGGTAATGAAAATTCAATTTTTTTTTATATGCTGTTTTGTAGTTGGCACTGCTGTATGTTTACATTTAGGTTTCTGAGTGACCTCGCATGCATTCGCTTAAGGTGTAGCTAAACATTTATTCCAAATATTATCGAAGTGAACAGTGACTGCTCTGAGATAGACATGAAATGTGCCCATCTGTGGACCTTCTTGCTTGAAAAAAAAAGAGTTTTTTTTTTACGTAAACGAACAAAGCCGCCTAAAGGTAAGACGTTAGGCAAAGGCTGTGTGAGATGTCGCATTTTAATTGGTCTAGTGCATACGGGGAAGAAAAAAAAGCCTAGCAGAACAACACAATAGGACAGAGCGCTAACGTCCGACTGAGTTATTGGCTAAATACATCAAATATGCAGACTTGCACAAGCGTTCAAAAACACCCGAACATGACGCCAAGATTTAGACATCATCTTCGCAATGTTACAGACCAATGTTTCATAGGTGGTTCGCCTAATTAAAGAAACACACTTCATGTTCCGGTAAATTCAGTGATAAAACCATGTTTCGGGTGCAAGATGAAATACAGCGGCTTTGCAAAGTAGTGAATCACTACATATCACGCACCACTATTTGCTCAACCAAGCGAAAAACGCCATACCAAATGAAGCAGGGGTTGTATACTGAATACCACTTTCATGTCGCAAGAGTATATTGGCCAATTGGGGCACTGCTCTAAAGGGGTACTGACACAAAAACATTGGCGTCGCGCTTTCCTGCTGCAATGTGTTGCGGGGGGGGGGGGGGGGGCGCTGTTAGTCATGACACGACAGATCGTGTGCTGGAGCACGCGATAGATAATTATTTACAGGCCCCTTATTGTGGATCAGTTTCAGCTTCGGTTCGAGAGAGCTCCAAAAACTGGGTGCAGCTGTCGCCACCTAGCGTGTGCAGATCTGGGCCACGTCACCACACAGAATTATGACACACTTCCGCACAGTAGACATCATGAATTACTTACAAATAGGAAATGCTACTGCAGTGTCGTCAAACACAGATCTTTCTTATTGTGCGCCACAGCCACGCACTCGCAATCAGCCGCCAAAAAGTGTAGACTGCGGAAACAAACGCGGCAAAAAAAAAATGGCGGCTGTGGCGTCAACATAACTTAATTTGTGGACTGCAGTGTGGTGACTTGGGGAAGTAGGGGGTCACCTCAGGGTCCCCTTCGATGGTGTCATTGGCGCAATGGATTCGAGGGCTCACGCAAACTTCAAAATTATTTTTAAATAATTTCCCAGTGATATTCGCTGTTGGTACTTTGCAGATGATATACGAATGTTCTTGGGAATCGACCCCACAGGCTATCTCGGCCGCGAAATTATGTGTCAGTGCCCCTTTAATGAAACGCTAAAATGGCGACATTACAATATCCACAAAGCAATCCAGGGACACGGTGGAATCTACTACCGCGATTGTAGATGTTGACTTTTGTTTGATTATTGGGAAGTGGTAAAATAGCACTCGTCACAAATTACCCGGGAAATAACAGAAGAACATTGTATAGCACAAGTTGGAATCACATGTATCAGTGTCCCTTCGTTGGCTTTATCGGAGCACAAAGTCTCTTTTTAGATGCGAAGCATCTCTTGCTCGAAGTTATGTTCCACGGCGTCAGCGTCGACATTCATGCGCAACTCTTCCTTCCCTCTCTCCAACAGCTACGCGTTACTCTACGCGTTACACTTGACTCCTACCACCTGCTTGCGTTCACTCTCCAATTTCTTTCTCCTCTAAGCATCCCTTCCAGCAGCGCTAACACAGCTATTGCACAAGCGCGTTCCCTCCCCTTTCTCTCCTCTCCAGCACTCTTCCCTCTCTAGCCTCGCAACGCCGACTCAGGGAGCATTTGCTAACCTACGCTCGCCATACTCTCTCCTCTATGGATTCCTCTCCACGCCATTTACACCACTATTCTGCACGCACGTACACTCCCCCTCTTTCCTCTTCTATTATCCCCCTCTCTCGCCTCGCAATGCCGAAGCAGACAGGGTCTGCTAGCGAGTTTCTTGGTTGAAAAAACCGACTGCTCGCGCTACATAAGCGTTCACTGCCCACCTCCTCCCCCCTCGTATATATCGGCACTGGATCGTGCTGGTGGGAGATTTCTCCTGTGAGTAGTTGAAAAATAAAAATTCACAGAAGCGTGTTAACTAAGAGTGGTCTGCGGGTCTCTGTGTCCACTCGGTGTCTTTTCTCTCACTGCACATTACCAGCAATTGTCTTGTTCCAGTAGGAAACACCGCTTCTTCACTGCGTGCCTTGCATCTGCCTAGGTTTTTCTCCTGCGTAACGCCACGTTGATTGCAGCGTTAACGTCGGCGCCAGTGTAAACGTTAATGCCCGCTGCTTCGCATCTACACATGGTTTCCTTAGGCGAGACCAGGCGCAATTTTTTATAATCAAGTAAAACGTGTACGAAACCTTTGTCTGTGATGTTGCGGTGGTTTCGTCTCTTCTTGGAATTATGTTCAAGTGTTTTGGTATGCTTGCACAAGTCTAAATATTTGAGGCATTTTGCCAATAGAGCTCTCAAGTTGAAAGTTAGCACTCTGTCCTTGCTGTGCATCAGCTCGGTCATTTTTTTTTATTTCCCTGAAGATGTTGTACCAGTTCATTACGACCAACGCCTTCTCTATTTTATCAATGCCAGCCAGATGCGCCTGATCCAGCCGTTCACCACTCTCTCCTCTAGCCATTTTCTGCTCTCACCCATCGCCTAGCCTTCGCGTGTGCTTTGTGGTCATGGGGTAGAGAACCCCTCATGCAGTGCCTCACGATGAAAATCATATGAAATATTTATTTCTTTAGTGGCGCACAGATCCGTGTGGCGGCGTCTTGCATCCCTCGTGTTCACAATACTGGTGGTGACGCTAGCTACGTAGAAGATACGGTGTTTTGAGAAAGCGTGTCACTGTCCGTTGCTTCATGTGGGCAATTAATAGGAAAGCGTCACAGCAAGGCTATTGCATTCCCTGCGCTGTGATGCAGGGCCGCCATTGCTTCGAGCCACTAAGACTGATCACGAAGGAAGAAATCTAACATATGTATGATATTCGAGCGGGGAACACGCCTATCGCAACTCCGGAGGAAAGGGATCGGACGCACGTGTGACGCAAGCAGCGCTACCCATCATGTAGCGCCGCTTCACGACCACTCCGAGAACTAAGGCGGACCGACGGCTCCCATGGCGAAGCGCGCGTTTGCACTGGCATTGATAGAAATAAAGGAGGCGTTGGCACGACGAACCAACTCGCCCAAACTTCAACATTTGTGGAGATGTCGCAATACCTCTGTAACTTCTGTTCAGTCTACATATGCATTGGCCTCATTTCTGTCGTCTTTATAAGCTGCCATAAGTACAGCACGTGATAAAGACTTTGATAAGCTCATTTTACAGGGAAATTACGAGACAGCTCATAATTCATAGTATTTACCCACTGCATACGTGCAGATCTATTTGTCTTTTGCGCACATGATCCGATATAATTTTGGCACTTTCATTTTTTATGTGGAACTTAAAGAACGGTCTTCTCCGGGCTCAGCTATTGAACAAATTCAAAGTTTTTGCATGATTCATTGCTTATGTTATTAGGAAACTGTTTACATACCTGTGGTCCCAATGGTCCTAGGAGGCCCTGAGGTCCTGGAGACCCCTGAAGTGAGGCATAGGAAAAGTTTTGCCATTCAAGATATAGTTCCAAAACAGGCATTTGCCTTCATGAAGAGCACACGTCTGTACAGTGAAATAATATGTGGGTGCAGAACATGTCCAAACTGGGAAATATTCAAAAGGAAGGTAGCACAAATGGGCGATGTCAGAGCACGCTTCAATAAAAGATAAATAACATATGGCATGAATTGAGAACTTGTACGCCCATGTGAAAAGAAGTAGACCTTGGAGCGCATAGATGAAACAAAACAAAGACTCACACTAAATTAAAAACTTTCTGTTAATCGATGCAGATAAGGGACAAAGCTATATTGCAAAAATTTTCACTTCAATATTTTTCTTTACAGTGAAGTACATCTTTCACGAAGTCCTAAAGCTTAATGTCTGGGGTTCTACGTCCCAAAGGCACGATATAATTATGAAGGAAGTGATAATGGAGGGCTCCGGAAATTTGAACTATTTTGTGTTCTTTGACCTACACTGACATCGCACAGTACGCGGGCCTCCACCATTTCGCCGTCAGCAAAATGCAACCACCATGATCGGGATAGAACCCGCGAACTTCGGCTCGGCAGCCGCACATCGTTACCACTACTACACCACGGCGGACGCAGTTCATAAGCGTAGTTCATGTTCATATCCTATTGAGACATGTCCTAGTGAGCCGAAATCATGTACTACTGTAACTTAATTTTCAGAATTATCTTGTTTTATAAACATGGCTACATTGACTTGACGAATCAACATATAGATAAACATATTGCACGTGCTGAGCTTTCAGTTGCGTTCAGTTTTCTCATGAGCGCACTTTAAACTTCATGACAGGCCCGCCAACGATGGTTCAGTAGTTTAGGCAGTCGACTGCTAATCTGAAGGTCTCGCGTTCGAATCCTGGCTGTGGCGGTTGCATTTTCCATGGAGGCCAAAATGCTCGTGGCCCGTTTACTTAGATTTAGGTTCACATTGAAGAACCCCTGGTGGTCAAAATTTTCGGAGCCCTCCACTGTGGCGTCTCTCATAGTCATATCGTGATTCTGGAACGTTTCACTCCAAACAACATTATTATTATTAAGCTTTACTGCAGGTATTTGTCACATTTTACAAAGCTATATTGCCTATCACGATAAGGTATCACTTCCATGTGCCATCCGTCTCTGGAATAGTTTGCCTGACCACATTGCTTTATAGGCACACTGATACATTCCGCGATATCGTATCGAGCCCTTTCACAAACTTCAGCGAGTAGATGACGCATCGTAGCCCAAAATATATTTTGACTACTTTTGAACCTACTGTTATGATAGTAAATATCTTCATTTGCTAATATGTTGCGTCATACAGGACGTCAGATAACACGATTTATGCATAGTGCACTTATGCTTTCTTCTCCAGCTTATTCTGTATGGCAGTTATACTGCTTGTAGTCACCTTTTTGTTTCTTTGCACAGGGAATGCACCGTGCTGTATTGCTACCATAAAATGATTCTTTTTTGTCTCATCTGGTAATAGTTTTTTATCACTAATATTTTTGTTCAACTGCGTTGCAAACATTTTCATAAGAATTCGTTTTTAAGATCGCGCAGCTATGTAGGCGAAGATTTTGTTTTGTTGCCGCATTGCTTCTTGCATGCGAGAAACGTACTGTTTCGCTTGTTGGTTTGCGTGTATCTTTTGTATATTTTCCAGTTTCACGTGTATACGTGCGTATATCTTGTGTATTGTCCCCGTATAACTGAATGCCCTCCCCCCTCATGATCCCTGTAATTCACCTTGAAATACGTATTGAAATAAGTCTAGGAGGCCTAAGGCGGATGTCTGTAATTTTATATTTCTTTGAGATATATGCTTAATTCGGAAAATTATGTCAATGTCTTCTGTGTTATAAGGACAAATTATTGTTAACTCATACAAAAAAAACAATATTGTTTAGCATGTTCGCGATGCCCATGGAACAGGCAGCGAATAAATAAAAGTGTTGGGAACATTAAGCGTGGAATGTTCTATGTGCAAATGTTTTTACGCTGGTATGAAAAAATACGTCTTTTAAGCACCGGAATTTTCGTAAACTCTGTGTAATTTCTGTTAACGAGGCATAGAACTTTGCCATACGCACTTTTATGAAAGTTTGGCCAGAAAAGGGCAGCTATAAACCTCACAATAGCCGCACCTAGGTCACTTTTGCAATATAATTTTAAAAAATCACGTGGTATCACACGCCTGTAGCATTCGGGAATACGCGAAAGCTGTGGCCTAACGATCAGGCAAGATAATTGATGATGTGAAGAACAGGTCGCTTACCACTGGGCCCTGCATCCCTTGCTGCCCTGGCTGTCCAGGTCCACCTGGAGGACCCTGCAAAGAACGTATAATTTGTCAGCCACTATTTGTTCGCGCTCGGGCGCGCGAACAAGCATTACGATCGGAAATACCACTTTCTTATATATTACGTGCTGTCAACTTATGCAGAAGTCACTAAACATTCGTAAAGAGTGCTCAATTCAAGCTAAGGCCTTTACAAAATGGTCGTGAGTGAACAGGAAGTGCAATAACTTTCAAGTGCACCGAAGGTACTTACGCAACACGCGTGTCATATGCGGACGTACTGCTGACAGTCATTCAAGCTCAATATTACAATAAAGTATTGGTGCAGAAAACACATAAGGCATTGAACATGCGGGCATGAAAACTTATTCGCTCTTTTAACTTCTTTTTTAATTGTAGCTCAAGTGTCTTTGTCATTTTTTTTTATTTCTCTTTTTGAACACTACTCGCGTGATAGAACTATACTAGCGAAATAGCTGCTGAAAAATTTTAGCGAATGATGGCACAAATTTGTAAGCCACAATTAAAGGCACGTCTTAAGTCACTTGCCAAATAACCTTTTGACTGCTTCAAGTATTGAGAAATCGTTGAACGGGGAATGTCGTTGGAGCCGAGCTTTTCTCAAAGGGCTTGTCGTCATCAGGGTGGCAACGTAAAACAGCAACTTTTCTATCTCAGGGCAGCTGCTGTATTGACGAAAATAGGTCCGCTTGGTCAAAACTTTGGCTCCAGCGACATGCCCTGTTAGAGTATTCTTTCGTCACTTCAAGCCCTTAGCTTACCTATTTTCTGGTGAGAAACACTACATATCACGCTATTCCCTTTATTTTCTGCGGCTATACTAAATTTCAAAGTGACTTTCTTACAATTGCTTAAGACCGGTGTTTTATTGTGCTGTTCATATATTAACTTTTAAAAACTCTCCTTCAGCTTGTTCTGTGTCAAAAGTAGCCTTTCGGTAAAAGCAGGGCTTGTTCATCTCGATATCTTATGGCTCCCATTGTGCGGTTAATGCAATCTTTTTGAGGTATGTGTTCTTCAGGCGTGAAAATTGACAGCTTAAGCTTAACTTCGCTTTCCATTCAATCATTACTCTTTGTGAAAATCCGACAATTGATTGGGATCCGCCTGTCTTTGGCGCATTTGATAACATCCCCACAAACGGCTTTGTAGGTTCTAGGATGGCTTGGTTATTCGTATATCAATTTGTTTTTGTTTTTCTTTTTGACATACGCTAACCCTATTTTCTTGACATGTGAGATCTCTGCTATTTCATAGTTACCTTGCTAGAATTCGATTCTCATGACACTTTTCATTCATAGAACACATTGATGCTTTTAATTGGATCATGCCGATTTCATACGAATTTTACTACATACAACAACTTTTCTTCTCATTCCTTCACGCGAATTCTACATGGAATAAACTTAAAATATAAGCCGAATTGAAAATATGTCAATAAACATACCGCGTTACCCTTTGGTCCCACAGGCCCTTCTGCTCCCGGTATTCCCTGAAAAATAACAAATACAACTGTCAGCTTTCACATTTCACGTCGTCAACCGATGTCACTGAGATAAGAACAATTGTGCGTCAGTAATCACAGGTGGTCCTGGGAGTCCAACGAATCCGCGTGGGCCAGGGAATCCTCGTGGACCCTGCATTTCACGATGTCAGCAATCAATTATGAGCGCGTGAAGTTTCAGAAATACAATACAGAAATATGTACCAAAAAAAAAAGGACAACTGCAGTGATGCGCAGTGACACAGTCTCAATGTAGCAGTATCACTTACAAACGTGTTGCAATAACTACAAGTCCAAACTTATCGTATGTTACGACAGTCCACGCAGGTAGCAGATAAATTCATGCACTTAGTTTAAACATGCTTGCATCTGTAATGTAGCAAAAAGAAAAGGAGAAGAGAGAGCGTGATGGTTACTTTTAAACACAGCATTCGATTTTTTTTTTCAACAGTGATACTTTGAAAACAAGATTTGAACAAGTACCTGTCACTACAGAGAAGAAATGCAACGTCCTCAGGAGCTGCTTCCGCATTTCTTGCGGATGCAAACATTTATTATTACGACTCGCTACTCATAAATACGCAGTCATTTTCTACTATGTTTCATTTGGCAACAACAGCACTTGTAATCATCTGCTTTGCGTACAGTTGCGCAATTTTAACTCGAACGCTGCGCTACGTGTCTTGAAACGGCTTTATTGACGCCAGTGCAAGGCAAGTTTGGGTTCTGTAGCCGGGATGTACCCGTGCATGCCGACATACTATCCAAGCATATCAAATAATAGTCCAGGAAACAGTGTCCAGCACTTGGCGGCTGGCATCAGTCAAACGGGATGCTGCGGAGAATTTGGGTTAAGCTTGCAAACGTCTGTATATGAGCTTCTGAATATATGTGCGCGGAAATATTTTCCCATAGCTGTAATGGCTGTTTCGCAGCCACGTAGTGGACAAAACAACATCTATGAAGCACTGGTCGTGAATTGCTGAGATTTAGCGCATATGTTTCAGAAAAAAATTACCATCTCTCCAGGAAGTCCGGGCAGCCCTGTGGTGCCATCATCACCCTGTGTTTCACATTCAAAAATAAAAGAAAAAAATGCTGTTATTTCACACTGTTTATCCTTTCAAACAGCTAACATGCTTCTAAATATTCAACAAGCACAGTGACAGAAATGGAGCGCAGCACAATAGGTGGTTCACCAGAAGTGTCACTTTATGCCCTCATGCTTTGCCGTGGTGGTCTAGTGGCTAAGGTACTCGACTGCTGACCAGCATGAATCCCGGCTGCGGCGGCTGCATTTTCGATGTAGGCGAAAATGTTGTAGGCATGTGTGCTCAGATTAAGGGTGCACGTTAAAGAACCTCAGGTGGTCGAAATTTTTGGAGCCCTTCACTATGGTGTCTCTCATAATCCTACGGTGTTTTTGGGACGCTAAACCCCGCATATCAATCAATCCTCTCTATGCCCTCCTGGTTAGCTCGGGAAGTTTATATTGTTACTCGCGGTTAGAGAGGAAAGACACCTAATAATAACGTCAGGTGTTGTAAATGCAGCATCCACATATTATATTAAAGGATCATTATGCCGTACGTAAAGAGCCTCGTGTAAAATCCTGTTTTGAGGGCCTATGTGATCACAGTTACTTAAAGCCTATACATATATTTTAACACTCTTATCAGTTGTCCTGACTGTTTTTTGGGGCAGCTAAATCCAGATAACAATGGAAACATCGGTGGAACGACAAGCTCCGCGTTCGATCTCCTTCAGCAGTGATTAAAATTCTTCACATTTGTACTAATTCTACCATGTTTTTCTAATGAAAATGCAGCATTAAAATGATTTGACCACCATTCACAAATCTCTTCCTTCGTAACAATGTCTAGCAATCAGGTTGGCTAATGTGGATTTTGTAATAAGGTAGTACCTGTTTATAAAACGGTTTTAGCATATGAAGCGCTTCGTAATACAGACTTTTATTTCCACGAATAAAAATAGGCAATGAGTGCAACGTTGTTACACGGTCTCCCTTTATTTCTCTGTTTCAGGCGATGTGTAAATGAGCTGCTTCAATCGACCATTTTGCTTTCACATAACATTGCGCGATAAATTAAGAAATACGCACCGGAGGCCCTTCGTGTCCGACCAGGCCCTGGTCACCCGGCGCACCTATGAAACCCTGAAAAGTTGGCAATGTGGGCGGAATTATGTCGGAAACAGTATCACTCGCCATCTTGAGGCGTATTAAGAATGCGAAACCTTTCGTCGGAAAGATTTGATGCAATGCTGACCCTTTCACCTTTCTCTCCCGGCAGACCTGGAAGACCCGGAAGGCCTACATTGCCCTGCGTTACGAAAGAGAGAGTGTGTGTGCGTTCAATGGCAGTTCATTACTATAAAACAGGCTGTTGCATCTGCTCACTATGACATGGTGGTTACAGCTACGTATATATTTTGATGGTTTTCTTCTGCTCACAGGTAAGTTTTCGCTCTTCAAACAAACTGCAATATTTTTGCGCTTCAATGTCGAAGTACATTTATCATTCCAGTCGAATTCACTGAAAGAGATCTTAGTAACAATAATACGTTCCGTAACTGGTGCATTAGCAAGAAGCTGAAGTGAATGCTTTTTTTGGGCACTGACCTTCGGACCCGGAGGCCCCGGCTTTCCGCGTTCGCCGTCCTTGCCACTTCGTCCCTGCAGAGAAATCAACGCTCACAAATCAGGCAACAACTGCTCTGTTGACTAATCGCTTGTTTGAGTTAGCTTCTCTTTAATATTTTACAGAATCTCGGCGCTTTTTTATATACAGAACACGAAATCATGAGCCCACACTCATTGTTATAAGCTAACATTATCTTCTGGTATAATCCCGTGCTCTGTTCCTACATAGTGATTATTTGAAGAGCCTGTGCGCTGTTTGCGTGAAATTACGTCTGTCTGTTCTTGTCACACCTTTCTCACACTGCCGCTTAAATGAACG